>NC_053037.3:618385189-618985189 GCF_002575655.3 Aegilops tauschii subsp. strangulata
CCTCTCTCTCTCTTCACTAAGGCCCATAAGGCCCATTACTTCTCCCGGGGGGGTTCCGGTAACCCTCCGGCACTCCGGTTTTCTCCGAAATCACCCGGAACATTTCCGGTGTCCGAATATAGTCGTCCAATATATCAATCTTTATGTCTCGACCATTTCGAGACTCCTCGTCATGTCCGTGATCACATCCGGGACTCCGAACAACCTTCGGTACATCAAAACATATAAACTCATAATATAACTGTCATCGTAACGTTAAGCGTGCCGACCCTACGGGTTCGAGAACTATGTAGACATGACCGAGACATGTCTCCGGTCAATAACCAATAGCGGAACCTGGATGCTCATATTGGCTCCCACATATTCTATGAAGATCTTTATCGGTCAGACCGCATAACAACATACGTTGTTCCCTTTGTCATCGGTATGTTACTTGACCGAGATTCGATCGTCGGTATCTCAATACCTAGTTCAATCTCGTTACTGGCAAGTCTCTTTACTCGTTCCGTAATACATCATCTTGCAACAAACTCTTTAGTTGCAATGCTTGCAAGGCTTAAGTGATGTGCATTACCGAGAGGGCCCAGAGATACCTCTCCGACAATCGGAGTGACAAATCCTAATCTCGAAATACGCCAACCCAACAAGTACCTTCGGAGACACCTGTAGAGCACCTTTATAATCACCCAGTTACGTTGTGACGTTTGGTAGCACACAAAGTGTTCCTCCGGTAAACGGGAGTTGCATAATCTCATAGTCATAGGAACATGTATAAGTCATGAAGAAAGCAATAGCAACATACTAAACGATCAAGTGCTAAGCTAACGGAATGGGTCAAGTCAATCACATCATTCTCCTAATAATGTGATCGCGTTAATCAAATGACAACTCATGTCTATGGCTAGGAAACATAACCATCTTTGATCAACGAGCTAGTCAAGTAGAGGCATACTAGTGACACTCTGTTTGTCTATGTATTCACACAAGTATTTTGTTTCCGGTTAATACAATTCTAGCATGAATAATAAACATTTATCATGAAATAAGGAAATAAATAATAACTTTATTATTGCCTCTAGGGCATATTTCCTTCAGTCTCCCACTTGCACTAGAGTCAATAATCTAGATTACACAGTAATGATTCTTACACCCATGGAGCCTTGGTGCTGATCATGTTTTGCTCGTGGAAGAGGCTTAGTCAACGGGTCTGCAACATTCAGATCCGTATGTATCTTGCAAATTTCTATGTCTCCCACCTGGACTAAATCCCGGATGAAATTGAAGCGTCTCTTGATGTGCTTGGTTCTCTTGTGAAATCTGGATTCCTTCGCCAAGGCAATTGCACCAGTATTGTCACAAAAGATTTTCATTGGACCCGATGTACTAGGTATGAGACCTAGATCGGATATGAACTCCTTCATCCAGACTCCTTCATTTGCTGCTTCCAAAGCAGCTATGTACTCCGCTTCACACGTAGATCCCGCCACGACGCTTTGTTTAGAACTGCACCAACTGACAGCTCCAGCGTTCAATGTAAACACGTATCTGGTTTGCGATTTAGAATCGTCTGGATCAGTGTCAAAGCTTGCATCGACGTAACCATTTACGACTAGCTCTTTGTCACCTCCATAAACGAGAAACATATCCTTTGTCCTTTTCAGGTATTTCAGGATGTTCTTGACCGCTGTCCAGTGATCCACTCCTGGATTACTTTGGTACCTCCCTGCTAGACTTATAGCAAGGCACACATCAGGTCTGGTACACAGCATTGCATACATGATAGAGCCTATGGCTGAAGCATAGGGAACATCTTTCATCTTCTCTCTATCTTTTGCAGTGGTCGGGCATTGAGTCTTACTCAACTTCACACCTTGTAACACAGGCAAGAACCCTTTCTTTGCTTGATCCATTTTGAACTTCTTCAAAACTTTGTCAAGGTATGTGCTTTGTGAAAGTCCAATTAAGCGTCTTGATCTATCTCTATAGATCTTGATGCCCAATATATAAGCAGCTTCACCGAGGTCTTTCATTGAAAAACTCTTATTCAAGTATCGCTTTATGCTATCCAGAAATTTTATATCATTTCCGATCAGCAATATGTCATCCACATATAATATCAGAAATGCTACAGAGCTCCCACTCACTTTCTTGTAAATACAGGCTTCCCCAAAAGTCTGTACAAAACCAAATGCTTTGATCACACTATCAAAGCGTTTATTCCAACTCCGAGAGGCTTGCACCAGTCCATAAATGGATCGCTGGAGCTTGCACACTTTGTTAGCTCCCTTTGGATCGACAAAACCTTCTGGTTGCATCATATACAACTCTTCTTCCAGAAATCCATTCAGGAATGCAGTTTTTACATCCATTTGCCAAATTTCATAATCATAAAATGCGGCAATTGCTAACATTATTCGGACAGACTTAAGCATCGCTACGGGTGAGAAGGTCTCATCGTAGTCAATCCCTTGAACTTGTCGAAAACCTTTCGCAACAAGTCGAGCTTTATAGACAGTAACATTACCGTCAGCGTCAGTCTTCTTCTTGAAGATCCATTTATTTTCAATGGCTTGCCGATCATCGGGCAAGTCAACCAAAGTCCATACTTTGTTCTCATACATGGATCCCATCTCGGATTTCATGGCCTCAAGCCATTTTGCGGAATCTGGGCTCACCATCGCTTCTTCATAGTTCTTAGGTTCGTCATGGTCTAGTAACATAACCTCCAGAACAGGATTACCGTACCACTCTGGTGCGGATCTTACTCTGGTTGATCTACGAGGTTCAGTAATAACTTGATCTGAAGTTTCATGATCATCATCATTAACTTCCTCACTAATTGGCGTAGGTGTCACAGAAACTGGTTTCTGTGATGAACTACTTTCCAATAAGGGAGCAGGTACAGTTACCTCATCAAGTTCTAGTTTCCTCCCACTCACTTCTTTCGAGAGAAACTCCTTCTCCAGAAAATTTCCGAATTTAGCAACAAAAGTTTTGCCTTCGGATCTGTGATAGAAGGTGTACCCAATAGTTTCCTTTGGGTATCCTATGAAGACGCATTTCTCCAATTTGGGTTCGAGCTTATCAGGTTGAAGTTTTTTCACATAAGCATCGCAGCCCCAAACTTTAAGAAACGACAACTTTGGTTTCTTGCCAAACCACAGTTCATAAGGCGTCGTCTCAACGGATTTTGATGGTGCCCTATTTAACGTGAATGCAGCCGTCTCTAAAGAATAACCCCAAAACGATAGCGGTAAATCAGTAAGAGACATCATAGATCGCACCATATCTAGTAAAGTACGATTACGACGTTCGGACACACCATTACGCTGTGGTGTTCCGGGTGGCGTGAGTTGCGAAACTATTCCGCATTGTTTCAAATGAAGACCAAACTCATAACTCAAATATTCTCCTCCACGATCAGATCGTAGAAATTTGATTTTCTTGTTACGATGATTTTCAACTTCACTCTGAAATTCTTTGAACTTTTCAAATGTTTCAGACTTATGTTTCATTAAGTAGATATACCCATATCTGCTCAAATCATCTGTGAAGGTGAGAAAATAACGATATCCGCCACGAGCCTCAATATTCATCGGACCACATACATCTGTATGTATGATTTCCAACAAATCTGTTGCTCTCTCCATAGTTTCGGAGAACGGTGTTTTAGTCATCTTGCCCATGAGGCACGGTTCGCAAGTACCAAGTGATTCATAATCAAGTGGTTCCAAAAGTCCATCAGTATGGAGTTTCTTCATGCGCTTTACACCGATATGACCTAAACGGCAGTGCCACAAATAAGTTGCACTATCATTATCAACTCTGCATCTTTTGGCTTCAATATTATGAATATGTGTATCACTACTATCGAGATTCAACAAAAATAGACCACTCTTCAAGGGTGCATGGCCATAAAAGATATTACTCATATAAATAGAACAACCATTATTCTCTGATTTAAATGAATAACCGTCTCGCATCAAACAAGATCCAGATATAATGTTCATGCTTAACGCTGGCACCAAATAACAATTATTTAGGTCTAAAACTAATCCCGGAGGTAGATGTAGAGGTAGCGTGCCGACCGCGATCACATCGACTTTGGAACCATTTCCCACGCGCATCGTCACCTCGTCCTTAGCCAATCTTCGCTTAATCCGTAGCCCCTGTTTCGAGTTACAAATATTAGCAACAGAACCAGTATCAAATACCCAGGTGCTACTGCGAGCATTAGTAAGGTACACATCAATAACATGTATATCACATATACCTTTGTTCACCTTGCCATCCTTCTTATCCGCCAAATACTTGGGGCAGTTCCGCTTCCAGTGACCAGTCTGCTTGCAGTAGAAGCACTCAGCCTCAGGCTTAGGTCCAGACTTGGGTTTCTTCTCCTGAGCAGCAACTTGTTTGCTGTTCTTCTTGAAGTTCCCCTTCTTCTTCCCTTTACCCTTTTTCTTGAAACTAGTGGTCTTATTGACCATCAACACTTGATGCTCCTTTTTGATTTCTACCTCCGCAGCCTTTAGCATTGCGAAGAGCTCGGGAATCATCTTAACCATCCTTGCATATTATAGTTCATCATGAAACTCTTGTAGCTTGGTGGCAGTGATTGAAGAATTCTGTCAATGACGCAATCATCCGGAAGATTAACTCCCAGTTGAATCAAGTGATTATTATACCCAGACATTTTGAGTATATGCTCACTGACAGAACTATTCTCTTCCATCTTGAAGCTATAGAACTTATTGGAGACTTCATATCTCTCAATCCGGGCATTTGCTTGAAATATTAACTTCAACTCCTGGAACATCTCATATGCTCCATGATGTTCAAAACGTCGTTGAAGACCCGGTTCTAAGCCGTAAAGCATGGCACACTGAACTATCGAGTAGTCATCAGCTTTGCTCTGCCAGACGTTCATAACATCTGGTGTTGCTCCTGCAGCAGGCCTGGCACCCAGCGGTGCTTCCAGGACGTAATTCTTCTGTGCAGCAATGAGGATAATCCTCAAGTTACGGACCCAGTCCGTGTAATTGCTACCATCATCTTTCAACTTTGCTTTCTCAAGGAACGCATTAAAATTCAACAGAACAACAGCACGGGCCATCTATCTACAATTAACATAGACAAGCAAGATACTATCAGGTACTAAGTTCATGATAAATTCAAGTTCAATTAATCATATTACTTAAGAACTCCCACTTAGATAGACATCCCTCTAATCCTCTAAGTGATCACGTGATCCATATAAACTAAACCATGTCCGATCATCACGTGAGATGGAGTAGTTTCAATGGTGAACATCACTATGTTGATCATATCTACTATATGATTCACGCTCGACCTTTCGGTCTCCGTGTTCCGAGGCCATATCTGTTATATGCTAGGCTCGTCAAGTTTAACCTGAGTATTCCGCGTGTGCAACTGTTTTGCACCCGTTGTATTTGAACGTAGAGCCTATCACACCCGATCATCACGTGGTGTCTCAGCACGAAGAACTTTCGCAACGGTGCATACTCAGGGAGAACACTTATACTTTGATAATTTAGTGAAGGATCATCTTATAATGCTACCGTCAATCAAAGCAAGATAAGATGCATAAAAGATAAACATCACATGCAATCAATATAAGTGATATGATATGGCCATCATCATCTTGTGCTTGTGATCTGCATCTCCGAAGCACCGTCATGATCACCATCGTCATCGGCATGACACCTTGATCTCCATCGAAGCATCGTTGTCGTCTCACCAACTATTGCTTCTACGACTATCGCTACCGCTTAGTGATAAAGTAAAACAATTACATGGCGATTGCATTACATACAATAAAGCGACAACCATATGGCTCCTGCTAGTTGCCGATAACTCTGTTACAAAACATGATCATCTCATACAATAAAATTCAGTATCATGCCTTGACCATATCACATCACAACATGCCCTGCAAAAAGAAGTTAGACGTCCTCTACTTTGTTGTTGCAAGTTTTACGTGGCTGCTACGGGCTTAGCAAGAACCGTTCTTACCTACTCATCAAAACCACAACGATAGTTTGTCAAGTTGGTGCTGTTTTAACCTTCGCAAGGACCGGGCGTAGCCACACTCGGTTCAACTAAAGTGAGCGAGACAGACACCCGCCGGTCACCTTTAAGCAACGAGTGCTCGCAACGGTGAAACCAGTCTCGCGTAAGCGTACGCGTAATGTCGGTCCGGGCCGCTTCATCTCACAATACCGCCGAACCAAAGTATGACATGCTGGTCAGCAGTATGACTTATATTGCCCACAACTCACTTGTGTTCTATTCGTGCATAACATCAACGCATAAAACCAGGCTCTGATACCACTGTTGGGTAACGTAATAATTTCAAAAAAATTCCTACGCACACGCAAGATCATGGTGATGCATAGCAACGAGAGGGGAGAGTGTTGTCCACGTACCCTCGTAGACCGAAAGCGGAAGCGTTAACACAACGCGGTTGATGTAGTCGTACGTCTTCACGAACCGACCGATCAAGTACCGAACGCACAGCACCTCCGAGTTCAGCACACGTTCAGCTCGATGACGTCCCTCGAACTCCGATCCAGCCGAGTGTTGAGGGAGAGTTTCGTCAGCACAACGGCGTGGTGACGATGATGGTGTTCTACCGACGCAGGGCTTCGCCTAAGCACCGCTACGATATTATCGAGGTGTAATATGGTGGAGGGGGGCACCGCACACGGCTAAGAGATCAATAGATCAATTGTTGTCTATGGGGTGCCCCTGCCCCCGTATATAAAGGAGCAAGGGGGAGGCCGGCCGGCCCTTGTTGGCGCGCCAGGAGGAGGAGTCCTCCTCCTAGTAGGAGTAGGACTCCCCTCTTTCCTACTCCTACTAGGAGGGGGGAAAGGAAGGGGGAGAGGGAGAAGGAAAGGGGGGCGCCGCCCCCCTCTCCTAGTCCAATTCGGACCAGAGGGGGAGGGGGCGCGCGGCCCCTCCTGGCTGCCCCTCTCTCTCTCTCTTCACTAAGGCCCATAAGGCCCATTACTTCTCCCGGGGGGGTTCCGGTAACCCTCCGGCACTCCGGTTTTCTCCGAAATCACCCGGAACATTTCCGGTGTCCGAATATAGTCGTCCAATATATCAATCTTTATGTCTCGACCATTTCGAGACTCCTCGTCATGTCTGTGATCACATCCGGGACTGCGAACAACCTTCGGTATATCAAAACATATAAACTCATAATATAACTGTCATCGTAACGTTAAGCGTGCGGACCCTACGGGTTCGAGAACTATGTAGACATGACCGAGACATGTCTCCGGTCAATAACCAATAGCGGAACCTGGATGCTCATATTGGCTCCCACATATTCTACGAAGATCTTTATCGGTCAGACCGCATAACAACATACGTTGTTCCCTTTGTCATCGGTATGTTACTTGCCCGAGATTCGATCGTCGGTATCTCAATACCTAGTTCAATCTCGTTACCGGCAAGTCTCTTTACTCGTTCCGTAATACATCATCTTGCAACAAACTCTTTAGTTGCAATGCTTGCAAGGCTTAAGCGATGTGCATTACCGAGAGGGCCCAGAGATACCTCTCTGACAATCGGAGTGACAAATCCTAATCTCGAAATACGCCAACCCAACAAGTACCTTCGGAGACACCTGTAGAGCACCTTTATATTCACCCAGTTACGTTGTGACGTTTGGTAGCACACAAAGTGTTCCTCCGGTAAACGGGAGTTGCATAATCTCATAGTCATAGGAACATGTATAAGTCATGAAGAAAGCAATAGCAACATACTAAACGATCAAGTGCTAAGCTAACGGAATGGGTCAAGTCAATCACATCATTCCCCTAATAATGTGATCCCGTTAATCAAATGACAACTCATGTCTATGGCTAGGAAACATAACCATCTTTGATCAACGAGCTAGTCAAGTAGAGGCATACTAGTGACACTCTGTTTGTCTATGTATTCACACAAGTATTATGTTTTCGGTTAATACAATTCTAGCATGAATAATAAACATTTATCATTAAATAAGGAAATAAATAATAACTTTATTATTGCCTCTAGGGCATATTTCCTTCAATTACTATGTTCCCCAACAAAATCTACAAACACTTTTGTCATGCCAAATAACCTGCATATACGTTGCATCATCTAATTCTCCTGGTCGATTTTGCTATTTCTTGACCTATAAGAACATGTAAAAGAAAATCATTTGTTGAACTACAAAACCATGACATGCTCACAACTAAGTGAGTCATATTCACCTCCTTTTCCTTTTCCCACTCGTTGTCGGCTGTTTCTTGAACTTTTTCTACATAGCTAACCGAGAAAGTAGCAGTCGATAACTGCACATGTATTGAGTTCAGTGTGCTAGGTACAAAAAGGTTGTTACTCACCCTCCATGCCATTGTTTCCCTTTTAGGAATCTAAACAGTCCTAAATTCCTATTTTACCCATAATATTTGTTAAAAGTCAAAGAAGACAGTATATTTTTCACTTGAGAAATAGAGTCATACTGAAAATGTAGGAAAATAATTATATAAGCCAGATCAAATACATTACGTTGAAACATGTTCCCATACTATTTTCAAATCCAAAAAATGATGTGCGACAAGCAATGCATAGTTGTAGTTGTCCCCAAAGATTTTTGGCTGGTAGCTGATGTGCCGTGAACCTCATCACGACATAAATGGCCAGTAAGTCAGTTTATTACACTGTGAAAAACTATTGATCCGTCAATCTTTTCTACTTCCAGCTGTTGCGAAGTGAGAACAAGCACATAGATTTCCTCAGTGGTCTCGGTTTGACTGAGAGTTCTACCGGGATTTCTGTTAGTCAAACTTTGTTGAGCCTCATTTGGCATGAATTTTGTCAAGTACTCAATCTATAGACATGACTCAGTATAAGTCTAAATGCACACTTACGCTAGGTTGAGCATATGATTTTCAACCACTGTATGTAAGAAACATTCTAGAAAACTTTATAAGAAAGATTATGTGTATTGGCAATTCAGATAGACATGTTAGGAGAGGAAGTGGCAGTCAGCATTATAACACTGATAGATCTCATGATTAGATGCCGGAACTAAATTAGCAACATGTTGTAACCAGTGACTAAACAACAACTTCATCCACGTTTGAACTGAGCATTCTTCTAGTTCTTCAAAGATTAAAATACTTATACATATCTCTACTCTGAACTAACTTTACCATCTATTGAGACTGAATTGCGAGATAAATTTTTATAACTAAGGGCTACATTGTGGACAACAATTGACAAGCCAATCGTTTATTTTAAAAACAAGATGTCTCCACGGACACTGAGATTAAAGGATGTACTAACCATATAGAGCTCGGCTCCTCCCATATGTGTTGCATTTCCCGACGAACAAGCCGTGGGAAAGCATGGCGTACAACTCTAGGTTGGTCCAGAACTGCTAATGCACACAACATCGCAGTTGGAGGAGACAGATTGAGGTCCGACTGCTGCGGCCGGCAAACAAATTGACCTGTACTGCTACAGCTGCCGGCGGCGATTTGGACATGCGCCATGGTAGCCGTCGGCCGACGAGACATGCGCCATTGTATTGCACTGGAGTAGCTCGGATAGGAACTCCTCGAATGACACCGACTCATGTAGCGCCGATATCCAGTCCTAAAACCAAAGAATCAAATCAGGAATACAAACACCAAAAAATGACCGAGATACCGAAGAGAAAGGAGGGGCCGCCTCTGACCCAATCGCCATGGGCACGCGCACAACTGTTGTATAGGATGCTTTGAATTAAGGCGACCAACAATGGACGACGCGCGCACCATGGTGGCCAGCAGCGGCGGTGGCGGCGGTGGGGAAACAAGTGGTATCGAGAAGAAGGGCCGAACAGAATAGAGCGATATCCACTTCGTCGTCGAATTACGAAATAGTCCAGGGTGCCTCGTGCATAATTTCCAACGCGAACTGAGCTACTCAATCATGTGCCTCCAGTCCAGATCCAACGGTCCACATGATCCCGTATCATGCCAGGCACGGTATCACCAGATATGCACTCCCAGTGTGTGATAAACAATTTTTAGCAACACAAGCACGTAAATATGTTCTTATTTATGTATAGCACCATCATTTGAACCTTTTGGTATCAGAGTAATGATACCATATTTCCCCCTTGAATGGTTTGTTCTGCCCGTGTTTTCATCCTCTAGCAAAAACATCATCCTCAAGTCTGCGTTAAAAGTCAAGTAGGATCGATTACGTTCTTATAAATATGAGTAGATGCTTCATTGAGTCATAACTACCCTGATCACTTCACCCCCTTGTTTGAGAGATGTGTTAGAAGTTTATTGTGTTTAAGATAGAGATAGAATATATTAAATCATGTACGACTTGCCCTATACTCCAAGTGTCTCTCTCTCACATGTAATTCTATATATATCCTACACAAGGGTCAGATCAATACAATGAATGTTAGGGATCCTACAATCTCTACAAGGTATCAGAGCGGTTTGTCCAACGACGCCGATCCTAGGACCTTCCACCACTTCCACAGCACGCCGCCCTCGTGGAGATAAATCTCCTCTCCTCGGGGGCGCGACACCCGATCGATCAAAGATCAGATCGGACGGACCAGAAAAATCATGCTTTGCACCACGTCAAGACATCGGCGGCGTAGCGCTCGATCTCAAAGATTGCAAGCCGTCGACCGCCACAAACAGTCATCTACCTCAACATGCAAATCTGAACAGTCGGCCGGGACGCACCGGCAGAAACTTCATCGACCTGCAGAGACCATGCAGCTGCGTTTTCCTGCAGCGCAGCTCCGCCCTTCGTGCGCTCTGGCCGCGCCTACAAGCCGACTCGGAAGGCTGGCGCTACCACGATCCGATCTACATCGACTTATTACACCTCGGGGCTATGGTGCTTCGATCTGGCTGGCCGGGTCGGCCAGCACGCGCGCGACATGACTTCGAGCAACTCCACATTACAGGTCCAAGCCGATGGCCGCGGCATGGTACAACCGTATTGGGCTTCCGGCGGGGAGTGCGGCCGGCAGGCCGTGCGCACAGGCCCAGGCGGAGGTAGCCTGGTATGCTGCAGCAACCACGAGCCACTTCATCGCGCACATGACATGGGTCAACAGGTCTTAGTGACGCACCGGCGGCATACACGTGCATGCATGACGCATATACGGACGCACAGGCGGCTTCGATCTATCGAATCTCCAGTCGTCAGCTGCGCCTCCAGATGTACACCGATCTGCCCCGAGCCGACAAACTACAGCGAGCGAGAGTCCGCACCACGCACATGACACCATCATCTACACCGACCGCTACATCCCGAGCCGAGCTACATCATCTTCTGCATGGCCGCTTCGACCGCCACCACCGATCTGTACTGCACGGCTACAACGGCGCCTCTGCATCGAGCCGAGCAACATCAAGTTGTACGACTACGCCAGGCTACGAGCCAACATACTTCTTCGGCACGGTACGACATCGACACTTAATCGCTGCAGAAGGACGCCTTCAAGCGATGCATCTTCGTCGACATGCTGCTGCAACATCATCGCCAAGGTCTTCATCAACGTGGTCTTCATCAACAACCTCGTGAACACACCGCCGCCGCCTCTACAACCTCGTCCACATGATGGACGCATAGTGTTCTCTGACTGACTTTTCTGCAAGGGGCGACCACGACAATGGAAATGACTGCCTGTTGAGTGATAACCCACAAGTATAGGGGATCAATTGTAACCTCTTTCGGTAAGTAAGAGTGTCGAACCCAGCGAGGAGCTAAAGGTAGAACAAATATTCCCTCAAGTTCTATCGACCACCGATACAACTCTACGCACGCTTGACGTTCGCTTTACCTAGAACAAGTATGAAATTAGAAGTACTTTGTCGGTGTTTTTGGATAGGTTTGCAAGAATATAAAGAGCACGTAAATAAAAACTAGGGGCTGTTTTAGGTAAAGACACAATAAAGTTAGTATAGCGAGTGTAGAAAAGTGGTGGTAGGAGTTGCGAAGTTGTCCATAAGCAATTGACTACTTTACTAGACCGATAGCAAGTTTTATGTGGGAGAGGCCACTGCTAGCATGTCATCCCTGACTTGGAATTCTATGCACTTATGAATGGAACTATTAGCAAGCGTCCGCAACTACTAACGTTCATTAAGGTAAAACCCAACCATAGCATTAAGATATATTGGTCCTCCTTCAATCCCGTATGCATCAATTTCTATGCTAGGTTGAAGCTTCTGTCACTCTTGCCCTCCAATACATAGTCCTATCAACATACAAGTAACCCTATGGTGTGATCCACGCGCACACTCATATGATGGGCACCAAAGGACAGCAACATAACCACAAGAAAATTAAATCAATCATAGCAATTCATCAACCACCGATAGGACAACGAAAATCTACTCAAACATCATAGGATGGCAACACATCATTGGATAATAATATGAAGCATAAAGCACCATGTTCAAGTAGAGGGTACAGCGGGTTGCGGGAGAGTGGACCGCTGTAGATAGAGGGGGGAAGGTGATGGAGATGTTGGTGAAGATGGCGGAGGTGTTGGTGAAGATCGCGGTGATGATGATGGTGGCCACGGCAGCGTTCCGGCGCCACCGGAAGAGAGGGGGAGAGGGGCCCCCTTCTTCTTCTTCTTCATTGACCTCCTCCCTAGATGGGAGAAGGGTTTCCCCTCTGGTCCTTGGCCTCCATGGCATGGGAGGGGCGAGAGCCCCTCCGAGATTGGATCTGTCTCTCTGTCTCTCTCTGTTTCTGCGTTCTCAGATCTGGCCTTTCACCGTTTTTTATAACCGGAGATCCGTAACTCCGATTGGGCTGAATTTTGGACATGATCTCTATCCGAAAATTAGCTTTCTTGCGGCGAAAGAAGGGCTCCAACCTCCTTACGGGGTGGCCACGAGGGTCCAGGGCGTGCCTGATCCCCTGGGGCGCGCCCCCCTGCCTCGTGGCCCCCTCGGGCATCGTATCGCGTTGAGTCTTCTTCCCAAAAATCACATATATTTCAAAAAAATCTCCGTCAGTTTTATCCCGTTTGGACTCCGTTTGATATGGATTTTCTGCTAAACAAAAAAACATGCAACAAACAGGAACTGGCACTGGGCACTGGATCAATATGTTAGTCCCAAAAATAGTATAAAAAATTGCCAAAAGTATATGGAAGTTGTATAATATTGGCATGGAACAATCAAAAATTATAGATACGACGGAGACGTATCATTGAGGACGGCATCGATCGCATCATCCACGACGACACGACTGCATCGACACGGCATCACTATAGTGATGACCCCTACATGGCCACAGGGTTCTGGCAAAACCGATGTGTGCTCGATGAGTTTCCTCCCGTCCTGGCAAAACCGGTGGACTCATCGCCGCCGACACCCACTGATAGCCGCAAGGTGCATCGTCCACAACTGCAGCTCTGTCATCTACAACATAGCATATATTTTTGTGCCTCTGGCTTTGTAGGGCTTCATCATCCACGACGACTACACCATCGACCATGACTACCTCGACCACGGCTGTTGGGGAACGTAGTAATTTCAAAAAAATTCCTACGCACACACAGGATCATGGTGATGCATAGTAATGAGAGGGGAGAGTGTTGTCCATGTACCCTCGTAGAGCGAAAGCGGAAGCGTTAGCACAACGCGGTTGATGTAGTCGTACGTCTTCACGATCCGACCGATCCAAGTACCAACCGTACGCACCTCCGAGTTCAGCACACGTTCAGCTCGATGACGTCCCGCGAACTCCGATCCAGCAGAGCTTCACGGGAGAGTTCCGTCAGCACGACGGCGTGATGATGGTGATGATGTTGCTACCGACGCAGGGCTTCGCCTAAGCACCGCTACGATATGACCGAGGTGGAATATGGTGGAGGGGGGCACCGCACACCGCTGGAATAGATCAACAGATCAACTTGTGTGTCTAGTGGTGCCCCTGCCCCCGTATATAAAGGAGCAAGGGGGGAGGCGGCCGGCCAGGAGGAGGGCGCGCCAAGGGGGGAGTCCTACTCCCACCGGGAGTAGGATGTTGGAAATATGCCCTAGAGGCAATAATAAAATGGTTATTATTGTATTTGCTTGTTCATGATAATTGTCTATTGTTCATGCTATAATTGTATTAACTGGAAACCATAATACATGTGTGAATACATAGATCACAACATGTCCCTAGTAAGCCTCTAGTTGACTAGCTCGTTGATCAATAGATGGTTATGGTTTCTTGACCATGGACATTGGATGTCATTGATAACGGGATCACATCATTAGGAGAATGATGTGATGGACAAGACCCAATCCTAAGCATAGCACAAGATCGTGTAGTTCGTTTGCTAAGAGCTTTTCTAATGTCAAGTATCATTTCCTTAGACCATGAGATTGTGCAACTCCCCGATACCGTAGTAATGCTTTGGGTGTACCAAACGTCACAAGTAACTGGCTGGCTATAAAGGTGCACTACACGTATCTCCGAAAGTGTCTGTTGGGTTGGCACGAATCGAGACTGGGATTTGTTACTCCGTATGACGGAGAGGTATCCCTGGGCCCACTCGGTAATGCATCATCATAATGAGCTCAATGTGACTAAGGAGTTAGCCACGGGATCATGCGTTACGGAACGAGTAAAGAGACTTGCCGGTAATGAGATTGAACTAGGTATTGGGATACCGACGATCGAATCTCGGGCAAGTAACATACCGATGGACAAAGGGAATTGTATACGGGATTGATTGAATCCCCGACATCATGGTTCATCCGATGAGATCATCGTGGAACATGTGGGAGCCAATATGGGTATCCAGATCCCGCTATTGGTTATTGACCGGAGAGGTGTCTTGATCATGTCTGCATGGTTCCCGAACCCGTAGGGTCTACACACTTAAGGTTCGGTGACGCTAGGGTTGTTATGGGAAATAGTATGTGGTTACCGAATGTTGTTCGGAGTCCCAGATGAGATCTCGGACGTCACGAGGAGTTCCGGAATGGTCCGGAGACGAAGATTTATATATGGGAAGTCCTTATTCGGTCGCCGGAAGTGTTCGGGGGTCTATCGGTATTGTACCAGGACCACCGAAAGGGTTCCGGGGTCCACCAGGAGGGTCCACCTGCCCCGGAGGGCCCTATGGGCTGAATATAGAGGGGAACCAGCCCCTAGGTGGTCTGGGCGCCAAACCCCCCTAGGGCCCATGCGCCTAGGGTTTGGGGGAAACCCTAAAGGGGGCGCCCCCCTTGGCTTGGGGGGCAAGCCTCCCCCCCTTGGCCGCCGCCCCCCCTCTAGATCCATCTGGAGGGGGCCGGCCCCCCTCTCCCTTGCCCCTATAAATAGAGGGGGTGTGGGAGGGCAGCCGCCCGACATCCCTGACGCAGCCCTCTCCTCCTCCAACTCCTCTTCCTCCTCCGTAGTGCTTAGCGAAGTTCTGCCGGAGAACCACGAGCTCCATCGCCACCACGCCGTCGTGCAGCTGGAGTTCTCCCTCAACTTCTCCTCTCCCCTTGCTGGATCAAGAAGGAGGAGACGTCCCCGGGCTGTATGTGTGTTGAACGCGGAGGCGCCGTCCGTTCGGCGCTAGATCGGATCTTCCGCGATTTGAATCGCCGCGAGTACGACTCCGTCAACCGCGTTCTTGTAACGCTTCCGCTTAGCGATCTTCAAGGGTATGAAGATGCACTCCCTCTCTCTTGTTGCTAGCATCTCCTAGATTGATCTTGGTGACACGTAGGAAAATTTTGAATTATTGCTACGTTACCCAACAGTGGCATCATGAGCTAGGTCTATGCGTAGATTCTATGCACGAGTAGAACACAAAGTAGTTGTGGGCGATGATTTGTTCAATTTGCTTGCCGTTACTAGTCATATCTTGATTCGGCGGCATTGTGGGATGAAACGGCCCGGACCGACCTTACACGTACACTTACGTGAGACAGGTTCCACCGACTGACATGCACTTGATGCATAAGGTGGCTAGCGGGTGTCTGTCTCTCCCACTTTAGTCGGATCGGATTCGATGAAGAGGGTCCTTATGAAGGGTAAATAGCAATTGGCATATCACCGTTGTGGCTTTTGCGTAGGTAAGAAACGTTCTTGCTAGAAACCCATAGCAGCCACGTAAAACATGCAACAACAATTAGAGGACGTCTAACTTGTTTTTGCGGGGTATGCTATGTGATGTGATATGGCCAAAAGGATGTGATGAATTATATATATGTGATGTATGAGATTGATCATGTTCTTGTAATAGGAATCACGACTTGCATGTCGATGATTATGACAACCGGCAGGAGCCATAGGAGTTGTCTTAATTTATTGGATGACCTACGTGTCAATGAAAAACGCCATGTAATTACTTTACTTTATTGCTAACCGTTAGCCATAGTAGTAGAAGTAATAGTTGGCGAGACAACTTCATGAAGACACGATGATGGAGATCATGATGATGGAGATCATGGTGTCATGCCGGTGACGAAGGTGATCATGCTGCGCCTCGAAGATGGAGATCAAAGGCGCGAGATGATATTGGCCATATCATGTCACTTTATGATTTGCATGTGATGTTTGTCATGTTTACATCTTATTTGCTTAGAACGATGGTAGCATAAATAAGATGATCCCTCACTAAAATTTCAAGAGATGTGTTCCCCCTAACTGTGCACCGTTGCGAAGGTTCGTTGTTTCGAAGCACCACGTGATGATCGGGTGTGATAGATTCTAACGTTCGCATACAACGGGTGTAAGCCAGATTTACACATGCAAAACACTTAGGTTGACTTGACGAGCCTAGCATGTACAGACATGGCCTCGGAACACAAGAGACCGAAAGGTCGAACATGAGTCGTATAGTAGATACGATCAACATGAAGATGTTCACCGATGATGACTAGTCCGCTCACGTGATGATCGGACACGGCCTAGTTGACTCGGATCATGTATCACTTAGATGACTAGAGGGATGTCTATCTAAGTGGGAGTTCATTAAATAATCAGATGAACTTAATTATCATGAACATAGTCAAAAGGTCTTTGCAAATTATGTCGTAGCTTACGCTTTAGTTCTACTGTTTAAGATATGTTCCTAGAGAAAATTTAGTTGAAAGTTGATAGTAGAAATTATGCGGACTTGGTCCATAAACTGAGGATTATCCTCATTGCTGCGCAGAAGGCTTATGTCCTTAATGCACCGCTCGGTGTGCTGAACCTCGAGCGTCGTCTGTGGATGTTGCGAACATATGACATACACGTTTTGATGACTACGTGATAGTTCAGTGCGTAATGCTAACGGTTTAGAATTGAGGCGCCAAAGACGTTTTTGAAACGTCGCAGAACATATGAGATGTTCCAAAGACTGAAATTGGGATTTCAGACTAGTGCCCACGTCAAGAGGTATGAGACCTCTGACATGTTTCTTAAGCCTGCAAACTAAGGGAGAAAAGCTCAATCGTTGAGCATGTGCTCAGATTGTCTGAGTACTACAATCGCTTGAATCGAGTGGGAGTTAATCTTCTAGATAAGATAGTGATGGTTCTCCATAGTCACTGCCACCAAGCTATTAGAGCTTCGTGATGAACTATAACATATCAGGGATAGACATGATGATCCTTGAGCAATTCGCGATGTTTGACACCGCGAAAGTAGAAATCAATTAGGAGCATCAATTGTTGACGGTTAGTAAAACCACTAGTTTCAAGAAGGGCAAGGGAAAGAAGGGATACTTCATGAAACGGCAAATCAGTTGCTGCTCTAGTGAAGAAACCCAAGGTTGAACCCAAACCCGAGACTAAGTGCTTCTGTAATGAGGGGAACGGTCACTGAAGCAAAACTACCCTAGATACTTGGTAGATGAGAAGACAGGCAAGGTCGACAGAAGTATATTGGATATACATTATATTAATGTGTACTTTACTAGTACTCCTAGTAGCACCAGGGTATTAGATACCGGTTCGGTTGCTATGTGTTGGTAACTCGAAATAAAAGGCTACGGAATAAACGGAGACTAGCTAAAGGTGAGATGACGATATGTGTTGGAAGTGTTTCCAAGGTTGATGTGATCAAACATCGCACGCTCCCTCTACCATCGAGATTGGTGTTAAACCTAAATAATTGTTATTTGGTGTTTGCGTTGAGCATAGACATGATTGGATTATGTTTATCGCAACACGGTAATTCATTTAAGGAGAATAATGGTTACTCTGTTTATTTGAGTAATACCTTTCAATGGTCTTGCACCTAAAATGAATGGTTTATTGAATCTCGATCGTAGTGATACACATGTTCATGCCAAAAGATATAAGATAGTAATGATAGTACCACATACTTGTGGCACTGCCATTTGAGTCATATTGATATAAAACGCATGAAGAAGCTCCATGTTGATGGATCTTTGGACTCACTCATTTTTGAGAAGATTGAGACATGCGAACCATGTCTATTGGTAGATATGCATGAAGAAACTCCATACAGATGGATCGTTTGGACTCGCTTGATTTTGAATCACTTGAGACATGCAAATCATACCACATGGGCAAGATGACTGAAAGGCCTCGTTTTCAGTGAGATGAAACAAGAGAGAAACTTGTTGGAAGTAATACATTTGATGTGTGCAATCTAATGAGTGCTGAGGCACGCAGTGAATATCGTTATGCTCTTACTTCACAGATGATTTGAGTAGATTCTAAGTATATTTACTTGATGAAACACGAGTCTGAATTATCGAAAGGTTCAAGCAATTTCAGAGTGAAGTTGAAGATCATCGTGGCAAGAGGATAAAATGTCTATGATATGATCATAGAGATGAATATCTGAGTTACGAGTTTGGTACACAATTAAGACCTTGTGGAAATTGTTTCATAACTAATACCGCCTGGAACACCATAGTGTGATGGTGTGTCCGAACATCATAAATGCACCCTATTGGATATGGTGCATACCATGATGTCTCTCTTATCGAATTACCACTATCGTTTATGGGTTAGGCATTAGAGACAACCGCATTCACTTTAAATAGGGCACCACGTAATTCCGTTGAGATGACACCGTATGAACTATGGTTTAGAGAAACCTAAGCTGTCATTTCTTAAAAGTTTGGGGATGTGATGCTTATGTGGAAAAGTTTTAGCCTGATAAGCTCAAACCCAAAGCGGATAAATGCATCTTCATATGACACCCAAAACAGTTGGGTATACCTCCTATTTCAGATCCGGAAGCATAGCTGATTGTTTCTAGAAATGGGTCCTTTCTCGAGGAAAAGTTTCTCTCGAAAGAATTGAGTGGGAGGATGGTGGAGACTTGATGAGGTTATTGAACCGTCACTTCAACTAGTGTGTAGCGGGGCACGGGAAGTTGTTCCTGTGGCGCCTCCACCAATTGAAGTGGAAGTTAATGATAGTGATCATGAAACTTCGGATCAAGCCACTACCAAACCTCGTAGGTCGACAAGGATGCGTACTACTTCAGAGTGGTACGTAATCATGTCTTAGAGGTCATGTTGCTGGACAACAATGAACCTACGAGCTATGGAGAAGCGATCGTGGACCCGGATTCCGACGAATGGCTCGAGGCCATGAAATCCGAGAGAGGATCCATGTATAAAACTACTTGATGGTCGTAAGGCTGTTGGGTGCAAATGGATTTTAAAAGGAAGACGGACAATGATGGTAAGTGTCACCGTTAAAAAGGCTCGACTTGTCGTTAAGATGTTTTCCGACAAGTTCAAGGAGTTGACTACGATTAGACTTTCTCACTCGTAGCGATGCTAAGAGTCTGTTGGAATTATATTAGCAGTTACTGCATTATTTATGAAATCTTGCAGATAGGATGTCAAAACATTGTTTCCTCGACGATTTTCTTGAGGAAAGGTTGTATGTGATACAACCAGAAGGTTTTGTCAATCCTGAAAGATGCTAACAAGTATGCAAAGCTCCAGCAATCCTTCTAAGGACTGGAGTAAGCATCTTGGAGTTGGAATGTACGCTTCGATGAGATGATCAAAGATTTTGGGTTTTTACAAAGTTTATGAGAAACTTGTATTTCCAAAGAAGTGAGTGGGAGCACTATAGAATTTTTGATGAGTATATGTTGTTAACATATTGTTGATCAGAAATGATGTAGAATTTCTGGAAAGCATACAGGGTTATTTGAAAAGTGTTTTTCAATGGAAAACCTGGATTAAGCTACTTGAACATTGAGCATCAAGATCTATAAGGATAGATCAAAAACGCTTAATAGTACTTTCAAATGAATACATACCGTGACAAGATTTTGAAGGAGTTCAAAATAGATCAGCAAAGAAGGAGTTCTTGGCTGTGTTACAAGGTGTGAGTATTGAGTAAGACTCAAGACCTGACCACAGCAGAAGAGAGAGAAAGGACGAAGGTCGTCCCCTATGCTTTAGACGTAGGCTCTACTGTATGCTATGATGTGTACCGCACCTGAAGTGTGCCTTGCCATGAATTAGTCAAGGGGTACAAGAGTGATCCAGGAATGGATCACATGACAGCGGTCGAACTTATCCTTAGTAATTAGTGGACTAAGGAATTTTCTCGATTATGGAGGTGGTAAAAGAGTTCGTCGTAAGGGGTTACGTCGATGCAAACTTTGACACTAATTCGGATGACTCTGAGTAGTAAACTGGATTCATATAGTAGACCAGTTATTTGGAATAGCTCCAAGTAGCGCGTGGTAGCTGCATCTACAAGATGACATAGAGATTTGTAAAGCACACACGGATCTGAAAGGTTCAGACCCGTTGACTAATAACCTCTCTCACAAGCGAGATATGAACAAACCCCATGGGTGTTGGATTCATTACAATCACATAGTGATGTGAACTAGAATATTGACTCTAGTGCAAATGGGAGACTGTTGGAAATATGCCCTAGAGGCAATAATAAAATGGTTATTATTGTATTTCCTTGTTCATGATAATTGTCTATTGTTCATGCTATAATTGTATTAACTGGAAACCGTAATACATGTGTGAATACATAGACCACAACATGTCCCTAGTAAGTCTCTAGTTGACTAGCTCGTTGATCAATAGATGGTTATGGTTTCCTGACCATGGACATTGGATGTCATTGATAACGGGATCACATCATTAGGAGAATGATGTGATGGACAAGACCCAATCCTAAGCATAGCACAAGATCGTGTAGTTCGTTTGCTAAGAGCTTTTCTAATGTTTTTTTGAAGGTTAGGATAGTAGGAAAGGCTCCTACTGCTTATATATTACCACAATGTAAAAGTTTTGTTACATATGCACAGGGTGGGGGGGGAGGGAGAAGAACAACTACATAACTAAGTTACAAAGCTTTTCTAATATCAAGTATCGTTTCCTTAGACCATGAGATTGTGCAACTCCCGGATACCGTAGGAATGCTTTGGGTGTACCAAACGTCACAACGTAACTGGGTGGCTATAAAGGTGCACTACAGGTATCTCCGGAAGTGTCTGTTGAGTTGGCATGAATCGAGACTGGGATTTGTCACTCCGTATGACGGAGAGGTATCTCTGGGCCCACTCGGTAATGCATCATCATAATGAGCCCAATGTGACTAAGGAGTTAGCCACGGGATCATGCGTTACAGAACGAGTAAAGAGACTTGCCGGTAACGAGATTGAACGAGGTATTGGGATACCGACGATCGAATCTCGGGCAAGTAACATACCGATGGACAAAGGGAATTGTATACGAGATTGATTGACTCCCCGACATCGTGGTTCATCTGATGAGATCATCGTGGAACATGTGGGAGCCAATATGGGTATCCAGATCCCGCTATTGGTTATTGACCGGAGAGGTATCTCGATCATGTCTGCATGGTTCCTGAACCCGTAGGGTCTACACACTTAAGGTTCGGTGACGCTAGAGTTGTTATGGGAAATAGTATGTGGTTACCGAATGTTCTTCGGAGTCCCGGATGAGATCCCGGACGTCATGAGGAGTTCCGGAATGGTCCGGAGACGAAGATTTATATATGGGAAGTCCTTATTCGGTCGCCGGAAATGTTCGGGGGTCTATCGGTATTGTACCGGGACCACCGAAAGGGTTCCGGGGGTCCACCGGGAGGGTCCACCTGCCTCGGAGGGCCCTATGGGCTGAATATAGAGGGGAACCAGCCCCTAGGTGGGCTGGGCGCCAAACCCCCCTAGGGCCCATGCGCCTAGGGTTTGGGGGAAACCCTAAAGGGGGCGCCCCCCTTGGCTTGGGGGGCAAGCCTCCCCCCTTGGCCGCCGCCCCCCTCTAGATCCATCTGGAGGGGGCCGGGCCCCCTCTCCCTTGCCCCTATAAATAGAGGGGGTGTGGGAGGGCAGCCGCCCGACATCCCTCGCGCAGCCCTCTCCTCCTCCAACTCCTCTTCCTCCTCCATAGTGCTTAGCGAAGCTCTGCCGGAGAACCACGAGCTCCATCGCCACCACGTCGTCGTGCAGCTGGAGTTCTCCCTCAACTTCTCCTCTCCCCTTGCTGGATCAAGAAGGAGGAGACGTCCCTGGGCTGTACGTGTGTTGAACGCGGAGGCGCCGTCCGTTCGGCGCTAGATCGGATCTTCTGCGATTTGAATCGCCGCGAGTACGACTCCATCAACCGCGTTCTTGTAACGCTTCCGCTTAGCGATCTTCAAGGGTATGAAGATGCACTCCCTCTCTCTCGTTGCTAGTATCTCCTAGATTGATCTTGGTGACACGTAGGAAAATTTTGAATTATTGCTACGTTACCCAACATAGGACTCCTCCTTTTCCTTGTTGGAGTAGGAGAGGGAAGGAAGGGAGAGATGAGAAGAAGGAAAAAGGGGGGCGCCGCCCACCTCCTTGTCCAATTCGGACTAGAGGGCGAGGGGGCGCGTGGCTGCCCTGGCCGCCCCTCCTCTTCTCCCACTAAGGCCCATGAGGCCCAATTAACTCCTCGGGGGGTTCCGGTAACCCCCCGGTACTTCGGTTTTTCTCCGAAACCACTCGGAACACTTCCGGTGTCCGAATATAGTTGTCCAATATATCGATCTTTACATCTCGACCATTTCGAGACTCCTCGTCATTTCCGTGATCATATCCGGTACTCCGAACTACCTTCGGTACATCAAAACACAAAACTCATAATACCGATCATCACCAAACTTTAAACGTGCGGACCCTACGGGTTTGAGAACTATGTAGACATGACCGAGACACGTCTCCGGTCAATAACCAATAGCGGAACCTGGATTCTCATATTAGCTCCTACATGTTCTACGAAGATCTTTATCGGTCAAACCGCATAACAACATACGTTGTTCCCTTTGTCATCGGTATGTTACTTGCCCGAGATTCGATCGTCGGTATCTCAATACCTAGTTCAATCTCGTTACCGGCAAGTCTCTTTACTCGTTCCGTAATGCATCATCCCGCAACTAACTCATTAGTCACATTGCTTGCAAGGCTTATAGTGATGTGCATTACCGAGAGGGCCCAGAGATACCTCTCCGACAATCGGAGTGACAAATCCTAATCTCGAAA
This sequence comes from Aegilops tauschii subsp. strangulata, assembly GCF_002575655.3. Lineage (NCBI taxonomy): Eukaryota > Viridiplantae > Streptophyta > Magnoliopsida > Poales > Poaceae > Aegilops > Aegilops tauschii. The sequence continues at coordinate 618,408,716 of NC_053037.3, forward strand.
TACGCCAACTCAACAAGTACCTTTGGAGACACCTGTAGAGCACCTTTATAATCACCCAGTTATGTTGTAAAGTTTGGTAGCACACAAAGTGTTCCTCCGGTAAACGAGAGTTGCATAATCTCATAGTCATATGAACATGTATAAGTCATGAAGAAAGCAATAGCAACATACTAAACGATCAAGTGCTAAGCTAACGGAATGGGTCAAGTCAATCACATCATTCTTCTAATGATGTGATCCCGTTAATCAAATGTCAACTCATGTCCATGGCTAGGAAACTCAACCATCTTCGTTTAACGAGCTAGTCAAGTAGAGGCATACTAGTGACACTATGTTTGTCTATGTATTCACACATGTATTATGTTTCTGGTTAATACAATTCTAGCATGAATAATAAACATTTATCATGATACGAGGAAATAAATAATAACTTTATTATTGCCTCTAGGGCATATTTCCTTCAGTCTCCCACTTGCACTAGAGTCAATAATCTAGATTACACAATAATGATTCTAACACCCATGGAGTTTTGGTGCTGATCATGTTTTGCTCTTGGAAGAGGCTTAGTCAACGGGTCTGCAACATTCAGATCCGTATGTATCTTGCAAATCTCTATGTCTCCCATCTGGACTTGGTCCCGGATGGAATTGAAGCGTCTCTTGATGTGCTTGGTCCTCTTGTGAAATCTGGATTCCTTTGCCAAGGCTATTGCACCCGTATTGTCACAAAAGATTTTCATTGGACCCGATGCACTAGGTACGACACCTAGATCGGATATGAACTCCTTCATCCAGACTCCTTCATTTGCTGCTTTAGAAGCAGCTATGTACTCCGCTTCACACGTGGATCCCGCCACGACGCTTTGTTTAGAACTGCACCAACTGACAGCTCCACTGTTCAATGTAAACACGTACCCGGTTTGCGATTTAGAATCGTCCGGATCAGTGTCAAAGCTTGCATCGACGTAACCATTTACGACTAGCTCTTTGTCACGTCCATAAACGAGAAATATATCCTTAGTCCTTTTCAGGTATTTCAGGATGTTCTTGACCGCTGTCCAGTGATCCACTCCTGGATTACTTTGGTACCTCCCTGCTAGGCTAATAGCAAGACACACATTAGGTCTGGTACACAGCATTGCATACATGATAGAACCTATGGCTGAAGCATAGGGAACATCTTTCATTTTCTCTCTATCTTATGCAGTGGTTGGGCATTGAGTCTGACTCAACTTCACACCTTGTAACACAGGCAAGAACCCTTTCTTTGCTTGATCCATTCTGAACTTCTTCAAAACTTTGTCAAGGTATGTGCTTTGTGAAAGTCCTATCAAGCGTCTTGATCTATCTCTATAGATCTTGATGCCTAATATGTAAGCAGCTTCACCGAGGTCTTTCATTGAAAAACTCTTATTCAAGTACCCTTTTATGCTATCCAGAAATTCTATATCATTTCCAATCAGCAATATGTCATCCACATATAATATCAGAAATGCTACAGAGCTCCCACTCACTTTCTTGTAAATACAGGCTTCTCCAAAAGTTTGTATAAAACCATATGCTTTGATCACACTATCAAAACGTTTATTCCAACTCCGAGAGGCTTGCACCAGTCCATAAACGGATCGCTGGAGCTTGCACACTTTGTTAGCTCCCTTTGGATCGACAAAACCTTCTGGTTGCATCATATACAACTCTTCTTCCAGAAATCCATTCAGGAATGCAGTTTTGACATCCATTTGCCAAATTTCATAATCATAAAATGCGGCAATTGCTAACATGATTCGGACAGACTTAAGCATCGCTACGGGTGAGAAAGTCTCATCGTAGTCAATCCCTTGAACTTGTCGAAAACCTTTCGCAACAAGTCGAGCTTTATAGACAGTAACATTACCGTCAGCGTTAGTCTTCTTCTTGAAGATCCATTTATTCTCAATGGCTTGCCGATCATCGGGCAAGTCAACCAAAGTCCACACTCTGTTCTCATACATGGATCCCATCTCAGATTTCATGGCCTCAAGCCATTTTGCGGAATCTGGGCTCACCATCGCTTCTTCATAGTTCGTAGGTTCGCCTTGGTCAAGTAACATGACCTCCAGAATAGGATTACCGTACCACTCTGGTGCGGATCTTACTCTGGTTGACCTACGAGGTTCAGTAGTAACTTGATCTGAAGTTTCATGATCAATATCATTAGCTTCTTCACTAATTGGTGTAGGTGTCACACGAACCGGTTTCTGTGATGAACTACTTTCCAATAAGGGAACAGGTACAGTTACCTCATCAAGTTCTACTTTCCTCCCACTCACTTCTTTCGAGAGAAACTCCTTCTCTAGAAAGGATCCATTCTTAGCAACGAATGTCTTGCCTTCGGATCTGTGATAGAAGGTGTACCCAACAGTTTCCTCTGGGTATCCTATGAAGACACATTTCTCCGATTTGGGTTCGAGCTTATCAGGTTGAAGCTTTTTCACATAAGCATCACAGCCCCAAACTTTAAGAAACGACAACTTTGGTTTCTTGCCAAACCACAGTTCATAAGACGTCGTCTCAACGAATTGCGATGGTGCCCTATTTAACGTGAATGCAACCGTCTCTAAAGCATAACCCCAAAACGATAGCGGTAAATCAGTAAGAAACATCATAGATCGCACCATATCTAGTAAAGTACGATTACGACGTTCAGACACACCATTACGCTGTGGTGTTCCGGGTGGGGTGAGTTGTGAAACTATTCCGCATTGTTTCAAATGTAGGTCAAACTCGTAACTCAAATATTCTCCTCCACGATCAGATCGTAGAAACTTTATTTTCTTGTGACGATTATTTTCCACTTCACTTTGAAATTCTTTGAACTTTTCAAATGTTTCAGACTTATGTTTCATTAAGTAGATATACCCATATCTGCTCAAATCATCTGTGAAGGTGAGAAAATAACGATACCTGCTGCGAGCCTCAACATTCATCGGACCACATACATCAGTATGTATGATCTCCAACAAATCTGTTGCTCGCTCCATTGTTCCGGAGAACGGCGTCTTAGTCATCTTGCCCATAAGGCATGGTTCGCAAGTACCAAGTGATTCATAATCAAGTGATTCCAAAAGTCCATCAGTATGGAGTTTCTTCATGCGCTTTACACCAATATGACCCAAACGGCAGTGCCACAAATAAGTTGCACTATCATTATCAACTCTGCATCTTTTGGCTTCAACATTATGAATATGTGTATCACTACTATCGAGATTCAACAAAAATAGACCACTCTTCAAGTGTGCATGACCATAAAAGATATTACTCATATAAATAGAACAACCATTATTCTCAGATTTAAATGAATAACCATCCCACATCAAACAAGATCCAGATATAATGTTCATGCTTAACGCTGGCACCAAATAACAATTATTTAGGTCTAAAACTAATCCCGAAGGTAGATGTAGAGGTAGCGTGCCGATGGCGATCACATCGACTTTGGAACCATTTCCAACGCGCATCGTCACCTCGTCCTTAGCCAGTCTTCGCTTAATCCGTAGTCCTTGTTTCGAGTTGCAAGTATTAGCAACAGAACCAGTATCAAATACCCAGGTGCTACTGCGAGCTCTAGTAAGGTACACATCAATAACATGTATATCACATATACCTTTGTTCACCTTGCCATCCTTCTTATCCGCCAAATACTTGGGGCAGTTCCGCGTCCAGTGTCCAGTCTGCTTGCAGTAGAAGCACCCAGTCTGAGGCTTAGGTCCAGACTTGGGTTTCTTCTCTTGAGCAGCAACTTGTTTGCTGTTCTTCTTGAAGTTCCCCTTCTTCTTCCCTTTGCCCTTTTTCTTGAAACTGGTGGTCTTGTTGACCATCAACACTTGATGCTCCTTCTTGATTTCTACCTCCGCAGCCTTTAGCATTGCGAAGAGCTCGGGAATTGTCTTATCCATCCCTTGCATATTATAGTTCATCACGAAGCTCTTGTAGCTTGGTGGCAGTGATTGAAGAATTCTGTCAATGACACTATTATCTGGAAGATTAACTCCCAGTTGAATCAAGTGATTGTTATACCCACACATTTTGAGTATATGTTCACTGACAGAACTATTCTCCTCCATCTTGCAGTTGTAATATCTCTCAATCCGGGCATTTGCTTGAAATATTAACTTCAACTCCTGGAACATCTCATATGCTCCATGACGTTCAAAATGTCGTTGAAGCCCCGGTTCTAAGCCGTAAAGCATGGCACACTGAACTATCGAGTAGTCATCAGCTTTGCTCTGCCAGACGTTCTTAACGTCGTCAGTTGCATCTGCAGCAGGCCTGGCACCCAGCGGTGCTTCCAGGACGTAATTCTTCTGTGCAACAATGAGGATAATCCTAAAGTTACGGACCCAGTCCGTGTAATTGCTACCATCATATTTCAACTTTGCTTTCTCAAGGAACGCATTAAAATTCAATGGAACATCAACACGGGCCATCTATCTACAATCAACATAGACAAGCAATATACTATCAGGTACTAAGTTCATGATAAATTTAAGTTCAATTAATCATATTACTTAAGAACTCCCACTTAGATAGACATCCCTCTAATCATCTAAGTGATCACGTGATCCAAATCAACTAAACCATGTCCGATCATCACGTGAGATGGAGTAGTTTTCAATGGTGTACATCACTATGTTGATCATATCTACTATATGATTCACGCTCGACCTTTCGGTGTCGGTGTTCCGAGGCAATATCTGCATATGCTAGGCTCGTCAAGTTTAACCCGAGTATTCTGCGTGTGCAAAAACTGGCTTGCACCCGTTGTAGATGAACGTAGAGCTTATCACACCCGATCATCACATGGTGTCTCGGCACGACGAACTTTGGCAACGGTGCATACTCTGGGAGAACACTTTTATCTTGAAATTTAGTGAGAGATCATCTTATAATGCTACTGTCAATCAACGCAAAATAAGATGCATAAAAGATAAACATCAGATGCAATCAATATAAGTGATATGATATGGCCATCATCATCTTGTGCTTGTGATCTCCATCTCCGAAGCACCGTCATGATCACCATCGTCACCGGCGCGACACCTTGATCTCCATCGTAGCATTGTTGTCGTCTCGCCAACTATTGCTTTTACGACTATCGCTACCGCTTAGTGATAAAGTAAAGCAATTACAGAGCGATTGCATTGCATACAATAAAGCGACAACCATATGGCTCCTGCCAGTTGCCGATAACTCGGTTACAAAACATGATCATCTCATACAATAAAATATAGCATCATGCCTTGACCATATCACATCACAACATGCCCTGCAAAAACAAGTTAGACGTCCTCTACTTTGTTGTTGCAAGTTTTACGTGGCTGCTACGGGCTGAGCAAGAACCGTTCTTACCTATGCATCAAAACCACAACGATAGTTCGTCAAGTTAGTGCTGTTTTAACCTTCTCAAAGACCGGGCGTAGCCACACTCAGTTCAACTAAAGTTGGAGAAACTGACACCCGCCAGCCACATATGTGCAAAACACGTCGGTAGAACTAGTCTCGCGTAAGCGTACGCGTAATGTCGGGCCGGGCCGCTTCATCCAACAATACCGCCGAACCAAAGTATGACATGCTGGTAAGCAGTATGACTTGTATCGCCCACAACTCACTTGTGTTCTACTCGTGCATATAACATCTACGCATAAAACCAGGCTCAGATGCCACTGTTGGGGAACGTAGTAATTTCAAAAAAATTCCTACGCACACGCAGGATCATGGTGATGTATAGCAACGAGAGGGGAGAGTGTTGTCCACGTACCCTCGTAGACCGAAAGCGGAAGCGTTAGCACAACGCGGTTGATGTAGTCGTACGTCTTCACGATCCGGCCGATCCAAGTACCGAACGTACGGCACCTCCGAGTTTAGCACACGTTCAGCTCGATGACGTCCCGTGAACTCCGATCTAGCAGAGCTTCACGGGAGAGTTCCGTCAGCACGACGGCATGATGACGGTGATGATGTTGCTACCGACGCAGGGCTTCGCCTAAGCACCGCTAGGATATGACCGAGGTGGAATATGGTGGAGGGGGGCACCACACACGGCTGGAATAGATCAACAGATCAACTTGTGTGTCTAGAGGTGCCCCCTGCCCCCGTATATAAAGGAGCAAGGGGGGAGGCGGCCGGCCAGGAGGAGGGCGCGCCAAGGGGGGAGTCCTACTCCCACCGGGAGTAGGACTCCTCCTTTTCCTTGTTGGAGTAGGAGAGGGAAGGAAGGGAGAGAGGAGAAGAAGGAAAAAGGGGGGCGCCGCCCCCCTCCTTGTCCAATTCGGACTAGAGGGAGGGGGGGCGCGGCTGCCCTGGCCGCCCCTCCTCTTCTCCCACTAAGGCCCATGAGGCCCAATTAACTCCCACGGGGGGTTCCAGTAACCCCCCGGTACTCCGGTTTTTCTCCGAAACCACTCGGAACACTTCCGGTGTCCGAATATAGTTGTCCAATATATCGATCTTTACGTCTCGACCATTTCGAGACTCCTCGTCATGTCCGTGATCATATCCGGGACTCCGAACTACCTTCGGTACATCAAAACACAAAAACTCATAATACCGATCATCACCAAACTTTAAGCGTGCAGACCCTACGTGTTCGAGAACTATGTAGACATGATCGAGACACGTCTCTGGTCAATAACCAATAGCGGAACCTGGATGCTCATATTGGCTCCTACATATTCTACGAAGATCTTTATCGGTCAAACCGCATAACAACATATGTTGTTCCCTTTGTCATCGGTATGTTACTTGCCCGAGATTCGATCGTCGGTATCTCAATACCTAGTTCAATCTCATTACCGGCAAGTCTCTTTACTCGTTCCGTAATGCATCATCCCGCAACTAACTCATTAGTCACATTGCTTGAAAGGCTTATAGTGATGTGCATTACCGAGAGGGCCCAGAGATACCTCTCCGACAATCGGAGTGACAAATCCTAATCTCGAAATACGCCAAATCAACAAGTACCTTTGGAGACACCTGTAGAGCACCTTTATAATCACCCAGTTACGTTGTAAAGTTTGGTAGCACACAAAGTGTTCCTCCGGTAAACGGGAGTTGCATAATCTCATAGTCATATGAACATGTATAAGTCATGAAGAAAGCAATAGCAACATACTAAACGATCAAGTGCTAAGCTAACGGAATGGGTCAAGTCAATCACATCATTCTTCTAATGATGTGATCCCGTTAATCAAATGACAACTCATGTCCATGGCTAGGAAACTCAACCATCTTCGATTAACGAGCTAGTCAAGTAGAGGCATACTAGTGACACTATGTTTGTCTATGTATTCACACATGTATTATGTTTCCGGTTAATACATCATCATGATCGGCTACCTCGACATTGACATTAATGGCTACGTCTACAACAACTCATCGGCAACAACTCCAGTCAACACCGTCCGTGTCGTCACTAGCGTCCACGCCACTCCCGTTGTGACTGCGGGAGGGAATAGAGGAGAAGACAGGAAGGCACTAGAAAGGGACACAATCACAGCCCTAATTGCCGACCCATCAGAGACATAGTTGATGATGGCGCAACGGAGAAGACAACAGAAGTGGACTTCAAATTCAGTCGTAATCGTCTGCTTCACAACCGCTACGACTGAGGGGGGATGTTAGAAGTATATTGTGTTTAAGATAGAGATAGGAGTTAGAGATAGAACATATTAAATCATGTATGACTTGTCCTCTACTCTAGGTCTCTCTCCCTCGCATGTACTTCTATATATACCCTACACAAGGATCAGATCAATACAACGAATGTTAGGGATCCTACAATTTCTACAAGATGATATTGCATATTTCCCCTCACCAGCAACCCTATGAAAAATAATTGTGTTATATGTTTTTGCCACCTTTGAGAAGCCACCTTTCACTAGATCTTTTGTGCCAAAAGATTGGTTATTGTTCATAAATGTTGTTTACAATTTAAATGCAACCTCTCATCGTACTTTAGTCACTGCTGAAATGTTGTATTTTATCTAACCCTAAACAAGGTGTGGATGTAAGGGCGTAAGGCCAATAGGCAAGGGCGATGTTGCTCAGTTTACCCACAAAAGGAAAATACACATTCTATTTCTTTCGAGAGAATGGGAACAACTTTGTTTTTCTGCATGGGCCATGGTCTATAGAACAACCTTAGTGGATAGCGGGTGACGTGGATCGACCTCAGCCCTCAGTAGCAAAATCGAACTTCGCAAAAAAAAAAAAGATCGGAAAACAAGCGGGTGGAATGACAAATACACAATCAAAGAGCACAAGTATTCAAAGGGGAAATCAGACATGATTAACAGACGCACGCACACATCTAGCTGATTTGCTGGGTCCTAGCTAGGCTCAGGTACATACAAAGTCAGCTTAGTCGATGGACACCCAACTGAACGAAATTAACTAACCACGGGACTAATCGATTAACCAAAGCGTCAATCAAACCATCAATTAACTATTTAGGTTGCTTCTTCTTCTGATCTTGCTGCCTTTGTCGGAGCGCCCGCTCGATGAGCAGGTTGAGGAAGTTCATCACCTGCACCGCGTACTTGAGCGCTGTCAGAGGATCCACCTCCTGCAATACACGCACCCGGTAAGTTAAAGTTACATTGATCATGTTAGTCAGAGGAAATTGCAGTTCTGAATTCGACCAGAGGGTGGATATCTTCACTAAATTTTGGCCGAAAATCCAACCATCTAGCCTGTGAATTTTTTAACAACAGTTTTCAAGTATGTCTGAACTTGACAAACGTTTTGAAGTCTGACAAGTATCTTGATCGAAATACCAGATATTTTGACAAATATTGAAACGTCTGCAGTGTTCAACATCTTTTGGTGGATTTGATTGGAAATGAGATGTGCTTGTTTTCCAGTAGAGATTACACTTGACTTTAAAAGGAATCCAATATAAGTTTGAAGAAATTCGAATCCCGATTGACTCACGTTGGCATGCAAGATATCTGTGTACAGTATACCAAGTAAAATGACTGAATTTTCCCACATTTTTTGGTGAGGTTTCATTAGGAAATAGGAATATTGCTCGGGCGTTCAAATGTAAATGGTCGTAAAGTAAAGTAAAATGAACAAAATTAGATCCGCAGAGGAAGAGATGATCAAAATTAAGCTCGTACTCTGCATCACTAATTACCTCCGTCATGTTGGGCGCGAAGACCATGGCGACGTTGCGGGTGCCCATCCGGTTCCGCGCCTCCTCGCTCGCCACGTCCGCCATGAGCTGCACGGCCCAGTCGAGCAGCGCCGCCTTGGCCGCCGGCAGCTTACCGATCAGCCTCGCCGCCGCCTCCTCCGTGGCGCAGCGCGCCACCTCCTCCTCCGGCAGCGCGTCCAGCAGGCCGCCCGGCAGCTCCCTGAACCAGGCCTTGATGAGCCCCGCGAGGCAGTGCACGTCGGCGTCCTCCGGCACGGAGGCGGCGAGGTCGAGCTGGTCCCTGACGCGCTGCTCCTGCGCGCCGTCGGCGGCCACGCGGAAGATGCCCTCCGTCTTGAGCCCGCCCTGCTCGTACAGGCGGCGCTGCAGGAGGAGCAGGATGGTGGGCACGCTGTTCCCCCGCGCGTCGTGAGCGCACTGCATCGACTCCGTCGACACGCCGAACGCCGTCTTGCTGCACGCACGCACGCCGGACACGGAGACGATCATCGATGATTGAATGCCGAGGAGGAAGATGGATTGGGACAGACGGCGAGAGGAGGGAGGAAGATGCGTGTACCTGGCGCTGGGGGCCTTGGCGAGGGCGGGCTCGGGCTGGAGCTCGGCGGGGACGCCGCGGAAGCCGTGGAAGCGGTCGAAGGTGACGTGCGCGACGTGGCGCACGTCGGTGGGCCAGCCGATCTTCATCCGCTGCGGCTGGCTGCTGCCGGCGCCGGCGGCCCGGTCCACCTCCTCCTCCTCGCCACCGCCGCTGCTGCCGCCGCCGACGTCCATCCTGTTGGTCCGATCCGCCCGGTCCCCTATGTACCTACTTAGCAGGAGCACGCGCGCGCGCCCCTTGAGGTGGCAGCGATGAGGAGAGGAGAGGACGCGGTATTGGCTGGTGGTTTCTCGTACGTAGCGTACACGATGGGAGGGAGGGAGGGAAGGTGGGAGACCCGATGGAGACTAGCTAGAAGAAGGAGAAGAGGAGGGGGAAGAGGACGTGGAGGAGGTGGTTGGGTGCGAGGGGTACGTAGCAGTGGTTGTGGGACGACGTGGGTTGCACCACTACGCCAACTCGCGGCGTATCTTCGCTTCCAATGAAGGGGTAGTGGCTGTCAGAGCGGGAAAAAAAGAAAGAAAAAAACAACTTGGTCATGAAAAGCCAGTCATATTCCATGACCATATATAGCTGGGTGTGCCATCTTCACATATGTGCTACTATGCATGCCGTACGTACATTGTATGTCTTCCACTTTTTCAACATACTTCAAGACTTGATTTTACCAACAATAAGATTTAAATAATTTTTTCAACATTAGTTTATGACTTTTATGTGACAAAAAAATATGATAAGTTACAAGGTCAAAAAACTTTGTTAAGAATAACACAAGTTTATTTTGTGGGTTTGCAACCCAAACTTGATTAGCATGGGGCAAACCCCCAAAAATAGATCTTTTCTCCGCAACAAGGAGATGAAGGGATTTACTAAAGCATGTTTTTGACGCGTTTTACTCAATGATGATGCTTGTCAAGATAAATGAAAACTCGCAAAGGAGGATAAAATCCAACTAGGCAGATATTCTGAGGAGTAGCAAATTATAGATGTTCTTGATGACATGCAAAAAGGACATGGTTGAATGTCCGCATGGATTTCCTATTGAATTTTATCAAGTAGCTAGCCATTGCAAATTTTCTGTTTTGTGGAGAGACGGTCGATATCAGTAGGAGCATTTATTGTATCATCACCCTAAAACCAAGGGTTGTAGATATTGATGTTATACAGAAATACTGACCTATTTGCATGTTGCAAGTGTTTCTTAAGATTTTCACCAAGAAATTGACAGTCAGGACAAGTCCGTTTATGAATAAACTTATTGCTCTTACACTTAGTTGTCAATTCGTAGGCAATCACACAGTCTTGAAACCTCTACCAAGTTATTTGTTAGGATCCGAGCTTTGGGTAGTAATATTGGCACACAAACACACAGACATACACATACACGCGCGCGGGCGCACACATGCACGCACGCAAACACACACACACACAATTCATATAAGTAGCACAAATCACTAGTAGGAAAAGGGGCTTTTACCCCGGTTCATAAGGGCCGGGACTAAAGGGTCGTTACTAATGCCCTAGCCCTTTAGTCCCGGTTCTTACACGAACCGGGACTAAAGGCCGTCCACGTGGCCGGTGCGGGGAGCCCAGGCAGGAGGGCACCAACCGGGACCAATAGGCATCCACGCGTCAGCACCTGGCAGGAGCTGAGGTTTTTGTTTTTTTTGAAAGGGGGGGGGGGGGGGGTTTGGGGGTTTTGGGGGGTTAATTTAGGTTGTTATTAGGTAGCTATTAGAGAGAAGTGTCCTCTCTTATATCTCCGTGCTTGGTTTACCAACGCTACGTACTGCTATGCCTAAACATGGCTTAGATTGAAGTGAAGGCAACATGTGGTGCATGTCGAAAGTAATACTAATCCGGACTTGATCAAGTTTGGATTGTACTACTTTCGACACGCACCACATGCATGTTGCCTTCACTTCAATCCAATCCATGTTCATTTCACCCGCTGATATATAATAACTCTTCATGCACGCATCATGCATCATCATATATAATAACAAGTCCTACTAATCATCATCATACAACTTCTACTCGTTATTAATAACAAGTCATACGATCATCATCCTCACAGTCATCGAACCAACCCTACTTAATTGTTCTTAGCACATGATCATCAGTATTAGGTAGGACCGAAATACCCTCTTTAAGGTAAAATAGCATAAAACAATATAGACCCTGACTCTCCATTATGGAGAATGGAGATCATCCTGTCTCCAATTCTTGCGCCTCGCTTCCTTTTGCTTCCAAGAAGCTCCTTGCGACTGTCCATACATTTTTCTTTGATTTGCATGTCTCCACTTCTTTTAGAAATCCGGTATGGACAGTTGAGATTCGTAGGATGACCTGGCTGTATATTCAAAACATCAAGCCTACCATTCTGATACATCAAATGAGCACACAATCCTCTGGGATTATCTGTTGAAAAACATAGTAATAACTTCATAGTTAGCAATGATAATGCACTAGTTTTAGAACTATGCAAAATATGCACGGATGTCGTAATAGTAGGAAATCTTACCAGGGTATCTCCATAGTAGTTACCGTAGTTCACCACGTGCACTAGTGGCACGTATGGAGGACCATAATGATGAGGAGTTTGATTGTAGATATTGTAATTCTCAATATCAGTACAAAATCCGACCAGATGAGTTTTCTCCTTATAAGTTAACTCAGAGCCATCGGTGTAGTAGGTTCTGTCTACCATGTTCCGCACATTGTTTGAACAATCAAAATAAGCTGTCAATGAAAATAAGCTGTCAACTATTTTGAAATGAACAATATAAATTAGCTAATAACTATGTTTGAGAAACTCACATAGCGGTAGAATTGGAGGCGTATCAATAAGGACCCAAATGTCCATATTGTCTTGCTCGATGTCAGGATCACCAAGATCCATGGTGACAAGCATACCCTCATCAAAACCATACATCTTGCACTTCCCAATTTTTGCAACCAAAATGGGTTACGCTCTCAGAATTATACAGATTTTTACTTCAAAATCTATATCATGATGGGTCCTTAGGTGAATTTTCTTTGTTTCCATACTTTCATGGTCTTCAAAACCCATCCTCTCCAAGACGTAGCGTCTTGCATGGCATGGGATAAGCTAGCCAAATTGTAAAAGATGAAAAGTACACGTTGAAATAGTTGAAGTCGTGCTTAATTACGAAAAAATAACACTTGTCGTTGTTGCGTACCGTTTCAACATCGAACGTCTCCTCCAGCTTAATACTGAAGCGCCGATCTTCGTCCAGGTGAGGCCTGTCGCACTGACCTCGGTCGTCGTGGCACCAGTCGCACTCCCCCGAGAGACTTTCGTCGTCCGAGTACGACATTTCCTATGTTCATATATAATTCAAATATTAAACATCTACAATTAAATATATGTACTAAAAAACCTAAGTTAGATCATTATTATTCATCACGGGTTGACTATCGGTTTGTCGAGTCTTTTCTTGAAAACTCTCAGCTCACGTGGTGTATACATTCGACCGTTGGTGATGGTCGCTCCTCCCTTTGTCCCCGTGTGCATTACACCAAAATGTCTAGCTAGCACACGGGAACAAAGGAGAAGCGACCCCCACGACAACAGTCGGGATTCTTCGTCCTCTCATATATATATGGTGGAACTCTCCCTCACTGATTCCTCTCTGACATTTGCGACCGTCGGTGATGGTAGCTCCTCCTTTCGTTCTCGAGTGCATTACACCAAATTGTCTAGCACACGGGAACGAAGGAGAAGCTACCCCCACGACAACATTCGGGATTCTTCGTCCTCTCATATATGGTGGAGACTCGACAGACTTACAGTCAACCCGAAATATCGTTTAATTATCTTTCTAAAAGAGGATTTGGCTGGTCTCACCTCGATGTCGGAGGGGGCGGTGACGGGGACGACGGCGGGGATGATGGAGGGGCCGGGGGGGCTCCTAGATTTCTGCGAAAACAAAAACCCTATAAGCTATCAACTAATCATAGTGCTCTCCAATTTTAGCATTCAAAGTAGGATCGGAGTAGTTTTCCACTTTGAGCATTCAATAAGCAAAATCAAATCACAAAATAAAGTAGTATTCAAATTAGGATGCATTCAATTATAAGCAAAACTACATCATCTCCATGCGTCCGTACATCGCCGAATATTATCACTAATACACCTCGAATACTATCATACATATAGCATCGCTAGTACAACTAGAACAGTAGCGCCCGACGGGTATCGGCGCGGGCGGTGGACACCCAAAGGGACGGAACCATCACAGGATCATAGCTCCAGTGAGATCCCTGAAGAACCTGCCAGGTATTGTCGAACCTGCCCTCCAACGCAACCATGTAGCGACGGACGTGTTGGTCCTCCTCGCTGACATGGTGACGTACCTCCTCCGCGGTGTCCGGAAGCCTCGGCACCGTCACTGGCCCACGCGAGCGCCACCAAACAAGGATCGGGTCAACGACGGGCTGGTTCCTCACCAACCTACGCCCACCGGAAGGTAGCACCTCCCAAAACCAGCCCGGCGGAGCCCAGTCCCGGACATGGCCCCTCTGATCAAGCCAGCCTCCTCCGTCGAGTCGACGCCGAGGATGCGGGATAGGCATCGTCGACGTCGATGCGGGAATAATTGCTTTAACTAAAAAAACAAACTAGTTCTATTAATTTCCTTACTATAAATAGAATAAAGTAGTACTTACTAAAAATAAACTAGCTAGTTTAACTAGTTCTATTATTTTTCTAACTAATTCTATTAAACACTTTCTAAGTAGTACTTACTAAAATTTATCGGGGAGGGGGGTACGTATATCGACAACGACATACCCAATAAAAAATAAGAAGAGGAAGAAGAAGAAAAAAAGAGGAGAAGAAGAAAGGAATAGAGGAGGAGATCGAAGAAAAAAAAAGAAAAAAAGAGGAGAAGAAGAAGGAATAGAGGAGAAGAAGAAGAAATAGAATAATATATTATTCTATTTCTTCTTCTTCTCCTCTATTTCTTCTTCTTCTACTCTTTTTTTCTTCTTTTTCATCTTCTTATTTATTTCTCCTCTTCTTCCTCTCCTCTTCTTCTTATTCTTCTTCTTCTTCTCCTTCTTCCTCTTCTTATTTTCATTTTCTCTCTCCTTCTTTTTCTTCTAAATATGAACATACATAAATGACTTTGATCATACACAATTTTCAGATTCCTACACAATATGAACATATACATAAATTGACAAAGAAAATTCTATGAACAAAAAAAATCATAAAAATTCTATGAACAAAATTACAACAGAAAAAAGTCATAAAAATTCTATGAAAAAATTGATATATTCTTTGCATATATATGAACATACAAACATTTGCATATTCAATAATAGTATCACCAAAAAAATCTAAACTACACATCTAAATTAATACATCTAAATTACAACAACTAAATTAACTACACATCCAAATTAATACAACTAAATTACAAATCTAAACTACACATATGTAATAGCTAGCTAGGGGGCGCGGCGGCGCAGCAGCAGCGGCGGCGGCCATTACAGGGAGGAGGAGGGCGTGGCGGCGGCTCACATCGGGCGACGGAGGGTGACGGCGTGGGCGGCGGAGGGCAGAGGACGACGGCGACGGGCGATGGCGTGGGCTCGGGGGCACGGGCGACGGCGACGGCGGCGGGGGGCGGAGGACGACGGCGACGGGCGATGGCGTGGGCTCGGGGGCACGGGCGACGGCGACGGCAGCGGGGCAGCCTGGCGGCGTAGATCGAGCTCGCGGCGTCGTCGGGCGGGGGGACACTGGCGACGGAGATGTGAAATTTTCACAAGTCCTATATATATAGCAAGGGCATTGGTCCCAGTTCGTGGCACAAACCGGAACCAATACCCACCCTTTGGTCCCGGTTGGTGGCACCAACTGGGACCAAAGGCCTCTTTTCACCAGCGCAAAGGGCGGGAAGTAGAGGGCTTTGGTCCCGGTTGGTGGCACCAACCGGGACCAAAGGGGAGCATTGGTTCCGGTTGGAGCCACCAACCGGGACTAATGTGCTGGCGCGGTGCGGTGGGAAGTTTAGTCCCACCTCGCTAGCTGAGAGAGCTCAGCACCTGTTTATAAGCTGCCCTGCAGCTCAGGTGCTGAGCTCCTCTCTAATATGCAGGCATTATACATGCCTACCTTTGTCATTGCCATGTTGGGCCTATTGGGCCTGCGGGCCTGCATCCTGGCCCATGTGCAGATGGGTTTTTAGTCGTATGTAGGCTGTGTGGCCCATTAGGCGGCATTTTTTTATTTTTTCCAGTATTTTTTTGTTTTTTGAATTATTTATTTTCTTTTGATTTTTCCTTTATTTTTTTATTCTTTTTGCTTTTAGCTCAGAATAATTATAAACTTTCTGTTAATCCATTAGTTTCCAAATTTGAATATTTTAAATTTCATCCGGAAACTCGTGTGTTACAAAGGGATTTCATTCTTTAAACCTTATTTGAACTCCTGACTTTTTGTGTGTTCAAAATGCACCATTCAAAGCCACATCATCATTTTTCAATCCTTTTTGACTTCATTTGTTATTTTTCATGCATTTAATAATTATTTTGAGCTATAAGACCCTAAAATTGAAAAGCATTTCAAATGAACTCTGAAAAGGTTGAAAGTTGGCATGGTATCATCACTTCATCCACATAGCATGTGCAAGAAAGTTGAGAGGGTTACGGCAAAAACTGGATGCACTTCGTGTACAAAACGGACAATCTCTTTCAAAGTATCAGGATTTCATACGGAAACTCGTCTGTTACAAAGGGATTTCATTTTTTAAACCTTATTTGAACTCCTGACTTTTTGTGTGTTCAAAATGCAACATTCAAAGCCACATCATCATTTTTCAATCCTTTCTGACTTCATTTGTTATTTTTCATGCATTTACTAATTATTTTGAGCTATAAGACCCTAAAATTGAAAAGCATTTCAAATGAACTCTGAAAAGGTTGAAAGTTGGCATGGTATCATCATTTCATCCACATAGCATGTGCAAGAAAGTTGAGAGGGTTACGGCATAAACTGGACGCACTTCGTGTACAAAACGGACAATCTCTTTCAAAGTATCAGGATTTCATCCGGAAACTCGTCTGTTACAAAGGGATTTCATTTTTTAAACCTTATTTGAACTCCTGACTTTTTGTGTGTTCAAAATGCACCATTCAAAGCCACATCATCATTTTTCAATCCTTTCTGACTTCATTTGTTATTTTTCATGCATTTACTAATTATTTTGAGCTATAAGACCCTAAAATTGAAAAGCATTTCAAATGAACTCTGAAAAGGTTGAAAGTTGGCATGGTATCATCATTTCATCCACATAGCATATGCAAGAAAGTTGAGAGGGTTACGGCAAAAACGGGATGCACTTCGTGTACAAAACGGACAATCTCTTTCAAAGTATCAGGATTTCATACGGAAACTCGTCTGTTACAAAGGGATTTCATTTTTTAAACCTTATTTGAACTCCTGACTTTTTGTGTGTTCAAAATGCACCATTCAAAGCCACATCATCATTTTTCAATCCTTTCTGACTTCATTTGTTATTTTTCATGCATTTACTAATTATTTTGAGCTATAAGACCCTAAAATTGAAAAGCATTTCAATGAACTCTGAAAAGGTTGAAAGTTGGCATGGTATCATCATTTCATCCACATAGCATGTGCAAGAAAGTTGAGAGGGTTACGGCAAAAACTGGATGCACTTCGTGTACAAAGCGGACAATCTCTTTCAAAGTATCAGGATTTCATCCGGAAACTCGTCTGTTACAAAGGGATTTCATTTTTTTAAACCTTATTTGAACTCCTGACTTTTTGTGTGTTCAAAATGCACCATTCAAAGCCACATCATCATTTTTCAATCCTTTCTGACTTCATTTGTTATTTTCATGCATTTACTAATTATTTTGAGCTATAATACCCTAAAATTGAAAAGCATTTCAAATGAACTCTGAAAAGGTTGAAAGTTGGCATGGTATCATCATTTCATCCACATAGCATGTGCAAGAAAGTTGAGAGGGTTACGGCAAAAACTGGATGCACTTCCTGTACAAAACGGACAATCTCTTTCAAAGTATCAGGATTTCATCCGGAAACTCGTCTGTTACAAAGGGATTTCATTTTTTAAACCTTATTTGAACTCCTGACTTTTTGTGTGTTCAAAATGCAACATTCAAAGCAACATCATCATTTTTCAATCCTTTCTGACTTCATTTGTTATTTTTCATGCATTTACTAATTATTTTGAGCTATAAGACCCTAAAATTGAAAAGCATTTCAAATGAACTCTGAAAAGGTTGAAAGTTGGCATGGTATCATCATTTCATCCACATAGCATATGCAAGAAAGTTGAGAGGGTTACGGCAAAAACTGGATGCACTTCGTGTACAAAACGGACAATCTCTTTCAAAGTATCAGGATTTCATACGGAAACTCGTCTGTTACAAAGGGATTTCATTTTTTTAAACCTTATTTGAACTCCTGACTTTTTGTGTGTTCAAAATGCACCATTCAAAGCCACATCATCATTTTTCAATCCTTTCTGACTTCATTTGTTATTTTCATGCATTTACTAATTATTTTGAGCTATAAGACCCTAAAATTGAAAAGCATTTCAAATGAACTCTGAAAAGGTTGAAAGTTGGCATGGTATCATCATTTCATCCACATAGCATGTGCAAGAAAGTTGAGAGGGTTACGGCAAAAACTGGATGCACTTCGTGTACAAAACGGACAATCTCTTTCAAAGTATCAGGATTTCATCCGGAAACTCGTCTGTTACAAAGGGATTTCATTTTTTAAACCTTATTTGAACTCCTGACTTTTTGTGTGTTCAAAATGCACCATTCAAAGCCACATCATCATTTTTCAATCCTTTCTGACTTCATTTGTTATTTTTCATGCATTTACTAATTATTTTGAGCTATAAGACCCTAAAATTGAAAAGCATTTCAAATGAACTCTGAAAAGGTTGAAAGTTGGCATGATATCATCATTTCATCCACATAGCATGTGCAAGAAAGTTGAGAGGGTTACGGCAAAAACTGGATGCACTTCGTGTACAAAACGGACAATCTCTTTCAAAGTATCAGGATTTCATACGGAAACTCGTCTGTTACAAAGGGATTTCATTTTTTAAACCTTATTTGAACTCCTGACTTTTTGTGTGTTCAAAATGCAACATTCAAAGCCACATCATCATTTTTCAATCCTTTCTGACTTCATTTGTTATTTTTCATGCATTTACTAATTATTTTGAGCTATAAGACCCTAAAATTGAAAAGCATTTCAATGAACTCTGAAAAGGTTGAAAGTTGGCATGGTATCATCATTTCATCCACATAGCATGTGCAAGAAAGTTGAGAGGGTTACGGCAAAAACTGGATGCACTTCGTGTACAAAGCGGACAATCTCTTTCAAAGTATCAGGATTTCATCCGGAAACTCGTCTGTTACAAAGGGATTTCATTTTTTTAAACCTTATTTGAACTCCTGACTTTTTGTGTGTTCAAAATGCACCATTCAAAGCCACATCATCATTTTTCAATCCTTTCTGACTTCATTTGTTATTTTCATGCATTTACTAATTATTTTGAGCTATAATACCCTAAAATTGAAAAGCATTTCAAATGAACTCTGAAAAGGTTGAAAGTTGGCATGGTATCATCATTTCATCCACATAGCATGTGCAAGAAAGTTGAGAGGGTTACGGCAAAAACTGGATGCACTTCCTGTACAAAACGGACAATCTCTTTCAAAGTATCAGGATTTCATCCGGAAACTCGTCTGTTACAAAGGGATTTCATTTTTTAAACCTTATTTGAACTCCTGACTTTTTGTGTGTTCAAAATGCAACATTCAAAGCAACATCATCATTTTTCAATCCTTTCTGACTTCATTTGTTATTTTTCATGCATTTACTAATTATTTTGAGCTATAAGACCCTAAAATTGAAAAGCATTTCAAATGAACTCTGAAAAGGTTGAAAGTTGGCATGGTATCATCATTTCATCCACATAGCATATGCAAGAAAGTTGAGAGGGTTACGGCAAAAACTGGATGCACTTCGTGTACAAAACGGACAATCTCTTTCAAAGTATCAGGATTTCATACGGAAACTCGTCTGTTACAAAGGGATTTCATTTTTTTAAACCTTATTTGAACTCCTGACTTTTTGTGTGTTCAAAATGCACCATTCAAAGCCACATCATCATTTTTCAATCCTTTCTGACTTCATTTGTTATTTTCATGCATTTACTAATTATTTTGAGCTATAAGACCCTAAAATTGAAAAGCATTTCAAATGAACTCTGAAAAGGTTGAAAGTTGGCATGGTATCATCATTTCATCCACATAGCATGTGCAAGAAAGTTGAGAGGGTTACGGCAAAAACTGGATGCACTTCGTGTACAAAACGGACAATCTCTTTCAAAGTATCAGGATTTCATCCGGAAACTCGTCTGTTACAAAGGGATTTCATTTTTTAAACCTTATTTGAACTCCTGACTTTTTGTGTGTTCAAAATGCACCATTCAAAGCCACATCATCATTTTTCAATCCTTTCTGACTTCATTTGTTATTTTTCATGCATTTACTAATTATTTTGAGCTATAAGACCCTAAAATTGAAAAGCATTTCAAATGAACTCTGAAAAGGTTGAAAGTTGGCATGATATCATCATTTCATCCACATAGCATGTGCAAGAAAGTTGAGAGGGTTACGGCAAAAACTGGATGCACTTCGTGTACAAAACGGACAATCTCTTTCAAAGTATCAGGATTTCATACGGAAACTCGTCTGTTACAAAGGGATTTCATTTTTTAAACCTTATTTGAACTCCTGACTTTTTGTGTGTTCAAAATGCAACATTCAAAGCCACATCATCATTTTTCAATCCTTTCTGACTTCATTTGTTATTTTTCATGCATTTACTAATTATTTTGAGCTATAAGACCCTAAAATTGAAAAGCATTTCAATGAACTCTGAAAAGGTTGAAAGTTGGCATGGTATCATCATTTCATCCACATAGCATGTGCAAGAAAGTTGAGAGGGTTACGGCAAAAACTGGATGCACTTCGTGTACAAAGCGGACAATCTCTTTCAAAGTATCAGGATTTCATCCGGAAACTCGTCTGTTACAAAGGGATTTCATTTTTTTAAACCTTATTTGAACTCCTGACTTTTTGTGTGTTCAAAATGCACCATTCAAAGCCACATCATCATTTTTCAATCCTTTCTGACTTCATTTGTTATTTTTATGCATTTACTAATTATTTTGAGCTATAATACCCTAAAATTGAAAAGCATTTCAAATGAACTCTGAAAAGGTTGAAAGTTGGCATGGTATCATCATTTCATCCACATAGCATGTGCAAGAAAGTTGAGAGGGTTACGGCAAAAACTGGATGCACTTCCTGTACAAAACGGACAATCTCTTTCAAAGTATCAGGATTTCATCCGGAAACTCGTCTGTTACAAAGGGATTTCATTTTTTAAACCTTATTTGAACTCCTGACTTTTTGTGTGTTCAAAATGCAACATTCAAAGCCACATCATCATTTTTCAATCCTTTCTGACTTCATTTGTTATTTTTCATGCATTTACTAATTATTTTGAGCTATAAGACCCTAAAATTGAAAAGCATTTCAAATGAACTCTGAAAAGGTTGAAAGTTGGCATGGTATCATCATTTCATCCACATAGCATATGCAAGAAAGTTGAGAGGGTTACGGCAAAAACTGGATGCACTTCGTGTACAAAACGGACAATCTCTTTCAAAGTATCAGGATTTCATACGGAAACTCGTCTGTTACAAAGGGATTTCATTTTTTAAACCTTATTTGAACTCCTGACTTTTTGTGTGTTCAAAATGCACCATTCAAAGCCACATCATCATTTTTCAATCCTTTCTGACTTCATTTGTTATTTTTCATGCATTTACTAATTATTTTGAGCTATAAGACCCTAAAATTGAAAAGCATTTCAAATGAACTCTGAAAAGGTTGAAAGTTGGCATGATATCATCATTTCATCCACATAGCATGTGCAAGAAAGTTGAGAGGGTTACGGCAAAAACTGGATGCACTTCGTGTACAAAACGGACAATCTCTTTCAAAGTATCAGGATTTCATCCGGAAACTCGTCTGTTACAAAGGGATTTCATTTTTTAAACCTTATTTGAACTCCTGACTTTTTGTGTGTTCAAAATGCACCATTCAAAGCCACATCATCATTTTTCAATCCTTTCTGACTTCATTTGTTATTTTTCATGCATTTACTAATTATTTTGAGCTATAAGACCCTAAATTGAAAAGCATTTCAAATGAACTCTGAAAAGGTTGAAAGTTGGCATGATATCATCATTTCATCCACATAGCATGTGCAAGAAAGTTGAGAGGGTTACGGCATAAACTGGATGCACTTCGTGTACAAAACGGACAATCTCTTCCAAAAGCATTTTATTTTTATTTATTTTACTGCTGCTATTTTTATTTATTTTACTGCTGCTATTTTTACTTAATTTATTAAGGTTTATTTATTGTAGTTACTATAGTTTATTTTATTTTATTTTATTTTATTAAGGTTTATTTAGTTTTATTTATTTTATTAAGGTTTATTTATTTTATGAATATAAAAAAATGAAAATAGACGCGCTTATAGAGAAAATTCAACCTAAATTCATAATAAATTTCTATGAAATTTACTATGAATTTAGGTCAAATTCCCTGTATAAGGGCATCTATTTTCACTTTAAAAGGCGGAGAGGGACGGGCTTATAAACTGGTGTGAGCCCCCTTCGGTTTGCGAGGTGGGACTAAACATTGGCCGCAACTAGGACCAGCCCTTTAGTCCCGGTTTGTGGTATGAACCGGGACTAAAGGGTGGTGGGCCAGGAGCGTGGCCCATTGGTCCCGGTTTGTGGTATGAACCGGGACTAAAGGGTGGTGGGCCAGGAGCGTGGCCCATTGGTCCCGGTTTGTACCACCAACCGGGACCAAAGGGTCCATACGAACCGGGACCAATGCCCACGAGGCCCCGGCCGGCCCCCTGGGCTCACGAACCGGGACCAATGCTCGTGACTGAACCGGGGCTAATGTGAAAACTGCCCTGTGACCTAAGCCCTGTTTTCTACTAGTGAATTAATCCAAAAGGTTAAGTATTTGGTTCTTTTATATTTTTCTCTAATCTATAGAAATTCGATTTAACTACATGCAGTTTCAAGGGTGAACCCATAAAGAAAAACTAATACCTCTTCACTACAAAAAATTATGGATTAACTACCGCGCAAATATATTTCCCATGGTAACATAGTCGAAATTGTATAATTAAAATATTAAAACATTTGTTGTGTATAATAGAAAATATTGATTAAGATTTCTTTGAAGAGATGAGTCAAATTTTGTAGTATAAATAAGATTTTATAAGTATTCCAATTTTGAAAAGAGTTTACTGTCGGCCTGAACTCGCAGGAGATACTTTACTATATAGAGTTGCATACATGGGCTTGGGATGTGGTGCGATGTGTCCCAAGACAGATGTCTTTTTTTCGGCGGCGGTCGATGATGGATAGTGGATGATTTGAGCGACCATTAGAAACCGGAGAGTATACAATTGAACATCATACTCCATTTTACTGTCAATTAGAGTAATATGAATACTTGTTTGTAAACTTAAAACTTATGACTTTTTTCATAACAAAAAATGACTAGTTACAAGGTCAAAAGTATAATTTGGATTTTTTTATAGGAGAGTGCGATACGATAGACCAAATTTGTCTGAAATTTTTATTGAGAGATGGGGACAACAACAACAACAACAACATTTATTTTTGTCATGTATTTTTAAATGAAAGGAGCAAGCCCGGTTCAAAACACTACTACATATTGGCTCTATAACAAGCCCATGCATTGCACATGGTCAGCCAAATTAGCGTGGTCATGAATCAGTCTTGGAAAACAACAAGCTTGGCGATCTACGCCAACTCCAAAGGGGTTCATCCTCACCATAATCTCTATGACGCCAATAGACCCCGTATTCAACAATGAAGTCGTGGTCGTCCAGATGTAGCTCAAAGGCAGCCACTGTCATGCTGCACTCCACCTCTGTCCTGATCGCACTCCTCTAACTTTGTGTCGACAGTATTTTGCTCCGCTTCGGTCAGTAATGCCACCTCGTGGTGGGAAGTCCTACTGACGCTGAAAGCATCATACAAACAAACAAATGCGTACCTCGCGCCATTATTCTTGCTCATTTTTGTTTTCACTGTTGTTCCTACTTTCTTTTTTCTTTTGTGTTTACTTCTCTACACATTTTCAATTTTCTTTTATGTTTCCAACTCTCTTTTGTCATTTTGCTATACTTTTCGCAATTTATTTGTGTCTTTTGTTATTTATTTTATTTAAATCTTGAATATTTGTCCACAATATAGTAACAAATATTCACACATGTATGGATCAATTTTTACGAAAACTACGAACTTCAAAAGAAATATATCAAAATTTCACATACATGCTTTGAACAATTTTTTTAAAGTGATGAATATTTTATTTCATATGCATGAACATATATGTGCATGTATGTGGATATTTTCTTGGAATATTCCTTTCAGCATTTCAAAACTTTTTTTGATAGTATTATTTTCAAAATTGTTGAGCAAAATATTCAGCAAAACAAGTTCATTTTTTTTATAAATTCATGACTTCTTTTAATAACAACACTAACATTTTTAAAGGAATTTAAAACTTTTTATAATGGCCTGGATATATTTTAAAATAGTTCAAAACTTTTTAGTTACATGTTTTTTCTTGAAAGAGGACTTCTTGAAACTACAAGTATATGTTTTAAGATGTGACTATTTTTTTATTTACATTATTATTTTCTAAAATGATATGAGAACTTTATCAAAAAAGAATGATTAAAATATGCATAGTTAGAAAAATATTTTTGTATAAATCTGAAGTTTAGAATTGAAAAACATGAACAATTTTCATAATAATAAAATTATAATATACGAACAAAGTTCTTAAATAACAAATTATCAAAATCAAATAATTATATTCAATATGTATTTTTTCCAAATAATTTTATATATAACACTTATATTTTTTCGAATTTATTAATTGATCAACTATTTAAAAATAAAGGAAATTTATATAATTTTCAATGGGCCGCATCTATTACAGTCCATTTACCAGCGATCTGGACGGTGTAACACCGCTAGAGCTATATCTCCCTTACAGTAAGATGTGCGCTCCGCGCGCGTGAAGCTATTTTCCTCACACGTCATTTTGCCCCGGCCCGTGTAACGGGTTCACTCGTTTGCTGGTTGTCGCTTGATCGATTGACATCGTGATTAGGTCCAGTTTTCTATGTTTTCCGTTTTCATTTATTTTATCTTTCAGTTTTCTAGGTTTCTTCACCTATTTTCTTCAGTTTTTTTTCTTGTTTTTAATGGGGTTTTCTTCTAGATGGAATTCCCTATTTATGGAGAGAGGATAAGGTTATTTTTAGGGGAGAGAGAGGATAAGGTGGATGGAAAGGTGGTGCCCCCCCCCCCCCCCCCACCCCCTCAAGGGGGCAACCAATTTCGCCCATGGGCTTGGAGGGGCCCCCATGGGGCTTCCTTCCACCATTTGTTGGATAAGAACAAGCCCTCCTTATGTGGCATTGTAAAATATCCAAACCCCTTTTGGTCTTTTCACCCCTTGCTCCTCCTGTAAACAGTGGTGGAGGGGGCTCTCTAAAATCAGAAATTCTTTCACAAGCAAATGCAATGCATGATCTGCAATATTTTCAAATGCATGGTTCATATTTTTTAAATTTTTATTTAAAGAGTTTTTTATTATAATATATTTAGTATATTAAGAAATTTAAGAAAAAGTAAAAAATAAATATAAAATAAAGGAGAAATGTACAAAAACGAAATAAAAAATCACAAGGGTTGCGGTCCTTGCTTGGCTGGCCCCTTCTGACACTGCTTGAGGGAAAGTTGCGCTACTTCACACTATACGTGAGATATAGTCGTGCCTGATATAACACTTGTGTTGGCAATAAGGATACGACAGGGCACACCCCTCCCAGCTTCGTGGGCCGGCCAATTTTTACATGTTTACGTCTTTTTCTGTTTAATTTCCAAAAACGTGCGACATGAAGATTCGAAATAGAGACCTCTTTCTTCCGCTACTAAGAGCAACCCTAGCAGACCCCGCATCCCGCCCCGACCCGCAAAATAACCGTCAAAATGCGGGTCAGGATGGAAAAACCTGCCCGATCAGACCCCGCATCCCGCCCCGGACCGCATAAAATTTTGGGGGGCGCGGCAAAATCCCGCCCCCAACCCGGGAATACGCGGGTTTCCCCTCGCGGCTGCGGTGCCCTGCATCACAGAGAAGCGGTTGGCGGGAGGGACATTTCAGCCCGCGCGCCTTCCCCCCTCCTTCCGCCGCTGACCGCCCTTGCTTCCGCCCGCCTACCGCCGCCGATTCCGGCCAAATCTGTGGGCGGAATCGCTCCGCGGGGCCGCCCCACACCCTCCCGCGCCGAAACGCTGCACCGACCCCCCGGATCCGACGAGAAGAGCCGCCCTCGTCGCTCCCGCCGCCGGGGATCGACCACCATCAAGCCCGCCTCCTCGTCGCCGCCCGGGATCACCCGCCCGCGTCCACCACCGGTTAGTGCATATTTTTGTGATTTTTGCGAGCGGTATAGTTGATTGACGCGCCGGTATGTATCTAGATGGAGTTGAGCCCGTGCGAGAAGTTCTTGCTCTCCGATTCGTCTGATTGGACGACTCGGATGTTGAGACCATGCTTGCGAATTTTCGGCAGCAGACATTGGTCATGGCACTTGCCGTGAAGGAGCACGAAGACGGGAACCGGAAGAGGAGGCGAGGATCGACCGTGGGGCATCTTTACATTCCTTGGAATCGTCACCTTGGGAACGAGATGTTGATGCAAGACTACTTCGCGGATAATCCTACATATCCACCGCACCTCTTCCGGAGAAGATACCGACTGCGCCGATCCCTCTTTGTCAAAATTGTTCAAGCTTGCAAGGCAAATTGCCGGTATTTTACTCAAAGAAGAAATGCTGCGGGCTTAAAGGGATTTAGTGCATAATAAAAAATCTCTGCAGCAATGCGGGTGATTGCGTATGGTGTTCCGACTGACTATGCCGATGAGTACGTTCGCATTGGTGAAGATACTACAATTGAGTCTGTGCGTAGATTTGCAAAGGTGATCATCCGTGTCTTTGGTCCTGAGTATCTTCGGGCACCCAACGAAGATGACACAAAGAAATTGATGGCATCTAATGAGCATCAAAGAACCCAAAACTAAAAAACAATGTGAATTTGCAAGGGCAGCCCGAAAAGACATTGAAAGAGCATTCGGTGTTTTGCAATCTAGGTTTGCCATTGTCCGTGGTCCTGCTCGTTTTTGGATAAGAAAACCTTGAAAAATATCATGACGTGCTGTGTTATCCTGCACAATATGATTCTTGAAGCTAAGAGAGGAATGAACTTGAAATTCTTCTACGACAATGTGGGTAGCCGTGTTAAAGTAGCTAGAGACCCTAACCGCATTAGAGCTTTTATTCAGACATACAAGGAGATTGAAAATGCAAACACACACTTTCAACTTCAGGAGGATCTCATTGAGCATCATTGGCAAAGGGCTGGACAGTGACTCCTTTTTGTATTCATGACAAGTTTTGTATTGCATTATTTAAGTTTGCTATGGTGATTTGAATAATTATTTGTAATGTGGATGATTATTGTATTATGTTTGATTTGAATAATTTAGTTTTGCTTTCGATTGTTGTAGTATGTTGGATTTGATATTTGCGGGCCGATGAGATGCGGGATGCAGCGGCGCAAAGAGCAAAACCCGCAAAGCCGACCCGTACAAAAACATATTCCGCGAATATCTTTTTTACGGGTCCGTTTGAGGGGTCTGCATCTATGGCCGTCCGCGCCGGCCCGCAAAGGCCATTATGCGCGAATTGCAAACGCGTTTTGCGAAACGGCGGGATGCGGGGTCTGCTAGAGTTGCTCTAAGGTAGTAACCACTTGGACTACTTCACCCCTTGTGTCAATATTTCGTGTTTTTTCCCTCTTATTCTTCAGTTCGCTGAAGCCGTTTTTTTGTTTTCGATCCTTTTTCTGCTCCGGTTTAGTTTGGTTTTTTATTTCCTTTTTCTTAACATTTATCATTTTTTGTCAACTTTTTTCGAAATTCATGAACTTTCTTTCAAATTCAATGAACATTTTTCTAATTAGATGAAATATTTTTCTAAATCAATGAACTTTTTTTTCAAATTTGATGAACTTTTTTGAAATTTTGATGAACTTTTTTCAAAATAGGTGAACTTTTTTTCAATTTCGTTAGCTTTTTTTAAGTTTGTGAACTTTTTTTCAAACCGTGAACTTTTTGAATTAAATATTTTTTATATTTTTCTTTTCTTTACTTTTATTGGTTATTTTTTTCAAAAAAAAAACAACGAACTTTTCTTCAACTTGATGAACTTTTATCATTTTTTGTCAACTTTTCTCGAAATTGATGAACTTTCTTTCAAATTCAATGAACTTTTTTCTAATTGGATGAACTATTTTTCTAAATCAATGAACTTTTTTTTCAAATTCAATGATTTTTTCTCAAAATGGATGAACTGTTTTCAAAATAGGATAACTTGTTTTTCAATTTCTTTAACTTTTTTGAAGTTTGTGAACTTTTTTTCAAACCGTGAACTTTTTTGAATTAACTATTTTTTATATTTTTGCGATTTTTATATTTTTCGAAAAAAGTCAACCGTTGACGGGGAACTGGGCGACCGGTCGGCTGCTCGAGCGGGGGGGGGGGGGGGGGGGGGGGTGGGGTGTGGGGAGGGGAACCAAGGCGCACTTTACATGGGCCGGCCCAGCGCAGAAACGCACACCCTACTAGTATTAAGGCTAAGATACAACCTGCTAGTTTTTTTATGGGCCGGCCCATTTTCGGATTTCATCTCCATCGGTTTTGCGAAGGTTTTAGAGGTAAATCCTATTTAGCGCTGCAGGCGCCCGTTAATGTGTATTTCGCAAACGGGCGCCTGCAGCACTCCCAGCTGGGCCAGCCCATTTATATGTTTTGTTCGTCGACTCTTTGGTTGCAACGGGTCCGCACTGACCACCAGACCGTTGCACCCCATTTGGAATGCTACTTCGCTTTCGCCAATTATATTGCTACACCAGTTCCGTTCTTTTTTTTTTCTTATCCTTTTTTGGTTTTTCTGATGCATATTTTTATTAAAATTCGGGAACCTTTTTTCTAAATTTATGAAGTTTTTCAAAATTAGATGATTTCTTTTCAAATTTGATGAACTTTTTTTCAAATTCGTGATCTTTTTTCATAATCGATGAACTTTTTTTCACAATCAACATTCAAATCCGAACTAAATTTGATGAACTATTTTCACAATCGAAGAACTTATTTAAAAATTTGATGAACTTTTTTTAATTGCATGAACTTTTTTTCAAATTCGATGAACTTTTTTCAGTTTGGATGAACTTTTTTTCCAATTTGATGAACTTTTTTAAGATTCGATGAACTTTTTTTTCAATTCGATGAACTTTCTTTCAAATTTATGAAATTATTTCGAAATTTCATGATTTTGTTCAATTTGTACGAATACTTAATTTTTTGAACTGTTTCAAAAATTCGTGGTTTCAAAAAGTTTCTTGAATTTCTTTTCAAAGTTTATGTTTCTTTTCATATAATTTATATAAGAATTATAATAGTACATCTTAATGCTGCACTAGAAGAAGGTCAAATAGAGTTCTTTCCCACTACTAGTCGTCAAAGGTGGTTATTGCGATTTCCTGCTGTTCCTGCCGACAGGAGTTCGAGTCCCGGTACTCGCAGTTAACGATGTTTTTTAGAGCGCTCGAACGAGCGAGTATGGGCCGACTGCAGATACAGCCCAGCTACGAGCGCTGCGGGCGCCAGTTCTCCTAACCGGCGCTGAAAGCGCGGATTAGGAGCTCCCGGTTTTAGAACCTACCTCGAAATCGTTTTTTGTTTTTTGTTTTCTTTTTCATTTTTCTTCCATTTCTTTATCTATCTTATTTTTTAATTTTTGCATTTTTTCAATTTGCATTATTTTTTCAATTTGCGAAACTCTTTCAAAATGGGAGAGTTTTTTTGAAATTGTGAATATTTTGTTCATGATTCTATTATAAAATGAATTAATTAAATTGAGATAATTTTGCACCAATTCATGAACATTTTTCTAAATCGTGAGCATTTTTCAAATCGACGAATTGTTTTTTGCACGAAGTTTCGCGAAGAAATTGGAAGAATAATATAGATTCATACAGAGGAAAAGGTTCTCTATTGATGCAAACCCCTTTGGAAGGCTGTGGGCGAGGAGGGATTCGAACCCCCGACACCGTGGTTCGTAGCCACGTGCTCTAATACATACATTTTTTAGAACCAGCAAATATTTCTGATATTTGAGAACAAGTTTTGAAATTCAGGAACATTTTTTTTGAGGAACATTTTTTCAAGTTCTGGAATATTTTGATACTGCGAGCATTTTTTGAATTTTGTTAACATTTTTCTATATTCTCGAACATTTTCTGTTTGTGTTGAACATTTAAAAAATTCGTGAATATTTTTGATAATTGGAATCACGAACTTTTTCTGAAATCACCAACCTTATTTGAATTCGTGAGCATTTATCATTTCGCGAACATTATTCAAATCGTGAATTTTTTAATTCGCGAATTATTTTAAAAAAGGAAAAAAAAACCCCGAAAAAACAGAAAGGGGCTTCCCGCCCTGCACATATTTGTTTTGAGGGGTTCCACCACTTTGTTTCAAGAAATTATAGTGTCTATTACAGGGGAAAAAATCTGGTGTGGTGTTCAACCAAGTATATCTACCAGCAGCTAGGAACGTTGCTGCCTTCGCAAGATCACGAGCTTCAGTATTGGACTCCCTTCGTTCATGTATCACTTCAGCTAGCTGGGACTGTAGTTGTCTTGCTCGTATGCCTGTAAGCCTGTTATAATCATCGCTGACTGTCCCAGATAATCATGCACAAGATGTTTGACAGTAGATGTGCAATCAGTAGCAACTCTGACTCGTTGGATGTATAAGTCTTTCGGAGGCGTGGCCATGGTTGCGGTAGTCGGCTCTTCTTCTCCGGCGTATCCATGGCAGTGCCTTGACTGTCTGTTGCTGTGGCGGTGGGGGGCTGGTGGTATACGATGATGCGTGAGAAGTGGTTCGTTCGGTGATCCTCCGTGACGCCATCCCTACCTAGTTTTCTTAGTAGTTCACCGTCGGAGTCGGAGCTGTGCTGCCTAGTATGGATTGTATGGAGTATCGTGCTACAGCTATTTGTTGGGGAACGTAGTAATTTCAAAAAAATTCCTACGCACACGCAATATCCATCTAGGTGATGCATAACAACGAGAGGGGAGAGTGTTGTCCACGTACCATCGTAGATCGAAAGCGGACGCGTTATGACAACGCGGTTGATGTAGTCGTACGTCTTCACGATCCTAGCACCGAAGGTACGGCACCTCCGCGATCTGCACACGTTTAGCTCGGTGACGTCCCGCGAACTCTAGATCCAGCTGAGGTCGAGGGAGAGTTTCGTCAGCACGACGGCGTGGTGACGGTGATGATGAAGTTACCGGTGCAGGGCTTCGCCTAAGCACTGCAACGATATGACCGAGGTGGAAATCTGTGGAGGGGGGCACCGCACACGGCTAAGCCAACTGTCAACTTGTGTGTCTATGGGGTGTTAGAAATATGCCCTAGAGGCAATAATAAATTGGTTATTATTATATTTCCTTGTTCATGATAATCGTTTATTATCCATGCTAAAATTGTATTGATAGGAAACTCAGATACATGTGTGGATACATAGACAACACCATGTCCCTAGTAAGCCTCTAGTTGACTAGCTCGTTGATCAATAGATGGTTACGGTTTCCTGACCATGGACATTGGATGTCGTTGATAACGGGATCACATCATTAGGAGAATGATGTGATGGACAAGACCCAATCCTAAGCCTAGCACAAGATCGTGTAGTTCGTTTGCTAAGAGCTTTTCTAATGTCAAGTATCATTTCCTTAGACCATGAGATTGTGCAACTCCCGGATACCGTAGGAATGCTTTGGGTGTACCAAACGTCACAACGTAACTGGGTGGCTATAAAGGTGCACTACAGGTATCTCCGAAAGTGTCTGTTGGGTTGGCACGAATCGAGACTGGGATTTGTCACTCCGTGTAAACGGAGAGGTATCTCTGGGCCCACTCGGTAGGACATCATCATAATGTGCACAATGTGACCAAGGAGTTGATCATGGGATGATGTGTTACGGAACGAGTAAAGAGACTTGCCGGTAACGAGATTGAACAAGGTATCGGGATACCGACGATCGAATCTCGGGCAAGTAACATACCGATAGACAAAGGGAATTGTATACGGGATTGATTGAATCCCCGACATCGTGGTTCATCCGATGAGATCATCGTGGAACATGTGGGAGCCAACATGGGTATCCAGATCCCGCTGTTGGTTATTGGCCGGAGAACGTCTCGGTCATGTCTGCATGGTTCCCGAACCCGTAGGGTCTACACACTTAAGGTTCGATGACGCTAGGGTTATAGGGAATAGATATACGTGGTTACCGAATATTGTTCGGAGTCCCGGATGAGATCCCGGATGTCACGAGGAGTTCCGGAATGGTCCGGAGGTAAAGATTTATATATGGGAAGTCCTGTTTTGGTCACCGGAAAAGTTTCGGGTGCTATCGGTAACGTACCGGGACCACCGGGAGGGTCCCGGTGGTCCACCAGGTGGGGCCACCGGCCCCAGAGGGCTGTGTGGGCCAAGTGTGGGAAGGGACCAGCCCCTAGGTGGGCTGGTGCGCCTCCCACAAGGGGCCCAAGGCGCAGGGAAGGGGGAAAGGGGAAACCCTAGGCTCAGATGGGCCTAAGGCCCACCTAGTGGTGCGCCCCCCTCTCTCCCCCCTTGGCCGCCCCTCCAAGTCCCATCTAGGGCTGGCCGCACCCCTTGGGGGGGAACCCTAGATGGGGGCGCCGCCCCTCCCCCTCCCCTATATATAGTGGGGGTTTTGGGGCTGCCATAGACATGAAACTTCCTCTCTCTTTGGCGCAGCCCTACCCCTCTCCCTCCTCGTCTCCCGCGGTGCTTGGCGAAGCCCTGCAGGATTGCCACGCTCCTCCATCACCACCACGCCGTCGTGCTGCTGCTGGACGGAGTCTTCCCAACCTCTCCCTCTCTCCTTGCTGGATCAAGGCGTGGGAGACGTCACCGGGCTGCACGTGTGTTGAACGCGGAGGCGCCGTGGTTCGGCGCTTAGATCGGAATCGACCGCGATCTGAATCGCTACGAGTACGACTCCTTCATCCGCGTTCTTGCAACGCTTCCGCATCGCGATCTACAATGGTATGTAGATCAACTCCCCTTCCCCTCGGTGCTAGATTACTCCATAGATTGATCTTGGTGATGCGTAGAAAATTTTGAATTTCTGCAACGTTCCCCAACAATGGCATTATGAGCTAGGTCTATGCGTAGTTTCTATGCACGAGTAGAACACAAAGTAGTTGTGGGCGTCGATTTTGTCAATTTACTTGCCGTTACTAGTCTTATCTTGATTCGGCGGCATCGTGGGATGAAGCGGCCCGGACCGACCTTACACGTACTCTTACGTGAGACAGGTTCCACCGACTGACATGCACTAGTTGCATAAGGTGGCTAGCGGGTGTCTGTCTCTCCCACTTTAGTCGGATCGGATTCGATGAAAAGGGTCCTTATGAAGGGTAAATAGAAATTGGCATATCATGTTGTGGCTTTTGCGTAGGTAAGAAACGTTCTTGCTAGAAACCCATAGCAGCCACGTAAAACATGCAACAACAATTAGAGGACGTCTAACTTGTTTTTGCAGGGTATGCTATGTGATGTGATATGGCCAAAAGGATGTGATGAATGATATATGTGATGTATGAGATTGATCATGTTCTTGTAATAGGAATCACGACTTGCATGTCGATGAGTATGACAACCGGCAGGAGCCATAGAGTTGTCTTAATTTATTGTATGACCTGCGTGTCAATGAAAAACGCCATGTAATTACTTTACTTTATTGCTAACCGTTAGCCATAGTAGTAGAAGTAATGGTTGGCGAGACAACTTCATGAAGACACGATGATGGAGATCATGGTGTCATGCCGGTGACGAAGGTGATCATGTCGCGCCTCGAAGATGGAGATCTAAGGCGCAAGATGATATTGGCCATATCACGTCACTTTATGATTTGCATGTGATGTTTGTCATGTTTACATCTTATTTGCTTAGACGACGGTAGCATAAATAAGATGATCCCTCACTAAAATTTCAAGAGACGTGTTCCCCCTAACTGTGCACCGTTGCGAAGGTTCGTTGTTTCGAAGCACCACGTGATGATCGGGTGCGATAGATTCTAACGTTCGAATACAACGGGTGTTGACGAGCCTAGCATGTACAGACATGGCCTCGGAACACATGCGAAACACTTAGGTTGACTTGACGAGCCTAGCATGTACAGACATGGCCTCGGAACACAAGAGACCGAAAGGTCGAACATGAGTCGTATAGTAGATACGATCAACATGGAGATGTTCACCGATGATGACTAGTCCGTCTCACGTGATGATCGGACACGGCCTAGTTTGACTCGGATCATGTATCACTTAGATGACTAGAGGGATGTCTATCTGAGTGGGAGTTCATTAAATAATCAGATGAACTTAATTATCATGAACATAGTCAAAAGGTCTTTGCAAATTATGTCTTAGCTTACGCTTTAGTTCTACTATTTAAGATATGTTCCTAGAGAAAATTTAGTTGAAAGTTGATAGTAGCAATTATGCGGACTGGGTCCGTGAACTGAGGATTGTCCTCATTGCTGCACAGAAGGCTTATGTCCTTAATGCACCGCTCGGTGTGCTGAACCTCAGCGTCGTCTGTAGATGTTGCGAAACATCTGGCATACACGTTTTGATGACTACGTGATAGTTCAGTGCGTAATGCTAACGGTTTAGAATTGTGGCACCAAAGACGTTTTGAAACGTCATAGAACATATGAGATGTTCCGAAGACTGAAATTGGGATTTCAGACTAGTGCCCACGTCAAGAGGTATGAGACCCCTGACAAGTTTCTTAAGCCTGCAAACTAAGGGAGAAAAGCTCAATCTTTGAGCATGTGCTCAGATTGTCTGAGTGCCACAATCGCTTGAATCGAGTGGGAGTTAATCTTCCAGATGAGATAGTGATGGTTCTCCATAGTCACTGCCACCAAGCTATTAGAGCTTCGTGATGAACTATAACATATCAGGGATAGATATGATGATCCTTGAGCAACTCGCGATGTTTGACACCGCGAAAGTAGAAATCAAGAAGGAGCATCAATTGTTGATGGTTAGTAAAACCACTAGTTTCTAGAAGGGCAAGGGCAAAAGGGATACTTCATGAAACAACAAATCATTTGCTGCTCTAGTGAAGAATCCCAAGGTTGAACCCAAACCCGAGACTAAGTGCTTCTGTAATGAGGGGAACGGTCACTGAAGCAGAACTACCTTAGATACTTGGTAGATGAGAAGGCAGGCAAGGTCGACAGAAGTATATTGGATATACATTATATGAATGTGTACTTTACTAGTACTCCTAGCAGCACCAGGGTATTAGATACCGGTTCGGTTGCTAAGTGTTAGTAACTCGAAATAAAAGCTGCGGAATAAACGGAGACTAGCTAAAGGTGAGATGACGATATGTGTTGGAAGTGTTTCCAAGGTTGATGTGATCAAGCATCGCATGCTCCCTCTACCATCGAGATTGGTGTTAAACCTAAATAATTGTTATTTGGTGTTTGCGTTGAGCATAAACATGATTGGATTATGTTTATCGCAATACGGTTATTCATTTAAGGAGAATAATGGTTACTCTGTTTATTTGAATAATACCTTCAATGGTCTTGCACCTAAAATGAATCTTGATCGCAGTGATACACATGTTCGTGCCAAAAGATATAAAATAGTAATGATAGTACCACATACTTGTGGCACTGCCATTTGAGTCATATTGGTATAGAACGCATGAAGAAGCTCCATGTAGATGGATCTTTGGACTCACTCATTTTTGAAAAGATTGAGACATGCGAACCATGTCTATTGGCATATATGCATGAAGAAACTCCATGCAGATGGATCGTTTGGACTCACTTGATTTTGAATCACTTGAGACATGCAAATCATACCACATGGGCAAGATGACTGAAAGGCCTCGTGTTCAGTAAGATGGAACAAGAGAGCAACTTGTTGGAAGTAATATATTTGATGTGTGCAGTCCAATGAGTGCTGAGGCATGCAGTGGATATCGATATGTTCTTACTTCACAGATGATTTGAGTAGATGCTGAGAATATTTACTTGATGAAACACAAGTCTGAATTATTGAAAGGTTCAAGTAATTTCAGAGTGAAGTTGAAGATCGACGTGACAAGAGGATAAAATGTCTATGATATGATCATAGAGATATCCGAGTTACGAGTTTGGCACACAATTAAGACATTGTGGAAAGTGTTTCACAATTAATACCGCCTGGAACACCACAATGTGATGGTGTGTCCGAACATCATAACTGCACCCTATTGGATATGGTGCATACCATGATGTCTCTTTCCACTATCGTTTATGGGTTAGGCATTAGAGACAACCGCATTCACTTTAAATAGGGCACCACGCAATTCCGTTGAGACGACACCGTTTAGAGAAACCTAAGTTGTCGTTTCTTAAAAGTTTGGGGCTGCGATGCTTATGTGAAAAAGTTTCAGGCTGATAAGCTCGAACCCAAAGTGGATAAATGCATCTTCATAGAATACCCAAAACAGTTGGGTATACCTCCTGTTTCAGATCTGGAAGTAAACAGGTCCTTTCTCGAGAAAAAGTTTCTCTCGAAAGAATTGAGTGGGAGGATGGTGGAGACTTGATGAGGTTATTGAACCATGACTTCAACTAGTGTGTAGCAGGGCACATGAAGTTGTTCCTGTGGCACCTACACCAATTGAAGTGGAAGCTTATGATAGTGATCATGAAACTTCGGATCAAGTCACTACCAAACCTCGTAGGACGACGAGGATGCGTACTACTTCAGAGTGGTACGTGATCCTGTCTTGGAAGTCATGTTGCTAGACAACAATGAACCTACGAGCTATGGAGAAGCGATGGTGGGCCCGGATTCTGACGAATGGCTCGAGGCCATAAAATCCGAGAGAGGATCCATGTATAAAACAAGGTATAGACTTTGGAAGAAATACTTGATAGTCGTAAGGCTGTTGGGTGCAGATGGATTTTAAAAGGAAGACAGACAATGGTGGTAAGTGTCACCATTAAGAAAGCTCGGCTTGTCGTTAAGATGTTTTCCGACAAGTTCAAGGAGTTGACTACGATGAGATTTTTCTCACTCGTAGCGATGCTGAGAGTCTGTTGGAATTGTATTAGCAGTTACTGCATTATTTATGAAATCTTGCAGATAGGATGTCAAAACACTGTTTCCTCGATGATTTTCTAGAGGAAAGGTTGTATGTGATACAACCAGAAGGTTTTGTCAATCCTGAAAGATGCTAACAAGTATGCAATGCTCCAGCAATCCTTCTAAGGACTGGAGTAAGCATCTCGGAGTTGGAATGTACGCTTTGATGAGATGATCAAAGATTTTGGGTTTATACAAAGTTTATGAGAAACTTGTATTTCCAAAGAAGTGAGTGGGAGCACTGTAGAATTTCTGATGAGTATATGTTGTTGACATATTGTTGATCAGAGATGATGTAGAATTTCTGGAAAGCATACAGGGTTATTTGAAAAGTGTTTTTCAATGGAAAACCTGGATTAAGCTACTTGAACATTGAGCATCAAGATCTATAAGGATAGATCAAAAACGCTTAATAGTACTTTCAAATGAATACATATCGTGACAAGTTTTTGAAGGAGTTCAAAATAGATCAGCAAAGAAGGAGTTCTTGGCTGTGTTACAAGGTGTGAGTATTGAGTAAGACTCAAGACCTGACCACAGCAGAAGAGAGAGAAAGGACGAAGGTCGTCCCCTATGCTTTAGACGTAGGC
The DNA here is from genome assembly GCF_002575655.3 of Aegilops tauschii subsp. strangulata. Taxonomy (NCBI): domain Eukaryota; kingdom Viridiplantae; phylum Streptophyta; class Magnoliopsida; order Poales; family Poaceae; genus Aegilops; species Aegilops tauschii. The sequence goes on from NC_053037.3 coordinate 618,446,690, forward strand.
TCTACAGTATGCTATGCTGTATACCGCACATGAAGTGTGCCTTGCCATGAGTTAGTCAAGGGGTACAATAGTGATCCGGGAATGGATCACATGACAGCGGTCGAACTTATCCTTAGTATCTAGTGGACTAAGGAATTTTCTCGATTATGGAGGTGGATAAGGAGTTCGCCGTAAAGGGTTACGTCGATGCAAGCTTTGACACTAATCCGGATGACTCTGAGTAGAAAACCGAATTGGTATAGTAGAGCAGTTATTTGGTATGGCTCCAAGTAAAGCGTGGTAGCTGCATCTACAAGATGACATAGATATTCGTAAAGCACACACGGATCTGAAAGGTTCAGACCCGTTGACTAATAACCTGTCTCACAAGCAAGATATGAACAAACCCCATGGGTGTTGGAATCATTACAATCACATGGTGATGTGAACTAGATTATTGACTCTGGTAAACTCTTGGGTATTAATCACATGGCGATGTGAACTAGATTATTGACTCTAGTGCAAGTGGGAGACTTTTAGAAATATGCCCTAGAGGCAATAATAAATTGGTTATTATTATATTTCCTTGTTCATGATAATCGTTTATTATCCATGCTAAAATTGTATTGATAGGAAACTCAGATACATGTGTGGATACATAGACAACACCATGTCCCTAGTAAGCCTCTAGTTGACTAGCTCGTTGATCAATAGATGGTTACGGTTTCCTGACCATGGACATTGGATGTCGTTGATAACAGGATCACATCATTAGGAGAATGATGTGATGGACAAGACCCAATCCTAAGCCTAGCACAAGATCGTGTAGTTCGTTTGCTAAGAGCTTTTCTAATGTCAAGTATCATTTCCTTAGACCATGAGATTGTGCAACTCCCGGATGCCGTAGGAATGCTTTGGGTGTACCAAACGTCACAATGTAACTGGGTGGCTATAAAGGTGCACTACAGGTATCTCCGAAAGTGTCTGTTGGGTTGGCACGAATCGAGACTGGGATTTGTCACTCCGTGTAAACGGAGAGGTATCTCTGGGCCCACTTGGTAGGACATCATCATAATGTGCACAATGTGACCAAGGAGTTGATCACGGGATGATGTGTTACGGAACGAGTAAAGAGACTTGCCGGTAACGAGATTGAACAAGGTATCGGGATACCGACGATCGAATCTCGGGCAAGTAACATACCGATAGACAAAGGGAATTGTATACGGGATTGATTGAATCCCCGACATCGTGGTTCATCCGATGAGATCATCGTGGAACATGTGGGAGCCAACATGGGTATCCAGATCCCGCTGTTGGTTATTGGCCGGAGAATGTCTCGGTCATGTCTGCATGGTTCCCGAACCCGTAGGGTCTACACACTTAAGGTTCGATGACGCTAGGGTTATAGGGAATAGATATACGTGGTTACCGAATGTTGTTCGGAGTCCCGGATGAGATCCCGGACGTCACGAGGAGTTCCGGAATGGTCCGGAGGTAAAGATTTATATATGGGAAGTCCTGTTTTGGTCACCGGAAAAGTTTCGGGTGCTATCGGTAACGTACCGGGACCAGCGGGAGGGTCCCGGGGGTCCACCAGGTGGGGCCACCGGCCCCAGAGGGCTGCGTGGGCCAAGTGTGGGAAGGGACCAGCCCCTAGGTGGGCTGGTGCGCCTCCCACAAGGGGCCCAAGGCGCAGGGAAGGGGGAAAGGGGAAACCCTAGGCTCAGATGGGCCTAAGGCCCACCTAGTGGTGCGCCCCCCTCTCTCCCCCCTTGGCCGCCCCTCCAAGTCCCATCTAGGGCTGGCCGCACCCCTTGGGGGGGAACCCTAGATGGGGGCGCAGCCCCTCCCCCTCCCCTATATATAGTGGGGGTTTTGGGGCTGCCATAGACATGAGACTTCCTCTCTCTTTGGCGCAGCCCTACCCCTCTCCCTCCTCGTCTCCCGCGGTGCTTGGCGAAGCCCTGCAGGATTGCCACGCTCCTCCATCACCACCACACCGTCGTGCTGCTGCTGGACGGAGTCTTCCCCAACCTCTCCCTCTCTCCTTGCTGGATCAAGGCGTGGGAGACGTCACTGGGCTGCACGTGTGTTGAACGCGGAGGCGCCGTGGTTCGGCGCTTAGATCGGAATCAACCGCGACCTGAATCGCTACGAGTACGACTCCTTCGTCCGCGTTCTTGCAACGCTTCCGCATCGCGATCTACAATGGTATGTAGATCAACTCCCCTTCCCCTCGGTGCTAGATTACTCCATAGATTGATCTTGGTGATGCGTAGAAAATTTTGAATTTCTGCTATGTTCCCCAACATGGGGTGCCCCCCTCCCCCGTATATAAAGGAGGGGAGGAGGGGGCCGGCCGGCCCTCATGGTGCGCCCCAAGGGGGGATTCCTACTCCTACTAGGAGTAGGTTTCCCCCCTTTCCTAGTCCTAATAGGAGGGGGAAGGAAGGGGAAGAGGAGAGGAAGGGAAGGGGGCGGCCCCCCCACCTCTTGGCCGCCTCCTCTCTCTCCCACAAAAGCCCATGTAGGCCCATATAGCCCCCGGGGGCTTCCGGTAACCCCTGGTACTCTGGTATATGCCCGAACTCATCCGAAACATTTCCGGTGTCCAAACATAACCTTCCAATATATCAATCTTCATGTCTCGACCATTTAGAGACTCCTCGTCATGTCCGTGATCACATCCGGGACTCCGAACTACCTTCGGTACATCAAAACACATAAACTCATAATACCGATCATCATCGAACGTTAAGCGTGCGGACCCTACGGGTTCGAGAACTATGTAGACATGACCGAGACTCATCTCCGGTCAATAACCAATAGCGGAAGCTGGATGCTCATATCGGTTCCTACATATTCTACGAAGATCTTTATCGGTCAAACCGCATAACAACATACGTTGTTCCCTTTGTCATCGGTATGTTACTTGCCCGAGATTCGATCGTCGGTATCTCAATACCTAGTTCAATCTCGTTACCGGCAAGTCTCTTTACTCGTTCCGTAATGCATCATCCCGTACTAACTCATTAGTCACATTGCTTGCAAGGCTTATAGTGATGTGCATTACCGAGAGGGCCCAGAGATACCTCTCCGACAATCGGAGTGACAAATCCTAATCTCGATCTATGCCAACTCAACAAACACCATCGGAGACACCTGTAGAGCATCTTTATAATCACCGAGTTACGTTGTGGCATTTGATAGCACACTAAGTGTTCCTCCGGTATTCGGGAGTTGCATAATCTCATAGTCATAGGAACATGTATAAGTTATGAAGAAAGCAATAGCAACAAACTGAACGATCATCGTGCTAAGCTAACGGATGGGTCAAGTCAATCACATCATTCTCTAATGATGTGATCCCGTTCATCAAATGACAACTCGTGTCCATGGCTAGGAAACTTAACCATCTTTGATCAACGAGCTAATCACGTAGAGGCATACTAGTGACAATCAGTTTGTCTATGTATTCACACATGTACTAAGTTTCCGGTTAATAAAATTCTAGCATGAATAATAAACATTTATCATGATATAAGGAAATATAAATAACAACTTTATTATTGCCTCTAGGGCATATTTCCTTCAGTACCCAGACATTCTGAGTATATGTTCACTGACAGAACTATTCTCCACCATTTTGCAGCTATAGAACTTATTGGAGACTTCATATCTCTCAATCCGGGCATTTGCTTGAAATATTAACTTCAACTCCTGAAACATCTCATATGCTCCATGACGTTCAAAACGTCGTTGAAGTCCTGGTTCTAAGCCGTAAAGCATGGCACACTGAACTATCGAGTAGTCATCAGCTTTGCTCTGCCAGATGTTCATAACATCTGGCGTTGCTTCTGCAGCGGGTTTGGCACCTAGCGGTGCTTTCAGGATGTAATTCTTCTGTGCAGCAATGAGGATAATCTTCAAGTTACGGACCCAGTCCGTGTAATTGCTACCATCATATTTCAACTTAGCTTTCTCTAGGAACGCATTAAAATTCAACGGAACAACAACACGGGGCATTTATCTACAACAACATAGACATGCAAAAATACTATCAGGTACTAAGTTCATGATAAATTAAAGTTCAATTAATCATATTACTTAAGAACTCCCACTTAGATAGACATCTCTCTAATCATCTAAGTGATCACGCGATCCATATCAACTAAACCATGTCCGATCATCACGTGAGATGGAGTAGTTTTCAATGGTGAACATTACTATGTTGATCATATCTACTATATGATTCATGCTCGACCTTTCGGTCTCAGTGTTCCGAGGCCATATCTGCATATGCTAGGCTCATCAAGTTTAACCCGAGTATTCTGCATGTGCAAAACTGGCTTGCACCCGTTGTATGTCAACGTAGAGCTTATCAGACCCGATCATCACGTGGTGTCTCGGCGCGACGAACTGTCGCAACGGTGCATACTCAGGGAGAACACTTATACCTTGAAATTTAGTGAGAGATCATCTTATAATGCTACCGCCGAACTAAGCAAAATAAGATGCATAAAGGATACACATCACATGCAATCAGTATAAGTGATATGATATGGCCATCATCATCTTGTGCCTTTGATCTCCATCTCCAAAGCACCGTCATGATCACCATCGTCACCGGCTTGATACCTTGATCTCCATCGAAGCATCGTTGTCGTCTCGCCAACTATTGCTTCTACGACTATCACTACTGCTTAGTGATAAATTAAAGCAATTACATGGCGATTGCATTTCATACAATAAAGCGACAACCATATGGCTCCTGCCAGTTGCCGATAACTGTGTTACAAAACATGATCATCTCATACAACAATTTATATAATCACGTCTTGACCATAACACATCACAACATGCCCTGCAAAAACAAGTTAGACGTCCTCTACTTTGTTGTTGCAAGTTTTACGTGGCTGCTATGGGCTTAGCAAGAACCGTTTTTACCTACGCATCAAAACCACAAAGATTTTTCGTCAAGTTTGCTGTTTTAACCTTCAACAAGGACCGGGCGTAGTCACACTCGATTCAACTAAAGTTGGAGAAACAGACACCCACTAGCCACCTGTGTGCGAAGCACGTCGGTAGAACCATCTCGCGTAAGCGTACGCGTAATGTCGGTCTGAGCCGCTTCATCCAACAATACCGCCGAATCAAAGTATGACATGCTGGTAAGCAGTATGACTATTATCGCCCACAACTCTTTGTGTTCTACTCGTGCATATACATCTACGCATAAACCTGGCTCGGATGCCACTATTGGGGAACGTAGTAATTTCAAAAAAATTCCTACGCACACGCAATATCCATCTAGGTGATGCATAGCAATGAGAGGGGAGAGTGTGGTCCACGTACCCTCATAGACCGAAAGCGGAAGCGTTATGACAACGCGGTTGATGTACTCGTACGTCTTCACAATCGACCGATCCTAGCACCGAAGGTACTGCACCTCCGCGATCTGCACACGTTCAGCTCGGTGACGTCCCGCGAACTCTAGATCCAGCTGAGGTCGAGAGAGAGTTTCGTCAGCACGACAGCGTGGTGACGGTGATGATGAAGTTACCGACGCAGGGCTTCACCTAAGCACTGCAACAATATGATCGAGGTGGAAATCTGTGGAGGGGGGCACCGCACACGGCTAAGACAACTGTCAACTTGTGTGTCTATGGGGTCCCCCTCCCCCGTATATAAAGGAGGGGAGGAGGGGGCCGGCCGGCCCTCATGGTGCGCCCCAAGGGGGGATTCCTACTCCTACTAGGAGTAGGTTTCCCCCCTTTCCTAGTCCTAATAGGAGGGGGAAGGAAGGGGAAGAGGAGAGGAAGGAAAGGGGGCCCGGCCCCCTCCCAATTCGGTTTGGGCTTGGGGGGGGGGGCACCCCCACCTCTTTGCCGCCTCCTCTCTCTCCCACTAAAGCCCAGGTAGGCCCATATAGCCCCCGGGGGGTTCCGGTAACCCCCCGCTACTCCGGTATATGCCCGAACTCATCCGAAACCTTTCCGGTATCCAACCATAACCTTGCAATATATCAATCTTCATGTCTTGACCATTTCGAGACTCCTCGTCATGTCCGTGATCACATCCGGGACTCCAAACTACCTTCGGTACATCAAAACACATAAACTCATAATACCGATCGTCATCGAACGTTAAGCGTGCGGACCCTACGGGTTCGAGAACTATGTAGACATGACCGAGACTCATCTCCGGTCAATAACCAATAGCGGAACCTGGATGCTCATATTGGTTCCTACATATTCTATGAAGATCTTTATCGGTCAAACCGCATAACAACATACGTTGTTCCCTTTGTCATCGGTATGTTACTTGCCCGAGATTCGATCGTCGGTATCTCAATACCTAGTTCAATCTCGTTACCGGCAAGTCTCTTTACTCGTTCCATAATGCATCATCCTGTAGCTAACTCATTAGTCACCTTGCTTGCAAGGCTTATAGTGATGTGCATTACCGAGAGGGCCCAGAGATACCTCTCCGACAATCAGAGTGACAAATCGTAATCTCGATCTATGCCAACTCAACAAACACCATCGGAGACACCTGTAGATCATCTTTATAATCACCCAGTTACGTTACGTTGTGACGTTTGATAGCACACTAAGTGTTCCTCCGGTATTCGGGAGTTGCATAATCTCATAGTCACAGGAACATGTATAAGTTATGAAGAAAGCAATAGCAATAAACTAAACGATCATAGTGCTAAGCTAACGGATGTGTCAAGTCAATCACATCATTCTCTAATGATGTGATCCGTTCATCAAATGACAACTCATGTCTATGGTTAGGAAACTTAACCATCTTTGATTAACGAGCAAGTCATGTAGATGCATACTAGTGACACTTTTGTGTATGTATTCACACGTGTACTAATTTTACGGTTAATACAATTCTAGCATGAATAATAAACATTTATCATGATATAAGGAAATATAAATAATAACTTTATTATTGCCTCTAGGGCATATTTCCTTCACTATTAGGGCTGTTGTTTTTCCTTTTTGTCGTTGATCTTCGGATCTTCTGGTCCTAGTACCTTCACCACCTTGTTGTTTTCCATTGCTTCCTGTTATTATCTATGAATGTGAGCGATGCTGGATCTTTCAAAAAGAAAAAAAAAGATGTATAAGTCTGTAGCCAAAGACATCCCTTCACAACAAGCGTGTGCCTCGAGTATCTCCGGGTCAGTTAGGCCTGCATAAAAAGTAACTGAAACTCCCAGATAGTTACCCATATCATGACGGCAAACCGCCGCATAGACTACTTGCTCACCATGACGGGGTATGGAAGCATCAACATTAATCCCGCCCTGCACAATTTTTTGAGACAATCCCGCCCTGCACATATAGGAGGTCCCCTGCCGTTCATCCACAAAATAAAGAAGGCCTGGTCTAGGTCTCGCTTAAAGTGACACGAAAGGTCATGTCGCTTCAAGATTCCTCCATAATGGGCCAGGCCAGCGCGGTGCGTATCAGCACGCACTGCTATGTGTACACACTTCAACATGTACGTTATGTTTCTCTCTAAAAAAATCATGTATGCTACTTAGTATTTTTTATGTATCTTTTAAATTTATGTCTTTCATAAATTACTTTACTGAATTTTTTAAAAGTTGGCCACACAATAACAAATGTTCATGTTATATAAAACTTTGTTCATGTAATGTGTATAAAAATGTTTATATCTTTCAAAAGATTCTTCATCACAATTAAGAAAAATCTTTACATGTTTAACAAAAATATTTATGAAATGTAAAAAGTCTTTAGCGTAGTTTTTTAATTTTTTTAATGTGTATGAAAATAATTAGTGTGCATTTCACAAGCGTTCAACATGTATAATAAAAAAGTTCAACATTTACTTAAAAATTGTTCCACATGTATCTACAAAATGTTTGACTTCGGTACAAAAAATGTTCAGTGTGTATAAAAACAAGTCAACATGTAATCAGAAAAATGAATAGGAAAAAAGAACCCAGAATTTAAAAATCCAAAAGAAAAAATAATGAAAACCGATAAAGAAAAGCACTAAAAAAGAAAATAAGAAATAAAACTGCATGGAACCTTCCAAGAACCCGTGGAAGGTTTTTCGAACCGGTCATGGAAGCTTCTCTAAACTGCTCGCTAATACACGAATTAGGTTGGCCCATTTGACAATTCATATAAGTGAGAGCGATGGATGTATTCAATAAGCCAGACATGGCTTTTGCACTTTTTTGCCCCCACGATGTGCCACATGGTTTTCTACTCTTTTTTTCGACCAATTTCCTTACGGGGGTTGTTCTGGTTTTCCTTACTGTTTTTTTTTTCGGTTTTTGGTTTGTTTCATCGGTTGTTTCGTCGTTCTTTCTTTGATATTTTATGTTTTTTTGCGTTTCTTCATCGGTTTTCCGCAGTTTTTTCTGCATTTCTTCATCGATTTTCTTCCTGGGGGAGTTACGGGCAAAAAACAACACGTGAAAAATAGAGTGAAGTTCAAACAGAACTGCTACAGAAGTTCAACCTCTTCATGCAGTGCATTTTCGGAGACTGTTTTCGCGATGAAGGAGAACACATGATTTCAGAAGTTCAGATTGATAACTCCCAGAAGTTCACGTACTACACGGTGTGCATTTTGTACTAAAAACAGAATGAAAAAGCAAAGGCCGAAAAGTTTTGTTGCTAGAAGTTCAAGTGCTCGACCCGAAAAAGTTAAAAAATTATTGTGAGAGAAGTTGAACAAAAATATGTGACAGAAGGTCAAGGTGAAAACAACGGGAAGTTCAACTACTACACGAAATGCGTTTCGGATAAGAATATAATAATAGAAAACAAAAAGCTTAAAAGGTTTGTTGCAAGAAGTTCACATGCTCCTCATAGCATAGTTCAAAATTCATGTGCGAGACGTCCGTCGTTCATTTACATGTTGAAAAAGGCAAAAAACAATGTTGTTTTGCCATTTTAAAAATGATCTCAAACGACAACGAATTTGTAACACTTGTCTACATGAAAAACTTGCTGCTATTCATAAGCTTTCCAATGGTATATTATGTGCTATATTTCGATGAACGGTTTAAAATTTTCATGTATACCGTTTAAAACACATTTTTATGTATTCAAAAAATTCTTTTGAACCATCACAAGCATGAAAAACCGATCAACACGGGAAAGTTGCATGTTTTCAACAGCTTTCCATCGGTATATTGTTTGCTCAATTCCGGTGGGAGTTACGGGCAAAAAACGGCACGTCAAAAATAGAGTGAAGTTCAAACAGAACTGCCACAAAAGTTCAAGTACATCAGGTAGTGCATTTCCTTTCGCGATGAAGGCAGAAATCATGATCTCGCCATTTTTCCAAATTACTTGAAAACGGCTCGTAGTTAGAGAAAACTTTACATACGAATAAGTTTCGCATTTTTTATTGCTATCCAGCGGTATATTATTTGCCACATTCCGACCAAGTTTGCAAAAGTTACAGCCAGAAAAAGTTTTTAACCATTTTCAAAATTGACAAAAACCGTACAAAATTGGAAGAAAAATTTTATACCAAAAAGTTTCGCATTTCTTCAAGCTTTCCAACGCCATATCATTTGCTGCATTCCGACCAATGGTTAAAAAAGTAATTTGAAAATACGAACACGGTGGAACTTGGATGGTTTTCTCAATCACTCTTGAACCGTTCAAAATTAGATAAAATTTTGTACATGAAAAGAAGCGCATTTTCATAAGCTTTCAACGCCATATCATTTGCCTCCATTGGATTAGCCATTTAGAAATGACATCAAAAATACGAACTCGGCTGTTCGGTTTGCGAAATTCTACGATTTTTCAAATTACTCTTTGATCATAGGGAATTAGAGAAAAACTTTCTACATGTGGAAGGAGCAGATTTGCAGCAGCTTTCCAACGCCATATTATTTGTCTCATTCTGATAAATGGTTTAGAAATGGGATCGAAAATACCATTCAAGTTTTTTGTATGAAGAAAAAATGGTTTTCAAAACTGCTCTTAAACCACTTAAGTTTTTCCAAAAAATTAACTTAAATCATGTTACTCATGTCCACAATTTTCCAACGGTATATCGCAAGCCTCATTTGGACAATGTTCGTGAAAGTTCAACCTAGCACTTGGGGAAGTTCAACTACTACCGCTGGGAGGTAGTTATCAGAATATTATTTTGATCCCCTGATCAGAATTGTGTGTGTGTGTGTGTGTGTGTGTGTGTGTGTGTGTGTGTGTGTGTGTGTATGTGTGTGTGTGTGTGTGTGTGTCCCAAACAATTTATCTAGATATATATAGGTTCCTGGGCACCTTGCCTATCCATCATTGGATCGTGGTTACCGATTGATTTGGAAACCAATGTAAATGATTTAATTACTACTTAATTTGGCAGGCTTTAATTCTTTAATTGTCCCATGCATGCATGTCACATCATAGAAAAGGAGGTGATTAAAATACCATAGTGAATAAAAATCAACATTTATTACCTCCTTATATAGCACTTATTGATTCGTAGAATAAATCACTACGTATGTAAATACACGTGTATGTTATGTAACTTGAGTAGTAGGTATACACATACCCACCACATAATTGGGTATACACATACACATACCCGTACATGTACTATTTTTTTTGAAAGGCACGCACATATATACACAATTTAATTAGTTGGTATATGCATACTCGCGTATGTACATAATTTCATTAGGGGTATATGCATACCCGCATATGTACATAATTTCTTTGGTAGGTATATGCATACCCGCGTATGTATATAATTTCTTTTCTGCGGGGGTAAATATATAATTTCTTTAGTAGGTATATGCATACCCACGTATGTACTTAGTTTCATTAGTAGGTATATACATATCCGTTATGTATATAATTTCTTTACTACCTAAAACCTAGAATAAATCATTGGATATATGTACCACGTATGTACATAATTTCATTAGTAGGTATATATACCATGGGTATATTTATATTATTTGGAGTCAGCGCACAATTTGTCGATATAAATAATAAAAATATTTTATCATGGATACCTCATGAAGGTATCAATTTTTACGTACACATGTATTCATCTGTGCGTAGAAAATCAACAAGCCGACGAGTCACATTCTGCGTACATAGTATACCTCGTTCTAAAGAGGATGCATGTAATCATGTACTAGAGGCTGGGGCGCGCCATTGCGCGCCTCCTGAGGCACTCTTCTGCGCTCTAATCTGTCTATAAATAAGAGGGTGGCTTGTTGGGTTCCTAATCTAAGCTTGGTTATGCATGTTGGTTTTTCTGGTTCAATATTCTATGGTCTGCTGCAATGGAATCCCTAACATGGTAAAACTGTGACAATCTTAGACTGAGGAAGATCATAACAAAAAAATATAAGAAGGACCAAGACAGTCATATTTCAGTCCAAACAAGGACATATCACAAGTCACATACAAAGTAGCAATGAACTGATAAATAGTATAGTTTCTAGAATCATCTGCAAAGAGAACGACATTGGTACAATGAACAATGAAATTACACTATTTAGTCTTAGCCGACACAAAATTCAACCTTTACAACATAAAATATATTAATTTAAGGTTTGACCAAAGTTTTATACAGAAGTAGCTAGTCCAAAAAGTTTGAAACCATCCATTAATTTCTGGTTGCAAATGCAAAGCTGGAGAAGAAGAAACCTGAAACTTGAGTAAACGGATCTACTGCTTCATTTCCAAAATCAGATAGCATGTATGGTATAATTTCTATTTATTTAATAACATTTAGGCCTTGTCCAAAATTGCATATTGATTATTAGTATATTTGGTACAATCTATATGCATGAAAACAACTATTTAATTTGGAAGCATGCATAGCTTCACCATTGGTCATGAACAAAACACCCACTTCCTTGCTGAAAAATACAAAAGGTAAATTGTCAAATTTCTAGGTTATTAGTTTATAGGAGTATGTATTAAGAGGTACTTGTAGACATTCTGCAAAGAAGCATCGATTTTCACTTGATTATTAGTTTATATGTATTAAGAGGTACCAAGATAAGGGCTTTCAAGTTACATCAGAATAAATCATCTACTTTGGCCCTAAATATGTTCAGTACATCAACAACCTTCCCGGTCGCCCCCCCCCCCCCCCCGCGTCGCCCTCCTCTGGCGACACGGGGGGAACCCTAGCCGCCGCAGCGTACAACCCCCACCGCCGCCTTCCCCCGCATCGCCGCCGCCGGAGGGCCGGCCGGCGAAGCCGTGCCGGGCCCCAGGAAGGCGGTGGCGGGGCGGATCTGGTCCCTCGCGACCCCAACCACCCCCCCCCCCCGCGCCCCGCTCCACGACACCTCGCCGCGGCGGCGCCCACCCCACCCTGCTGGCTCGGCGGCTGCGGATCCGGCCTCCAGACGGCCTGGCTGCACGTCTCCGGCCGGCGGGGCCCCCTCCCCTCCCCGCCATCCATGGCTGCCACGGACTCCGCCCACTCACGCGCCTCCACCTCATCCGCCCGTGACCCGGGGTACCTCCCGGCGATTCTCGGGTCTCCCCACTCCCCCAACCAGCTGCTGCTCGAGCCTGCCGGCCGGCGGCGGTCTCGGTGCTCCTGGGCATTGCATGGGCGCCCCCGCCTGCAGCTTCCTTGCCCCCCGTGGCCTCGTTCCTGTATGGCCATGGCTGGAGTTTGGGGTCTGCGGCCGGTTGCGGGGGCGTTCGCGGTCTGCTTCTCGTGCAGGCGGCCCCCCTCGTCTCCGGCGGCCCTACCTCCCCCCGAGTCCCGGTGAAGGCTCTCGCGAGGAGGCGGCGATGCGTCTGCGTTTGTGGTTGACACGGAGCTCCTCACTATGGGTCCTTGCCGGTGCTGTTCCGGTCCCGGCGGCTTCAGGCCCGCGTCTCTCCGGTGTCCTTTTGCTGCAGGCGTCCTCCCTCGGCCTGCTCCGGCCTCAACGACCAGGTTGCTGCGCGCCTTCCAGCTCATGGGGGTCGCCGACGTCCCGACGGTTAAGGACACGACAGCTTGGATCTGTGTTCCTCCAGTCCTAGCTTGCTGGCGTTGCTGGACACCGTCACGCCATGACCCCCATGAGGTTCGCCCCGTCGCCCGCCCTGCCCGTACGCCTCAAAGCCCACTCCTTTTGCCGGATCCTATGCTCGCGGGTTTGGAGGCGGTGCCACCCTTCGTCGGCAGGTGCAGCCCCGCCAACCCCCCTGACTTGGTTGATTCCGACCAGCGTGGCCTCCTCATCTACGATCCCGAATTCGGCGGCTATGGGTTCACTCAGCTTCAGGCCAGGGAGAGATCCCTGCTCGGCTCGCCGGTGCTGATAGCGACGGCGCCCGCGGGTGTCGTTTTCCTCCTTGGAGGCGCTGCCAAGGCCCTCAGTTGCGCCCCTCTACGAGCTCAGGGGAAACCCTAGCTTCGGGTCTCCCGGACCGGATAGTGACGAAGCCTTGGCGTCGTCTTCCTTCTTGAAGGCACTATCTTGCTTGCTCGTGGTGTCCTTGGTTCTGGCTCGGGCGATGTTGGAGTTCTAGCTGGTTTGGCATCGCCGCTCTTGGCTTGGGTTTGGTAGGTTTAGCTGTGATGTATCCTCTGTTTAGGCTGAGCACTCTTTGTCTCTCTGCTCCAGACACCATGTTCATGCCTCTGCGTTCGTGTCATGTGTTGTATCACTCTGTACTCTTTCTTCTCCTTCTATCAATGAAAAGATACGCAATCTTTGCGTATTCGCGAAAAAAAAGGAATTAAGGATAGCAGTCCCATTACCTTATCATCTACTCCCTCCGTACTGCAAAAACGTCTTATATTTAGATATTGAGGAAGTAGTATTTGGAAAGAGGAAGACCAACTTTCCAAGTAATCACAGTATAAACCATATTGTCCGTATCAGCCTAATACAACAAACAAATTTACAGCCTAAACAGTGAAACTTCAGCGTAGCTCCTTATTTAATCTCGTAATCTTGGACATGGTATAGCTGATTGGTTTCCAATAAAAAGACAAATGCAACCTCACCCTAGCTCCATATGCAACCTCCTAGTCAGATGTACTTAATTCTGCTAACTAACCATTGTGGCAGACACAAATAACTTTATTAGCAAACGAACAAGTTTATGATTAAATGTAGCCTCGATAACCAGAATTGCAATTAGTTAAGACCTGCGAGCACATATTCCAACCTCCCTGTACTAAGTACGGCACTGCACTTTCCAGGATCTCACCTCCAAACCATTTGATTAGCCTGAAATGTATGGCTAGTGATGTGGCATTCTATAGAGATTATTATTTTTGCTTAAAACAGCTCTCTGAACCCTGATAAGCTATGAAGATCATTGTTAACTTGTTAATGATATATTGTTTCTAGTACAAAGAAAACTTTCGTAATACTCAGCAAATTGCACTCATTTGAGGCACAGAGGAAGGCAAACCTGACATTGGATGTGCCCACTCAAGTAGACTGACAGTGATTTTTAAGCGAAAGGAATTCTGTAGATGCTCTTTTAAGCCTTACGCATTTCCACTTTGCACACATCAACATTCAGTTCATGACTAGCTTCAGCCAAACACAAAGAATCCCAGAAACATGATTAAATCTCAGCTTCAGAAATTCCAAATGAACACACTCACGAAATAAAGTAAATCCCACAACTATAGTTTCAGCAAGATTGACAGCAGGATGAACAACAGGGCACCTTCTTACCAGATATTTAGAAACAACATGAACATTTCCAAGTGAAAACAAGTGACATTCCACCAAAGGTCATCTTCATGGAACATCAAAGATGACTTATAACACCATGATATGTCAGATTCTCGGTAACTTAAATCAGCCTACTCTTCTTGTTGTTGGTAAGTAGACAACATAGCCTAGACATTACATAGAGTAATATTTCCCTACAGCTTTGTAGAACTTTCATCAAACAATTTGTATGCGCAGAAGCTAAGCTGAGTATTTTTGAGAGAGAGAGAGAGAGAGAGAGAGAGGGAGAGAGAGAGGGGTCTTGACTCACCGCCGTGTGAAACTCGTCCGGCTGCCGTGCGCGACGAAGATGAGCCTGTGACGGAAGGTGCAGGAGATCGGACCACCGCCATCGTGGCCTTCGTACCCCATGCACGACAAAAAGGGGTGGTGAAGATGGAGGCTGCGGTAGCTTGAGGACGATTCGACGGCCGACGGCGAGCTTGAGGGAGCCGTCCTCGTCCAGCATTGCTCGTAGTCAAGTGGTAGATCATGGTACTGTAACAATGTATATTGTTCAACTCGTAGCAAACAGAAGAGCATGCATCAGGAGCACTTCCATGCACAGATTAGAGCTGACCTTATTGTCCTTCGTTTCACTAAACCAGATGCACGTCTTGAACTGGTCCCCATGCCACTCCACCTTATTCCACTACTGGTTAGCACTCGTTTTGTAAACCTGTGGAAAACACATAGAGGAAAAGGTTCACAGAAATCACCCAATCCAAAGGGAACAGACAGCACATGCCTTGTTCTAGCCCCTAATAACATATCAGTAGTTTAATACTATTTCTAGCCACCGAAACAGAGCTAAATTAATTCACCTGCATCAGATCAGCTCGATCATGTGCGAATTCACAACAGTACTTAATATATGGCGCGCCACAGCATCGAGTCATCCACTCAACATACAATTACAGAAAAAATAACCATGAAACGATCTAGCTGCCAAATGAAGAAAGAAACAATCATTTTGTCGATGATCTAGTAAATGCTGCAATTTCTGCGAAAAGAGTGTTCCACTGTTGACCTGATTCAAGAGGAAAGTGTCATTTCTAAGCAGAGAAGCTATGTTAAATACTTGATAGAATATCCTCTAGAGACAGTGGCTTGTGTCATTTCCATAACAGATTGACTCTGCATTGCCCTTTTGAAACAATGCTGCAGATATGCCATCCTATCTATTTAACTATTCAATTGCTATCTAGGAGTAGATGTGTAGATTCAGGAGATACTATGTTTCAGGTTTGATCAGCTATAGAAAAGAGTCTACAGCGTACCAGATTGAGAGCCCTCAAAATGTGATATACTATATATATGCAATGAAAAGGTTTCTCTTCTTTCATAGACTGTATACATATAACTGGATACAAGAAACAGGTGCATTTATAGCAGGAGTACTCTTATAGCAGCATTCTTAGGACTGGCAGGAGGCTTAACACACAAGTGAGCATTGCTGCTGGAGCTTACGTCGCCCTCCACCCATGGCACAAAGACGACCTTGCCATCGTCGACGTCGGCGTGAACAAGCGCCAGTGACTGTTTCAGAAGAGAAATGCAGATCAGGTCAGCTTAGTTCAGTTCAGTAAGCAGAAATGTATTCCTCAGAAAGGTTCAGTTGAGATAGGAGGGCATCTTTGTTTTCGTGCAGGTCCACGGACAACCTTGCCCTGGTTGTTGTACTGGGATCCATGGCAGGGGCAGAGGAACTTGTTCTCGGCGGCGTTCCACAGCACACATAGCCAAGATGCGTGCACACACTAGGGTCTTGTCGGACTCCACATCACCCTGCAACATTCACACGATTTCAGTAAGTTGCTCCGGGCCTGGGGTGATCCATCAGCTTCATCTTTGCTTGCATAGATATAACTTTGTGAAGGCTTCAGAATGACCATGGCCGTCTGAATCTGAACATACCTTGAGTCCCTGGGCGAGCATGCGGCTGTTGGGGCCATGCGTCTTGAGCCACTCCTCAACGAGGATGTCGTTGCCGAGTTTGTCCTTGCAGCGACCCCTACAGCGTTGCTCCCTGACCCGGCCGGGACGATGAAGGTTTCGACGCGACTCGCGAGTAAGCACTTGGAATCATGGCCCGTGGAGTGGACCCTGGCTGGGTTTGTGGCGCCGCCGCCGCGTGGGCTAGCTGCGTCGGGGGGCAGGAAGGAGGCGGCGGCGTGGGTGCAGTGGACGCCTACGCGGAAGAGACGCGCCATGAAACCTATCTGTCGAGGGGATTGCTTTTGTGACTTGTGAGTAAGGAAAGAGACGCGCCATGAAACCTCATCGACGTAACTTGCCAGTCCCTCCTGGATGTCGCGAGCGAAGGTCCAGTGGCTCGCTCTTGGAGAGTGCGGAAACGGCTCGATATGGCGCAGCGACATTGGGAGGACGATGAGGAGGAACGGACGGATTCGAGGGACGAACGGGGGTCCCTGGGCGGGTCGCCTCGCCGGCTTCGGCGGCCGTGGTGACCATGGTGACGTGACGCGAGGTGGAGGCGCGTCGCCGGCGCGGGCAGGTGCGGTGGATTTGGCGGAGGAATAGGTGGCGGCGGAGGAACTTGGAAGACACGCATCAATCTCAACAGACCCTGATGCGTCCACATTATTTGCTTCTGAAACAAATAGCAGCTCTGCTATGTAGTAAGGAGAAACCAAGAATGACAGAGCATCCTCGTGTCAAACTCAACACACCCTGGTACAGTGGCACTTCTCCATTGTTTGATCCAGAAACAGGCAGAAACAACTGCTATCTCTGAATTTATTTAAGGTTATTTCTCTTATTCTATTCGGATGTACATGCATCTTCCCTTGCTATCTTCCATACACATATGTGCTACAACCATGCCATTTTCTCTTGTAAATGCGCTACAGATATGTGCAGCAAAGTAGTCTTCATGTGCGAAGAAGCAAAGGGCTTTTATGAGGCTATGCAATCATGCTACATGTTAGTTGGAAGTCCAATCTCGGCTTGATTACCGCTCTTTAAACAAAATTATTAGTAACAAATCTTATCCTAGATGATTCTTGCTTAAATGATTTTAGAAGCACAACTATCATTATGTGCACGTAATAAAATGCAAGTACGAATGCAGATGCTGAAAAAGCATTTTGGAAATTATACAATTCAGTCTCCCAGTTTGTCATTTTTGTTTATGTTGTCCAGAAATGTACAAACGACTGGCATGTGTCATCTATAGCTTGTCCCGTTTGTCTGAATGTTCAACTAGAAGAGTTTCATCTATTTGGCAAGGAGCACTGCAGTAATACATGCAACTCTTCACAGCTACTAACATTAAGTTGCACTCAGGCTCTCACATGGACTAAAGAGTTATTGTCGGTATGTATCACTGTTTAATTTTTACAGTCTACAGGTTTATTTATATGGCCAGTATTGATCTCAAGGACAACATTGATGTAACTACAGTCACCCATTCAAAATTTTCTTTAGAGGAACTACAACAGGTATTTTGCTGACCTGAACATTGAACTAATGAATACAAAAGTTCAGGGCATATGCGAATAATTGAAGTTTTATATTTGCGGACAAGGGAGAAACGCCTAAATTAGAAGGCAGAGTAGAATTTTATACTCTGTTGTTGCAGTGTGGCTTTTGGGAATCCTTAGCACAATTATCCCAGAGGTGAAGCTTAGACACCGCAGTGGATTTGTCTGGCTGTGAATCATGGTCATGAAATACGTTCATGTTGTTCCCTTTCCAGATGCTTTAAAACAGACAAGCGATGATGTTGGAACAAGAGGTTGCTCGATTCCCTTTTATGTCATAGTTCATACTACAGCACATACATACTGCAGCCTCTTAAATTATAAGATTACTGTCTCTTAGATTATAAAATTTCATGATATCAAATTGTACGTACTGAAAATTTTCTCCTTTCTAGTGCCTGCTTGATTGTAGCAGCAATGAACTGGTTAAATAGAATAACTAGATAATGATGCTCCATGCATTACTAGAGCGTTGATAGCTTGTCCACCTAGATTATTTAACACTCCCTTCTTAGGAGAATTTAGCTTAGATATTTAGGTCCAACGCATGTACTGCAAAGCGAGATATTTAGTTTGGTTTTCTCAGGTAAACCGTACTCTCGACATTCTAAAATCTCTACTACTAAAGGTATAATTTGATTATTTAACTTCATACTTTGACCATAAATCTCTGGAAAAAAATTTGATGGTTAAAAGTCATGTGCTGCTGCACTCGACTATGAGCTTGAAAAAATAGTACCTACCTAATACCTACAGAGGTGGCTAATCCTTTCGGTGACCTATATATGTAAGTATGTACTTCCTCCGTTTTTTTAGTCTGCATATAAGATTTGGTCAAAGTCAAACTTTATCAACTTTGACTAAGTTTATCTTTACCTCTTTACCTAATAATAAAGGACGGAGGCTTTCATAGTTCTCCATACGTCGTCTCTTTATATCCGTTAATTTTATGTTAATCATAAAGATTGACGGCTAAGATTTAAAAATAAATTTACACACATGTAAGGAAAAAACAAACAAACGATGTGGAACAAAACCGGCTTGATGAAAAAAAGGAAAAACGAACGTCGCACGTCTTGCTGGATATAGAAAACGAAAGTATTATCTGACCGTCTCTCTTCGGATCTATTTTAGAAGAAAAGAAGGTCACGGTAGGTTGTGGACCAGCTACCTCTGTGCAAGGGATATGGCCTGGCGTAGGTGTCGTCTGCCCCGGGTCTTGATACGGAGTTGATCGTGGAGACTGTGCGGCACCCCCTCCTACTAGCTTCAATCTTCTCTTTGATGCATCGGACGAAATCCATCTCTCGTCCACTCAAGGTTCCGTCGATGAGGTGGATCGGCAGCGAGCCCCCGCGGCTCGATCCTACATCACGCACGTAGCTCTAGCAACTAATGTGGTCGCATCCTTCCTCTGTGGTGCCGACGTACTCGAACATGGCGGCGTGATGGCCATAGTGTTGTTCAATAATGAACTGCAGCGAGGGCAAGCGGAGGCGCCCAACAAGGAGCTGCAACCCGCGGCGGCTATTGCAGGCGGAGGAGATGGCCGCGCGGTCGATCAATGTCAGCGCCATGCTGCATGAGGCCACGATGGCCGGCTCGAGTTCCCTGAGTCGGGCAGCGCCGGCGGGTGCGCCACGACTGGCTACCAACGCCTCCGTACGTCCAAGGCAGCTGACATATATACCTATCCCAATGGCCAGGAGCCCATGACCTCCCGCCGTTAGTTTGGGTGCCGAATATATAGTTTCAGATTTCTGCTACTGGTTTGGATATAATTATGCTACGTGATTCCTTCCTCTTTGTCGCTGTCCTTCAATGGACTTCTACGGAAATCATGGAGCAGATCTTGACGTGGATGTGCGCTAAGTTATGACAGCATGTGAATCAATGGTCAGTGATGCAATGTTTACGAAGCGTTCATGGGGAGTTGGCGTTAAAAAAAAAACGATACAACACAACCAGAGTGCATGGCTGACGCCAGCGGGCGGAAGGATTCCACCACCGTGGAGAACATGAACCGCGAGGGCGTCCATGCCAGACTACATCCGACAATGCGAGGCGCTGGTGCAGTTGACATGTATGAGGGTGCCGACGCTTGACGGGGACGAGAGCACAGAAGAGGCTGCCGCCTTCGAACCCAATCAGAGCATGCCGCGCCGACCCACGGAGCAGGCTGCCATCGGCGAACCAGGCCAGCCACGATAGTGCATGGACAAGGGCGCCGCAATCAAACCCGGTTTGGCAGCGGGCATGCTGCGTGCGTGAAGCCGTGGAGTTACTGGAGTATCAAGGTGCAGGCCAGCGTGCATTGTGCACCCCCGGGGGTAAAGCTAACATGACGATGGGCCGATGGAAGCTGTCACTCTAAAAGATGCGCGTTGCACATCCGCGTGGCGATCATGCATGCATACGCTCTCGTAGCCAGGTGCGGTCGCATGAGCTCCTAGGCGGCGTAGATATACAACAAGCATGCATGTAGTACGCACAAAGCATCTCATGTCAGTTCTTTTGTGGGAAGAGCCTGACAGATAGTTGTAGCTCCTCAACTGATCTATGTCTAAAGTTTCAAAGCAAGGATCAATATGCAAGTAAAAAAAAAGCAAGGGTCAATATGGCAGCCAGATTACACTGTTAAAATTTCAATTTGCTCTGACCGATGTTGCCTGTTTGTCCAGCTGTTTTGTAGCAAGGTACAGACAGACAGGCCTCATACATAGGCATTTGACACGAACGATGGAAATTTAATGCAGAAACTCAATGAGACCATGACTAATTACGGTCGCATGCAATTAGTGGCTACTGCATTCTATTGATCATGCATAGAGCCACAGTGGGAAGCTTCTGTTTCGTGGAAGAACTATGAGTGCAAGTGGACCAAAACACACACAAAACAGTGGGCTAACTATAGTCCCATGGTGGTCCTAGCTGCAGACTGCGTACTCAGCAAGTCAGTAGAGCACTGCTTGCTATGGAGGCTCATTGACATCTGCCAGATATGGTAAAATTTTAAGCAGATCCTATTGTTTTACTTCAGTCTTCCTACTCCTCTTTTTCATATATCCTTCTATTCTCGGCCATGATATAGGAGCACACAATAAAGTTATTCTGATATGCTTGGCTTGACACCTTCTTCAGGTCATCATATAGATATGAGTAATTAAGTGTTCAATTTTATCTAATTTGATTTAAAGGACCTGAAACATCCTGCAGTTTTACAACAAAAACTGGACTGGTCTCTCATGTCTAATATTACTCCCTCCGTTTCTTTTTACTTTGCATACAAAATTTGATCAGCTCTCAAACTAAACAAAGTATGAACAAATTTATATAAAAAAGTATTAACATCTACGATACCAGAGTTATATGGTATGAAAGTTAATTTCATGATGCATCTAATAATACTGATTTCATATTGATAATTTTTTCTATAAAGTTAGTCAAACATTAAAAAGTTTGACTTTGACTAAATTTTATATGCAAACTAAAAAAATGGAGGGAGTATGTCTTAATTTCTTAAATAAATAGGATATTTCACATAGACAATGCTTTAGTCGACATAACTGCGGATCAACAAAGGAGTGGCGCGGCATGGGTCAAAGGTTTTACCCTTTTTATGCTTCTCAATGTTAGTCCACAAGGAGTATAGATTGATTGACGCTCTTGCCTAACATGCTGAATTCTACACATGAAAAAGCATCGCCTCGAGGGTCAATTCTAGACATGAAAAAGCATCACCTAGAGGGTCTGAAAATTAAGGCATTATAATTCAACACTTTTAGTGTAGCATGGAGTTAGTATGTGGTATATTGACGCCTAAAAGATAGGAAAATATATGCCTTGTGTAAGGATCTGAAGGAGAACTGCGGGATGGGATTGGATTTGGAGGATGATTGCCACTTAGGTTTGTTGTGCATACATGGCTGAAGTAGTGGACCACGATCAAATACAATAATTCATTATTTGTGTAGTCTCTGGAAGTAGCATAAATCTGTCATGATTAATCAGCTTTTGTTGAAAAAAAGATTAATCAGCTTGATCAAGAAGTTATTCTTTATAAGCCAATTTCACATCCATACATAAATAGTATCATTTTTTGATTATTAAGGATTAGCGTTGCATCTTGATGGTGGCATGGCTTCCCAGTAGTTTCAGACCAAAGGGAAGATAAAGCAGAAGCAGACGCGTTGGAACCTACAAATTGATACTACCGACAGGTAAAATCTCGATTACCACACAAATTCTTGAATTTATTTTATACCTGTTGCAACGCACAGGCCCTTTTGCTAGTAGATTTTTTTTTCAAGATTCACAGTATGAAATCAATATTGTTAGATGCATCATGAAATTTTCATACCATATAGCTTTAGTATTGTAGATGTTGATATTTTTTTCCAACAAACTTGGTCAAACTTTACAAATTTTGACTTTGACCAAATCTTATATGCAGAGTAAAAAAACGGAGGGAGTAAGTATGTAAGTTAGGCTTGTTTCCAAGTTAGCCTATAGTATTTGTGTCAATTAAGTTTATCCTATTGCCACTTGCAAATATATTTTAATATAATAGAACTCCTATAGTTGTCTTCAATACAGTGGGAATAAATCTCTAACGAATATTTGGTACATTCATGCAACCTATCTTTTGCATTTAAAATCGAACATGCAAGAGGCAGTCATAGAAAATCTATATACTGCATAAACCTTTACTTGCAAGGATTAAATCACATAAATTGTCCCGTCCATTATAATTGATGATGTCTATACAATCAACACAGTGATTCAAAAAAAAAACACAGTGATTCATTGTGAAAATTTATCTCTCTCCATGTTGTATTGATGTTTGTCCATGTGATGAACCGTTCCCAATAGCTTTGCCATCTGCATTAGTCATGATTTGCTACTGATTCTTTTTGGTTCATTATGTATCTTTGACTATCCAACTCCATGGATGAATTCATGGACATGTTTTTATTTTTCTATGACTGCCTCGAGAGCACAACAGAGAGTTGTGCAGGGCATGTTAGTATATACCTATTGAGTTGTGCAGGTTACTATCTATATGTATGCATTGTAGCCCGTAGCAACGCACGGGCATTCTACTAGTCATGATAAGTTTATGACGCCCCAACTATCCCTCCAACTATATTGACATTCTTGTAAGCAGTTCAGATTTCAAAATAATTTTACTCCGTCTATCATTGACATTTTTGTGATATAGTCATGGAAATATATTTATTTTTAGGGGGAAATTAAAGAACACATGCGATAAATTTTTCTCCCGTTGCAACGCACAGGCACTTTTTGCTAGTTAACGCAAACGCCTGCTGCATGCAATGGCAGTTTTCTTCTGTTGGCCGCGCACTAATTGTCATTGATTTGTCAATCAAAGTAATTTCATTTCTTCTCCTTCTGTAACGTGCATGCAAGTGGGATATGCGATTCGAGGAGTATGCATGCATGCCTGCCAAACGCAAGCCCAGCCGCCGAGCGATTGACGCCGGCGAGAGGAGGTGGCCGTGTGTGGGGGCGTCGTAGACGAGGCCGGAGACGACACGGCGGACCGCGCTGGAGGGCGTTTGTACGAGCTCGCCGACGGCGTCATAGACGAGGCCGGAGATGATGCGGCGGACCGTGCAGGAAGGCGTTTGTACGAGCTTGCCGACGGTGTCGTAGACGAGGCCGGAGAGGACGCGGCGGACCGCGCCGGAAGGCGTTTGTACGAGCTCACCGACGGCATTGTAGACGAGTCCGGAGACGACACGGCGGACCGCGCCCGAAGGCGTTTGTACAAGCTCGCCGACGGCGTCGTAGACGAGTAGCACCCATCGAGTTATGCCCCTCCTGGTGAAAAGAAGTATCAGATCGGAGAGCCTACGATGGGCGCTACTCGCTCCATGACGGAGGACAGTCCGTTCCTTCCGCGTCACCGCCAGCAACGGCTAGTCCACTCCTCCTCGTCCAACAGTGGTGAGACAAGAAGGAATGTAGAGGAGGGGTGGTCGGCTAAGCCGAGGAGATGGCGGGGGCATGGGTCGCATCCCACCTCGTGCGGTGCGGCAGCGGCCAGCCGTAGGAAGGAGATGACGACGGCAGGGCAGGGAGGCGGGCGCGAGTTAGGGTTTGGAGGAAGAGAGAGAGGTGAGGCAGGAGGAAGAGATGGGGTTGCGCGAGTGCGGGAGAGAGGCGGCTAGGGTTTCACCACAGGCGTGCTGCCTTTTATAAGCATGTGCGTGAAATGACGAGAATGCCCTCAGCGGGGCACCGTAATTACACGCAGTGGCACACTGGAGAGGTAACTATTCATTCCTACAATGCTTTGGTAATGATCCGGCGGCCCAGATCCTCCGGTGTCGCAAATCGCTGAGAGAGCGTGGGGCTTGCTGCCGTTCTTGTTTTAGGATGTGCGAGTCTGCAGCTGCAGGTCCCCATGTCCCCTGTGTCCCATGTCTTTCACCGCCTTCACGTGCTCGTGTCCGCCGAACACAGCCATGCATGCTGTGCAGGTCACCGCAAGAGGACTTTTTTTACTGTTTTGGCCCATCCACAAAAGATTAGTATGATTTGGTTCTTATTGGAAACTTTTTCTAGATCTGACCCATTTTGAGACGTAAGTAACCAAGGTGTCTTGCTTACACGGGAGCCACCATGGTCTACGGCGTCTGGCCATGGCCCACCTCCTGGTCTGGTCCCTACGTGGCAAAGGCCGGACGCCAGAAAGTCTGGCGTTTAGGTCCGAAACGTATGGGTAAACAACAAGTGCCGTGCCATTATTGTTGCCAAACCAGCGAGATCACTCGGTATTACCACGATTAACTACCTGACTAACAAACTTCTGGTTACGTGCATGCAACACTTCCACGTAATACCGAGTGATCTTGCTGGTTTGTAACAGTGGCACGGCACTTGCTGTTTACCCTTACGTTTCGGACCTAAACGCCAGAGTTTCTGGCGTCCGGCCTTTGCCACGTCGGGATTAGGAGAGGACGGGCGATGGCTAGACTTGATTAGCATCCAAGAATCAGCAGAGGAACGGTGGCAGTTAGGTTAGAGATATGGGAGTTCCTCAAAATAGATGGTTTCTATTTTTTATTTTTCTCTGATTAGATATAAGATCTGAACGCTGGTGATGAATTGTGTCCACTGCTAATTACGTCTAGGTTGGGTCAGGTTTTTTTTGGAGCATAATTAGACTTTATTTCTCAAATAACTGTCATATCATTTACAAGATGATGAGAAATAAAGTCAGGGATGATAGCATCCCAGGAACTAGAAGAACTCGATCTAAAAGACTGTTTCGCTAACTCATCAGCCACTTGGTTTGCTTCTCTGAAACAATGCTTGAAGGTGATCTTTGCAAAGTCGATGGAGAGTTGCTTACATTCAGCAAGAACTGCAACATCTGGTCCTTGATAATTATCCATTAGCTGAACTGATTCCACCGCAAAGGTGCAGTCTGACTCAACCTCCGCTCTCATACATCCCATATTGGCAAGAAGATACATTCCATTTCGTATAGCAAGAAGTTCAGCAGCATCCACATCTCGTACATTGGGTATAAACCAAGTCGTCATGTTCATCACGAATAACTGCTCTAGGTTGGGTCAGGTTTACGTGCAGTTTGGGCCAGGTTGGGTCTTTTTTTCATGCAATAGTAACGTAAATTATGGTGTTAGGATAGATCAACTACGTAGATCGAACGGTTAAGATATTTTTAATGATGTGGAGGCTCATATGGGGCCTCCAATTAGTAAATATAAGAGATTGATAGCTACCAATGGAATATTCACATTATTTGTAGCTACCAGTGCGTGTTGGGAACTGCTCAAAACAAGGTCCAAATGGGTGTTTTATTGTGCAGGAAATCAGGAGCTACATATTTGGCCTAGCAAAAGGGAAGCTCAAAATAATAGATTACAGATCCAAAATCAAATTTCTTGTCATGCATGCAACTAATTTTGGCATGTGTTAAAGTAATGCCAATTAGCTTACAGTACGAAGATCAACTGTCGGAACTTCTTCATGTGGTCGGCTTGTAAAGAGATGGCGATGGACAAGCTCCCATCATTGTGTGCGCTTGGGAGGACGTAGGCGAGCCCCTCAAATGCGACGCCGCCAGGACCCATGAACATCGGCCGGCCCCATCCGAAATCTGCGTTGTGGACGGGCAGGTTCACCCAGCTGGTGATTCCGAGGTTAGGGCAACGGTAGGTTTGTGCTCCTCGGACCAAGGCCGATAAATCAGGTTGCAGCTCAAGGTAGTCCAATGCTGAGCGGCAGTAGTCATCGTTCATCCTATCTAGCTCCATTTGGATTATCTTTGCTGCATCCGCCAGCCCTCTGGTCACCTTGCCTGCCTCGACGATCGGCGTGGCGGTGAACAAAACGTTGCCTAAGAAACCATCCGGTAGCGGCGGCTTCAGCCGTTTCCTCCCATCAATGGCACAATACAACTTGGTGGGCTGATCAGATGGCAAGCCACGTGAAAGAGAGACACAACGCCAGACATGCGCAGACAGCAATGTGTACGTGCTCAACCGTGGCATGTCGTCGCCGGTGGGAAGCTGCGAGCGTAAGCGGCCAATGTCTGAGCTGGTGAGCTTGAAGATGTCAACAGCAGTGTCAGGTGATGTTCGCTTAGAATTAGAAGGGAGATCCTGGGGCTTGGATGACAACATGGCTGGGGATGGATGGTACTCAACATGTGGGTAAAATGGAGTCGGAGGGTCTCGAGCGCGGATGAGGGTGCGGTCGATGAAGGGCATGACTGCAATTTGAGCTCCACGGCAGAGGTTGGACCATGAGTTAATAAAATGCAAGCCGGACATGCCATCAGCGACATGGTGTTGTGTGGCAACACCGAGGGAGACACCTCCACACTTGAAATAGGTCACCTGGTGTACAGTAAAAATGCAAGGATCAAAACACAAGCTGCATTAGTTTCTTGAAAATCATAGAAGTGCACCAAGTGATAAATGAAATTCTCTACCCTCCTTAGACCTTGGTTATGTCAGTGCTCAGCTGTTACTTTTTGTTATCTTCGTCCAGCTCTGCATGGTAGTATTCTTTATGCTTGGCTTTTGTATTTCTTTATTGCCCATTAGCCTTTGTGAGAAATATATTTGGCTAGTGAGGACCATGTAATAATCACACCTTCCAGGTTAGGAATTTTACACACCCTTTTTTCAATATTCAGTACATATTAGATATTTTTCAAGTTTTGTAGGAAAAAATATGAATATCTATAATACCAAATAGGTAAGAGGCATGGCAATATATTTCATCGGTATTGTAGATGTCGATAAATTTTTAATAACCTTTTTCAAAGTTTACAAAGTTTGATTTGGGGCAAAAGTAGGTATGCACTATATATTTACATGGAGGGAGTATCTACCAATGAGGTAATCAATAAATTGTAGTATGTGCCAGCAAACACACCAAATTCATTAAAAAAACACAAAACAGTAGTACTACCTCCGTCGTGGTTTATTAGTCCCCTTCGTATTTTGTGTCAAATTTTGACCATAAATTTAACTAACAAAATATTAATGCATGTCACCAAAAATTATATTTTTGGATTCGTATTTGAACATAGTTTTCAATGGCATAATTTTTTATGACATTCATTGACATTCTGTTAGTTAAATTTATGACCAAAATTTTACACTAAATACAAAAAAGACCAATAAACCAAGACGGAGGAAGTATGTACCAACTCATGTTATAGCTTCTCTAATAAAGGCAACCTCCGAGGTGGTTGGGCTGTGTGGCCTCAAATCCCAATGATGGACCGAGGAC
This sequence comes from Aegilops tauschii subsp. strangulata, assembly GCF_002575655.3. Taxonomy (NCBI): domain Eukaryota; kingdom Viridiplantae; phylum Streptophyta; class Magnoliopsida; order Poales; family Poaceae; genus Aegilops; species Aegilops tauschii. Next base: position 618,474,698 of record NC_053037.3, read on the forward strand.
CACCTGAATCTCACCGTATATATTACTTTAACTGGAGTAGTAGCTATTATATCATTATCCGCGCACACCAAAAAATTGATCAAATTGTATGTTGAAGGAGTCAATCAGACATTGGTGAATCACATTTCTATGGTTAGGACTTATTCTCCAGTTTCCAATTATATACTCAGCCAGCAAACCAACATGTGGTTCGATAGTTAGGCGGGCAATTGTTTCCCCAGTTCACCAAAGTTCAAGTCTTAGACTTGACACTGGTGCTCATGTGTTTTTAGATTTATTTCAGACCTTCTGGCGATGTGCATTCAATGACACAAGCTGCATTAGTTTCTTGAAATATATATGAAAAACGTAGAAGTGCACCAAGTGATAAATGAAATTCTCTACCCTCCTTAGACCTTGGTTATGGCAGTGCTCAGCTTTTACTTTTTTTATCTTCACCCAGCTGCATGGTATTCTTTATGCTTGACTTTTGTATTTCTTTATGCTTGGCTTTACGCCGATGGTCCCGGACAGCTGCATGGAGCCAACAACTGGTTGTACTCTAAGGACATCTTCAACGCCGATCATCAAACCGCCCGCATACGTCTCGATCGCGTGGTCCGAACTCTGGAAGCCATCCAACGCGGGCCTATATCGATCCATTCGGCGGCCCGAACACTCTTTTATCCGCAAATCAGATACAAAGTGGTGGGGGGGGGGGGGGGGGTTGCGGGCGTCCGGACCGCTGCCATGTCTGCTTCTGACTGACCAGGCCCACCCAAAAATCCCACCCGCCTCCCCCGCCCTTTCCATCGAACGCCCGCGTCGCTTACCATGCCACATTCACGCTGGCTCGGAGCATGCAACGGCTGGCATTAATGCCCATGATTTGACTGGATGGGAGGTCGGCATTGACGGACATGACCTCTCGTCCGTCGCTGCTTTAATGCGGATGCCACGTCCCGAGAAACCAACTCCGGCCGCTATGTTGCATTGAAGCGGGCGAACCGTCCCTTCGTCTAGTCTGGTCGTGCTTATATAAGCCATGTGCCGGCGACAAACAGAGACACATTACCCCTCCACGAGCAACGTCCCCTCCCCCTCCCAGTCACTGATCCCGAGCCCAGCGGCAATGCCGAAGTCCTGGTTCTCGGTGCCGGCAGACGCAAGTGGTACAAGTCCCTCCTCAGGCGGATCATGGCAACGTCCTCGCTCTCTGGGACCATCAGCGTGTACGGCGGTGGGCGCCTCTTCCAGCAAGAAAGAGGTAGTCGTCTCTTCCGACGACGAGGAGGACAAGCAGCTGCAGCAGCAGCCACATCTCCTCGTGGAGACGGCTCTGAGGGACGATCGTCTGTCAGATGGAGATCATAACGGAGTGCTCGGTCCGTCAGATGGGCCCGGCACCACCATCGCCAGCGCGCGTGAAGGAGGAGCCAGTCCATGAAGCGCGTCCGCATGAAGCGGGAGCCAACATCCCCACTCCGGCGCGTGAAGGAGGAGCCCGCGTCCTCAGTGCCTCCACCGCATCAAGGACGAGCCGGTGACGCCTCCCATCGCGCAGCAGTTATGCCCGAATTGACGGTCCCTCGTCGACATCGCCGCCACCCGATAAATAAGGAGCTGCCGCCCGCGATCACGAAGGTGCGTGGCCATATCCTTCACTACCTTAGAGGAGGCGTTTATGGTGGTGCCTCGGGCTCGAGGGCCGTCGTATCCGAGGCAGAGCGCGCAGCGAGGCAGCAGGCACGGTACGACCGCCGCAAGCCCGCTCGCTGCTCCGCATTCGCCAAGACGGACGTGGCACCGGAATGGGGGACTTCACTGCCATGTGGGCTCTCGACCGCTCTGTCACCACCACGGTGGCGTCGCCCGGCGCCGCCACCGCCTTGAGGGTGAGCACGCAAAGATCTGTGAGGAGCGGTCGCTTAACGACGGCTCCGGCAACGCCGGCAGGGGCAAGGCCGCCGCCGGGGCTTCGCCGGCGCCATCAGCAGTGGCCAAGGCGGCCCACCGTACCGCGCAACAGGAGGCGAGGCGGCTCCTCTAGGAGCAGAAGGCATCCACGAGCCCTTCCGCCGCTGGAGGGACAACGATGGCGGTGCGGCAGGACCAGGTGGCCATGCGTACGAGGTTGTCGTCCGGTATATGGTTTAGGTTTTATTTTTAGAGTTTCTAGTTGAACGGTGAAAATATCATCCGTTTTATGTAAATTTTATCCGAACTTTAATAAAATCCCCATGTTTGCATGGATTTCGTCCATTTGATTGAAACAGTGGTTGAAATGTATGCGGGCAGCGTTTGATGGTCGGCTCCCGCATCCATATCCGTAGACTGGTCCGTGTATGCGGACAGACGACGCTGAAGCAAATTTGTGGGCGAGCGTTGCAGATGCGCTAAGCTCCCAATAACTGTAACTGGCATGTTGCAGATGCGCTAATTAAGCTCCCAATAACTATAACTGGCATAAGAAAATGAGCTGACCTGGAGCAGGACGAGTGGGAAGGATATTTCTTCCGTGTAGTCGACAGCCGGGATGAGTCGCTTGAGCTCCATGGTGGGCGCGAAGTCACCGTAGTCGGCGACGGTGGCGTCGGGCGCGTCGGCCTCGACAAAGAGCACTCCCTCCCCGTTGCAGTCGATCTCAATCCTCCCGTCCTTGTCCCGGGCGAGGCGGCCGGCCATGGGGTAGAAGGTGACGAGCGCGTCAGCCAGCGCTCGCCGCATCCGGTCGGCGTCGAAAAACCCCTCCGGCGCCCTCTCCTCAGGGCAGCGGTAGAAGTAGACGCTTGGCGTGTGGAAGCGCGGCACCAGCAGGTCGAGGTGGGAGTTCCATAGCCGAGACCGCGGCAACTCCTTGGCTGGCCTCACCATGCTTGCCCGCCTCACCGTCACCGTGATGCCCATCTATATATATATATATCGACCGTAAATTGACAGCAAAATGAAAATAGAGAGCGCAACTGGATGGATGTATGCATGCATGCATCAGCCAGAGAAGAAGAGGATCAAGGAGGTACGTCGGCTGACCTTAACTGGAATGGAAGAAGAGGATCCAATACCTTTGGCGGGAGAAGAACAAGTATATATATATGGTGACGGTCCTTAATTATACAAGGCAAGGCAAGGCATGCACTAGTGATTCCCTTGACTGCGGCTGTCTACCTACCTCAGCCTCAGGACGTACGACTCACGTGGCAATCAAGCTGGCATCAATGGCGCTCTCTCTAAACCTCGTCCGTCCACATGACCCACCTCACTTGACGTGCACCGCGTGGGGTGTACGATGCTACCACAAGCATCTGCATCTGCATCTGCATCGTAGAGTACTATTATTGCGGAAGGTATAAATGAACGACGTACGATGCAACTTGCGCCACTATGCTGCAACGCTCGATTGAGATGGAGGTGGATGTATCGTCCATGCACTAACCATGCGCCGACGTGTCACTCTATCGTCCCTCATACATTAGCAGTACGGAGGGGGTTTCGTCGGTGGGAAACAACGCTATGAGTCTGACTAGTCACAGGTGTTCCCATTTCTCAGGGTTAGACGAAGCTTCTACTTGGACCACTACTAGTACTAGCAGCTGCAAGGGCAAGTTTAAACTAGCTAGACCGCCATCTTACCAAAGAAAAATCATACTAGTACGTAAGCCGATTTGAGTCCGCCACTCCGACGACTGCCCGCATCCGCCGCCGGGGATTTATGCCCGGAAACGTCACCGTCACCGCCCGTCCATCCATCCCTGACCCCGCGGCCTATCCCTGGCACCACCGCATCGCCGCTCCGCCCGCATGCCGCGAATCAGCCATATTTTTTGCCGCTCCACCGCCCCCATCCTGTTCGTCCTCGCCGCCGTTTCTGCCGTCGCCGCAGCCACCACCAGACCGCCAAGTACCCGCCCAGCCACTACCGCACCACCGCTCCGCCTCGCACGCTATGAATCGACTATATTTTCCGCCACACCACCGCCGCCGCCCGGTTCATCCCCGCCGCCGTTTCAGCTATCGCCACCGATCATTCCCCACCGCCCAGCCCCCTGCACCCACCGCCGCCCTGCCGCACAGCTTTTGCCCCGCGGTCGCCACCCCAATTCGGACGCCGTGTTATGGCGGCCGTCGCTCAGCCGCCCCAATTCTAAGTGCTTAATGGATATGCATTTCAGTTTATACTAGAGGAGAATGATTTTGTCCCTGACAATGACTTCATTCCTAAGATCTGGGAAAACCATGACAACGGGCATGATGACGATGCTAACCGGGATGCGCACATATCTGATAAGGATGTGAGCAAGAGGGCAAAAAACGTTCAGGCGGAAGGTGCAAAAACCACGCCTGTGGCTAATACAGTGTCCGCGGTTCCTATGGAGACGACTCAATTTTGTACTGCTCCTTCGGCACCTGCGCATGCGGACATGTCCCTTGGGGCCTTCCCTACAGCGGGACGGCCAGCAGTTGATACTGTTAGAATAGTCATTATGGTATACGACTTCTAGTCCAAGTCAGTTTTGTATCCCTACCCCAAGTCGGTTTGTACCCTTTTATATACTCTTGTATGCCGCACCAAATAATCAATAAGCAATAGTTTTATTCAGCTTTCATGGTATCAGATACCGATCCCAGGGTCTAGGGTATGGCTCCGCCAACGCCACCGCCGCCGCCGCCGCCCGGCTACTTCGAGCGCCGGGCTGCACTCATCGCCAAGGCTGCCAACGCCGCGGCCGCTTCTCTCTCGGCCCTCACCATAGCTCCACAAAACTACCCTGCACCCATCCTCGCCGCACCAATATCTCTTGCTGACACAATCTCCGGCGTCAGCCCCTACATCCCCATAGTTCTTGATCTCGCCGCCCACAACTACTACCATTGGAGACATCTCTTAGATCTCCACCTCGGCCGCTGCAACATGCGCTCGCATGTCGCCGCCAACTGTCTTCCCCGCCCCGACGATCCGCAATGGTTGAAAGACGATCTCGCAATCGTCCAGTGGTTCTACACCCGCATCACCACCGAGATCTTCAACATGCTCGATCACGACGGCGCCACCGCTGCCAACATCTGGCACTCCCTCCGTCAGCTCTTCCAAAGCAACACCGATGCTCGGAAAAACGCTCTCCACACCGAGCTTCGCAATATGGTGCAAGGAGACGCCCCGGTGAACCTGTTCTGCCAGCGCGTTAAGACCATTGGTGATGTGCTCCGCGAACTCGGCGATACAGTTAGCGACTCACAGCTAATCAATATCGTCGTCGTCGGCCTCAGCGAAGACTTTGACAAGCAAGCCTTGTTCATACCGATGATACGACCCCCTCCTACCTTCGCTGAAGTTCGTTCCTTGCTACAACTCGCGGCGGAAACACAAACTCGCAAGGACTCTCGCCCCAAGGTCTTTCATGCTGCGGCTCGTCCTCCTCTGTCGTCTACACCAGCGCCGCCTTTCATGCCGGCTCCTGCCGCCGGGCCGTCCGCATCGTCATCTCTTCAACCGCCCCCAGGCTGGCGTCCTAGTCCGAACTACCGCGGCAAAAACCCTATCTACAGGCCGCCGTCGACTCGTTCGGTTCCGCCTACGACATCACCAGCACCGAGTCCTGCACCACCCACCAGTGCTCCATCTGCGGTTGCATGGCGGCCTCCTCATGATCCTTGGACGAGGCTTGTTCAAGCATGGCCCATGCCCTGGTCCGCTCCGTCCACCATCGGTGCTCCGCCGACATACTCAGGTGCCTGGCAACCCGGCCTTCGGCCGCCTACTGGTGCTCCCGGGGTTCTCAACCCCCGACAGCCGGCCAATGTCTATCACACCGCCCCGACGTATGCTCCTTATGGTCATTACACCACCGACGGCGGCGCCTACTACACACCTCAGCCGGCCCTGCTCCCGACGCCACCCCCACCACAGCCGGCCAATGCCTACTACACTCCCCAGCCGGCCCTACTGCCTTCACCATCGTATCCGCCGGCACTGCTTCCGACGCCACCCACACCTGCGACGCCGAGCTGGGATCAAGCTGCCTTTCTCCAGGCCATGAATAACTTTGCTGCACAAGGAAACTCAGGTACGGATTGGATCTTTGATTCAGGGGCCTCTAGTCATATGTCTGCATCTAGTAATTGGTTATCTTCTTGCACTAAATCTCCTTTCCCTTCCATTATCCTTGGAGATGGATCATCTATTCCTATATATTGTGTTGGTCAGGCTCAACTTCCCTCTTCCACCAAACCTCTTTTACTTCGCGATGTTCTAGTTGCACCCGCCCTCATTAAAAATCTTATCTCTGTTCGCCAATTTACTTGCGACAATCTAGTTTCGGCTGAATTTGACCCTTTTGGTTTATCTGTGAAGGATTACCTGACCAAGGCCGAGATCGCTCGCTTCAATAGCTCCGGTGATCTTTATTCTCTTAATGGAGTTCCTGCCGCCACCCCTCCAACATCCATGCTGGCCTCCGTCGATCTCTGGCATCGTCGCTTGGGCCATCCCAACCCCGCCGTCTTAGCTTCTATGCTTAGTGAATTTACCATACCATGTAATAGGGACTCTCATAATTCTGTGTTTTGCGAGTCTTGTCAATTAGGCAAACATGTGCGTCTTCCCTTTAGTTCCTCTAGTTCTTGTAGCACTTATCCCTTTGAATTAATACATTGTGATTTATGGACCTCTCCCATTGCAAGTGTTTCGGGTTTTAAATACTACCTTGTTATCCTCGATGATTTCACCCACTTTGTCTGGACTTTTCCTCTACACAACAAATCCGAGGTCCATTCTCTTTTCCTTAATTTTCAACGCTATGTGTCTGTTCACTTCTTCCTCCCAATTCGCTTTATCCAATGTGACAATGGTCGCGAGTTTGATAACATTAATAATCGCACTTTCTTCTTACAACATGGCATCCTGCTTAGGTTCTCATGTCCCTACACATCCCCTCAAAATGGTAAAGCAGAACGCTCTCTTCGCACCCTCAATGATATAGTTCACACTCTCCTCATTCAATCATCTATGCCTCCCAAGTTTTGGGCTGAAGCCCTACACATGGCCACCTTCCTTCTAAATATTCGACCTTCTAAAACTAAACCCAACACTACTCCCTATTATTCCCTCTTTCTTTCCCACCCCGACTACTCCGCGGTTCGTGTTTTCGGCTGTCTCTGTTTTCCCAATGCCTACGCCACTTCTGCAAATAAATTGTCACCACGCTCTATCCCATGTGCTTTTCTCGGCTTCTCTGACGAGCACAAAGGCTATCGCTGTCTCGACCTTCACACCGGACACGTTCATGTCTCTCGTCATGTCACTTTTGCTGAGCACATTTTTCCTTTCTCACAACGCACTACTACACCATCCAACACCCCTAGCTCCGCAAACACCCCCTCTCCCCGTCCTTTCCAACTATATACTCCCCTACCTGCCGAACACAACTTATCACCACCACCATTAACACCCACCATAGCCAATCCCAACCATACACTCACCCACCCGAGACGTCCCCAACACCCCCGGCCCCTGCTCCCTCCCCAACACCCCCGGCCCCTACTCCCACTCCACCACCCAGCCCTGCTCCCACTCCACCACCCAGCCCTACTCCTTCGTCCGACTCTTCAGCTGCGCCGGACTCACCAGTACCCACCTTACCCCTTCGTGCTATTCCTACAGCAGCCCCGATTAATGATCATCGCATGCGTACTAGGGCCAAATCAGGATTTCATCAACCCCAAGACCGCCTAAACCTTCATACCTCCGTATCTCTCACTTCTCTTCCAAAGAATTACAAAACTGCTCTACTTGATCCCAATTGGGCCGCTGCCATGCAATAAGAATATAATGCTTTACTTCAAAACAACACCTGGCAACTTGTTCCTCGTCCTCCCAATACAAATATTGTTTCTGGCAAATGGATTTTTCGCCAAAAGTTCCACTCCGATGGGAGCCTCTCACGATATAAAGCCAGGTGGGTTTGTCGTGGCTTTTCTCAGCAACAAGGAATTGATTACGAAGAAACCTTCTCTCCTGTTGTTAAACCTAGCACCATTCGCACCGTTCTTAGTGTTGCTGTCTCCTCTTCATGGCCCATTCACCACCTTGATGTTAAAAATGCTTTCCTCCATGGTTCCCTTCAAGAAACTGTCTACTGCCAGCAACCTCTGGGTTTTGAAAATCCATCCTTTCCAACTCATGTATGTCTTCTTCAGAAATCTCTCTACGGTCTTAAACAGGCCCCACGAGCTTGGTTTCAACGCTTCTCCTCCTTCATTCAAACAATAGGCTTCACTCCATCTCTCTCCGACACCTCTCTTTTTGTGTATCATCAAACTTCTGACACTGCCTATTTACTTCTTTATGTAGATGATATCATTCTTACCGCCTCCTCTCAAAAGTTCTTAGATCATATTGTCTCTCTTCTTAGATCTGAATTTTCTATGACGGACCTAGGACTCCATCATTTCTTAGGCATTGCTGTTGTTCGAGATTCCTCTAGTCTTTTTCTTTCCCAACGGCACTATATTCTTGATCTTCTTAATCGTGCTGGTATGCTTGACTGTCAATCATCTCGCACTCCTGTCGATACTAGTTTTAAACTTTCGGCTACCGGTGAACCCTTTTCCGATCCTACTCTCTATCGTAGCCTAACAGGTGCTCTCCAATATCTCACAATTACTCGTCCTGAAATCTCTTTTGCTGTTCAACAAGCATGTCTCTATATGCATGATCCCCGGGTTCCTCACTATAATCATGTTAAACGCATTCTTCGGTATTTAAAAGGAACTCTCAATCATGGTCTCCACCTCAATAATTCTTCTCCAAACTCGCTTACCGCATACTCTGATGCAGACTGGGCTGGTTGTCCTGACACTCGAAGGTCCACTTCCGGTTTTTGTGTTTTTCTTGGTAACAATTTGATTTCTTGGTCTTCAAAAAGACAGGTTACAGTCTCACGTTCGTCGGCCGAGGCTGAGTATCGCGCTGTGGCACATGCCGTTGCAGATACAATCTGGATTCGACAGTTACTCTCCAAGCTACACAGGCCTATTGAGCAGGCCACTATTGTCTACTGTGACAACATATCAGCAGTCTACATGACCAGCAATCCAGTTCAACACCGACGCACAAAGCATATTGAGATTGATATTCATTTTGTTCGTGAAAAGGTTGCTCTTGGTCAGTTTCGGGTGCTTCATGTTCCCTCTACGGCTCAGTTTGCTGACATTTTCACCAAGGCACTGCCTACTAAGCTGTTTCAAGATATCTGTTTCAGTCTCAACGTTGTCGAGCCTGCCGTTGATACTGCGGGGGGATGTTAGAGTAGTCATTATGGTATACGACTTCTAGTCCAAGTCAGTTTTGTATCCCTACCCCAAGTCGGTTTGTACCCTCTTATATACTCTTGTATGCCGCACCAAATAATCAATAAGCAATAGTTTTATTCAGCTTTCAGATACTGCTCACACGTACGCACAAGACCAGGTGCGGTCCATGGCATCCACGGATGCATGTCCCATGCAGGCAAATGCCGGGCCGGAGCGGTCCACGGCTCCTCGCCGCACTACGCTGCCTGCGGCTCCTGCTCGCGTGAGCATGGCTCACATGCAGCCAGCGAGTGTTGAGGCCGTGCATTTTTTTGGAAAAGAAGGAATACCCCCTACCTCTGCATCAATCGATGCATGCAGCCATATTATTAAATAAAAACATAACAAGGTCATAAGGTCCAAAGAAGCTCATAAACTGAGTAGAACTCAAAAGCAAATAAATCTGAAAAGCGCCACACCCGGCGATATAGAACTAAAAAAGTGCCACATCCGGCGATAGAATAATAAGCTACGATGCCTACACACCTAGCCTATTATTAGCTCGCCACCCAAATTGGCTGAAGATAGCCCGTGCTACCGTCTCCCAACGATTGCACCCAATAACCAAAGGCTCCCTGAAGTCCGCATGAGTGAGTAAGGATCACATACGGATCCAAGCTGTAGCTCTGTAGATAAACTGCAAAAAATTGGTGAATTGTGCCCCATTAAAAATCATATCATTTCTAGTGTTCCATATAGCCCAAAATAATGCACATACTCCTATCCGAAAATGTTTAGCTAAATGTACGTCCACTCCATTAAGTCACGTCCCAAATAACATGTGTATGCTCCTTGGAGGTTTAGGTCGCGCATGCAGCGCATGCAACCCATGTTGCTGCCCCACCGCTGCTGCAGCCGGCAGTGGGTTCGGACGCGCTGCCAGCCCATACCGCCGAGTCGGTTTCGGTTCGCGTGCCAACTTATTTGACGACGCCATTGCCAAAGTCTCCGGCTCTCTCTGTTGATGGTTCTTCTCCGACCGATGAGCATTCTATGGCAAAGGCGATGTGACGCCAGGCTTCGAGGAACTGGGACCACACGGCAGGTACCTCGTCCGCTCAATCTTTTCTTCCCTTTTCAGAAACTCGCATTTGTTCTACCTTAAAGAATGTTGGTGTATCTATGGGAAAGAATGAAAATGAAATTAATTTTTCGGTTGGGGTACTTAAACATATGGAGATCGACCAATTAAAGGTTTCTCCAAAGTGTCCTACCACATTACCGGACCCCGAAACCGATGAGGATGATGAAGCGGATGCCAAATATGATGGTCCGCTTATCTCCGACTTGGTTGGTGAGGTTACCGGTGAGGATGTTTTGTGACTTCACAGTGTCCACGCGGAAATCTAAATCACACTCCTCTAAAAAGAAACAAAAACCGCCCAAGAAGGCGAAGAGCTCCACATCAACACGAGTTTCCACATGAGAGGCATGTTTTGGAATAGCAGAGGTCTCTCAGACTTGGCTAAACATAAACACGTCGGTGATTGTGTTTGGGAACATGGATTGGATTTTGTGGCAATTTCCGAGGATAGTAGTGTGACTTTCGCCCTCATGTCCTCGATCGCATATCAGGTGGTTTCGACTACACGTGGCACAGTCTACCAGCTCGTGAAAGGTCTGGATGAATCCTTCTCGGGATACTGACCTCAGTCATGGACTTGTTGGCCTTTTCGATCGATGAATTTCATATAAAATTTCACCTAAGAAACAAGGCTGATAATTTCACATGGACTCTCATCGCTGTCTATGGGGCTTCCCAATATGAGCATAAAGCGGCTTTTCTTCGGGAATTGGTGAACCTGGCTAAGGATAACCCATATCCAATGCTTATTGGAGGGGACTTTAATATCCTTAGGTACCAACAAGAGAAAAATAATGACCGCTTCGACACCCATTGGCCTTTTCTATTCAATGTTGTGATAGACAGTTTGGATCTTTGAGAGGCCATTATGTCGGGGCGGCAGTTCACCTGGGTTAATAATTGATCTATGCTGACATACGAGAAGCTTGATAGGGTACTCATGGACACCGGATGGGAACTAAAATTTTCTTTTGTAACCGTGCGTGCCCTAGAGCGTGTTGAGGCGTTATCGGATCATGCACCCATCATTCTGGATTCCAACTCTACAAATCCACCTGCCCATCACCCCTTCAAATTTGAATTGGGATGGCTGTATCGGGAAGGATTTGTGGACATGGTTAAGAATGTTTGGGAGCGGCCTGCCAGTGGTCGTACACCTATTCAGAGATGGAACTTTAAAATAAGGGCCATGAGGGAACACCTCACTGGATGGGCGAAACACACCAACGAAATATAAAAAAAAGAAAAACAAAGGTTCTCCACCATTATTGATGACCTCGACAAGATTGCAGAGATGCGCACCTTATCTCAACAAGAGATTGAATTGAAAAATCAATCTAATGAGAAGATGGTTAGGCTTTTGCGAGAAGAGAAAATCAAATACTACCAGAGATCCAAAGCTGGCTTCATTTTGATGGGTGATAATAATACAAGATACTTCCAATTGATTGCCAATGGGCGATATAGGAAGAAATGTATTTATAGTCTCCAACAAGATGAGGGGCAGATCGAAGGTCAGGAAGAGCTCAAAAAGTATATCACAAAATACTACAAATCTCTGTTCGGGGCGATGGCTGAAGGGAACATCACCCTTGACGAGACTCAAACAGATGATATTCCACAAGTCACGACAGAAGAAAATGATATCCCTACGGCGCCATTCTCAGACGAGGAGGTGAGAGTGGCGGTGTTCCACAAGGGACACAAAAAAGCTCCAGGACCCGATGGCTTCCCCGCAGAATTCTATCATAATTTCTGGGATATCATCAAGACTGACCTTTTGGAATTATTTAGTTCTGTTCATGCCGACAGACTTGACCTATCAAGACTTAACTTTGGCGAGATTGTCTTGTTGCTGAAGGTTAAGGAGGCCGAACGGATCCAATAGTTCAAACCAGTATGCCTCCTTAATGTCAGCTTCAAGATTTTTACCAAAAGTTGCTACGAATAGGTTAAACTCGGTGGCTGAACATGTGGTCCGACCATCTCAAACGACGTTCATGCAAGGTAGGAATATACTCGATGGGGTTGTAATCCTGCATGAGACCGCGCATGAAATACACCGAAAAAACATGAGTGGAGTAGTATCCAAAATTGACTTTGAAAAAGCATATGACAAGGTCAAATGGTCTTTCCTCCAACATGCCCTTAGGATGAAAGGTTTCTCCAATAAATGGTTCCAATGGATCCAAAACTTTGTAACTGGAGGTAGTGCGGCCATCAAAGTCAATGATGATGTAGGCCATTACTTTCAGAGAAAAAAAGGACTGCGGCAGGGTGACTCCATGTCCCCAATGTTATTTAACATTGTTGTTGACATGTTGGCTATTATGATTCAGCGTGCCAAGTAGGATGGCTAGATTGCAGGAGTAGTGCCACACCTTGTGGATGGTGGCCTCTCTATTCCGCAATATGCCGATGACACAATTCTTTTTATGGAACATGACCTAGACAAAGCTCGAAACCTGAAACTATTGCTTTCGGTGCTTGAGCAAATGTCGGGTCTTAAAATTAACTTCCATAAAAGCGAATTGTTCTGCTTCGAAGCAGCCCTTGAGTCGGCGGTCGAATATGCTGACCTGTTTGGTTGCACGCATGGCCAATTCCCGATTAGGTATTTGGGAATACCGGTTCACTGTCGGCATGTCACTATTGTAGAGTGGAAGCATGTAGAGGAGCGTCTAGAGAAACGATTGAGCAGTTGGAAAGGAAAGCTGCTCTCAGTTGGGCGACGACTGGTTTTGATTAACTTTGTCCTAAAAAATATGGTACTCTATATGCATTCTTTCTTCCAACTACCAAAAGGGGTCTTGCGAAGATTGGACTATTTTAGATCTAGATTCTTTTGGCAAGGAGAGGAGGAAAATAAAAAATATAGACGGGCCAAATGGAGTGTGGTTTGTAGGCCGAAAGACCAAGGTGGTCTTGGAATTCATGACCTAAAGGTCAAGAATGAGGCCCTACTTAGTAAATGGTTATTCAAACCACTTACTAACGATGGTCTTTGGCAAACCATGTTGTGCAACAAGTATTTAGGCCAAAAGGCGGTGTCTCAAGCATATTGGAAACCTCGAGACTCTCACTTTTGGGCTGGCCTAATGGCGGCAAAGAAACATCTCTTTCGCTTTGGGTCTTTCGTGATAAAGGATGGGTCAGAGATTCATTTCTGGGAAGACATTTGGCTAGGCAATGCCAGTCTCCGAGAAGAATATCCAACCTTATACATCATTACTCATGAGAAGAAGAATACTATTGCGCAGGTGCTCAATTTATCCCCACCGAATATTTCATTCAGACGGGATTTGATTGGGCCCCGACTTATGTCATGGCATAATCTATTGTCCATGCTGGATTCGATTAACCTGACACAAGGCCGGGATTTGTTTCGCTAGAACCTTACTACACATTCTAAGGGAGTAGACTCCATGTACCGTGCACTCACACATTCTAAGGTACCGGTGAAAAATAATAAGAAACTATGGAAGTCGAAGATTCCACTAAAGGTCAAAATCTTCATGTGGTATCTTCATAGGGGAATTGTGCTAACCAAAGACAACCTCGCACGACGCAACTGGGAAGGGAGTAAGAAGTGTTGTTTTTGTACTCATGACGAGACAATCAAACACCTCTTTTTCCAATGCAAGTTTGCACGTTCTACATGGTCAGTCATCCAAATAGCGTCAAATTTAAATCTGCCCACAAGTGTTGCCAATATTTTTGGTCATTGGTTGGACGGTATTCCAAATAGGTTCAAAACGCTAATAAGGGTGAGAGCGTATGCCTTAATGTGGTCGCTATGGCTATGTAGAAATGATTTGGTTTTTAATGACAAAAATGCTTCTCCTCTACAGGTTATTTTCCAGTGTACGCACTCGCTTGGTACGTGGTCTACGCTACAGGGAGTGGAGTACCAACCGCTGTTCAAGGCGGTGTGCACGCGATTCGAGCAGGTGGCTATGAAGGTTTTTTCCCAACAAGTGTGGCAGCATAACCTCCGGATTGACCCACCACCACTTTCGACATTGGCATAGTGTCGGTCTGTAGGACTCTACTGTTTCCATTTTGTCGGTTTTGTTTCTTTTCTTATTCTCAGACTTCGTAGAATTGGCTGTGTGCATCCTAGTTATGCAGAGGCCGGGTGTTACTCATAATGCTTTGTATCCACTTGATGCTACATTTTTTAGATAATAAAAGCGCCCTGAATCAAAAAAGAATAATATCTCCCTCCCTCTCATTATACACGCATATATACACAAGCAAGCAAACCAAACTGCAAGATTGAAACAAAATCTGCAAAGTTTATGAGGTATTAAAATTTTCCATGTTGCAAGTCAGTGTTTACTTTGAAATTTCTCAAGTAAATAAAAATTCAAAATTGGCAACATAGCTTCTAGAAGAATAATACCATTGAGGCAAAAGAACCCCACAAGAAAACATGCCCATAAATTGCATAATTTATGTAGGGTGGGAACCCTAGGGCAGATATTTCACAATTTGGAGGTAATCCTACATGAAACATGAAGAACACGAGGGGAAAACACGAGAGAAATCACTCAAACCAACAAGATTAGATTACACATGTGCTAGATCCTCGAAACACAAAGAGATAAACGATCCACGATCAACAAGGGATAATATAATTAGCAAGTTCTTCTCCATGAGGAGGTCTTGAGAGTCTTCCCGTTAGGGGTCTTGAATCCACTTGGGGGATCTTCTCCGTAGAGGTCGTGAACTCCGGTGGAGAAGTAATCAATTGGATGAGCAAAGCTCTATCTATCAAATGAGCTATCACATTGCTAACCCTAGAAAGAGGGAGGAGGAGGAGTATATATAGTCTAAGGGGGCGAAGGGGTACATGGTCCTCGGCCCAACACGCTGTGCACATACAAGCGTCGGTTGTCCGGACGCTGTCGGACGTCCGGTGGCTCGCGGGGGTCCGGACGTCCGGAAGCGGTCGGATGTCCGACATTTCGGCTCGGATCAGGTGGCGTCGGATTTCCGGAGACGCTTGGTGTTTCGGTCGTCGGTCGTCTGGAAGCTTCGGACTTCCGATAATTTCCCTTCTGTTGGGTGACACCGGATGTCCGGAGGGGCTCGGTCGTCCGGTCGCTGGGGTGTGTCTGACGTCCGGCCGCTGTAGCGTGCGCAGGCTGGGACTTGGCTGGCTGGCGCTTCCAGGCGTCAGGCGTCAGACGTCTGGTCCAGACCGTTCGTCCGGTGGCTGTAGACTCCTCGCATCTCTTCTTCTTGTTTCTTGTACTTGGTGTCCTCGTCGTCTTATCCGTTGGGTGTCGCTGATCCGTGGCCTTCCTCCAAGCACCTGATCACACATAGGGTTTCCGCTTGAGGTAGTAGCCATGTCTCACATGTATGAAGTGGTAGTTCGAAGAGGAGCGAGTTCCCTTAGTTTCAATAGCCTTTTCTCGAGCTCTTGTCATTGGTCCAAGTGGTCGTCGGACACATAGGTAGGTCCATGGGGATGACCGTGGGATGCTCCACATCATCTTCCCCCTTGGGAAAGATGCGACCTCGGATCGAAAGCCTCATCACCATGGTAGGGAGAGAGATCTTTGACATCGAAAATGTCGCTCACGGAGTACTTGTCACGTGGTAAGTCGGTCTTGCACGCATTGTTGTTGTAGCGCTCGAGCACCTTGAAAGGTCTGTCGGCTCGTTGTCGTAGCTTGGACTTGCGTTCGTTGGGGAAGCATTCCTTGTGAAGGTGTAGCCATACAAGATCTCCATGTTGAATACCATGGGTTGCTTGTTGATGTTGAGCTTGGTCGCGAGTCGTTGTACTTGGCACTCGATGGTGTGCCTTGTATCTTCATGCATCTTCTTGAGGTAGGTCACTCGTGCACTCGCGTCCATGTTGATGCGCTCTTGTAGTGGTAGAGGGAGAATGTCCAATGGGGACAACAGGTTGAAACCGTAGACGACCTCTCGAAGGGGGACTTGCCGGTAGTAGAGTGTCTTGCGCGGTTGTAGGCGTACTCGGCGATGGGTAGACACTCCTCCCACTCCTTGACCTTCTTCTTGATCAACATGCATAGTAGAGTGGAGAGTGTCCGGATCGTGACCTCCGTTTGGCCATCGGTTTGAGGATGGTATGCCGAAGAGAACAAAAGCTTGATTCCGAGCTTGGCGCATAAGGTCTTCCAAAAGTAGCTCAAGAACTTGACGTCGCGTTCCGAGAAAGTCGTCTTTGGAACTACATGTAGGCGCAAGATTTCCCTACAAAAAAGATTTGCAACATGTGAAGCATCGCCTATCTTGTTGCATGGTATAAAATGTGCCATCTTAGAGAATCGGTCCACAACAACAAACACGGAATCTTTGCCATTACAAGCTCGGGGCAAACCAAGCACAAAGTCCATACTAATATCTTCCCATGGGTGGTACGGAATAGGAAGTGGCATATAGAGACCATGGGATTGAGCTTTTGACTTAGCTTTGCGACATGTAGAGCATCGGTTGGTGAAGCGGGAGACATCACGGAACATCTTTGGCCAATAGTATTTCTTTGAGAGCGTAGAAAATGTCTTGTCGCGTCCAAAGTGTCCCATAAGTCCTCCTCCATGAGATTCTTGAAAAAGTAACAAATGAAGAGAAGACTCGGGAATACATAGTTTGTTAGCTCTCATAAGATAACCATCTTTTGATGTAATAGCGATCCCAAGACCTACGCGTCAAACATTTGGCATATGGAATAGCAAAGGTAGGATCATGCGCATACAAGGCTTTGATGTGCTCAAAACCAATGACATTCAATTCAAGTTGGGTAACAAGCATGCATCTACGGGAAAGTGAGTCCGCCACAACATTTTCCTTACCTTTGATGTACTTGATGACATAAGGAAATGACTCAATGAATTCACTCCACTTAGCATGATGCTTATTCAACTTAGTTTGACACTTAAGGTACTTCAGTGTTTCATGATCTGTGTGAAGAATGAACTCATGAGGGCGGAGATAATGCTCCCAAACATGCAAGACTCTCACTAAAGCATATAGCTCTTTGTCATAGATGGGGTAATTGAGTTGCGCTCCAGAATTGTTTTTACTAAAGTAAGCCATGGGGCGCTTCTCTTGCATTAACACACCTCCTATGCCATAACCGCTAGCATCGCAATGTATCTCAAATGGTTTATGAAAGTTGGGTAATGCAAGCAAAGGGGCATGTGTAAGAAAATTCTTAAGCTCATTGAATGCAGTATCTTGAGATGGTCCCCAAACAAAAGGTGCATTTTTCCTACTCAAAGCATGTAAAGGTAAAGCATTGGTGCTTAAATTCTTCACAAATCTACGATAGAATTCGGCTAAGCCAAGAAAACTACGCACTTGTTGCAAGTTGGTTGGTTGGGGCCAAGTTTTAATAGCATTTATCTTAGATTCATCTACATGAACACCCTTAGAAGACACAACAAAACCCAAGAAAACACACTTATCAACACCGAAAAGGCATTTGTCCATATTAGCATAAATGCGCACTTTCCTAAGGGTTTGCAGCACGGTTCTAAAATGGGTGACATGATCTTTAAGAGATTTTCTAAAGACAAGGATATCGTCAAAATAGACCACAACAAATACTCCAATGCAGGGGCGAAGAACAAAATGCATGACTCGCATGAAAGTACCGGGTGCTTCGGATAAACCCATTGGCATAACAAGCCATTCATATAAGCCAAATTTGGTCTTAAATGCGGTTTTCCATTCATCACCTTCTTGGATGCGTATTTGATAGCAGCCACTTTTAAGGTCAATCCTAGATAAAATTGCGGCTCCGCTAAGCTCATCTAGCATGTTGTCTAAGCGTGGAATGGGGTAATGGTATCTAACGGTGATAGCATTGATAGGACGACAATCGGAACACATGCGATATGTACCATCTTTCTTGGGAACAAGGATTACTGGGACGGTACAAGGGCTCAAGCTTTCGCGTACATGGCCATTGTCGATGAGTTGTTGTACTTGCCGTTGGATCTCCTTGGTTTCCTCAGGGTTGACGCGGTAGGGAGACTTGTTAGGAAGAGGTGCTCCGGGGATGAGGTCGATGCGGTGTTTGATGCCTCGAAGAGGAGGTAGACCCGGAGGTAGCTCGTCGGGGAATACATCTTGGAATTCCTGCAATAGAGAAGATAACACTAAAGGTAGATTGTGAGAGGTGTTAGTTTTTGTTGCCTCGTCCTTGCACAAAAGTACATAGAGCATAACACTTGATGGGTTCTCACACACTTCTCTCATCTCACTTTTGGTGGCAAATAGCACTAAGTTTTTCTTGTCGCTCATCGTGGAGGCACTCAATTTGGGCTTGTGGCGCTCACTCTCTTTTTGGTGGTTCGCTCTCTCACTATTCTCTCCATGATGGGTGGATTGCTTGTCGGCGATCACTTGGCTAGGTGACATACTACGTAGCACGTACTCCTTTCCTTTCATCTTGAAGCTATAGTGATTCGTTCTTCCGTTGTGGATGACACCTCGGTCAAATTGCTATGGTCGTCCAAGAAGGAGGTGGCAAACAGAGATCAGAACGACATCACACTCCAAAGTGTCTTCGTATGCTCCTATCTTGAAG
This sequence comes from Aegilops tauschii subsp. strangulata, assembly GCF_002575655.3. NCBI lineage: Eukaryota > Viridiplantae > Streptophyta > Magnoliopsida > Poales > Poaceae > Aegilops > Aegilops tauschii. The sequence continues at coordinate 618,493,684 of NC_053037.3, forward strand.
GAGACTTGCACCATGTGCTCCACTTGAATAGTGCTGGAGTCGCTTAGCCATTAGATCTTGTAGGGATGAGGCTGCTTCATCTTGACCAATTGGAGCTTGGAGCATAGTTCTTCACTTGCCAAGTTATGACAACTTCCTCCGTCGATGATTACCTTCACGGACCTTCCATTGATCTCAGCCTTGGTGTGGAAGATATGGCATCTTTGGTCTTCGTCTTGTTGATGTTGAAGTGTCAAGACCTTGGAGACAACGAGAGCGGGGATCGAATTTTCGTCACAAAATACATGATCATCTTCATCTTTGTTCACGCACCAGTGCATGGCCACTTTCTCAAGGGCCTCCATTTCCTCTTCAATCATGGAGTCATATGTTCCATCGTCATTGAGGATCATGGTGCACTTGTTGGTACACTCAAAGGATTTGTGGCCTCGGCCGCTGCATGTGAAGCACTTGATGGAACTTGTCTTGACGGTCTCATCATGTTGGGTTGTAGATGATGAAGCTCTCGTCTTGTAGTTGCTTGTAGTGGGAGGATGACGTGAGGTGGTCGAAGTTTTCTTCTAACTCGACTTGTCGCCGTTGCTTGTAGGAGGTTTGGCCGAGGTAGTAGGCGTTGGAGTCGTTGAAGCTTGGTTGTTAGTGAAGCCTATTTGGCATACTTGAAGTCATCTTGCACTTGCCGCTTCGCTTTTGTAGATTGGTGCACTAGCTCGATGTGGTTTGAGTATGGTTGGAAGTCGGCGATCTTCTTGGTAGGGTGATTGAGTCCATTCAAGAATCGTGCCATAGTTTTCTCATCATCTTCCGTGACATTAGCTCGTATCATGGCAATCTCCATTTCCTTGTAGTATTGTTCAACGCTCTTTGTTCCTTGCGTGAGAAGTTGCAATTTCTTGAAGAGGTCGCGGTTGTAGTATGTTGGCACAAAACGTGCTCTCATGACATCCTTCATTTGCTCCCAAGTGGTGATGGGTGGTTTACCTCTTGCTTCTCGTCGCTCAATAACTTGCTCCCACCAAATGAGGACATAGTCTTGCAACTCAAGGGATGCCATGGCGATCTTCTTATCTTCCTCATAGTTGTGCAAACGAAAGATCTTGTCGACCTTCAATGCCCATGAAAGGTACTCTTCGGGATCATTGCTTCCGGTGAATTTGGGCATGGTGAATTTGAGGTTACCATAGCGTTGCTCTTCGTTGTGTTGGGGTCGAGGATGATGTCGCCCTTGACTTGGAGGGTTGTCAACCTCATGTTGCTCTTGGTGTGGAGGATTCCCATTGTCTTGTTGCTCTTGGCGAATTTGTGGTTCTTGTCGAGCTTGTGGGACTTGTCGATGTAATCGTGCTTGATAGTTCCTCTCTTGGACTTCTTTGCGAACCGCTTCTTCTTGCTCACGAGTATGCCGGTTGCGTGCGGCTACGACGCGACTTGTTTCGTGGAGGGCACGTTGCGCCTCAAGTGCTTGAGCTTCTCGCCGTAGTTGTTCTTGATGTTGTGCCTCGGCATCTTGTTTGTCTTGGTGTTGGCACGCTCGCTCTACCTCTTGTTGGCGTAGATGTCGCTGTTCTTGTGCTTGCGCCAAGGTAGCTTGGTTTTGATGATGTCGATGTTCTTGCGCTCGAAGTTGCTCTTGATGATCGGTGTCGTGTAGAGGATTGCGGTTTGCTTGACGATCTTGGCGCGCGGCTCGTCGAAGAGTGTTCGATGTCGGTGTACTTGAGCCAGAGATGGAGTCGGAATGATGACTTGAGTGGCTCCGCCTTGAGTAGGACGAAGTGGTAGAAGAGCGGTTGACCAACAAGGCACGAATCTCGTCCATGCTTGCGTTGTTCTCTTGTTTTTTCTCGTCAAGATTGTTGTCGAAGTAATCTCTTGTACGTTGCTTGGATAGACGCAAGTCGGTGGCGAGGATGTCTATGCAGTCGCTCAGTGCTTGTTGTTCTTGATGCAAAGCTCGTTGTGCACCGAAAAGGTGGCTCTTGGTGATGTAGGAGGTCGAGTCGTCATCTTGCTCGATGAAGAGTGGGTTGGTAGAAGAACTTGGCCTATCCTTCATTGCAAGTAAATGTGTGACTAGAAGAAGAAAAGAACTATACCAAATGTACCTTGACCGATGTTGAAGATGGATCAACAATTGGTACCAATTCTTGTCGGTTCTCACACCTCCACAAGTAAAAGCCTTTTGTGGAGCTCGGTTAGGATGGTGGCACAAAATTTCATGCAATTGTTAGTGAGACTCTATGATGTTGGAAAAGATTCGCAAATTTACAAATGAAATAAGTAGACCAATAGCACAAAGTGGTACACGGAACACACACACGGATAGATAAATGGAGTCGCGCAACTAAGAAGTGAGCCAAAATGTGGAATCCACGAAAATGCTCTTGTTTCATAACTCTAGAGAGATGCTAGAACGATTGCACAATAGGCGGATACGAAACTTGTGCACAACCTATACAACAAAAATGCAACGACTTCTATCCCAAGTATGCTATATGTATGGAGTTCCGATGATATGATTCAAGATGCTCGAGTATGACAATCTTAATGTAGTATGGTGCTATGGTTCTTGCTTAAAAGCTCTTTGCTTATCTTTCCTCTTTTGCTTAAAAGCTTGTTTGACTCTTTCTCTTTTGAGCTCTTTCTTATGCAAAACTTCATGAACCAAGATAGCAGTTGTGTATATGCGATGACAACGTTGTGACACAAGAGATGATGCCAAGATATGTACCAAGATGATATGGTATGTATGCAATGGGAAACTATGATCACTAATGTGCACAAGTAACGTTGCTGGCAATAATCAATGGCTAGTCTTGATAGGAAAGGTACGCAAAAATGGGCTATGGTTTACCAAAGCAATGGCAAGGAGTAGACAAAGATGTCGTCGATGTTATCATCGAGGGTTACTCGTTTGTAAGCAAGGACGGATGATGGTGAAGTGGTCATTGTCGATGACGAGTCTGTGGCGAAGATGAGCAGCGGTGATGTCGGTGACGAGCCGTCCCTAAGTTGCCGAAACGCGTTAGGAAACGGAAACCGCAACTCAAATCTCAAAGAACAAAACGTGTCAAAATTGTCGGAGTGCGTAGCGAGTAAGCAATGGTGGTTGCGGAAAGCGGTGGTGGTTTGACAAGTGGAGTTATCGGGGTGTTGGTACTGAATGTGGTATTGTGGTGCGTATGCGGAACTCGGAATGGAGTGGCAATGCGGAAGTGTGGACGGTGGCTGAAAATTTTTGGGCAAAAAATTTCAGTTTCGTCACTGAACGTCAGATGTCCAGTGGTGGTCGGACGACCGATACTCGTCGGACGTCCGGTCTCTGGGCGATTTCGGGCACGGGATGAACTTCTAGGGTTCGTGGTGGGGAGGCAAAATTGGGGCAAAATTGGACGAATTTGTGGATCGAAAAGGTGGAGACGATGGGGAAAAGCTAGATCTACCTACTACACATGAAATCCACAGATCAAATCCAGCAAAAATTCATCACACCAACAAATCACAAAAAATTTGGGAGGCTATTTTTGTGGGGATTTTCGAATTTGGGGAAGAACACAACAAAACAAGGCTAGAAAACAAGGGCAGGGGCTCCAAATTCGTGATCAACAAAAGCTCATGATACCAAGATGATGTAGGGTGGAAACCCTTGGGTCGATCTTTCACGAGTTGGAGGTAATCCTACGAGGAACACGAAGAACACAAGGGGAATACACGAGAGAAATTACTCAAACCAACAAGATTCGATTACACATGTGCTAGATCCTTGAAACATAAAGAGATACACGATCCACGATTAACAAGGGACGATACAAGTAGCAAGTTCTTCTCAGTGAGGAGGTCTTGAGGGTCTTCCCGTTAGGGGTCTTGAATCCACTTGGGGGATCTTCTCCGTAGAGGTCGTGAACTCTGGTGAAGAAGTAATCAAGTGGGTGAGAAAAGCTCTGTCTCTCAAATGAGCTATCACATTGCTAACCCTAGAAAGAGGGAGGAGGAGGAGTATATATAGTCTAAGGGGGCAAAGCGGTACATGGGCCTTGGCCCAACACGCTGTGCACAGACTGGCGTTGGTTGACCGGACACTGTCGGACGTCTGGTGGCTTGCGGACGTCCGGAAGCAGTCGGACGTTCGACATTTCGGCTCGGGTTAGGTGGTGTCGGATTTTCGGAGACGGTCGGTCGTCCGGTCTTCGGTCATCCGGAGACTTTAGACTTCTGATAATTTCCCTTCTGTCGGGTGACACCGGATGTCCGAAGGGGCTCGATCTTCGGTCGCTGGGGTGTGTCGGACGTCCGGCCGTTGTATCGTGCGCAGACTGGGACTTGGCTGGCTGGCGCTTCCAAGCGTCGGACGTCCAGTCCAGACCGGTCGTCCGGTGGCTGTAGACTTCTGGCAGCTCTTGTTCTTGTTCCTTGTACTTGGTGTCCCAGCCGTCTTGTCCGTTGGGTGTCGCTGATCTGTGGCCTCCTCCAAGCACCTGATCACACATAGGGTTTCTTCTTGAGGTCGTAGCCATGTCTCACATGTATGAAGTGGTAGTTCGGAGAGGAGTGAGTTCACCTTAGTTTCAATAGCCTTTGCTCGAGCTCTTGTCATTGGTTCAAGTGGTGTCATGGGCGACGTAGGTAGGTCCATGGGGATGACCGTGGTGTGCTCCGCATGAATAATAGACAGTCCAAAAACAAGAGATGTGATGAATTGTTTGACATATAGATAACCCACAAGCACAGGGGATGAGTTGTAGCCTCTTTCGATAAGTAAGAGTGTCGAACCCAACGAGGAGCTAAAGGTAGAAAAAATATTCCCTCAAGTTCTATCGACAACCGATACAACTCTACGCACGCTTTACGTTCGCTTTACCTAGAACAAGTATGAAACTAGAAGTACTTTGTAGGTGTAATGGGATAGTTTTGCAAGATAATAAAGATCACGTAAATAAAAACTAGGGGCTGTTTAGATAGAGACACAACTAAGTTAGTTTTAGTAGAGAGCTTTTTGTCACAAGAAAGTTATTTGTCCCTAGGCAATCGATAACTAGACCCGTAATCATTATTGCAATTTTATATGAGGGAGAGGCATAAACTAACATACTTTCTCTTCTTGGGTCATATGCACTTATGATTGAAGTCTAGCAAGCATCCGTGACTACTAAAGATCATTAAAGGTAAAACCCAACCATTGCATTAAAGTATCAAGTCCTCTTTATTCCCATACGCAAACAACCTACTTACTCGGGTATGTGCTTCTGTCACTCACGCCACCCACCATAAGCAAATCATGAACATATTGCAAACCCTACAGTGGGGATCCCTCACGCTTGCGCGACACATAGAGCACCATAGGAAAGCACCAATAATAAAACATGCAACTCAAACCAATCACGATCATCAATGAACCCATAGGACAAAACGGATCTACTGAAACATCATAGGATAGCCATACATCATTGGGAAATAATATGTAGCGTTAAGCACCATGTTCAAGTAGAGATTATAGCGGGGAGAAGAGGTGTTACACCGCTACATAGAGGGGGAGAGAGTTGGTGATGACGGTGGCGAAGTTGTTGGTGTATATTGTCGTTGCGGTGATGGCCCCGGCAGCATTCCAGCGCCACCAGGAGAGAGGGGGAGAGAGCCCCCTTCTTCTTATTCTTCTTCTTCTTCCTTGACCTTCCGCCTAGATGGGAAAAGGGTTTCCCCTCTGGCCCTAGGCTTCCATGGCGGTGGAGGGGCGAGAGCCCCTCCGGGATTGGATCTCTCTCTCTCTCTCTCTCTCTGTTTCCTTTTGTTTCTGCGTCCCAGATTCTGGCCTTTCACCGTTTCTTAAATTTCTGGAGAACTGTAGCTCTGATTGGGCTGAAAATTTAACACGATTTTTATCCAGATATTAGCTTTGATGCGCCAGAAGAAGGGCACCAACCTCCTTAAAGAGTGGCCACAAGGACTAGGGGCGCGCCCTACCCCCTGGGGCGCGCCCTCCATCCTTGTGGGCCTCTAGGGCATCGTCTCGCTTTGATTCGTTTTCCCAAAAATCACATATATTCCAAAAAAAATCTCTGTAAGTTTTTATCCCATTTGGACTCCGTTTGATATGGATTTTCTACAAAACAGAAAACATGCAACAAACAGGAAATGGAACTGGGCACTGGATAAATATGTCAGTCCCAAAAAATAGTATAAAAAGTTGCCAAAAGTATGTAAAAGTTGTGGAATATTGGCATGGACCAATCAAAAATTATAGATACGACGGAGACGTATCAGCATCCCCAAGCTTAATTCCTGCTCGTTCTCGAGTATGTAAATGATAAAAAAGAAAATTTTTGATGTGGAATGCTACCTACCATAATATTGATCATATAATGTAATTATGACATGAATATTAAGACACGGGTGATCCAAAGCAATAGTCTATCATTTGACATTACGACAATAATACTTCAAGAATACTAATAAAGCAATCATGTCTTTTCAAAGTAACATATATCATGCAACATCGCAGTCTAACTCTCTTCATATGCATCGGCATGTCATAAGAGAACAATTCATGGACACAAAGTAAAGGCCAATGCATAGTATAAACAGTTTCTTGCAATTTTATCGTATTGGAAACATAGAGAGGCGGAGATGTAGTTCCTCTCGCATAATAATTGCAAGTAGGAGCAGGAAGCACATGCATATTATATTTATCAAAATCATCATGTGCAATAGTAAAACGTAACCGATCAATGTAATCCTTAATAAGCACAAACTTGTCCGATATAGTGTAGTTGGGAGAATTCAAAAAGATAATAGGACTATCATGCGTGGGTGCAATAGCAACAATTTCATAGTTAACATAAGGAACTATAGCAAGTTCATCTCTGTAAGCATAATTCATATTGGCATCATGGCCACAAGCATAGCAAGCATCAATTTCATCAAAAGGGATATTTCAAACGAATCAAAGGGATCATAGCAGTCATCCTTCGGTAAGCACGAAGGGAAATTAACAATGTATGGGATAAAGAGTTACTCTCATTAGAAGGTGGGCACGGGTGATCAATCCACTCTTCCTCCTTTTGTTCTTCGCTCTCCTCCTCATCTTTTTCATCTAATGAGTTCATAGTGTCATCAATTTCTTCTTCCATAGTTTCCTGCAAAATATTAGTCTCTTCTCGGACAGCAGAGACCTTCTCAATAAATGCATCAATATCGGCATTGTATTTATAATTCAAATAGCAATATTTAAGTATAGCAAGATTTTCAGATCTGTAAACAGCATCATCACAATTTTCATACTCTTCAAACCAACATTTAATTTCACAAGCAACCTTAAAAGCAACAAATTATTCTATTCGTTCCACATCATAGTAATCATATATACCATTAGCATAAGAAGCCAAGGTTTTATTATCATTAAATTTACATGAAAAGGGTAGGTGTGGAGCCTTCATCCTAGAGCAACAAGTATAATCATATCTCAGGCATAGATCTCGAGCATACCAATGCAACATATAAATTTGGTCCCATGATAGTTTCCCTTTTTAGGTCAAGCGATAATCCCTAAAGTATTCACGTTGATCCAACGTGTCTCCCATTATATAATTGAATGGGGCTTTCTCGGCATTATTAGAGTAGTGCATAATATCTTTCACATAATGAGCATCGAGAATTTTAGGAGGTTCCCCATCTCCATGAATAGCAAGTACACCTAATTTTTTTGGTATTTCGTGTTCCATATCCATAACTAAAGATATAAAAAAACTAAGAACAGCAAATAAAATCAGTGATAAAGCAAACAAGCACACACGAAAATATTCACCCCACGCTATTGCTCCCCGGAAACAGCGCGAGAAAAAGGTCTGGATAACCCACAAGTATAGGGGATCAGTTGTAGCCTCTTTCGGCAAGTAAGAGTGTCGAACACAACAAGGAGCTCAAGGTAGAACAAATATTCCCTCAAGTTCTATCAACCACCGATACAACTCTACGCACGCTTTACGTTCGCTTTACCTAGAACAAGTATGAAACTAGAAGTACTTTGTAGGTGTAATGGGATAGTTTTGCAAGATAATAAAGAGCACGTAAATAAAAACTAGGGGCTGTTTAGATAGAGACACAACTAAGTTAGTTTTAGTAGAGAGCTTTTTGTCACGAGAAAATTATTTGTCCCTAGGCAATCGATAACTAGACCGGTAATCATAATTGCAAATTTATATGAGGGAGAGGCATAAGCTAACATACTTTCTCTTCTTGGATCATATGCACTTATGATTGGAACTCTAGCAAGCATCCGCAACTACTAAAGATCATTAAGGTAAAACCCAACCATAGCTTTAAAGTACCAAGTGCTCTTTATTCCCATACGCAAACAACCTACTTACTCGGGTCCGTGCTTCTGTCACTCACGCCACCCACCATAAGCAAATCATGAACATATTGCAAACCCTACAGTGGGGATCCCTCACGCTTGCGCGACACGGAGAGCACCATAGGACAGCACCAATAATAGTCTATCATTTGACATTACGACAATAATACTTCAAGAATACTAATAAAGCAATCATGTCTTTTCAAAATAACATGGCCAAAGAAAGTTATCCCTACAAAATCATATAATCTGGCTATGCTCCATCTTCATCACACAAAGTATTTCATCATGCACAACCCCGATGACAGGCCAAGCAATTGTTTCATACTTTTAATGTTCTCAAGCCTTTTCAACTTTCACGCAATACATGAGCGTGAGCCATGGATATAGCACTATAGGTGGAATAGAATATGATGGTGGAGCTTGTGTGGAGAAGACAAAAAGGGAGAAAGTCTCACATCAACTAGGCAAATTAATGGGCTATGGAGATGCCCATCAATCGATATCGATGCAAGTGAGTAGGGATTGCCATGCGACGGATGCACTAGATCTATAAGTGTATGAAAGCTCAAACTGAAACTAAGTGGGTGTGCATGCAACTTGTTTGCTCATGAAGACCTCGGGCATTTGAGGAAGCACATCATCGAAATATACAAGCCAAGTTCTATAATGAAAATTTCCCACTAGTATATGAAAGTGACAACATAGGAGACTCTCTCTATGAAGAACATGGTGCTACTTTGAAGTACAAGTGTGGTAAAAGGATAGTAGCATTGCCCCTTCTCTCTTTTTCTCTCATTTTTTTTGTTTTTTTGGGCCCTCTCTTTTTTGGCCTCTTTTTTTATTTTTATTTTATTTTTCGTCCGGAGTCTCATCCCGACTTGTGGGGGAATCATAGTCTCCATCATCCTTTCCTCATTGGGACAATGCTCTAATAATGATGATCATCACACTTTTATTTACTTACCACTCAATATCTTAGAACAAAGTATGACTCTATATGAATGCCTCTGGCAGTGTACCAGGATGTGCGATGATCTAGCATAGCAAAGATATCAAAAAATGGACAAGCCATGAAAATATCATGCTAGCTATCTTACGATCATGCAAAGAAATATGACAATGAATGCTCAAGTCATGTATATGATGATGATGGAAGTTGCATGGCAATATATCTCGGAATGGCTATGGAAATGCCATGATAGGTAGGTATGGTGACTGTTTTGAGGAAGATATAAGGAGGCTTATGTGTGATAGAGCGTATCATATCATGGGGTTTGGATGCACCGGCGAAGTTTGCACCAACTCTCGAGGTGAGAAAGGGCAATGCACGGTACCGAAGAGACTAGCAATGATGGAAGGGTGAGAGTGCGTATAATCCATGGACTCAACATTAGTCATAAAGAACTCACATACTTATTGAAAAAGTCTATTAGCTATTGAAACAAAGTAATACACGCATACTCCTAGGGGGATAGATTGGTAGGAAAAGACCATCGCTCATCCTCGACCGCCACTCATAAGGAAGACAATTAGAAAATAAATCATGCTCCGACTTCATCACATAACGGTTCACCATACGTGCATGCTTCGGGAATCACAAACCTCAACACAAGTATTTCTACCAATCCACAATTACTAACTAGCAAGACTCTAATATCACCATCTTTATATCGCAAAACTATTCCAAGGAATCAAACATATCATATTCAGTGATCTACAAGTTTTATGTAGGATTTTATGACTAACCATGTGAATGACCAATTCCTTTCAACTCTCTAAATAGATATAAGTGAAGCATGAGAGTTTAATTGTTTCTACAAAAAATATGCCCATGCTCTAATAAATATAAGTGAAGCAAAAGAGCATTCTACAAATGGCGGTTTTCTATGTGTAGACAAACATGCTATCCAAACTTCAAATGATTTAAGTGACGCACATGAAGCATACTATAAAGCCATACTCAAAAGATATAAGTGAAGTGCAAAGAGAATTCTATAAATCAACCAAGGACTATCTCATACCAGAATGGTGCATTATGAAAATAAAAATAAAAAGCACACGACGCTCCAAGATTTACGCATATCATGTGACGAATAAAAATATAGCTCCAAGTAAAATTACCGATGATCGTTAGAAGAAAGAGGGGATGCCTTCCAGAGCATCCCCAAGCTTAGTTGCTTGGGAGTCCTTGAATATTACCTTGGGGTGCCTCGGGCATCCCCAAGCTTCGGCTCTTGCCACTCCTTATTCCTTCATCCATCGTGATCTTACCCAAAACTTGAAAACTTCTATCACACAAAACTTAACAAAACCTCGTGAGATCTGTTAGTATAATAAAACAAATCACCACATCAAGTACTGTTGCAAACTCATTCATATTTTATTTTTGCATTGTAGCTACTGTATTATAACTTTTCCATGGCTTATACCACCGATACAATCGATAGTTTCGTAAAAATAAGAAAAATAAGGCATCACAAACAGAATTTGTCTTAAACAGGACAGGCTGTAGTAATCTGAACATCAACCATACTTCTGTAACTCCAAAAATTCTGAAAGCAATTAGGACAAAATAAAAAATTTGTATATAAATACTATGCAATAATTTCCAGAAGCCCTAGACTTTCCAGTAAAAAATGTAAAATCACGCACTATAGCCCAAGTTTCTGTTTTTGCACCGCACAAACCAAACAAGCAATCTAATCATCCTAAAGGCAAATCTTGGCACATTATTTTTATAATACAATGGAATTTTACAAGGGGATAATTATTTTTGTGAGAATCTTCATGAAAAATTCTACGTTGTTTCCATGAGCATGAACACAAGTGTTCAAGGTCGACCCTCACTTCTCCAATGCATAACTTCCAATCGCTTCACTTTTGTAAAAAAGTTTTTAAGTTCCCCTCTATATTTTTTTTGTTTTTAAAATTGATAAAATCACTCAACAGAAAGAAATGACTCTCTAAAACTTCCGGGTTGTCTCCCTGGCAGCGCTTTCTTTAAAGCCATTAAGCTTGGCATAAAGTGCTCAAGTAATGAATCCACCCGGATCCCAAGGTATATCAAAGCCAATTTTAATTAACAATGATTTGTGATTTAGTAGTGAGCAAAAAGTAACATATATCATGCAACATCGATGTCTAACTCTCTTCATATGCGTCGGCATGTCATAAAAGAACAACTCATGGACACAAAGTAAAGGCCAATGCATAGTATAAACAGTTTCTTGCAATTTTATCGTATTGGAAACATAGAGAGGCGGAGATGTAGTTCCTCTCGCATAATAATTGCAAGTAGGAGCAGGAAGCACATGCATATTATGTTTATCAAAATCATCATGTGCAATAGTAAAACGTAACTGATCAATGTAATCCTTAATAAGCACAAACTTGTCCGATATAGTGTAGTTGGGAGAATTCAAAAAGATAATAGGACTATCATGCGTGGGTGCAATAGCAACAATTTCATATTTAACATAAGGAACTATAGCAAGTTCATCTCTGTAAGCATAATTCATATTGGCATCATGGCCACAAGCATAGCAAGCATCAATTTCATCAAAAGGGATATTTCAAACGAATCAAAGGGATCATAGCAATCATCCTTCGGTAAGCACGAAGGGAAATTAACAATGTATGGGATAAAGAGTTACTCTCATTAGAAGGTGGGCACGGGTGATCAATCCGCTCTTCCTCCTTTTGTTCTTCGCTCTCCTCGTCATCTTTTTCATCTAATGAGTTCATAGTGTCATCAATTTCTTCTTCCATAGTTTCCTGCAAAATATTAGTCTCTTCTCGGACAGCAGAGACTTTCTCAATAAATGCATCAATATCGGCATTGTATTTATAATTCAAATAGCAATATTTAAGTATAGCAAGATTTTCAGATCTGTAAACAGCATCATCACAATTTTCATACTCTTCAAACAAACATTTAATTTCACAAGCAACCTTAAAAGCAACAAATTATTCTATTCGTTCCACATCATAGTAATCATATATACCATTAGCATAAGAAGCCAAGGTTTTATTATCATTAAATTTACATGAAAAGGGTAGGTGTGGAGCCTTCATCCTAGAGCAACAAGTATAATCATATCTCAGGCATAGATCTCGAGCATACCAATGCAACATATAAATTTGGTCCCATAATAGTTTCCCTTTTTAGGTCAAGCGATAATCCCTAAAGTATTCACGTTGATCTAACGTGTCTCCCATTATATAATTGAATGGGGCTTTCTCGGCATTATTAGAGTAGTGCATAATATCTTTCACATAATGAGCATCGAGAGTTTTAGGAGGTTCCCCATCTCCATGAATAGCAAGTACACCTAATTTTTTTGGTATTTCGTGTTCCATATCCATAACTAAAGATATAAAACAACTAAGAACATCAAATAAAATCAGTGATAAAGCAAACAAGCACACACGAAAATATTCACCCCACGCTATTGCTCCCCGGCAACAGCGCGAGAAAAAGGTCTGGATAACCCACAAGTATAGGGGATCAGTTGTAGCCTCTTTCGGCAAATAAGAGTGTCGAACACAACGAGGAGCTCAAGGTAGAACAAATATTCCCTCAAGTTCTATCGACCACCGATACAACTCTACGCACGCTTTACATTCGCTTTACCTAGAACAAGTATGAAACTAGAAGTACTTTGTAGGTGTAATGGGATAGTTTTGCAAGATAATAAAGAGCACGTAAATAAAAACTAGGGGCTGTTTAGATAGAGACACAACTAAGTTAGTTTTAGTAGAGAGCTTTTGGTCACGAGAAAATTATTTGTCCCTAGGCAATCGATAACTAGACCGGTAATCATAATTGCAAATTTATATGAGGGAGAGGCATAAGCTAACATACTTTCTCTTCTTGGATCATATGCACTTATGATTGGAACTCTAGCAAGCATCCGCAACTACTAAAGATCATTAAGGTAAAACCCAACCATAACTTTAAAGTACCAAGTGCTCTTTATTCCCATACACAAACAACCTACTTACTCGGGTCCGTGCTTCTGTCACTCACGCCACCCACCATAAGAAAATCATGAACATATTGCAAACCCTACAGTGGGGATCCCTCACGCTTGCGCGACACGGAGAGCACCATAGGACAGCACCAATAATAAAACATGCAACTCAAACAAATCACGGTCATCAATGAACCCATAGGACAAAACGGATCTACTCAAACATCATAGGATAGCCATACATCATTGGGAAATAATATATAGCATTGAGCACCATGTTCAAGTAGAGATTACTGCAGGGAGAAGAGGTGTTACACCACTGCATAGAGGGGGAGAGAGTTGGTGATGATGGAGTCGAAGTTGTTGGTGTAGATTGTCGTTGTGGTGATGGCCCCGGCAGCGTTCCGGCGCCAACGGGAGAGAGGGGGAGAGAGCCCCCCTTCTTCTTCTTCTTCTTCCTTGACCTTCCCCCTAGATGGGAGAAGGATTTCCCCTCTGGTCCTTGGCTTCCATGGCGTCGGAGGGGCGGGAGCCCCTCCGAGATAGATCTCTCTCTCTCGGTTTCCTTCTGTTTCTGCGCTCCCGGATTCTGGCCTTTCACCGTTTCTTAAATTCCGGGAGGTCCGTAACTCCGATTGGGCTGAAATTTTAACACGATTTTTATCCTGATATTAACTTTCTTGCACCAGAAGAAGGGCACCAACTACCTTACGGTGTGGCCACAAGGACCAGGGGCGCGCCCTACCCCCTGGGGTGCGCCCTCCGTCCTTGTGGGTCCCTCGGGCATCTTCTCGCATTGATTCTTTTTCCCAAAAATCACATATATTCCAAAAAAATCTTCATAAGTTTTTATCCCGTTGGACCCAGTTTGATATGGATTTTCTACAAAACAAAATAATGCAACAAACAGGAACTGGCACTGGGCACTGGATCAATATGTTAGTCCCAAAAAATAGTATAAAAAGTTGCCAAAAGTATGTCAAAGTTGTAGAATATTGGCATGGAACAATCAAAAATTATAGATACGACGGAGACGTAGCACATACACCTCCTTGTTCTTGGCAGTGACAACGTTGTGGAGCTGGCCAACGAGCTCAGTTGGGACGTTGTGGCCGGTGACATGCATGCTCGCTGGAATTTGCCCGTCCGTTGCAATGCGAGAGAAAAGAATAAACTTTTTTGACAAAAACATTTGCGACCAAAATTTCTGCCCCAAAGTCGATCGACCATAACCACCTCAATTTGCCTTTTCGTCATAATATTTAATAGGAAAATGTGTCTGTCTGTTGCTACCGTTTTATTTTTAATGAATATTTGTTATGTCATGGAGAATTTTAAACGACGATGTAGGCCTTCATTTGCATAACCATGTATTTGTAAGAAGGTATGAGAATAGAGAATGATCAACAAGCATGCCTCTATTTGCATCAGAGAAGAACAAAACACAACAGACCAGCAACTACGCTGACCAAATCTTAATCTGAAGCATGCAAACCTACTCAACAAAAGGCCAGATGAGGCATATGTTAGTGAGTCCATGATATTTCCAGCGTATTTAATCATGTACCCATCATATGCTCAATAATATACATGGAAAAATTGATTGCCGGTGTTTGGAGAGCAAAAGGACAGCCTAGACGATTATGATCATGCCAAGGGTGGAATTAATCAGTATTATCTAGCTATGTTTTTCCAGTCCAAGTGACATTACCAATCTCTCAAGGAAAAGGTATTTTGCAGAATTTTCCTGTTCTAGGCTACATCACCACTTATGTCTGAAGATACTAAGAAAACTCTGACTAATCAAACAACATGGCTGCATACTGGAGAAATTATTTGGCAGAGATTTCTCCTGATCGATCGGCAGACTGCCAAAATTATTGGAATCAAAGCACGTGTATGGCGGCCGCCTGGTTTTAGTTCCTACTTTTGTCCAAGTTTTCATGGGAGCGCTCTGTATTCATGGAGGTGGTTCATAAAGCAGGTGTGATATATGTATGTGTGGGTTGTGAATGTATGAACAATGAAAGATTTAGTGGTATTCACCTTGTGAACAAAGATGAAACCAAATATTGACATGAAAATAGAAAGCACATGATTTCAAAAGGGGATTTGGGTTATGGGTACTAGTTGGGTGACCTTCAGGTGTGCGGCACGGTATCTTGTTCGTGCTTGGGGCTCGGGGAGTCGGCTACCGGCAGCAGGAGCTCAGGGAGACCTGCAGCACCAGGTGAGGTCGAATTAAATTTCCACCTCCACGGAAACCTCCGCGTGCACCAGAAGCCGCAGCTGCAGGCGGCCGTGCCTAGGAGCTCCACCTCATCGTCATCCTCTTCCTTCTTGAAGTAATCGAGCCGGGATGCACGAAATTGAGCTGTCAGAGCAGCTGGAGGGGCTCTTGAGATTTGCGCCGCAGGGGGAGTCGGCGGAGCCAACGAGTATGGCGGCCGCCTGGACGTACTTAGCAAGGGAGAAGGTGCACAAGGTCCGGGAAGCTGAGGTGAGAAGGGCGACGACTCCAGTGCAAGGAGATCGAGGGGTGGCAGCGGCGTCCAGCGGGATGTGGTCTGCTCGTCAGGATAGAGAGAAGAACGAACAACTGGCGATAACGGACGATTGGGTGCGTGTGGGGGCAGCGAACCCGCCGAATGAGGGAGGCGGTGTCGCACGCCGGAGATCGATGGGATCTAGCTGGAGACTGATGTGGGGCAGGACGGGGTTTGTTTCTCGAAGGGGACGACTGGTGTGCAGTCGAGGCTATGGGACGGGCGAGTTAAAAAATGAATCGTTACATGTCTACCATATCCACTTGAAAAAGAATGTGGGTTAATTACCTAAAACAACAGGGGCTTCTCTGCAAAAACTCCGCGACGATGAACCCGATAGACTCAATAGGCACTTTATTAGTAGGTAAAGATATAGTAAAATAGGCTATACCAAGTGATGTCTACTACGCAACTTTATTCTTGTCGACTCGTGTTGGGCCTCCAAGCGCAGAGTTTTGTAGGACAGTAGCAATTTTCCCTCAAGTGGATGACCTAAGGTTTATCAATCCGTGGGAGGCGTAGGATGAAGATGGTCTCTCTCAAACAACCCTGCAACCAAATACCAGAAATCTCTTGTGTCCCCAACACACCCAATACAATGGCAAATTGTATAGGTGCACTAGTTCGGCGAAGAGATGGTGATAAAAGTGTAATATTGATGGGAGAAATATATTTTTATAATCTAAATAAATAAAAATAGCAAGTTAGCAATTAGTAAACGGGCACAAAAATGGTATTGCAATGCTTAAAAATGAGGCCTAGGGTTCATACTTTAGCTAGTGCAACCTCTCAACAATGCTAACATAGTTGCATCATATGATTATCCCTCAAAGTGCAATAAAGAATCACTCTCGAGTTCATATTAGCGGAGAACAAGAGATAGGAATTGTTTGTAGGGTACGAAACCACCTCAAAGCTATTCCTTCCGTTCGATCTATTCAAGAGTTCGTACTAGAATAACACAAAAGCAAATTCATATTCATAATACTCAATCCACACAAAGAACTATAAAGAGACCCCAAGTTTCCGTTGGAGAAAGGATAATAAAAACGTGCATCAACCCCTATGCATAGATTAACCCAATATTACCTCGGGAATCCGCGAGTTGAATGCCAAGACATATATCAAGTGAATCAATATGATACCTCATTGTCACCTTAAGTATTCATACCGCAAGACATATATCATGTGTTCTATTCTCTAAATATTCAATCCGACAAGACAAAACTTCAAAGGGTAAAGACTCAATTCATCATAACAAGAGTATAAAGGGGAGAAACATCATATGATCCGAATATATTAACAAAGCCCATGATATTGATCACGAGAGAGAGATGGAGATCAAACACATAGCTACTGGTACAAATCCTCAGCCCCGAGGCTGTAGTACTCCCTCCTCATCGTGGTGGCCGCCGGGATGATGAAGATGGCCACTGGAGATGATTTCCACCTCCGGCAGGGTGCCTGAACGGGGTCTAGATTGGTTTTCATGGATACAGAGACCTTGCGGCGGCGGAACTTCTGATATAGGGTAACCCCGAAGGGTTTCAGAATATTTGGGAATTTATAGTGCAAAGAAGGGGTACGAAAGGCCACCGAGGTGGGCACAACCCACCTGGGCGCGCCAGGGGGCCTGGCGCGCCCTGGTGGGTTGTGCCCCCCTCGGGGCACCCCCCATGTGCTTCTTTTGCCCATCGGGAGTCTTCTGGCCCATAAAAATTCTCTGTGGAGTTTCGCGGTGTTTGGACTCCGTTTGATATTGATTTCCTGCGATGTAAAAAAACAAACAAAGAACAGCAATTGGCACTGGGCACTGGGTCAATAGGTTAGTCCCAAAAAATGATATAAAGTTTCTATAAAATGATTGTAAAACATCCAAGAATGATAAAATAACAGCATGTATACTTCGTAAATTATAGATGCGTTGGAGACGTATCACCAAGCGTGAGTGTAGAATAGCTTATTGTACATCCCTAGTAACGCTCTATACAAAATCTAGTAAAATAGCTTCAAAGCAATCCAAACACCACTACTAGGAAAAGGGCTATAGCTAATATGTCCATATCACTAATGGCGCACCACACCCACGGTGCGCCACTACTAACAATTTTTTTTCCAAAACTAGTACTGGCGCACTAGGGCATAGTGCGCCATTACTAGTTTTAACTAGTAATGGCGCACCACACACTTGTGCGCCACTACTAACAAATTTTTTTACTTTTTTTCAAAACTAGTAATGGCGCACCACAACCACGGTGCGCCACTACTAACATTTTTTTTAATTTTTTGCAAAAACTAGTAATGGCGCACCATGTAACAGGTGCGCCATTAGTAACAAGGGTTACTAATGGCGCATTGTTAGGTGGTGCGGCATTACTAACTTTCTTTGCACACACCCCCCAGACCGCCTTTTCACTTTTAGAAAAAATAAAAGAAAATGATGGAAATGTCAAAAAAATAAAAGAAAATAAGTTTCCCATGTGATATGTGGTCTAGTTGTTGGGAAAATTTACAAATATGAATTTCGACTTTATTTACATAATGTCTCTGGAATTTAGTAAAATGGGCATAACTTTTGCATACGAACTTAGATTAAAAACCTACCAAATGGTGCGCCATTACTAAGTTTGAAACTTTTTCCACTTCCCCCCCTCTAGATCTTAAAAGCCCCGTATCTTTCGTTCTGTTAGGTTTTTGGGGATTCTGTAAATGTTCAACAGGGTTCCCCCCGGTTGAATTCGGATGTAACTTTACGAAGTTAAGCGTGCTTCGGGTGGAGTAGTGTGAGGATGGGTGACCTTCCGGGAAGTTTGACCACAGAGTGTAATTTGACTTGAGATCAAGCATATTGACCCGAGATTAAGCCATAGTGACGCGAGATTAAGAAAAAACGAAAAAAAATGAAAAAAATTGTTAGTAATGGCGCACTTCTATGTGGTGCGCCATTACTAAGTCAGATAGTAATGGCGCACTTCTAGGCATAGTAATGGCAAAAAATAGGTGCGCCACTAATTAGCCTTTTCCTAGTAGTGCACAAACGAATAGCTGCCACCAAACAAGCAATGAGAGCCCTAGTTGTTGCAATACTTTCTTGCACAGTACCAACATCTGCCCAACTTACTCGTTCGGTAACTCTGCTAGCGGCAAGTTCCCAAGCTCCCTTTCCACCTGGCACTACTTCCGAAGCACTCTTGACACAAGATGAGTTGGCAAGATCAGATGAACCTTGTGAGCTTCAACAACAAGAAGGTAGTTGCTCGAGTCAAGTTACAGTTGCATGCTTCTTTATATGTAGTCTCACAGTTTGATGTGCTAGCAAAGAAATAATTTATGAAGTGTGAATGCTAGCAAAGTGCATAAGTTTGATCAATGACAGTTTCAATCACTTTTCCTAGCATCATAACAGCAATTCGTTGTCAATAAATTTCTCATGTTGTAGTGGCAACCAATTCACATGTTAAGGTTTAAACAATGAACTCTCTTGAAACCCAACAACATATGTTCTTAGTGACCAAGCAATTGCAATTCAACTTATTCAATAGAGTCTAAGTAGGAGATCCACATACTCAACCATCATATAGTCTTCTATGATTGCTAACACTCACCGCGTACACATGAGCAAAACGTTTCAACTAGACACATAGAAAGATAGGGGCTTATTGTTTTGCCTCCCAACGTATTCACCTCAAGGGTGATGTCAACAATAATAACTCATGCTGCCCATATTCAACTGGACATATGTGCCTAGATCTTTCCTCACCACATGATGCTTGCCGAAAGAGAAAAATAAAAAGGAATAGAGAGAATAACTTTGACTCTTTGCATAAAAGTAAATACTGAAAAGTAAAAGATAGGCCCTTCGCAGAGGGAAGCAAAGGTTGCCATGCGCTTATTTGTTTGTATGCTCAATCCCTTAGTGCAAAAGAACGTCACGTTATATTGCCCCTTATGATAGCAACATTTATTATGCAGTCTGTCGCTTTTATTGCTTTGCCATCATAAGTTTGTACAACGCTCAATTTTCTCTTACACTAAATGATCTAAAACTTTTAGAAGCAATTTTTACTGCCTTTTTGCACCGATGACAACTTACTTGACGGATCTTGCTCAATCCCTAGGTTAGTATGGTGGACACGTGAAAAAGATTTGGGTTTTAGGGTTTTTGGATGCACAAGTAGTATCTCTACTTAGTGCGGATTTTTTGGCTAGCAAAGATTGGGGGCAAGCACCACATGTTGAAGGATCTATGATAATATGACTTCTATGTGAATATGAACAAACATAAATCATTACATTGTCTTCCTTGTCCAACGTCAACAATTTTGGCATATAATATTTTGATGGGGGCTCACAATCACAAAAGATTTCTAGGATAGTGTATTTGCATGTGAAAGTTCTCTTCCTTATACTAATTATTCGTGAATTGCTTGTATGACAAATATTGTGATTGTCAAGCCTCAAAATATTTCATTTTCTAAACCCAATGTGAAGCTACCACTAGGCATGATATGATTTCAACTTCATGACATTCAATTTATTCAACAATTTGCTCATAGGATATAAGTGAAGCACAAGAGCAAATGACAAACTACTCCAAAAAGATAAAAGTGAAGATCAAACGAGTAGTTAAGTAAATGGGTAGCTAATTGAGGACTCTCTCTTATTTAAAACTTTCAGATCTAAGTATTTTATTAAAATGGCAAGCAAAACAAAATAAAATGACATTCCAAGAATGGCACACATCATGTGAAGAAGCAAAAACTTAGGCTCAACCGATACTAACCGATAATTGTTGAAGAAAGAAAGGTGGGATGCCTACCGGGGCATCCCCAAGCTTATATGCTTGAGACTTCTTGAAATATTATCTTGGGGTCCCTTGGGCATCCCCAAGCTTGAGCTTTTGTGTCTCCTTAATTCTTCTCATATCATAGTTTTCCTAAATCTCAAAAGCTTCATCCACACAAAACTCAACAAGAACTCGTGAGATAAGTTAGTATAAACCAATGCAAAAACCTTATCACATTCTACTGTAGCAAATCACAAAAATTATTATTCAACATTGCATACTAAATGCCTCTGCATATTTAATACTCCTATTCTCGAATAGATTCACTAAACAAGCAAGCATATGCAAACAATGCAAACATAACAGCAATCTGCCAAAACAGTACAGTATGTAAAGAATGCCACACTGTAGAAAATTTATCAGAGCTTAATTTTCAAAAAGTTTCAACATTTTATCACATTCTGACTTTCCTCGGGAATTTTTGCAACATCGATAAACTTTCTATTTTCAAACAGCAACATGTAGACTTGTAAAATAAGCATGGTAAAAGCTATCCTTGACATTTTTATTGAAATGAAAGATGCAAAACATTATTCTAAATAACAGCAAGCAAATCCTAACAAATTAAATTGACGCTCCAAGTAAAACACATAATATGTGATGAATGAAAACATAGCTCCAAGTGAGGTTACCGATAATGTTGGAGACGAAAGAGGGGTTGCCTTCCGGGGCATCCCCAAGCTTAGTTGCTTGGATATTCCTTGAATATTATCTTGGGGTGCCTTGGGCATCCCCAAGCTTAGGGCCTTGTCACTCCTTATTCTCCTCATATCGATATCTCACCCAAAACTTGAAAACTTCACTCACGCAAAACATAACGGAACTTCGTGAGATAGGTTAGTATGATAAAGAGCAAACCATTTCACTTTTGGTACTGTCAAAGACAAGATTCATAATTATTCTCACACAATTCCTACTATAGCGTATCATTTCTACAATTTATATTGAGCAATATAAGCAATAGAAACTAGAGACCAAGCAAACTATGCATTGAAAACAGAATCTGTCAAAAACAGAATAGTCTGTAGTAATCTGTACTCAAACCATACTTCTGCTACTCCAAAAATTATGAAAAACCTAGGAACACGCGTGCAATTTGTATATTAAATTTCTACAAAAGGAATCAACTCAAAATCCTTCTTCTTTTAAAAATAAGAATTATTTTCGTGACCGCCAAAGTTTTTGTTTTTGGACAGAATCAAGTCAACTATCATCCACACTATCCCAAGGGCTTTACTTGGCACTTTATTTAAACAAAAGCAATAAAACATAATCAATACAGTAGTATAATCATCTGAACACACAAAAACAGTAAAAGTGTTGCGTTGTCTCCCAACAAGCGCTTTTCTTTCATGCCTTTTAAGCTAGGCATGATGATTCAATGATGCTCACATAAAAGATAAGAATTGAAACACAAAGAGAACATCATGCATCATAAGTTCCTCTCTTATAATAATTTTCAGTAGCATCATGAATAGATTCATCAATATAACCATTACATAAAGCATTTTCCTCATGATCCATAAGCATAGAAAATTTATTATTCTCCACATAAGCAATTTTATTCTCATTCACAATAGTGGGAGTAAACTCAACAAAATAACTATCATGGGATTGAAAATTAAAATCATGATGACAATTTTCATGGTTATCATTATTCAATATAGCATACATGTCATCACCATAATCATCATAGATAGCACCTTTGTTGTCATAATCAATTGCATCCTCATCCAAAATGGTGGATTCATCACTAAATAAAGTCATGACCTCACCAAATCCACTTTCATCATTATAATCATCATAAATAGGAGGCATGCAATCATTATAACAAATTTGCACATCAAATCTTGGGGGACTAAAAATATCATCTTCATCAAACATAGCATCCCCAAGCTTGAGACAAACATTAATTGCAGCAAATAAATTCTCAAACATGTCATTCTCATTAAACATAGCATCCCAAGCTTGTGGCTTGGCATATCATAAGCATAATCACTCTCATCATTAATAGTATGAATACCACCAATGGTATAACTATTGCTATCATCATAATTTCCCAAGTTGGTGCCAAACATATTTCCAAGATTATAAGAAGTATCATTATCTTCCCAATCATAATGATCACCACAAGCAATGGGCATAACAAAATCATCGTCAATAGTGCTCTCGGACATTGTGCCATAAGACATAGAAGCAATATCATCATCATGTGCATCATCCTCCACAATTATTTTTGATTCATTTTCATGGGGCACAACAATAATAGGAGCAACATCATTTGGGAGAGATACCTTTTTACCTCTATTCTTTCTTCTTCTTTTCTTCTTCTTAACCACACCATGTGTGGGTTTAATTAATTTTTCAAGCTTCTTGTTGAAGGGATTGATTGGATAGGAAGCACCTCCTCGTTACCTGGTTCATCATGATAAACACTAGGAGGGTATTGGGAAACATTTTCCCTTTCATTAGTACTCTCTTCATATTCCATTTGTTTTCTTGTCTTTAGGTAGTTGGCAATATAAGGATTCTCAATGCAATTTATCACACGAAACATATAAATTTCCTCTAGATCAAAATCAAGAAATCTCTTGAGATTAAATTTTGGAATACCCTTAGTTATACGTTTCATTTCTTCATACCCCAAAAGAAGACTAAGCTCTCTATGATGCTCAAGGGTAATCAAGTTATCACAATTTTTTGACACGATTTGATCATGAAATAATTTCATTGGAGATTTAGATGACCATGTTCATTGCAAAGTTCACAACGATGGCGAAAAAATTTAAATCTTTCTGCAAAATCATCTAGCCTCTCTTGCAACTTTTTTGTTTCTAAATATTTATGCTTCTTACAAAATCTATTTTCTCTTTTTGGTGTGCAGAGGCATTCCCAATTCACTCCGCAAAAAGTGGCATGCTTATAAGAAACATTTTTGTCATGACTTGTGCAATCATCATTAGCATTTTGGGTATTCAAAGAATTCATATCGAAATATTTTGTGCCAAACATTTTATTGAGTCCTTTTTCTAACAATTGAGCACAATTTTTCGTCCATCATTTTCAAGAAAGATACTATAAACATGATCAATAATATGATGCAACCTCAATTCCGTTTTTGTGTAGTGTTCTTTTATAAACCAAACTAGTGATAAAACATGAAACTAAAAGATTCAATTGCAAGATCTAAAGATATACCATGAAGCACTCAGCTCCCCGGCAACAGCGCCAGAAAAGAGCTTGATGTCTACTATGCAACTTTATTATTGTCGACTCGTGTTCGGCCTCCAAGCGCAGAGTTTTGTAGGACAGTAGCAATTTTCCCTCAGGTGGATGACCTAAGGTTTATCAATCCGTGGGAGGCATAGGATGAAGATGGTCTCTCTCAAACAACCCTGCAACCAAATACAAGAAATCTGTTGTGTCCCCAACACACCCAATACAATGGCAAATTGTATAGGTGCACTAGTTCGGCGAAGAGATGGTGATAAAAGTGTAACATTGATGGTAGAAATATATTTTTATAATCTGAATATATAAAAACAGCAAGGTAGCACTTAGTAAACGGGCACAAAAATGGTATTGCAATGCTTAAAAATGAGGCCTAGGGTCCGTACTTTCGCTAGTGCAACCTCTCAACAATGCTAACATAGTTGGATCATATGATTATCCCTCAAAGTGCAATATAGAATCACTCTTGAGTTCCTATTAGCGAAGAACAAAAGATAGGAATTGTTTGTAGGGTACGAAACCACCTCAAAGCTATTCTTTCCGTTAAATCCATTCAAGAGTTTGTACTAGAATAACACCAAAGCAAATTCATATTCATAATACTCAATCCACACAAAGAACTATAAAGAGACCCCAAGTTTCCGTCGGAGAAAGGATAATAAAAACGTGCATCAACCCCTATGCATAGATTACCCCAATATCACCGCAGGAATCCGCGAGTTGAATGCCAAGACATATATCAAGTGAATCAATATGATACCTCATTGTCACCTCAAGTATTCATACCGCAAGACATATACCATGTGTTCTATTCTCTGAATACTCAATCCGACAAGACAAAACTTCAAAGGGTAAAGACTCAATTCATCACAACAAGAGTATAGAGGGGAGAAACATCATATGATCCGACTATATTAACAAAGCCCATGATATAGATCACGAGAGAGAGAGATGAAACACATAGCTACTGGTACAAACCCTCAGCCCTGAGGGTGGACTACTCCCTCCTCATCGTGGTGGCCGCCGAGATGATGAAGATGGCCACCGGAGTTGATTCCCCCCTCCGGCAGGGTGCCGGAACGGGGTCTAGATTGGTTTTCGCGGATACAGAGACCTTGCGGCGGCGGAACTTCTGATCTAGGGTAACCCCGAAGGGTTTCGGAATATTTGGGAATTTATAGTGCAAAGAAGGGGTACGGGAGGCCACCGAGGTGGGCACAACCCACCTGGGCGCGCCAGGGGGGGCTGGCGCACCCTGGTGGGTTGTGCCCCCCTGGGGGCACCCCCACGTGCTTCTTCGGCCCATCGGGAGTCTTCTGGCCCATAAAAATTCTCCGTGGAGTTTCGCGGTGTTTGGACTCTGTTTGATATTGATTTCATGCGATGTAAAAAAACGAGCAAAAAACATCAACTAGCACTGGGCACTGGGTCAATAGGTTAGTCCCAAAAATGATATAAAGTTGCTAAAAATGATTGTAAAACATCCAAGAATGATAAAATAAAAGCATCAATACTTCATAAATTATAGATATGTTGGAGATGTATCACCAAGCATGAGTGTATAATAGCTTATTGTACATCCCTAGTAACGCTCTATACAAAATCTAGTAAAATAGCTGCAAAACAATCCAAACACAAACGAATAGCTGCCAACAAACAAGCAATGAGAGCCCTAGTTGTTGCGATACTTTCTTCCACAGTACCAAGATCTTCCCGACTTACTCATTCGGTAACTCTGCTAGCGGCAAGTTCCCAAACTCTCTTTCCACCTGACACTACTTGCGAAGCACTCTTGACACAAGATGAGTTGGCAAGATCAGATGAACCTTGTGAGGTTCAACAACAAGAAGGTAGTTGCTCGAGTCAAGTTACAGTTGCATGCTTCTTTATATGTAGTCTCACAGTTTGATGTACACTAACACTTCCCATGTTCGTTGTTGAACTAGCACCTAGGCGCAAGAGGAAACGAACATCAGGGATAATTCTCGACAGGTTAACTAAATCTAGAGGAGGAAGAATGGAGGTCCGTTCTGAGGCAGGTTTAAAAAGGCCATGTGATGCTACAGAGTCAGCCAAGTTAGTATCAGAGGCAGCCGTTAGGTGTCATGCACGTATCCTCCCAACATGGATTCAGTATAGGAATGACAAAGATGAAACCCAGTTTAACACCTTCCTTGACCATTTATCTATAAGTATGGTTATGTATGGAAAATAGTAATATCATCTTGCTCTGTCCCATACTTTCTAGGTTGATGGTAATGAGACTCCCATAATTTTCAACATATGAGGTTCAAGTTGGATAGCCAAGATGATGTAACCAGACAGGCATGCACCCATGTTTTCAAGTCTGCTCTACGACAGTATCGGTATAACTTGAGGATAACTCACTTTGAAGGCAAGGCTAAGAGTGCACTTGCCCAAACATCTCAAGTGGAAAATATATCGGATGAAGACTGGAGAGGCCTTGTTAAACACTGGTCTGATCCAAAGTATCAAATACGTTATATATATGTGATCAAATCACATGTTGAACTCCTATTTACGCATGTGCCTCACAAATCTATTTTCTTTAGGTGAACTCTTCAAAGAAGAAGGCCAACCGTACGAAAGTGAAATTACGACAGACAACAGGATCTCGTAGCTATATTGCACACTGTGAGGATCTTGTAACTACCAGATGTTTCACTCTTTTCGATGTGCCATATAATGATATCTATATTGACTTGTTCCAAATGTAGAGGAAAGCCTGAAAGGACCAAAAAGTACCTGGACCAAATGTTGTGGAAATCTTCAAGGATTGTCACACCAGCAAGATGAAGGGCATGACTACACCAGTCAAAGCCGCTGTTGTAAGTCCTTAATCCTTGTGCCTTTTAACTACTACTTACTCTGACTTGTGCATTGAACTGCACGGTTTGAAGCCAATGTCTATTAGTCTTTTCAATTTTATACAAAATTGTCTTAGTGTATCATTGCACCTTACAAGGTTTAAAAGAGAGGAGTGATGTTCCTTTGATTTTGATATGTAATCTAGTTCCGTGCTGGACTTGACCACACAACGTTACAATTGCCTGTTTGTCTGTTCGCAGTTGTTTTGTGATATGAATGATGTCATACTATGCTTACTGTATTATAAACTTTGTCTCTTTATCCTTAGCTATCAATACAATGTGAAGAAATAGACAATACATTAGCCATGATACATGGTCATATGTTTGGAACCTGGTTTATTATGTACTTTGCAGTAAAATACAACTAATATTTTACACGGGTTCACCAGAATAAGTTCTGTATATAGACCACAGTTATTCTATTTGGTTTTGTTACCTCCTTAATATCTTCTGTTTTGGTACTACTAATGTACAAACTCAACTTTTGAGCAAGCTATGGAACAAACCGTCACCTTCTGAAGGTGACGAGGCAACGATAACCGCAATGTCACCTCTTGCTGCAATGGATCAGCACCTGTCCACTAACAGTGCCAAAAGCACGTTGCTGTCTAATACTGGGTTGGTTGTTAAGGAAATCTCGTCCAAACTACCTCATGATCAAGATATGCAAGCTCAAAACAATGTTATATCTACGCTCCAAACACAAGTCCAATCCCTAACAGAGACCCTTTATGAAACAAGGACAATCATTGTTCGATGTCGTCAAGATATGCATGATTTTAAAACCAGACTATCAGATATTTGCTATGTTGTTCAGGAGCCTAGGAGAAATGAGGGCGAAGGTCATGGTGCTCCATTGGACAGTACAACATGAAAACTTAACAGTCGGGTCAAATGAACTGAGCTTCTGAACTTCTGGTGGTACATTTATCTGCCGGACTGTTAACTTTTATGCCAACCTTCCTTTTGTTTTGTTACAATACAACATTTGTTCTTAACGTCCAGCGACCGGCTGAAGAAAATAGCAAGCCATTTTTGTATAGTGTAGGGTGTTCCCTATATTTGCACTGGTGGCGAACTTTGATGCCCAGTGGATGTAATCTGTGCAATTGTCTTAATAGCCTAGTGTTAGTTTCTGGCTTATTTATTTCCCTAGTCTTCTTTTTCCTTGGTTTGCTAGTGGCCGCAACAACCATGGGTCAGATACGGACAATGGTGACCTTGAGCCTTCTACGGGCCGTAGGATCAGTGGGCCTCCTACGGGACATCGAGTGAATGGGCTTCCAACGGGCCGTAGAATCAATGGGCCTCCTACGGGCCGTTGGATAAATGGGCCAACATGGGCCGTAAACGGGCATAATTGGTATCGGGCCAGCACGGTAATGGGCCGTTAACAAGCCGGAAGACAACAAAGGCTTAATTATGTCATATGCATAATGGGTCGTTAATGGGCCAGAATAGATGATGGGTTGGAAACGGCGCAACGGGTTAACGGACCACAAACGGGCCAATTCTAACCACGGGCTGAATATGGCCCATTAGGAGAACAGGCCAGTAACAGGCCGGAAGTAATCGAGGGCCGAAAAGGAGCCCAAGAATGTACGAGCCGTCAGTAGGCTGAAAGCTAACACGGGCTGGAAACGGCCCATGTGAATCATGGGCCGTCAATGGGTATAAAGAAATTTACTGCTTATTACGGGCCAGAGTCACCGTGGGCCACTAAAGGGCCCAAAGATATGAAAGGCCTCATATGGTCAGAAAGACATCGTGGGCCATACATGGGCCGAAAGTGAAACGGGCTGGTATTATACTGGACGGCCTACATGACGCTATTGGGTCGAATTCGGGAACGCCATAATGGACTGTGAGTTATCGGGCCGTAAAATGGGCTATAAGTGAACAGACCGCTAACAGGCTTTTCATGACCCGGCCCACTAGCTTTTGACCAAGTCAAACGGGCCGGCCTTTGTAACTGCAATGGACCACTGTTGGGCTGTGCCGCGTGTCGGCATATCATAGGCACCTCTCTGTCCCAATGACAAGCTGACACGTGGTTCCTCCGGCGAATGAGAATTTACATATGGAAAATCCCCATTGGTCCGGGCTGTTAACGGGTTATCGGATCCAAACCGGAACCTGATAGCTTAACGGCGACCCGTTATGGTGGATGCTACGTGTCGGTTACCCTTAATGAAAACACTTCCATGACGCGGCATTTATCGTCATGGAAGTGAACACTTCCGTGATGATAATTTCAGTATTGTCATGGAACACTTCTATGACAACACAAGTATGACTATCTTGATTCTATCATAAAATCGTCATGGATGTACATGCATGACAGAAAACGTGACCTACTGTGACAAACATGTATCATCATGGAAGTGTATTTTTTGCAGTGTAAGGACTTCAGGTACTTTATAATTGATGGAGAATTGTACCTCACATAGATCCCCATTTCTCCATGAGGGCCCATATATGTACGTTGCGGTGGTGAAATCGGTTTGTATCCATCACAACCGAATTATCGCAGATGGGAAATACTTACTTGTTTCCATGTACTAACTGCAACGGGGAGACTGTATAATATGCAGTTGGTCGAATTTGTATCAATGTAGTATGAGAACCTACATGACCCCAACAAGCTGTTGGGAGATTACAATTCTGTAGGAGCAATCTTGTTATCAACTTGTCCCCTGATAACTAATTCCACAAGATCATTCTCGATATGTACACATAGTACAAAAATGCTCCACAGCTATGCCTCAATCTAGACAGTAATCATCAAATGCTCACAAACTAAATTTCATAGCATTATCCATTCTGATGGGTTTTATCCTGTTCTCGATATGATTTGCTCTCAAATTAATGATCTGAGCAATCAGCTTTGCAAAAACATGCTTCGTTATGTAAGACGCACATTGGAACATCTTGTTGATGTATCCAAAAGAACTATGGAATATCCAAATATCCCATATAACAGTTGAATTTGATCACTTATATCTCCTGTACAAGGAAATCTAGTCGCCCATCCTTTATTTTGAGATAAGATGGCATCGTGAACAATTTTTCTTTTTTGCACATATAGTACATATACAATCCAATGAATTTGGAAAATTCCCACTGTTAGATTGTGTCTTGTGGAACCTAATAATTTTCTCATCACCCCAATAATAGGAGGCCCAGGCAACCATGCCATATCTTGAACCTATCAAGTTTCTAGAAAATTATCTTGTACACCAAATGCGCATCTCATTTAATGTATGCATAATACAATCCAAAAGATAGAGAAGATATTACTCCAGGATTTCCTTCAAATCCCTTTTGCCGAGTCATGAGTAGGCTTCCTGTTGGGGAACGTAGTAATTTCTAAAAAATTCCTACGCACACGCAAGATCATGGTGATGCATAGCAACGAGAGGGGAGAGTGTTGTCCACGTACCCTCGTAGACCGAAAGCGGAAGCGTTAACACAACGCGGTTGATGTAGTCGTGCGTCTTCACGATCCGACCGATCAAGTACCGAACGCACGGCACCTCCGACTTCAGCACACGTTCAGCTCGATGACGTCCCTCGAACTCCGATCCAGCCGAGTGTTGAGGGAGAGTTTCGTCAGCACGACGGCGTCGTGACGATGATGATGTTCTACCGACGCAGGGCTTCGCCTAAGCTCCGTTACGATATTATCGAGGTGTAATATGGTGGAGGGGGGCACCGCACACGGCTAAAAGATCGTTGATCAATTGTGTGTAGAGAGGTGCCCCCCTGCCCCCGTATATAAAGGAGCAAGGGGGAGGCCGCCGGCCAAGGGAGGAGAGGCGCGCCAGGAGGAGTCCTACTCCTACCGGGAGTAGGACTCCCCCCCTTTCCATGTTGGACTAGGAGAGGAAGGGGGAAAAGGTGGAGGGGAGGAAGGAAGGGGGGCGCCGCCCCCCTCTCCTTGTCCTATTCGGACTGGGGGGGAGGGGCGCGCGGCCCTGCTTTGGCCTCCTCTCCTCTCTTCCACCTGGGCCCACTAAGGCCCATTAAGTTACCGGGGAGTTCCGGTAACCTCCCGGTACTCCGGAAAAATCCCGATTTCACCCGGAACACTTCCGATGTCCAAACATAGGCTTCCAATATATCAATCTTTATGTCTCGACCATTTCGAGACTCCTCGTCATGTCCGTGATCATATCCGGGACTCTGAACAACCTTCGGTACATCAAAACATATAAACTCATAATATAACTGTCATCGTAACGTTAAGCGTGCGGACACTACGGGTTCGAGAACTATGTAGACATGACCGAGACACCTCTCCGGTCAATAACCAATAGCGGAACCTGGATGCTCATATTGGTTCCCACATATTCTACAAAGATCTTTATCGGTCAGACCGCATAACAACATACGTTGTTCCCTTTGTCATCGGTATGTTACTTGCCCGAGATTCGATCGTCGGTATCTCGATACCTAGTTCAATCTCGTTACCGGCAAGTCTCTTTACTCGTTCCGTAATACATCATCCCACAACTAACTCATTAGTTACAATGCTTGCAAGGCTTATAGTGATGTGTATTACTGAGTGGGCCTAGAGATACCTCTCCGACAATCGGAGTGACAAATCCTAATCTCGAAATATGCCAACCCAACAAGTACCTTTGGAGACACCTGTAGAGCACCTTTATAATCACCCAGTTACGTTGTGACGTTTGGTAGCACACAAAGTGTTCCTCCGGTAAACGGGAGTTGCATAATCTCATAGTCATAGAAACATGTATAAGTCATGAAGAAAGCAATAGCAACATACTAAACGATCGAGTGCTGAGCTAATGGAATGGGTCAAGTCAATCACATCATTCTCCTAATGATGTGATCCCGTTAATCAAATGACAACTCATGTCTATGGCTAGGAAACATAACCATCTTTGATCAACGAGCTAGTCAAGTAGAGGCATACTAGTGACACTCTGTTTGTTTATGTATTCACACATGTATTATGTTTCCGGTTAATACAATTCTAGCATGAACAATAAACATTTATCATGATATAAGGAATAAATAATAACTTTATTATTGCCTCTAGGGCATATTTCCTTCAGTTCCCACTTGCACTAGAGTCAATAATCTAGATTACACAGTAATGATTCTTACACCCATGGAGTCTTGGTGCTGATCATGTTTTGCTCGTGGAAGAGGCTTAGTCAACGGGTCTGCAACATTCAGATCCGTATGTATCTTGCAAATTTCTATGTCTCCCACCTGGACTAAATCCCGGATGGAATTGAAGCGTCTTTTGATGTGCTTGGTTCTCTTGTGAAATCTGGATTCCTTTGCCAAGGCAATTGCACCAGTATTGTCACAAAAGATTTTCATTGGTCCCGATGCACTAGGTATGACACCTAGATCGGATATGAACTCCTTCATCCAGACTCCTTCATTTGCTGCTTCCGAAGCAGCTATGTACTCCGCTTCACACATAGATCCGCCACGACACTTTGCTTAGAACTGCACCAACTGACAGCTCCACCGTTCAATGTAAATACGTATCCGGTTTGCGATTTAGAATCGTCCGGATCAGTGTCAAAGCTTGCATCAATGTAACCATTTACGATGAGCTATTTGTCACCTCCATAAACGAGAAACATATCCTTAGTCCTTTTCAGGTATTTCAGGATGTTCTTGACCGCTGTCCAGTGATCCACTCCTGGATTACTTTGGTACCTCCCTGCTAAACTTATAGCAAGGCACACATCAGGTCTGGTACACAGCATTGCATACATGATAGAGCCTATGGCTGAAGCATAGGGAACATCTTTCATCTTCTCTCTATCTTCTGCAGTGGTCGGGCATTGAGTCTTACTCAATCTCACACCTTGTAGTATAGGCAAGAACCCTTTCTTTGCTTGATCCATTTTGAACTTCTTCAAAACTTTGTCAAGGTATGTGCTTTGTGAAAGTCCAATTAAGCGTCTTGATCTATCTCTATAGATCTTGATGCCCAATATATATGCAGCTTCACCGAGGTCTTTCATTGAAAAACTCTTATTCAAGTATCCCTTTATGCTATCCAGAAATTCTATATCATTTCCAATTAACAATATGTCATCCACATATAATATCAGAAATGCTACTGAGCTTCCACTCACTTTCTTGTAAATACAGGCTTCTCCAAAAGTCTGTATAAAACCAAATGCGTTGATCACACTATCAAGGCGTTTATTCCAACTCCGAGAGGCTTGCACCAGTCCATAAATGGATCGCTGGAGCTTGCACACTTTGTTAGCTTCCTTTGGATCGACAAAACCTTCCGGTTGCATCATATACAACTCTTCTTCCAGAAATCCATTCAGGAATGCAGTTTTGACATCCATTTGCCAAATTTCATAATCATAAAATGCGGCAATTGCTAACATGATTCGGACAGACTTAAGCATCGCTACGGGTGAGAAGGTCTCATCGTAGTCAATCCCTTGAACTTGTCGAAAACCTTTCGCAACAAGTCGAGCTTTATAGACAGTAACATTACCGTCAGCGTCAGTCTTCTTCTTGAAGATCCATTTATTTTCAATGGCTTGCCGATCATCGGGCAAGTCAACCAAAGTCCATACTTTGTTCTCATACATGGATCCCATCTCGGATTTCATGGCCTCAAGCCATTTTGCGGAATCTGGGCTCACCATTGCTTCTTCATAGTTCGTAGGTTCGTCATGGTCTAGTAACATAACATCCAGAACAGGATTACCATACCACTCTGGTGCGGATCTTAATCTGGTTGACCTACGAGGTTCAGTAGTAACTTGATCTGAAGTTTCATGATCATTATCATTAACTTCCTCACTATTTGGTGTAGGTGTCGCAGAAACTGGTTTCTGTGATGATCTACTTTCCAATAAGGGAGTAGGTACAGTTACCTCATCAAGTTCTACTTTCCTCCCACTCACTTCTTTCGAGAGAAACTCCTTCTCTACAAAGGATCCATTCTTAGCAACGAATGTCTTGCCTTCGGATCTGTGATAGAAGGTGTACCCAACAGTCTCCTTTGGGTATCCTATGAAGACACATTTCTCCGATTTAGGTTCGAGCTTATCAGGTTGAAGTTTCTTCACATAAGCATCGCAACCCCAAACTTTAAGATACGACAACTTTGGTTTCTTGCCAAACCATAGTTCATAAGGCGTCGTCTCAATGGATTTCGATGGTGTCCTATTTAGAGTGAATGCAGCCGTCTCTAAAGCATAACCCCAAAATGATAGCGGTAAATCAGTAAGAGACATCATAGATCGCACCATATCTAGTAAAGTACGATTACGACGTTCGGACACACCATTACGTTGTGGTGTTCCGGGTGGCGTGAGTTGCGAAACTATTCCGCATTGTTTCAAATGTAGGCCAAACCCGTAACTCAAATATTCTCCTCCACGATCTGATCGTAGAAACTTTATTTTCTTGTTACGATGATTTTCAACTTCGCTCTGAAATTCTTTGAACTTTTCAAATGTTTCAGACTTATGTTTAATTAAGTAGATATACCCATATCTGCTCAAATCATCTGTGAAGGTGAGAAAATAACGATATCCGCCACGAGCCTCAATATTCATCGGACCACATACATCTGTATGTATGATTTCCAACAAATCAGTTGCTCTCTCCATAGTTCCGGAGAACGGTGTTTTAGTCATCTTGCCCATGAGACACGGTTCGCAATTACCAAGTGATTCATAATCAAGTGATTCCAAAAGTCCATCAGTATGGAGTTTCTTCATGCGCTTTACACCGATATGACCTAAACGGTAGTGCCACAAATAAGTTGCACTATCATTATCAACTCTGCATCTTTTGGCTTCAACATTATGAGTATGTGTATCACTACTATCGAGATTCAACGAAAATAGACCACTCTTCAAGGGTGCATGACCATAAAAGATATTACTCATATAAATAGAACAACCATTATTCTCTGATTTAAATGAATAACCGTCTCGCATCAAACAAGATCCAGATATAATGTTCATGCTCAACGCTTGCACCAAATAACAATTATTTAGGTCTAATATTAATCCCGAAGGTAGATGTAGAGGTAGTGTGCCGACCGCGATCACATCGACTTTGGAACCATTTCCCACGCGCATCGTCACCTCGTCGTTAGCCAATCTTCACTTAATCCGTAGCCCCTGTTTCGAGTTGCAAATATTAGCAACAGAACCAGTATCAAATACCCAGGTGCTACTGCGAGCATTAGTAAGGTACACATCAATAACATGTATATCACATATACCTTTGTTAACCTTGCCATCCTTCTTATCCGCCAAATACTTGGGGCAGTTCCGCTTCCAGTGACCAGTCTGCTTGCAGTAGAAGCACTCAGTTTCAGGCTTAGGTCCAGACTTGGGTTTTCTTCTCCTGAACAGCAACTTGCTTGTTGTTCTTCTTGAAGTTCCCCTTCTTCTTCCCTTTGCCCTTTTTCTTGAAACTAGTGGTCTTACTGACCATCAACACTTGATGCTCCTTTTTGATTTCTACCTCCGCTGCCTTTAGCATTGCGAAGAGCTCGGGAATTGTCTTATTCATCCCTTGCATGTTATAGTTCATCACGAAGCTCTTGTAGCTTGGTGGCAGTGATTGAAGAATTCTGTCAATGACACTATCATCCGGAAGATTAACTCCCAGTTGAATCAAGTGATTGTTATACCCACACATTTTGAGTATATGTTCACTGACAGAACTATTCTCCTCCATCTTGCAGCTGTAGAACTTATTGGAGACTTCATATCTCTCAATCCGAGCATTTGCTTGAAATATTAACTTCAACTCCTGGAACATCTCATATGCTCCATGACGTTCAAAACGTCGTTGAAGACCCAGTTCTAAGCCGTAAAGCATGGCACACTGAACTATCGAGTAGTCATTAGCTTTGCTCTGCCAGACGTTCATAACTTCTGGTGTTGCTCTTGCAGGAGGCCTGGCACCCAGCGGTGCTTCCAGGACGTAATTCTTCTGTGCAGCAATGAGGATAATCCTCAAGTTACGGACCCAGTCCGTGTAATTGCTACCATCATCTTTCAACTTTGCTTTCTCAAGGACCGCATTAAAATTCAACGGAACAACAGCACGGGCCATCTATCTACAATTAACATAGACAAGCAAGATACTATCAGGTACTAAGTTCATGATAAATTCAAGTTCAATTAATCATATTACTTTAAGAACTCCCACTTAGATAGACATCCCTCTAATCCTCTAAGTGATCACGTGATCCATATCAACTAAACCATGTCCGATCATCACGTGAGATGGAGTAGTTTCAATGGTGAACATCACCATGTTGATCATATCTACTATATGATTCACGCTCGACCTTTCGGTCTCCGTGTTCCGAGGCCATATCTGCATATGCTAGGCTCGTCAAGTTTAACCTGAGTATTCCGCGTGTGCAACTGTTTTGCACCCGTTGTATTTGAATGTAGAGCCTATCACACCTGATCATCACGTGGTGTCTCAGCACGAAGAACTTTCGCAACGGTGCATACTCAGGGAGAACACTTTTATCTTGAAATTTTAGTGAGAGATCATCTTATAATGCTACCGTCAATCAAAGCAAGATAAGATGCATAAAAGATAAACATCACATGCAATCAATATAAGTGATATGATATGGCCATCATCATCTTGTGCTTGTGATCTCCATCTCCGAAGCACCGTCATGATCACCATCGTCACCGGCGCGACACCTTGATCTCCATCGTAGCATCGTTGTCGTCTCGCCAACTATTGCTTTTACGACTATCGCTACCGCTTAGTGATAAAGTAAAACAATTACATGGCGATTGCATTGCATACAATAAAGCGACAACCATATGGCTCCTGCCAGTTGCCGATAACTCGGTTATAAAACATGATCATCTCATACAATAAAATATAGCATCATGTCTTAACCATATCACATCACAACATGCCCTGCAAAAACAAGTTAGACGTCCTCTACTTTGTTGTTGCAAGTTTTTACGTGGCTGCTACGGGCTTAGCAAGAACCGTTCTTACCTACGCATCAAAACCACAACGATAGTTTGTCAAGTTGGTGCTGTTTTAACCTTCGCAAGGACCGGGCGTAGCCACACTCGATTCAACTAAAGTGAGAGAGACAGACACCCGCCAGTCACCTTTAAGCAACGAGTGCTCGCAACGGTGAAACCAGTCTCGCGTAAGCGTACGCGTAATGTCGGTACGGGCCGCTTCATCTCACAATACCGCTGAACCAAAGTATGACATGCTGGTAAGCATATGACTTATATCGCCCACAACTCACTTGTGTTCTACTCGTGCATAACATCAACGCATAAAACCAGGCTCGTATGCCACTGTTGGGGAACGTAGTAATTTCAAAAAAATTCCTACGCACATGCAAGATCATGGTGATGCATAGCAACGAGAGGGGAGAGTGTTGTCCACGTACCCTCGTAGACCGAAAGCGGAAGCGTTAACACAACGCGGTTGATGTAGTCGTACGTCTTCACGATCCGACCGATCAAGTACCGAACGCACGGCACCTCCGAGTTCAGCACACGTTCAGCTCGATGACGTCCCTCGAACTCCGATCCAGCCGAGTGTTGAGGGAGAGTTTCGTCAGCACGACGGCATGGTGACGATGATGATGTTCTACCGACGCAGGGCTTCGTCTAAGCTCCGCTACGATATTATCGAGGTGTAATATGGTGGAGGGGGGCACCGCACACGGCTAAAAGATCGTTGATCAATTGTGTGTAGAGAGGTTCCCCCCTGCCCCCGTATATAAAGGAGCAAGGGGGAGGCCGCCGGCCAAGGGAGGAGAGGCGCGCCAGGAGGAGTCCTACTCCTACCGGGAGTAGGACTCCCCCCCTTTCCATGTTGGGCTATGAGAGCAAGGGGGAAAAGGTGGAGGGGAGGAAGGAAGGGGGGCGCCGCCCCCCCCCCCCTCCTTGTCCTATTCGGACTGGGGGGGAGGGGCGCGCGGCCCTGCCCTGGCCTCCTCTCCTCTCTTCCACCTAGGCCCACTAAGGCCCATTAAGTTACCGGGGGGTTCCGGTAACCTCCCGGTACTCCGGAAAAATCCCGATTTCACCCGGAACACTTCCGATGTCCAAACATAGGCTTCCAATATATCAATCTTTATGTATCGGCCATTTCGAGACTCCTCGTCATGTCCGTGATCACATCCGGGACTCCGAACAACCTTCGGTACATCAAAACATATAAACTCATAATATAACTGTCATCGTAACGTTAAGCGTGCGGACCCTACGGGTTCGAGAACTATGTAGACATGACCGAGACACCTCTCCGGTCAATAACCAATAGCGGAACCTGGATGCTCATATTGGTTCCCACATATTCTACGAAGATCTTTATCGGTCAGACCGCATAACAACATACGTTGTTCCCTTTGTCATCGGTATGTTACTTGCCCGAGATTCGATCGTCGGTATCTCGATACCTAGTTCAATCTCGTTACCGGCAAGTCTCTTTACTCGTTCCGTAATACATCATCCCACAACTAACTCATTAGTTACAATGCTTGCAAGGCTTATAGTGATGTGTATTACTGAGTGGGCCCAGAGATACCTCTCCGACAATCGGAGTGACAAATCCTAATCTCGAAATACGCCAACCCAACAAGTACCTTTGGAGACACCTGTAGAGCACCTTTATAATCACCCAGTTACGTTGTGACGTTTGGTAGCACACAAAGTGTTCCTCCGGTAAATGGGAGTTGCATAATCTCATAGTCATAGGAACATGTATAAGTCATGAAGAAAGCAATAGCAACATACTAAACGATCGAGTGCTAAGCTAACGGAATGGGTCAAGTCAATCACATCATTCTCCTAATGATGTGATCCCGTTAATCAAATGACAACTCATGTCTATGGCTAGGAAACATAACCATCTTTGATCAACGAGCTAGTCAAGTAGAGGCATACTAGTGACACTCTGTTTGTTTATGTATTCACACATGTATTATGTTTCCGGTTAATACAATTCTAGCATGAACAATAAACATTTATCATGATATAAGGAAATAAATAATAACTTTATTTATGCCTCTAGGGCATATTTCCTTCACTTCCAACCTCACTCACTTTAGTAGTTTCAACATAGAAACCATTGCGGATATCCTTAAAACTCAGCAATGTACGGGTAGAATCTAGATACATCAATGCACCCATGATTACCATGTAGTACCCATAGAGAGTGTAATTGTGGCTTGACGAGAACCAACAATTACCGTTTCACGACCATAATTGTCATAACACTTCCATTACTCTTATCAAGAGCTTGGAAGCACTTAATCTCCCTAAATATCGTGTTAGTGGACCCAGTTTCCACTTAACACATTTCCTTCTCGAATTGCATTATTTTCATAAGTTTCTTAAAGAGAAAGAAACCAATTTCAACATATGATTGAACTCATATGGAAATAATACATACATCATAAACTATATATGTCAGAGGACATACCACAAGCATCATGTCTGATGACATAGCTATCATATTATGTTGATGGATATAATTCATTTTACAACATGTAATATGTCTATAGACATCATTAAAATGCATGACAAAAGATACTGAATCCGGTCTCCATATATGTCACTAAAATTGAAGTCCACTAACATGTCTTCGAGACTCAGTAGTGGACCTTCCTTTTGCTGAGCATGCTCCTAGTTACCCTTGTTTCGAGGAACGTATAGGAACTTTCAACCATGGGGAAATGATTGTCATGTCAAGTGAAGTAACATTCACACTTGTTCCCATGGGCCTCTTGCCCTTAGCCAATTGATGCATGTACAGAGCCACCAAATGCATGGAAGTATCACATTTCCTTGCATTGTGAGTCATACAACCACATGTATAGCAACTGACATTATTGACCTCGTCATTCTCCAAGAAATGACTTTCGCCCTTTTGTGCTCCATCCATATTCTGCTTCTCATGGGGAAATTATCCAGTTAAATCCTAATATATGGATGATTGAAAGTGGAGACCGACTTTTTGATGAGATCAGCATCAGAAACTGCGCTATTGCAGTAACTCAATTTTGAGTTGATTTGATGCACAACAGAGTTGTATGTTGTCACAACCTGAATAACATACTTTGCTATATAAACTATAGCAGGAGCCCATGGGCTGGTGCGGTTCATGGGAACTGAGATCTCGGTCCGCCAAGTTAATGTTGGCATTCATGGTTCAGGTTTGATAAACGTTGCCATCAATGGCAAACTCAACAAAACCCTCTCTTGGATATGTCCGACATATCCTCCATGAAATCATCATGCACAATTAATTTACTCTATAGTAAATCAATTTTCAATCATCATCAACATATAGCAATCAACAGATTGCCCAACCATATACGTTGATATAGTAATGTGCTTTACAATATAGTAATATATATATGAAATTACTGTAAATACACATACATACAAAAACTGCATAGCAAAAGCTAAAGCAGAAAAGAAAATGATGAAAAATTGCAATGGGCCCATTCTACACAACACAAACCAGTGGAATAGCCCATTTCTATTTATTTTTTTCATTTTCACTCATTTTTTTGCCTTTTGTTTTCACTTGCCTCCAGTCGGAATCTGTCCATGAGCCTCGGCCCATTTGGCCTTTTAACGCAGGTGTACTGGAGAAGCCCGTAATAGGCCATCCTCACGTGTGCATGCTCCGGCCTTCGACCGGTCGAGCCAAAACGGTTGGAACCGAAACATGTTATTGACCCGGGTTGGAGTTGGAGCACCATATATATCTGGATCTGAATCGATTCATGCACGTCATCAAACAAATATCTTTATAGTTTCTGCTCCGCGACAAATGTTTTGATCGCATGTTCTCTAATCCAATGGAGATGGCGGAGTTGCTCGGGACGATGTGCTAGTATATCTGGTGGCAGCGCAGGATGTTCGTTCGAGGCGAATCAATTCAATCCCCTG
The DNA here is from genome assembly GCF_002575655.3 of Aegilops tauschii subsp. strangulata. Taxonomy (NCBI): domain Eukaryota; kingdom Viridiplantae; phylum Streptophyta; class Magnoliopsida; order Poales; family Poaceae; genus Aegilops; species Aegilops tauschii. The sequence goes on from NC_053037.3 coordinate 618,534,476, forward strand.
GCCGAACAACAATATAATGGCTATTCAAGCCCTGGTGCTACATTATGTACGCGCCGCTGGAAGCAAAAGTACAGTGCCCAGGATGAATAAGTGGCCAGTGGTACTAGCGTCACAGCAGGTTCTTAATATTGATGCCCTTTTTGGTGATGATCACACAGGCTCTTGTGGTGCTGTTTTAGAGATAGCAAGGGCAATTTCATTGGAGCAGCTGCGTCGAAATTGTTACATGTTGCATACGTGGTTTCCGCGGAGGCAGCAGCACTACTTGAAGGTCTAAAATTACAGAAAGTTTGGGGTGTAACAATGACCTGGTGAGAATGGACAATAGTGTGGTGGTGGATGCTCTTCGGTTCAACGAAGGACAATCAATGGTGGCCGGACCTATAGTAGAAGATTGCAGAAGCCTACTGAGAGATTTTGGGAAGGTGTCTATTGAGCATTGTAACAGAGAGTCAAATGTTGTTGCTCATGAGTTAGCTCGTTGGGCTAGTGTAAACAACCCATCTACGTGGAGGGATACACCACCTAGTTTTATTCTTAAATTTTTACTGGACGATGTATCGGTTATTTGATTAACTAGGAAACAATGCCCGTGCGTTGCAACGGGAGAAAACAGCCCTTACATGCCCTTATCCATTGAGCATGGCTAAAGGCCACACAACATAATAAACATGACTAATACCTCATTCTCAGGTCCGCATCCTCTATTTAAATATAACACCAGACACATGTTTCCGCTTGTCGTTTTGTCATCCTCGTCGTCGGTGGTCGCAGTACCAGTTGTCACTAACCAAGGTTGGCAAGGTCCAATAGCTGGATTGTTGAGCCGCCTTCATGTCAGATGAAGATCAAAAGCGTTGAACACAATTTGTTTTTATCATTTGGCCAATATAATAGGGAAATAACACTGCACATAATATATGTCCGTATCATCATGTAAATTGAGTAGTTTGTGTCGGATAGACCATGAAACCTTAGCTGGACTTCTCATGCATTTTGACGGGAGTCATTAGGCCGAGTGAGACTGGTTGTACGTGAAGACGCGAAAGAGAAAAAGATTCCTTTCATATCCCTAGTTTAATAAAATGAAGTAAAACAAAGCATCATGTGGGCATATTTCAAATATTCGCCAAGTTTTATTAATATATGTATAGATTAAAACAATTTAGCTACAGTACCTCCCATTTAAAAAAACATGTTTACAAAAATGTTTGCCTTTTCAAATTTAAAGTTCAAAAAATATTTGTGCTTTAAAAATGTTTCCAAATTCGAGAAATAATCACAACAATACCTCCTAGTTTTAAAAATTTGTCTGTGTTTTAAAAAATACTCAGGTTTCAAAAAAATAAAAAACACAAATATTTTTCTTTAAAAAAATGTGCGACTTTAATTTTTTTTATTAACAACTTTGCCAAATTTTCGCATTCTAAAATATATTCACTTTGAAAAATATATTTTTCTCTCAGTATCTGCCGCCACTGTGCACGTAATTTAAAATTTCGTGGTGCTAATAAAACAAATACTCTTGTTTAGTTTATTGATAAGCATTTGAGTGCTCTAGCATGATTGGTTGGGTTTGATTCCTCGCGTCACAGTATTTTTTTGTTGGAAATTCTTTTAGCGTGGGCTCTTTGCACGCTAATGGGCTGGCCCATTGCGGCTCTATGCGTCCTGTGATTTTCTTTTTTTTTGGATAGAAACGAATCGAGAGAAGGAGGAAACAATCCTCTCTTTAATTTTAATATTATATTAGGGAAAGATAAAGCGAGCCGGCGAGAAGCCCATGGAGGAAACGAAGCTCTCGCGGCACACGGGTGCTGCCAGGATGACGGTGCGGCAGTGCCCGTCCTTCTCCATGCTCCCCGATGACCTCCTCATCATCTACTGGTTGCTGGCCGAGTCCCCGAGCAGTAGGGCGCGCTTTGCCGCCATCTGCAGCTCGTGGCGCGCGCCATCGCCACGGAACCACGGGTGCCCGCTCTGCCGTGGCTGCTACTCTCGCCGCGCAGTGCCCAGGACAAGACATGGCGCGCGCACTGCCCCGAGGACGGCGCCGCGGTGCGCCTCCAGCTCCGGCGCGGGGCCGTTGCGAGGGGCCTCGTCGGCGGCTACGACGGAGGCTGGGTCGTCTCGTCCCAGCCGCTGCTCAGGATAGCCAACCTCTTCACAGGCGCTAAGGTGCGGCTATCTGAGAAACAGAGGACGATGGCCTGCCCGTGCGTCCACCATGGGTGTGGTGATGCCCGTGGACCAGTAGTGTCAAAAATCGTGTTCTCCCAGCCGCCCACCTCAGAAGGTTTTATCATGGCCACCATGACCGAGAATCATGGAATCATGCTCTCTAGAGTTGGTTGTCCTGGTAAAGGGTGGATGATACATGGATTTCATTGTTTCGGATTCAAGGACATTGCCTTTTGCAACAGCGACCTCTATGGAGTCGCGTGTTATTCTAAAGTCCTGAAATATAAGATCGGCTTGAACAAGGATGGCGCTCCGGTATTCATCGCCCATAGCTGGATAGACATGCAAATGCTCCATTATTCAACATCTGCGAGCCCTTAGAAGGAGAATGCATCTTACATCGTTAATCTAAATGGATATCCTACAGTGGTCGTAATTAACCGGTGGTGGGGTTACCCCAATCCTTTCTTTAGGATGTTCAAGCTCATCAACACTAACACTTGGTCCGAAGTGACAATGTTGCGCGACCATGCCTTATTCTTGGGGCCGACATTTTCCAAGGCGGTGAATGTGCCAACCGGCAGGCATGGCAACATAGAGAGAAACCACATATATTACTCCAACGGTCTAAGTAGAAGCTCTGAAGCCCACGGCGATGAGGTATTCTTGAAGATCTCAAACAATGATGGTGACCTTAAGTATAACATCAACCACAGGAAGATCATTGCCGACAATTATAAGATCACGTCAGTAGGTTACTTTCTTGAGGATGGTTTTCATGATAGCATGTGGCTTCTTCCTCCTGATATCTAGCTAGTTGGTTATAAGTATACGCATGTAAGCTTAGTTCGATTTCCAAATAATTTCAATATACTCAAAAAAATAAAGTTTGCTGTAAGCTTAGTTGCCGTTTAACTCTCTATTCAAAGGGAATCAGTTTCACAAACCAAGTTTGAAATCGTCACTGCAACGCTAAAGATTTGAGGTTCGCAGACGTTGAAAACCGAAAGATGTGATTATTCTTACTGGATGATAGGCCGTATCAGGAACTCTATGCCCGTCGTCTTCTTCTTCTGTCTTTATGCCGGCACTCCCCTGCTCTATCATAATCGAAATGGCCACTGACCAGCCAACAAGACCCAAGACCATTACTACGCACCAACCTCATGAGACGAAATAACATTTTTCATGTTCAATGGATCAACTTTCCAGACGACGTTCTGAGCAAAGAAAATTGGAGTCCGTAACTGAAACCTAAAATTCATTGATTTCCAGCATGGGCCACACATGCTCCAAAAGATCATTAAGTAGTTTCATGTGGTCCGGTTGATCTTGAAGTTATCGATGCATCTCTTGAAAGTTCCACATCTAGTTCCGAGAGGCGGACTTTACTCCGGGATTCTCAAACTCGTGCAGGCTGGGGTGTCGAAGATGTGTGTCCCCAAATCAGTTTCTCTAGGTCTAGCATTTTTTCATAGGTTTATCATGTTGTGTTGTCACGTAGACACATCGTGGATGTGCGCTTGGTACTGCTGCTCTAGTTCGGACCAAGGAAGGTTAGCCAGCCCCGCCTCAATGGAGTGTGTGAGATTTGTGCCTTGACTCTGTCTGATCACTAGTAGAAAAAGAGGCTTCCATACGCCCCCATTAGTCCCCAAAACAATCGAACCGCGACAAAAGGGGCCTTTAGTCGCGGTTCGGGAGGAGACCCGCGACCAACTATCTGGGCCCAGCGCGCTCGGTCGACAGCTGGCGGACGGGAGGGGCTTTAGTCCCGGTTGGCCTGGCCAACCGGGACTAAAGGCCCATCCAGCTGGCGGACGGGAGGGGCTTTAGTCCCGGTTGGCCTGGCCAACCGGGACTAAAGGTCCCCGAAGGCCTTTAGTCGCGGTTGGCCAGGCCAACCGGGACTAAAGGCCCATCCCTATATATAGGACTCAGCTCACTTCACTTCACTCACCTCACTTCACAATTTTCAGAAGGGGGTGGTGGGTTTGCTTTTGGTTCCTCCTATGCACACAAGGTGTTCGATGAAATGCCCGAGAGCCTGAAACAAATATGATATGAAGTGTCCGAGCCACACTTGAGCTTTCTCATTTATTTTTCCTCCGCGATCGCGGTTAGCAACTTGAACCTTTCATGTGTCATTGATAAAACACGCATGTGTGTAGTTCATTGTTTAATTTGTATTATTTCTAGCTAGTTAGTTTAACAAATGCATGATGGTTAATTATATACTTTATATAATAATAATGCAGATGAATCGGCAATGGATGTACGGTCCCCGAATCTCCGGCGAGTTCACTACGGGTTTGAAAGATTTCCTCGTAGTGGCAAATGCGAACAAGCAGTAAGGTTTTATTATCTGTCCATGTGCTGTCTGTAAGAATCAGAAGGGTTACTCCTCCTCAAGAGACATTCACATGCACCTGCTTCGGCACGGTTTCATACCAAGCTATAATTGTTGGACCAAGCATGGAGAAAGAGGGGTTAGAATGGAAGAAGATGAAGAAGGGGATGATATCGATGACAACTATCATGATCATTTCGGTGATACTTTCATGGAGGATGATGCTGAAGGTGGGGAAGGGTTAGGTGAAGGTGAAGAAGAGGCACATGATGAGCCCGCTGATGATCTTGGTCGGACCATTGCTGATGCACGGAGACGCTGCGAAACTGACAAGGATAGGGAGAATTTGGATCGCATGTTAGAGGATCACAAAAAGTCGTTGTATCCAGGATGCGATAATAGTCTGAAAAAGCTGGGCTGCACACTGGATTTGCTAAAATGGAAGGCACAGGAAGGTGTAGGTGACTCATCATTTGAAAATTTGCTGAAAATGTTGAAGAATATGTTTCCGAAGAATAACGAGTTGCCCGCCAGTACGTACGAAGCAAAGAAGGTTGTCTGCCCTCTAGGTTTAGAGGTTCTGAAGATACATGCATGCATTAACGACTGCATCCTCTACCGCGGTGAATACGAGAATTTGAATGAATGCCCTGTATGCACTGCATTGCGTTATAAGATCAGAGGCGATGACCCTGGTGACGATGTTGAGGGGGAGAAACCCAGGAAGAGGGTTCCCGCCAAGGTGATGTGGTATGCTCCTATAATACCACGGTTGAAACGTCTGTTCATGAACAAAAAGCATGCCAAGTCGTTGCGATGGCACAAAGAGGACCGTAAGTCCGACGGGGAGTTGAGACACCCCGCTGATGGAACGCAATGGAGAAAGATCGACAGAGTGTTCAAAGATTTTGCAGCTGACGCAAGGAACATAAGATTTGGTCTAAGTACTGATGGCATGAATCCTTTTGGCGAGCAGAGCTCCAGCCATAGCACCTGGCCCGTGACTCTATGCATCTACAACCTTCCTCCTTGGTTGTGCATGAAGCGGAAGTTCATTATGATGCCAGTGCTCATCCAAGGTCCAAAGCAACCCGGGAACGACATCGATGTGTACCTAAGGCCATTAGTTGATGAACTTTTACAGTTGTGGGCCAGACCTGGTGTACGTGTCTGGGATGAGCACAAAGGAGAGGAATTTGACCTACGAGTGTTGCTTTTTGTAACCATCAACGATTGGCCTGCTCTCAGTAACCTTTCGGGACAGACAAATAAGGGATACAATGCATGCACGCACTGCTTACATGAGACTGAAAGTGTACGTTTGGTTAATTGTAAGAAGAACGTGTACCTGGGTCATCGTCGATTTCTTCCCCGAAATCAGAACGTAAGAAAGAAAGGCAAGCATTTCAACGGCAAGGCAGATCACCGGCCGAAGCCTGCGGAACGTACTGGTGCTGAGATATTTGATATGGTCAAGGATTTGAAAGTCATCTTTGGAAAGGGTCCTGGCGGACAATCAGTTCCGCGGGGAGTTGACGGGCACGCACCCATGTGGAAGAAGAAATCTATATTTTGGGAGCTAGAATATTGGAAAGTCCTAGATGTCCACTCTGCAATCGACGTGATGCATGTTACGAAGAATATTTGCGTGAACCTGCTAAGCTTTTTGGGCGTGTATGGGAAGACAAATGATACAAAGGAAGCACGGCAGGACCAGCAACTTTTGAAAGACCCAGATGACCGGCATCCGGAATGGTTTCAAGGTCGTGCCAGCTACGCTCTTACCAAAGAAGAGAAGGTCTTTTTTTTTGAATGCCTGAGCAGTATGAAGGTCCCGTCTGGCTTCTCGTCGAATATAAAGGGAATAATAAACATGGCGGAGAAAAGGTTCCAAAACCTGAAGTCTCACGACTGCCACGTGATTATGACGCAATTGCTTCCGATTGCTTTGAGGGGGCTCCTACCGGAAAATGTTCGAGTAGCCATTGTGAAGCTATGTGCATTCCTCAATGCAATCTCTCAGAAGGTAATCAATCCAGAAGATCTACCACGGTTACAGAACGATGTGGTCCAATGCCTTGTCAGTTTCGAGTTGGTGTTCCCACCATCCTTCTTCGATATTATGACACACCTCCTGGTCCACCTAGTCGAAGAGATTTCCATTCTCGGTCCTGTATTTCTACACAATATGTTCCCCTTTGAGAGGTTCATGGGAGTATTAAAGAAATATGTTCGTAACCGTGCTAGGCCAGAAGGAAGCATCGTCAAGGGCTATGGAAATGAGGAGGTAATTGAGTTCTGTATTGACTATGTTCCTGACCTTAAGCCGATTGGTATTCCTCAATCGCGGCACGAGGGGAGACTAAGTGGAAAAGGCAAGATCGGAAGGAAATCCACGATATGTATGGACGGTCATTCTATGACTGAAGCACACCACACAGTTCTGCAAAATTCCAGCTTTGTGGCTCCGTACTTCGAGCAACACAAGAATATTTTACGCTCGGACAACCCGGGGAAGCCTGAATCCTGGATTAGAAAGGCCCACATGGAGACTTTCGGCAGTTGGTTGCGAAAACATTTAATGAATGACAATGATGTTGGAGATCAGCTGTACATGTTGGCCAAGAAACCATCTTCGACTATAATGATTTTCCAAGCGTACGAGATAAATGGGAATACATTTTACACCATCGCCCAAGATAAAAAGAGCACCAACCAAAACAGTGGTGTCCGCTTTGATGCAGCAACCGAGAATGGGCGAAAGGTCACATATTATGGTTACATAGAGGAGATATGGGAACTTGACTATGGACCCTCCTTTAAGGTCCCTTTGTTCCGGTGCAAATGGTTCAAGCTAACAGGAGGTGGGGTAAAGGTGGACGAGCAATACGGAATGACAATGGTGGATTTCAACAATCTTGGTTACCTTGACGAACCATTCGTCCTTGCCAAAGATGTCGCTCAGGTTTTTTATTTAAAGGACATGAGTAGCAAACCGAGGAAACGAAAAGATAAGAAAACGATCAATACATCATGCGATGATCCAAAGCGCGACATTGTTCTTTCAGGGAAAAGAAACATCGTGGGAGTGGAGGACAAGACAGACATGTCAGAAGATTATAATATGTTTGGTGAAATTCCGCCCTTCAAAGTGAACACTGACCCAAGCATTAAGTTAAATGATGAGGATGCTCCATGGATACGGCACAATCGTAAGCAAGCAGGGACACAAGGGAAGAATTGATGTGTAATAATTTATTGTACCAAACTTTGTATTTGGTCGATGAACTGAATGATGTATCAAACCTTTTGTCAAACCTTCAAGGGATTTTAAAATGAATTAGTTTTATTTTTCTGATTTTTTTGATATATAATTGTATTTTTAAGATTTTAAAATGAATTAGTTTTATTTTTCTGATTTTTTTGATATATTATTTGTATTTTTAAGATTTTAAAATGAATTAGTTTTATTTTCTGATTTTTTTGATATATAATTGTATTTTTAAGATTTTAAAATGAATTAGAAACAAAATAATATAAACTTTAATAAAATATATAAGTACAAACAAAATAAAATAAATTTTAATAACATAAATAAAATTTATGAAACTAAAATTATCAAAGTATTTTCTGTTCAAAACATTATAAGCAACCTCTAGTATTTTTGAAACTAAAATTATATAAAATTGATTCAACTAAAATTATCGAAGTATTTTCTGTTCAAAATCATTGAAAGCTAAAAGAATTTTCATAAAGAACTTTTTTTGTTAGAAACTTTAATAGCAAAAATAATTATCATAAAGTAAAATAAATAAGTAATTAGAAACAAAATAAAATAAAATAAATAAGTTTTTTGTTGTAAGTAGAAACAAAACAAAATAAATAAAGCAAAAAAGAAAACAAAAAACAGGCAAAAAATAAAAAATATGCCACCTACTGGGTGACCACGGCCTGAATACGACTAGAAACCCATCGACGGTCCAGGATTCAGGCCCGCAGAAGGCCTAGTAGGCCCATCGGGCATAGCAGTGACAATTAGGCCCGTAAGCCTGCAATGGAGAGGAGCTCAAGAGGGGAGCGGCAGTGGGGCTTATAAACCACTGCGCGCCCCTCTCAACTAGCGAGGTGGGACTAAACTTTCGACGCGGGCGTAGCAGCACAATGCCTTTAGTCCCGGTTGGGGAGGCGGACCGGGACTAAAGGGTACCCTTTAGTCGCGGTTGTTGTCCCCAACCGCGACTAAAGGCTCTTTCTGCGCGGGAACGAAAGCGGCGCCAAAACCCTTTAGTCCCGGTTGGGGAGGCGGACCGCGACTAAAGGTACCCTTTAGTCGCGGTTGGTGTGGCCGACCGCGACTAAAGGGTACCTTTAGTCGCGGTCCGCCTCCCCAACCGGGACTAAAGGTATGTGTATATATACTGCACTTAGCAGTTTCCGCCACTTCCCATTCTCCTCTCTCGACGCCGAAGCCCTGCCCCGACGCCGATCGACGCCGAAGCCCTGCCCCGACGCCGACGCCGACGCCCTGCGCGCCGCCGCCCCCGTCCCCAGTGAGCGCCGCCGCCGCCCGTGCCCTGCCCTTAGCGCTCCGCCGCCGCCGCAGCGTGCCCCTGCCCTTGCCCGCCGCCCGCCGCCCGACGCCCTACCCGCCGCCGCCCCCGTCCCCAGTGAGCGCCGCCGCCGCCCGTGCCCTGCCGCCCGCCGCCGCCCGCTCGCTGCCCCTGCCCGCTGCCCTGCCAAAAGAAACCAAAAATAAAGAAGAAAGAAAGAAGAAAGAAAAAGGAAGAAGAAAAAAGGAAGAAGAAAGAAAACGGAAGAAGAAAAAAAGAAAACAAAACAAAACCAAAAGAAAGAAGAAAAAAAAGGAAGAAGAAAAAAAAGGAAGAAGAAAAAAGGAAGAAGAAAAAAAGGAAGAAGAAAAAAAGAAAGAAGAAAGAAAGAAGAAAGAAAAAGGAAGAAGAAAAAAATGAAAACAAAACAAAACCAAAAGAAAGAAGAAAAAAAAAGGAAGATGAAAAAAGGAAGAAGAAGAAAAGGAAGAAGAAAAAAAAGGAAGAAGAAAAAAGGAAGAAGAAAAAAAGAAAGAAGAAAGAAAGAAGAAAGAAAAAGGAAGAAGAAAAAAAGAAGAAAGAAAAAGGAAGAAGAAAAAAATGAAAACAAAACAAAACCAAAAGAAAGAAGAAGAAAAAAAGGAAGAAGAAAAAAAAGGAAGAAGAAAAAAAGGAAGAAGAAAAAAAGAAAGAAGAAAGAAAGAAGAAAGAAAAAGGAAGAAGAAAAAAAGAAGAAAGAAAAAGGAAGAAGAAAAAAATGAAAACCAAATGAAAACCAAAAGAAAGAAGAAAGAAAAAGGAAGAAGAAAAAAAGAAGAAGAAAGGAAGAAGAAAGGAAGAAGAAGAAAGAAAGAAGAAAGAAAAAGGAAGAAGAAGAAAGAAAGAAGAAAGAAACCAAATGAAAAAGGAAGAAAAGAAAGAAGAAAGAAAGAAGAAAGAAAAAGGAAGAAGAAAAAAGGAAGAAGAAAGAAAAAGGAAGAAGAAAAAAAAGAAAACAAAACAAAAGAAACCAAATGAAAACCAAAAAGAAAGAAGAAAGAAAACCAAATGAAAACCAAAAGAAAGAAGAAAAAAAAAGGAAGAAGAAAAAAAGAAGAAGAAAGGAAGAAGAAGAAAGAAAGAAGAAAGAAAAAGGAAGAAGAAGAAAGAAAAAAGAAAGAGGAAGAAGAAAGGAAGAAGAAGAAGAAAAGAAGAAAAAAGGAAGAAGAAAGAAACCAAATGAAAACAAAAAAGAAAAACAAAGAAAACAAAACAAAATACTTGGCAGTGCTCAATAATCTTATTTTTTAATTCCTCCTCCTCTATGTCCCCTTAATCTTATTTTTTAATTCCTTTATACTTAAAGAATTTTTACTACATGCAGGAGTGACATATGGCGGACGATAGAGCCGAGCCGCTTAGGGATCCGGAGGCTGAACGTTATTTAATGGGCATCATCAACAACGAGATTCCTTATGTGCCGGGCTCAGAATATGAGCAAGAAGAGGATGTAGTCTCTTCTTTTCTGAACCTTGACGGTGGAACAGAGATTGTCGATGATCAAGAAGGTGAAGGAACGGACATTGTCGACGGAGGTCAACCGTCAACAAACGACGATCTCGAATTGCAAGTAGCAACCACCTCCGGCGAGGTATATATATACATTGAGCCTCTCGTGATACAAACTTACTGAAATGTGAATACATATGTATTAACGCGCGCGACTCTCTTTCTTTTTTTAGCCCTCCGGATCGAGTACGACAAAGCGTGGCAAATCCAAGGCGATGAAAACAGGAGAAACATATGCCATTGAGTTTGTCAGTGAAACCGGCAAGCCCCTACAGCACACCTCAAAGTTTATCAACCAATGCGGAGTCATTGTTAGAGACAACGTCCCGATCACCGTCCAGGAATGGAAGGAGCCAAAGAAGGCACGTCTTGGTTTCAGTTTTGTCGACAAGAGAACGAAAAAGGATTGCTGGAGAAAGCTTATGGAACATTTCATTCTACCTCCGGAATACAACAAAGTCGATGAATTCGGTAACGAGGTTCCGGGTGGACGTCAGAGGAGGAGGCTAGTTAAAGAGTTCGCTCTTCAGAAGATGGGCGAAGCATTCCGGAACTTCAAGAAAAATTTAACCCGTGACTATATCAACAAGGGCAAGACTCCGGATTTCAATGGACAACATGAGAAACTGAAAGATGATTGGCCAGAATTTGGGAGGCAAAAGCAATCGGAGCATTTCAAGGAAATATCGAAAAAAAATAAGGATAATGCGAGTAAGAAAAAGTTCCATCATATTATGGGGCCAGGAGGATACCGCCTTTCGGAGCCTAGGTGGCAGAAGATGGAGGAGGACCTGAGGGTGCGAGGAATCCCTCTAGGTACAGAGGGATGGGACCCAAGGGCCAAAAGCTGGTGGTACGGGCATGGGGGGTCGCTAGACCCGGAGACAGGGGTGTGTGTTCACCGGCAGAGACAGTTTGCTCCCACCCAAGCCCTTATTGACGCAATGACCCAAGCTCAAGAGGGCTTGATCAAGTTCAACAGAGAGAAAGACGCACTGACAACAGCCCTCGGGAATGATGAACACGGAGGACGTGTACGAGGCAAAGGCAAAGTTCCGTGGAAAGTAGGGTTTTCCCAGGACAATGACCCGTACTGTTACAGAAGCCGTAAGAGAAAGACGGACTGGGATGCAGATCTTATGACGAAGTTTGCATCGGAACTCCATGAGTTGAAGCAGACCGTGCATGAACTAGTAAAAGAAAAATCGGCTGCAGGGCCGCATGAAGATCATGAAGCGGATCGCGGAAGCCAGCAGCGGAGAAGCAGCGTGGCTTCCACGGATGCCCCGCCTGGTGCTAGTGCACCGATGATCGAGATTCGTGCACCGGAGCCTCACTACCCCGTGGATGATGTAAAGGAGATGAAAGAACGTGATCTGCATTATCCCGTGGGGAACGTTTACACGAAGGTAGCTAGCGGCAGTGCTTTACCCTGTACACCTGGAGCACTCCACCACAACAACCCCATTGCATATGGCTATGCTCGTGTCATGGTGGAAGACATAGTCCAAGGGTTTGAGGACCTGGAGATTGACAAACCTACACCCGAAGGGGAGAGAAGACTTGGAGATGTCAAGTGCCAGATCATTCTATGGAAAAAGAAGTACATAGTGTTTCCAGGCGAGGCGCCAAGGCTAGCAAGTCCACCCCCCTCCGAAGGTGGTGGTGGTGGTGGTGGTGGCGGTGGTGGCGGTGGTGGTGGTCGTGGTGGTTCACCTACACCTCCTTCACGCCATTCGACGCCGTCCCCCGATCCACAACCTCCGGCGGGTACGACGCCCCCCAATCCACCTCCGACGAAGAAGCAGAAGCAGGCGGACAACAAGGAAACCCGCTCCTGGACTATTAACCCGGACCCTTATGTACCTAAGACCACAAGGGTACCGGAGCCATCACTGAAGCCTCTCCTCCCAAGGCCTGGGGAACTTAGTGAAGCTGAAACCAAATTGGCCGCGTCTGCTGATTATGAGAAATGGAAGGCGGATATGAAGGCGATAAAAGAGCCTGAGCCCAAGCAAGTATTCACTGAGAAGCAAAAGAAGTGGGCTAAGGATTTTTTGACGACACCGTCCCAAGCCGAGCTGAATATGCCTGACGACTATGGACATGAACTTCGTAGGCAAGCAAAAATATTGAAGGAGGAGAAAGAAAAAAGTAAAAAAAGCGGGAAACAAGTTGACCAGCTCGGGATGCAGAAGAAACAATCGATCCCCCCGCTCATAGTGAAAGCCGGTCCGGAAGAGGACCGCGAGATCATAGCAGCTGCGGCAGCACTTGGATTGACTGTAGCGAGTGCCATGAAACAAGCGTCCGAGATGGGTTTGACTCTTCGTGCCTTCTTAGGCCTTGAGGATGCGCCAGTATGTGAGATAGCATTACAATATGTGCGGAATGGGCCTCTCGTCGAGCCTGCGCGGGAAAAGAGTCTACCACCACAAATGCGAAATCTGCTACGTTGGTACAAGCAATTCATAACATGAGCCGACAAAGAATATGTTTATGCGGATGTTACAGATGAGCATCACACCAAACGGTACTCTGTACAAGTTCATATGAGTGAATTGTTCCAGCTGTTCAATCTGCGCGACCTCGACAAATCTATGCTGAGTTGCTACGTTCTGTAAGTGATTTATTTCTACCTCATCTCGTTCTTCATTGCCTGCACTATATATATATATTGTCCTAACTATATTGTTGCGTACGCTATTATGCAGATTGAAGATTTGGGAATGCAAAATAAGAAACATCCATGATGTTGGGTTCATTGACCCACATATCGTTAATGGACATGTGTTACAACATCACCCCGAAGACATGGAGAAAGACTTGTACAAGTTTCTTAGAAAGCATCAACTCAAAAGTCATATTCTATTTCCTTACCATTTTGGGTGAGTGTTTCTCTCTTGTGCCCATTCTCTTTTGTTTACTCCATGCATGGTATGTCTAATCGATGAGTTATGCATGACTGTGCATGTAACGTGTCCGCAGGTTCCACTGGATTCTGCTAAATATTGAACTTCACACCTCCAGAGTTCTAATCATGGACTCTATGGATTCGGATCCAAAGCGTTGGGCCGACATGAGAAAAATGCTGCAAAAGTAATTATTTTCAATCATTTGAGCTCTATATCGATCGGTCTCTTTCGTTCATTTCCTAATATCAAGTAACTAATAACTCCCTTGTTCATTTAATTTTCTTTGCCCTGTAGGGTTTGGAGACGGTTCTCAGAAGAAATTGTCGGTGAATTCAAACATGAGCTAGATTTCAGAAGGTTAGTTAATGTGGATAAGCAGCCACTGGGGACCAATCTATGTGGATACTATGTTTGTGAGAACATCCGGAGACACACCTCTGAGCGGAAGGCATCGGATAGCGTGCGGAACGCGACGGATAACTTGCGGAGGAGGCTTAGTCCAGAAGCTCGCTTCCGACCAATTCAAGAAGAATTAGCAGGATTTTTCATGAGGGAAGTCATCAATCCTAAAGGAGAACACTATACCGAGGACGAAGAAATTTATATGCATACCCGAGATTGAAACTTGTTCGAAGTTGTATATGGTCATCCATCCTAATTGTGTATGGAAACTTGTTCGAAGTTGTATATGGTCACCCGAGATTGAATATATATTATATATTCCTCTTGAATTCTTCTTGTTTGAAATTTCATATGCATGTATATAGTAGAGTAGAATATGTGTACTGAAACTTCATCAAAATTAAAATAAAACACAAAATAAAATATAAAAGAAATAAAACACTCCAAACTAAAAAGAAACTAGGTTTAGGGGGGCTAAAACCCTAAACCTGCGGAGGAGGCCTTTAGTCCCGGTTGGCCACGAGAACCGGGACTAAAGGTTCTCCGCCCCGACGGACCACTGGCGCCCACGTGGACGGGCCTTTAGTCCCGGTCAGCCACAAGAACCGGGACTAAAGCCTTTAGTCGCGGTCCGTAAGAGGCGCGACTAAGGGGGGGGGGTCTTTAGTCGCGCATATTTAGTCCCGGTTGCACAGCCGGGACTAAAGGCTGTTGCGAACCGGGACTAAAGGGCTTTTTTCTACCAGTGGATCACGGTGTTCTACAGGCTCCATCCATGTTTTATTCTCCGGAGGGACGATTTGCTTCGCAGATTGTGGCCGCCGACATCTTCTGATCTATACTGATGAATTTTCCAGCCAATGCTTCTATAAGCTTCTGTGTTTAAACAAGTTTGATCCATGGAGGGAAGGCCAGAGGTGACAATTAATGAGCTTTGCTCATGGCACACTGTCGTGGATGTAAGAGAAATAAGACTTCGGCACCCTCAAAGATTTGATGTATTTTTTTAACAGTTTGTCCAATTCACATTTAGATGTTTTTTAAGGAAGTCAGATCTAAGCTCCCACAAATATATAATGCAACAACAAGAAACAAAAAAAAACTAAGAAAAACTTTTTTTAATTTCTGTAAGATAATTTTTGACGATCTATCCTACTTAATATTTGACCTTTGGCCTTTCCCAAAAAAATATTGAAAGCTGCCGGTACTTCATTGTTGTCATGCACGTATATACAGAATGGCAGGTTCGTATGGAAATCTTCACGTTTTGATCTGGCCAAACAGGAGTGTATGCAAGCGTGCATGGCAAGTATAGATCTGGAAAAAAAATCTAAATGGAGGCTGGGTGGTTGTCTCCCAGCCTCTTCTCAGGATAGTCAACCTCTGATCAACAGCGGCGAGGTGCCGCTCTCCGAGAAACAGAGGAGGATTTCCTGCCCGCGTGCCAACTTGGTGCCTGGTGTTGCCCGTGGACCTATCGTCCGAAAAATTGTGCTCTCCTCGAACGGTTGTATCATGGCCGCCATGACCAGTAAGTGCGGAATCATGTTCTGTAGAGTTGGATGTACAGCTGAAGGGTGGGTGATTCAAGGACATTGCATTTTTCAACGACGACCTCTATTGTGTGGCACATGATTGCAATAAAATCCGTATGTGTGGGATCGGCGTGAACAAGGATGGCGCTCTGATATTCACCGCCTATGACTGGATAGACATGCGAATGCTCAATCATTTACCATCTGCAAGCCCTTACAAGGAGAATGCATCTTGCATCGTTGATCTAAATGGAAAGCTTTACGGTGGTTGTGATTGACCGGTGGCAGGATCACCCCAAGCCTTTCTTCAGGGTGTTCAATCTCATCAACAGTAACACCAAAACTTGGTCCAAAGTGATGGGGTTGGATGACCATGCCTTATTCTTGGGACCGACATTTTGCAAGGCGGTGCATGTGCCAACGGACCGTCATGGCGACAGAGAGAAACCACATATGCTACTCAAACGGTCTAAGTAGAAAGTCTACAATGATGCGGTATTCTTGACGATCTCAAACAATGATGGTGACCTCATGTATCACATGTAAGACAGGAAAATCATTGCCGACAATTATGAGATCACATCACTAGGTTACTTCGTGAAGGATGGTCGTCATGATAGCATGTGGCTTCTTCCTCCTGATATCTAGGTAGTTGGTTATACATATATTGTTGGCAATCGTTGTATGGAAAATTAAAAAAATTATATGCACACGCAATGATCTATCCATGGAGATGCATAGCAATGAGGGGGAGAGTGAGTCTACGTACCCTCGTAGACCGTAAGCGGAAGCGTTAAACAACGCGGTTTATGTATTCGAACTTCTTCGCGCTCCAACCGATCAAGTACCGAACGCACGGCACCTCCGCGTTCTGCACACGTTCAGCTCGATGACGTCCTCCGCCTTCTTGATCCAGTAAGACGGCGAGGTAGTAGATGAGTTCCGACGGCACGACGACATGGTGACGGTGATGGTGAAGTGATCTTCGCAGGGCTTCGCCTAAGCACTACGAAAATATGACCAGGGGTGTAAACGGTGGAGGGGGGCGCCGCACACGCCTAACAATTGATCCTACTTGGGGTCCCTCCCAAGCGGCCCCCCTTTCCTTATTTGGAGTGCGGGGAAAGGCAGGGGAGGGTGCCCCCCCCTTTCCTTTCTCCCATGAGAGGGAAAGGCAGGAGGGGCTAGCCCTCCCCCTTTTCCTTCCCTAGGGCTGGCCAAACAAGGGAGGGGGCGCATGAGCCCCCTTGTGGGCTGGTCTGTCCCCTTCTTTGGCCCATAAGGCCCATAACTTGCCGGGGGGTGCCCAGAACCCATTTCGGTGACCCGATTCCTTCCCGGTACGTCCTGAAACACTTTCGGTGCCCAAATACCATCGTCCTATATATCAATCTTTACCTCTCAACCATTTCAAGACTCCTCGTCATGTCCGTGATCTCATCCAGGACTCCGAACAACATTCGGTCACCAAAACATATAACTCATATAACACTATATCGTCAGCGAACGTTAAGCGTGCGGACCCTACGGGTTCGAGAACTATGTAGACATGACCGAGACACCTCGCCGGCCAATAACCAATAGCGGAACTTGGATGCCCATATTAGCTGCTACATATTCTACGAAGATCTTTCAATAATAGACTCCGGTATCTGGGAGTTGCATAATCTCATAGTCGAAGGAATAAGTATTTGACATGAAGAAAGCAATGGCAATAAACTGAACGATCATTATGCTAAGCTAACGGATGGGTCTTGTCCATCACATCATTCTCCTAATGATGTGATCCCGTTATCAAATGACAACACATGTCTATGGTTAGGAAACCTTAACCATCTTTGATCAACGAGCTAGTCTAGTAAAGGCTTACTAGAGACACGGTATTTGTTTATGTATTCACACATGTATTTAAGTTTCCGATCAATACAATTCTAGCATAAATAATAAACCTTTAGCATGAATAAGGAAATATAATATAAAATAACAACTTTATTATTGCCTCTAAGGCATATTTCCTTCATATATGTATGCAAGCTTACATCTATTTTGAAATAATTTTCAGTGTCCTAAAAAATTAAGTAAACAGTTAGTTTGGTTCGTGTCATCTAGCTTTTCATTCAAAGAGAATCTATTTCACAAACCAAGTTTGAAATCGCCACTGCAGCACTATGGATTTGAGATTCCGAAATGTTGAAAATCGAAAGATGGGACCATTGTTACCTGCTGATAGGCTGCATCAGGACCTTCATGCCCGCCAATGGTGTCGTCTTCTTCGTCCGCCTTTACCTCTGCGCTACTCTGCTCTTTCGCAATGGAAATGACCACCGACTAACCAACCAAGACCCATACGATTACTACACGCGAACCCCACGAAACGATTTTTTCCCTATTCCACAACTCAACAGTCTAGAAGACGTTCTGAGCCACGCCTCAGACTTAATGAGTGGCCATCATTGATTCATCCAAATGAGAGCATCTATAACTGAACAGGGCAAATCTGACCACCTAAAGATCACGTGCACATCCGGACGTGTCCGCGGACAGTGTCGGCCTGCCCATCAAATGCCCTCCTTTTCGACCACGACCCACTTTTGAAACTACAAATTCACGCAGACCACGACCCGACTTTTGAAATTACAAATTCACACAAACACATGCATGTTGATCATTACACGTAAACAATGAATACCACACATAAATTAAAATAATTCATACATAAAAATACATAGTTCATGCATAGATTTAGTCGGAGTGCATAATTGAAACATAAAATTCATTGATTTCTTGCATGGGTCCACATGCTCCACAAGATCATTGAGCAGGTACAAGTTCACTTGTTGATCTTAAAGTTGTCGATGCATCTTTGGAAAGTTCACAGCTTGCTCCGCATCTTGTTCCAAGAGGCGGACTTAAATTGCAGGCTTCTCAAAATCATGTGTGCAAGTTTCCCCTTCGCCGTCATCCTCACATTCATGTTGTGCAAGATTACACAACATATCATCAGTTCCGTATGTAAGTGACCAATCATCCTGTAGAGCACACACCAATCTGAAAGCCTCTCATACTTGACCTTCAAAAATCCTATGAAGTTTTGCCTTTTCTCTAGTATTTCACAACAGGGACATGATTCGTAAGAGGTTTCCAGACATCCAACATAACCCTGGATCGATAAAAGGAAAGGCGGGTGATAGGTGCCAGAACGCCGGCCCAAATTTGGGCCGGTCTGCCCGCGACAATCCGATCAAGGCGAGTGTAGCCGTCTGATGCCTTCATCTTCCTCACACGCGCGTACAAGAATTTTCCCCTGCATCTCGCTCTCATATCGCCGTTGCGCACCCTCTCTGATGGTCGTCCCTCACCGGCCGCCCTAATCGCCTGTCCCCGACCCTACCGATCATCCTCGTCGCCTTTCGCCGGCTGCCCTCATCATCGCTCGCCCGTCCTCGCGGCTGGCGGTCACCACGCCCACCAGCCTCAGTTTGTAGCAAAAACGAAGCCGGTTATAGAAAAAAAAAGAGTCCGTTCTAGCAAAAAATAGGTCGCCGTGCGCGGTCACCACGCTGGCCATCTCTCTGTTTGTAGCAAAAAAGAAGCCGGTTGCAGCTTTTCGTCATCATCCATAGCTTCGGTCGTCTATGGTTGAAACTTTTTTCGCATCCGGTTGAAGCTTTTCTCGTAGCCGGTTGCAGCTTTCGAGTTTGCACAATGCCCCACCTCCAAAAATTAGTCTTCTGGCTGAATCTTCTTCCAGAACCATTGTAGCTTTCTTATGAACGGTTGCGGCTTTCCTAAGAACGATCGTAGCTTTTCAATTGCATGGTGTCTCGGTTGAAGCTTTATATGCCATCAGTTGAAGCTTTCAAATCAAACGGTGGAAGCTTTCGTATGAACGGTTCCAGCATCACCCTGCTGTGCGCCATGTGCTGTGCGCCATGGCTGGGTGCGCGCCATTCACGGCCCTCTTGCAGCTCCCCCGCCTCACGACTTCTCCACCCTCGGCGTCTTCTCCGCCCCCCGCCGTAAACGTTTCCTTTCCCTAAAAGGAATTAGCCCTAGGAGTCCTAGCCATACACGAGTGTACATACATTGCGAGTTTAGATCTTGAAATTTTGAAAATCTCCCAAAGAAAACAATAGCAGATACTAGTTGGAAATTTATAATTAATTCCGTACTAGGAAAGGAACGGTGTCAACATACATATACTGTATACCAAAATATGTTCAACCTCCACGTAGCCCTTCGACCAGACGCCTCCTTTCCTGAATCCAACCATACATATCTCTGGTCTTCACACGTTTTGCTCTCCCCTCGTGATCGATCTATAGAAGGCGAGCCGCGAGAAGCCCATGGAGGAAACGAAGCGCTCGCGGCGCACGGGTGCTACCAGGACGACGGTCCGGCAGTGCCCGTCCTTCTCCATGCTCCCCGATGACCTCATCATCATCATCTACCGATTGCTGGCCGAGTCGCCGAGCAGCCGCGCGCGCTTTGCCACCATCTGCAGCTCGTGGTGCGCCGCCATCGCCGCGGAGCCACGGGTGCCCGCTCTGCCGTGGCTGCTGCTCTCGCCACGCGGCGCCGAGGACAGGACGTTGCGTGCGCACTGCCCCGAGGATGGCGCCGCGATGCGCCTCCAGCCCTGGCGCGGGGCTGTTGGGAGGGGCCTCGTCGGCGGTTACGACGGAGGCTGGGTGGTCACGTCCCAGCCGCTGCTCAGGATAGTCAACCTCTTCACAGGCGATGAGGTGCCGCTGTCTGAGAAACAGAGGACGATGGACTGCCCGATCGTCAACCATGGGTTTGGTGATGCCCGTGGACCAGTCGTGTCGAAAATCGTGCTCTCCCAGCCGCCCACCTCAGACGGTTGTATCATGGCCGCCATGACCGAGAATCACGGAATCATGCTCTCTAGAGTTGGTTGTCCAGGTGAAGGGTGGACGATACATGATGCTTGTCATTGTTTCAGATTCAAGGACATTGCCTTTTGCAACAGTGACCTCTATGGAGTCGTGCATTGTCCCAGTTACCTCCTGAAGTATAAGATCGGCATGAACAAGGGTGGCGCTGCGGTATTCATCGCCCATACCTGGATAGATATGCGAATGCTCGATAATTCAACATCCGCGAGCCCTTACATGGAGAATGCATCTTACGTCGTTAATCTAAATGGATATCCTACAGTGGTCGTGATTAATCGGTGGTGGGGTTACCCTAATCCTTTCTTTAGGATGTTCAAGCTCATCAACACTAACACTTGGTCGCAAGTGACGATGTTGGGAGACCATGCCTTATTCTTGGGACCAACATTTTCCAAGGCGGTGAATGTGCCAACCGGCAGTCATGGCAACATAGAGAGAAACCATGTATACTACTCCAACGGTCTAAGTAGAAGCTCTGAAGCCCACGGTGATGAGGTATTCTTGACGATCTCAAACAATGATGTTGACCTGAAGTATAACATCAACCACAGGAAGATCATTGCCAGCAATTATAAGATCAAATCCGTAGGTTACTTTGTTAAGGATGATAGTCATGATAGCATGTGGCTTCTTCCTCCTGATATTTAGCTACTTGGTTATAAGTATACATATTCAAGCTTAGTTTGATTTCCAAATAAATTTAAATATACTCAAAAAATGAAGTTCACAGTAAGCTTTGTTCGTGTCATCTAACTCTCCATTCAAAGGGAATCTGTTTCACAAACCAAGTTTGAAATCACCACTGCGGCGCTAAAAATTTCAGATTTCCGGATGCTGGAAACCAAAAGATAGGACCATTCTTACGGGCTGATAGGCTGCATTAGGAAATCCATGCCCTCCAATGGCGTCGTCTTCTTCGTCCGCCTTTATCTCGTTTATTTCCATGCTATCACTATGGAAATGGCCACCGACCAGCCAACACACAAGACCGTTACTACACACCAACCCCATGAAACGAAAAAACATTTTTCCTATTCAATGAATCAACTTTCTAGACGGCGTTCTGAGCCATACCTTAGTCTCAATGTGCCAGACGGCCATCATGATTCATTCACATGAGAGCCTCTACAACCGGACTGGGCAAATCCAGCCCCGTAAATGTCCGCGGGCACGTCCATACGCGTCTGCGGATAGCGCCAGCCGGTCCCTCAAATATCCCTTTTGCAACCACAACCCCACTTTTGAAACCTCAAATTCATGCAAACACATACACATAAATCATTACACATAAACAACGAATACCATACACAAATTAAAATTATTGGTACATAAATATACATAGTTCAAGCATAAAAAAAGTTGGAGTGTGTAATTGAAACATGGGCTACATATACTCCAAAAGATCATTAAGTTGTTTCATGTGGACCTGTTGATCTTGAAGTTGTCGATGCATCTCTTGAAAGTTCACAACATGCTCCACATCTAGTTCCGAGAGGTGGACTTGATTCTGGGATTCTCAAACTCGTGCATGCTGGGGTGTGGAATATGTGTCTCCCCAAATCTATTTCACAACATGCCCCCTCTGTCCCAAATAAGTGTCTCAACTTTAGTATAATTTTGTACTAAAGTTAGTACAAAATTGAGACACTTATTTTGAGACGGAGAAAGTATTATTTGGGCATGCAGTTACTCGATTTGTAGTTGTGCATGTGGAGAGATGCATGAACTTGATTCCTTTTGCATGCAGTCTTGTAGCAAAAATGCTACATCGACGTGAATTTTACACGCCATCAACATACCTTTCCAAACAACTAAACTTGCCCCACCCCCTCTGATTTTCAGGGGGCTAGGGCCCCTCCCCCCCCTTGATCCAATCACAGATTAACAACTCAAACTAACATGTAAAACCATGTAAAAGTCCGTCGATGTAGCATTGCCGTTTCCCGTAGTCTAGTCCGTAACTCCAAACCGGTTCCCAAGAAGATGGTTTCCTTAAACTGGACTACTGGAGTGGTTCCACGTACGATGCCCTGCAGTGCACTGAAGTGCTGCAGGTGAGGGCTGAGGGGCGCCGTGCATAAACCCTCCTTGTATGTAACTTTGCTACACTACACTTGGATGTGTAAATTAGAAGTGGATTGCAGAGGACGGGGCGTCGACCCGTTGGCTGGGCAGCTGAGACTAGCTGCCAGCCCACCCAAGTTCAAAGCCTTCGCTTTGACGTGCGGTGCTTGCGGAGTTTCTTCTATAAAAAAAAAAAACCAACGAGGATTAGCCCTTGGGTTGGTCTCATTTTTTTTAAGTGGATTGCAAACTTGATTTCTTTGTGGGGTTCTATTTTTTTAACATAGTATAGACGCAAGCGCTCATATACACGTGCATACACTCACCCCTATGAACGCACACACGCACACCCTATCCCTATGAGCACCTCCGAAAGAACCGTAGGCACCTCGTCGTCCACGGGAACGTCTCCTCCCACTGAATGTGCATCACCGGAAATCCTGAAATAAATTCAGGAATAAATGCGAGCACCAGGATTTGAACCCTGGTGGGCTGGGGATACCACAGTCCCTCTAACGATCCAACCACGGGTTGATTTGCTGTGGGGTTCTATTTGCGCTGCACACGGCATGCATTCGGTTACTCGATTATTTATTTATTTATCTTGAGACAAGTTGCTTCATTTGTAGTTGTGCATGTGGAGAGATGAACTTGATTTGTATGCTGGGCCGGAGCAATTGCCGCCTTTCACGATGCACCCATCCCCTTCCGTATCGACAGGGTATCCATTATTGCATTTCCATCTGCGCGAGTGAATGACCCATTTTTTACACAGCCGTGTCGTGTGCCTTGTATCCTTTCTGAAAATAAGAAGATGTTGCGCGGGTGGTGTCGGTGGCCGTTGTACCCACGATATCTCCGTCTCTCCCATGGGCGATCTTTTCTTGCCCTCTCTTTAGCCCTATGTCATGAAAATGGGACATTTTGTGAAATAATTTCAAATCGGGTTCATTTTGTGCTGAACTTTACGAAATGGGCTAGTTTTGTCGTTTTTCACACATTTTGCAAGCCGGTGCATGTGCCAATGGACTGTCATGGTTATAAGTATATGTAAGCAGGCTTAGATCTATTCCAAAATAATTTTCAATGTACTAAAAAAATTATGTTCACAGTGAGCTAGGTTTGTGTCGCCTAACCCTTCTTTAAAAGGGAATCTGTTTCACAAACCAGGTTTCAGATCGCCCCTGCAGCGCTATAGATTTCAGATTGCCAGATGTTTAAAACCGAAAAATGGGACCATTCCTACTGGCTAATAGGTTGCATCAGGAATTCCATGCCGCCAATGGGTTCCTCTGTAATCTTTTTCCTTACCAAGGTTTTAATGATGCAACTTTATAAGGCTCACTATTGACCCCAATATGACACTTGGCCTCTATTTCTCAATTTTTACATGTTTCGGTATTCTTTTACGAGTTTTTCAACAAAGAAAACAGGCCAAAATGGCCCGAAACAGGCTAAAAAAAAGAAGAAATGGCCCAAACCAGGCCACATGGCCCGAAACTTGCCTTTGGGCCCGTGTCATGCTTTTTTCTTTTCAGGCATGTGAACTAGCCCGGCACGACATGAAACCGGGAGGGGCCCCACACGATCTGAAACTGGCCTTTTGAGACACTTATTTTGGGATGGAGGGAGCACTATTTGGGCATGCAGTTAATCAATTTGTAGTTGTGCATGTGGAGAGATGCATGAACTTGATTCCTTTTGCATGCAGTCTTGTAACAAGTAACATAATGCATCGACGGGCATTTTGCAGGCCATCAATGGACCTTTCGAAACAACTAAACTTGCCCCCACCCCCCTCTAATTTTCAGGGGGTGGGGGCCCTTCCTTCTCCTTGATCCAATCACAGATTAGCAACTCAAACTAACCCTGTAAAACCCATGTAAAAGTCCGTCGATGTAGCATTGCCGTTTCCCGTAGTCCAGTCCGTAACTCCAAACCGGTTCTTAAGAAGATGGTTTCCTTAAACTGGACCAGTGGAGCGGTTCCACGTACGATTCCCTGCAGTGCATTGAAGTGCTGCAGGTGAGGGCTGAGGGGCGTGGTGATCTCATCCGTCCGTGCTCCGGGATGCACATGCATGCATGCCGCCGAATCGTGGAACCAACATACAGTAACTGTTGGATGTTGAGGTTCACAGATTGATTGATTCTATGATTGGCATGCATCTCACGAGCTAGCGAGTTTGTGAGCGCACGCACCGACACACGGCACGGAGCGAGGTGTGGTGAGGTGACTCATCTTCCTCCTTCCTGGTGCATGCGGTTATTAGGGCAGGGAGAATTGAGCTACATGCGGCCGATGACCCACCCACCTCACTAGCTGCAGGCTGCAGCTGGCTTCCTTGTTGCCATCCTCGTGTGCAACGACAAGGAGTCGTTCAGCTCCCTCCCAGTCCCAGGGTCCGTGATCGCCGCTCGGGTGGCGCCCGTGTACGCTGGGCCGGAGCAGTTGCCGCCTATGTCTGTCACGATGCACCCATCCTCTTCCCATTCTTGCATTTCCATGTACGTGAATGACCCATTTTCACACAGCCGTGCCGTGTGCCTTGTATCCTTTTCCGAAAAGAAGAAGAGGTCCCCTGCAGCAGCGGCAGTCCACATCTCTCTCACGCACTTGTGACCCTTCGGCCTCGATCGATACGCGGACCCAGGGTATGACGAACCCAAAAAAAAATCACTTAAACCCTCCCTGTCTGTCACTTTTCTACATGCACTTGGGCGTGTAAAATACAAGTGGATCGCAAACCTGATCCCTGTGTTGGGTTCTACGTACTATTTGGGCATGCAGTTACTCGATTTGTAGCTGTGCATGTGGAGAGATGCATCAACTTGATTCCTTTTGCCGTCAGTCTTGTAGAGGTGGAGCCGTTTTCCCTAGTCGTGACTCCCAACCGGCACGACTCCCAAGAAGAGAAGATGGTTGAGTTTAAACTGGACGAAGCCCTGCAATGCACCCAAGTGTTGCAGATGAGGGCTGAGGGGCGTCGGCGTCGTGATATCCGTCCGTCGTATCATTTCCGGTAAGATGTTGCGCGGGTGGTGCCCGTGGCCGTACCATACCTCCCCGTCTCTCCCGTCCCGTCCACAGCGAGCAAGAATCGATCGGGGCAGTGTGTTTGTGTGCTGTGACACCCTTGTTTTTACTCGTGCAGCAGTCCGGATCCATGATCTCTCTCTCACGCACGGTCGCAGCACCCATCGCACTACTACTACTTCCTACTCTACCAACCCATGATCCGGTTCCACCCAACTCATCAAAAAACAAAACAAAAAAGATCCGCTTCCACGAGGCCTGCCTAGCACGTGAAGGACGTCGGGATCTCCGTACGTGGCAGAACGCGTGACCGTTTGGTCTCGAATCGATACGCCCGCGGACCCAGGGTATATGCCCAACCAAATTTCTTACGTGTATTTTATAAAATAAATTCCATTTGTCAATTCAGCAAGTAATAATGTTAAGACTTTGCATTGTAATTCGGCATACAACCAATAACACGTAATTGTATGTATGGTTTAAGCTGGAAAGCTGGGTAAACTACCGCACAAATAATTTTGACAACATATACCACTAGTTCGAGATAGCTAGATGCCTCATATATTTCTTTTGACGATTCACGAGAATATATATAAATCTAAAAATTAAATAAGAATTGGCTACGACGATGATTAATGTTGACACACCAACACGCCACGTGTACCCTCAACGCCGGGGGTGATGCATCACAGCTCACGTTGAGAGAGATCTGACCAAAGCATGATACGCAAGACAGCCGACGGACGCTTTTGCAGACCCGAAACCCCACACGCCTGGGGGGAGGGGGGGGGGGCTCGTCTAGTAGTCTAACGGCTATGGGCTTTCCTAGGTCGATTCGCTCGCCGGCCCCTATAGCCTCGGGATTCGCGGCTCTCAAACTTGAGGAACAATGAAGAACGAGAGAAAAAACGATGGAGAGATAAAACTTAGATGAGAAAGTAGTATATTGATGTTTCGATTGTGTGTTGTTCTATTGCCCGTCACCTCTAACATATCTATGAGGTGGCTGGACTTCCCGTACAAGTAAAGGATTCGTCTAGACTTTCCTTACAAGAAAAATACACCAAGTCCCATCCTAAACTTTTCGGTCTTTCCAAGTTGGACTCCCGTCCGGATTCGCATCACTTTCATGACCTTAGATTGCACATGACCTAGATTGCATCTGCGCTTGGATTACCTAGGTCCTCGAATTGAGTCCTCAGATTGGGACGTCGGATTTGAACCTTGGATTGAATATGACCTCAGATTTCCCGACGGGATTTTTTAGCCCAATCTTGTCTTGCCTCCATGGATCGCATACGACCTCTGATTGAGATGATTTATATATATAAATCAATCAGCTCGGCGAGACGAACACTTTTCATTCAGGGAACTCTTTCATCCGAGGTCATCTTGAAGGGGTAATAGGCGGAACAGTACTCCAGCCTGAATCTCAATACTTCAAGCTTAATTTCGACCCCTGAGACAAGGTCGGATGGCAATGACCTAAACATAAAAGTTTGTCACTGGAATGATATGGAGTTTATTTATGTAGAATACCTTTTCATTTTAGGCCATCTTAATTACGTTTACATCCATTCCAAAAACTAACGTCAACACATGCCCCTATGTTTTTCGTCAAATCTTGCATGCCAAGAAATAATCTGTTTTTGTGTTTGCTCTAAGGATGATGTCAACACTCCATCGGTCATTTATATTTTGCTTAGGACAATAATCGTATGTCGGCCATTGCCTATCTAAGCTTCTTGCCACATACTCGGGTGGTACTTCTTAGATACTTGCCATTGAGAGCTCGAGGTAACAATGTCCCTTATATGGATTCCATCAAATATGAGTTTCCGGGAACTACTTTTGTGATCCTAAAAGGACCTTCCCAACTTGGAGACCACTTCCCAAATTTCCTATCTCTTTAACTGATTGGTAGGATCACTTTCCACACTAGATCTCCAACCTGAAAATTCTTCAATTTGACATTCTTATTGTAAGCTCTTGCCACTCTTAACCTGTCTCTCTCTATGGTCTTCAAAGCACCCAAACGTTTATCGGCAACTTCATCAATATTGTCCACATCAAGTTATAAAAAGTCCACCATCAATAAATCATTTTGTTTGGCTATTCTCAAAGCACTCAAATTCACTTCCACGGGTAAAACAACCTCTTGGCCATATACTAGCTCATATGGAGTTACATTTGTAGCGCCATACCTTGTGATTCTCTGCTCCCACAAAGCTTCAGACAACAACTCATGGCATCTCCTTGGATTATTCTCAATCTTCTTCTTGATGAGCTTGGTTAAAATT
Source organism: Aegilops tauschii subsp. strangulata (assembly GCF_002575655.3). NCBI lineage: Eukaryota > Viridiplantae > Streptophyta > Magnoliopsida > Poales > Poaceae > Aegilops > Aegilops tauschii. The sequence continues at coordinate 618,562,276 of NC_053037.3, forward strand.
TTATTGCTAGACTCATCTTGTCCATTAGCTTGGGCATAATACAGAGAAGAATCGAGCAACTTTATCTTATGAGATTCAGCAAATTCTCTAACTTGATGCGACATGAAAGATGAACCTTGTTCTGTAGTCAATGCTTGAGGAATGTCGAATCTATGAATAACGTGCTCGGTTATGAATTGAATTACCTCTGTATGTGTCATATTCTTGAGAGGTACTTCAGACCATTTAGTGAAATAATCGGTTGCCACCAACACGAACCGATGCCCCTTTGAGGTTGACGCATGAATTTTTCCAATGAAGTCTAATCCCCAACCCCTAAAAGGCCACAACTTGATAATAAGATGTAACATAGCAGTAGGAGCCAATTGAATATCACTATTTTTTCACAAGCTTCACACCCTTTATTAACCATTAATCATTGTCGGCAAATAAAACCCAGCACGTCACGGTAACCATTTCATCTTAGGAGCCGATGATGAGTGGGGCTTAGGGCCCCACTCAAAATTTTGAATTCCCCTATGAAAGAAAAAGTTTTAAATTCAACAAACTTGTACAAAGAAATGCCCCTAGTCAATTGATTTGTCCCCTCTCATAATTATCTCTAGTTCCGCCCCTGGAGCAAGCCCCAACCTTATTTGTAAAGGTTTTGGCTGCCATCTTCAAGTGCAACACTTAGTGGACCGTTTCAATCCACCTTGGCGGAGGCACGAGGAGAATATACTAAGCCTTTGTGTCTATTTTGGGGATCCTAGTGACTTCACACTGTTTCAATGGAGACTAGTTTCCCTCGGGAAGTGAACTTTGGGATAAATCTCGGTATCCATTGTGTGGTTATCTCTCATCCCCTTTACTTACTTGCTGCTAGTATTACTTACTTGCATATATCGTATGCTAAGTTGTATCTTGCTCATCACATAGGTTGCTCACTTAGTTGCATAAATCAAGAGAACGTATTTTTGAGTTATCCCTAAATTGTTAAAGGAGCATTGGATGATAATGCCTGAAAGGTTCGATGCATATAGAAAATGAGAAGAAAACTCGATGCAACACCTTTAGTCTAGCTAATGCAAACAGATTGAGGTGTTGGATGTCGACATATGTGCCAGGATTCCTCTCCTACATTTTGCGAAGAATATGGACAACAATTCCATAAAGTCCAAAAACGTCCCAAACCTCTCCTCCATAGTCCTCGGCTTAGCTCTCCAAGCCTTCCCATACGAAATGTTGTACTTCCATCTGCTCTTAATTGTTGTCTGGACGTGCTTCGCTGCCATGTATTTCTTCTCCACTATCTCACTGAAAAGAGAAGCACAATGAGAGTTGACTTAAACATTGGATTGTCCTGCAGACATTTGGCCTGACACAGGTGTGGGGCACGACCCAATTCACTTCATACTTCGGAAGGTGGTCGTGCACCCTTGCACGACAACCAACAGAAGTACAACTCAGAGTCAAATATTTTGGAATTGACACATTAGTTTGGAAGACCCGTTGCATGGACATTGCCCACTGTGTCACGACTTCCCTTATCTTCTATTGCAAGCTATACAGAGCCAATATTATTCATGTGATATTCCCAAGACGATTCATACCCATCGTTCACGGGCATGATGGTCGACATGTCATGATTCCATGAAGCAGGAATAGGCACCTCCTCGTCACTCTCTTCATCATCTTATTCATCTTCTTCATTCAAATCATCAGAATCAAGATCTTCCGCCAATCCATCCTTGTCTTCCCCTGCCGTCAAATCCTGCATTTTCCCGCTCTCTCATCCCCGACAGGCTCGCCACTATTGGCATCTCCTGCCGACTAACTACACTACCCTGCTTCATAAGCACCTACATTATGTGACATATAATCAGACTGATCAACAATTTGTGACACAGATGCATCCATCTCACCAGTCGTCTGACTGCCCTGTCCAGGCCCAACTTGTATCAAATCAGTCTGGTTCAGCACGACAACCATCAGGGCGACATGGATAGTCCTTTGGCATTTGCATGATGCTAGCCAATTCGACCACTGATGTGTCCGAACTAGTGGTAACAACTCCTAGAAAATGTGTGTACGGGATTTGGTTCACAACGACTAAACCTTAAGGCCTCGTTTGGTGGAAGGGGGTTGGAAGGGTTTGCAACGGATTAACCCCGCGGGCCTGGTAATCCTCGGAAGTCCCCATAAAGTAGTTTGACGCACAAGGTTTTGACTAGTCCAAACCATCCGATCCCCAACAACCCCCTTCCGTTCCACATGGAACTGAACCCTCGAGGGCCTACTTGTGGAACTGGAAGATGTAGAGATTGGGTGAGACGCTGAGATCGGGCGAGCAACACAGGAAATTAGGAATAAGAAGGGATTAGTGGGGATTGGGTGAAGGGGAGGGGATCATCGAATTCCCTGTAATCCTCGACCTCCTTGGGGCAGGAAAACCTTCCTTGCCAAATGAAGCCTAACGGTCCACAAATTAGGAACAAGCCCGATAGTATACCCCCTTTCCCTAACCTTCGGGCTTACGGGCTTGTCCCTAACGGTCCACAAATTACTAAATTACAAACTACCATAGCAATAAAAATATGACGGCCACCTAAAGTATACCCCTTTCCCTAATATTGACTACATACATACTAAAATGAGCGAACATACATACTAAAATATGTTTAGATGCATACGAATAAAGAGGAAGCTAAAATATGACTACCACCTAAATAATAATAATAATAATAATAATAATAATCATAATAATAATAATAACGTACCACCCAAAACATGAGTACCACCTAAATAATATACATACCGTACCACTTAATAATAATCTACGTACCAACAAATGGCAAAGCCACTATCTAAGCATACATCTACATTAATCCAAACAAATACCATGCACCTAGCCCCCAAAAAATCATGAACACTAAACCAAAAATAGCAAGTGATTAGGGTCATTCTTGATGCGTGCGAAGCCCGTCCCTTGCCTCAAAATAGCACCACCACCGCCGCTGCATCGCGCACCCGAGAGCCCAACCCAACACACCACACCAGTCCACCATTGTTGCCCAACCTTGCTCCACCTCCACACCCAAACACGCCTCCACGAGCAACAGATCGGGGACGCCCTTTGCCTCGTCTCTACCCTCCCTAGAGCCTGTGGGGTAAGAGGATTTTTTTTGGGCAAGAAATTATTGGTGCAATTGACTGTTTCGAATCGGACAAAAACGAACAGAGAGAGTAGCGACAGTGACAGTGAGACAGGCACAGAGAGTAGCAATATTTCTGAAATAATCTCAAATCGCGTATTAGTATTTTTTAAAATTCCCAAATTAACCCGGCTGCTACCAATTGTTGAAGAAAGGCCCATCTATAGCCCGCAGGCTGATTATTCACAGCCGGAGCTGTCTCCACTGTCCGATCCAATCGGACGGCTCCCATCGAGCACGCGTCGAAGAGAACCCATTCCCCTCTTTCATCCTACCTTTTCCCGACTAGAGCGACGGCGCCGGCAACCCTTCCACGGCGGCACGGCGGCACCGTTCGCCGCGTCCAGACTCCGTGCGCTGCTCCGTCGAACGGCGCCCTCCGTCCCGTGCGCGTGGCCTCGAGGTGCGCGGCGGGGGAAGGCATCCTGTGCCGCGGAGACATAGATCGCGCCTGCCTCATCATACAGATCGTTCCGGCGGCGGAGCGGCCGTGAGCAGGTGACGGCCGCGGTACGCTCCGTCGTCCTTGCGTTCAGCACTTAGCGTGGCATGAGGGAGGCGACACCGGCGCGGCGGCGTGCCGGCCAGCGCGAATCGTAAGGTCCGTGGGTTCTGATTTGGGGAAAACCTAGGGTTTGGGTTTCATGATTTGGGAAAAGCCAATTGGCATTATATCTTGCCTTACCTCAAGTCATTTAGTGCCTAAACATGATCTTTAGGTGCTAACAGGGAAACATCAGGTCTTATTTTATCAACGATTAGCACCAAACCATGACCATTAGAACTAACTCAAAATAATCAGGTACATTAACTTGATCATAATTAATTGGATACAATTGACACTTAATCATGAAAATTTTAGGCTGTAAAACGCATGAACATAAATAGAAAGAATGGGTAGTGGGGGGTTGCACATGGCTGCATATATACAGTGGTCACCCTACGCTGTGAAACAGAAGGCAAAGCACCAAACCAAACCATGGGCTCCAAGTGCTTCTTCTTCTTTCTCCTCTTCCTTTTGGTTTCCACCTTCACTCATGGTGTTGAAGTTCTTCCGGATGTGCAGATCGATGCCTCAAAGGCTGCTGCTAAGAGGATACCAGAGACGTTGTTTGGACTGTTCTTTGAAGTATGTAAAAACTCTTCTCACTTCTTTTTGAAACTTGTTCTTCTTTTTTTTCCTCTTGATTTTCTTGATCCACTTCCCAATCACATTGTTAAATTTGTCTGCTAGTATTTTTCTGATTTACTTTTTCAAGAACACTCCCAAGTATCTAATTAGGGCCTGTTTTGAACCTCTCCAAACTTCTCAAAATCTGAAAATCTAGCTTCTCAAGCCAGCTTCACACTTCAGCTCGCGAACAGAAAGCGTTCGGTGCTGTCCTGGCTTCTCCCAGTGCTAGGCCTGCTGGGCGCCCCTCTTGGGCTGGCTGGAGAAGGCCTGGTTCGGCTCTTGGTTCTAAAGAGGCCTAAACAGAGCACAAAAATGGGCTGGTCTGCACCACTTTGTGTTAGTTTGGGCTGAAAACAGTGCCCAAAGTTTTTTTTACATGAGCTATTGCTGCGAATTTTTCAGTACAGAGAGATATACAGAGACCTTTTCAATATTTCTTACAAGGTATAATTTTGAAGACAATTTAGTTTTATCATGTGTCATACATCTAAATGTATATAAGTTTGCAAATCAAAATGGTCACACATCTAAAGACATGAACATGATTAGGTAGCTAGTTCGTGCCTAAACAAATCAATGTTAGGACCACTTTCCGCCGGTGTTGAAGCATCGGATGCATTTGCATCTACAGTAGCAGTACACTTTGAACAAAAATGCACATTCAGCAGCCATTCAGGAGCACACTTCACACATTTGCACATATGGCTGAATATTTGCACACATTTAGCACTAGAGTTCTGAACTTTTTGGCAATTTGCATCAACAGTACTTCAAACATTTGCACACAATGCAGCATATTTGCAGATTCATCAGCATATATGCGCATTCAGCACACAATGCAGCATATTTGCACATTCAGCAGCCATTCAGCAGCACTACAAACATTTGCACACATTGCAGCATATTTGCACACATATAAGCACTAGAGTTCTGAATTTTTGTGGCAATTTGCATCAACAGTAGGAACATCCCTGCACCTTGCTCGGGACCATAGGGAAGAAGACCTCAACTTGCTGCGGTTTGGGGGAGGGGGGTCGTCGTTGGGATGTTGCTCCTGGCTTGGGAGAGGTCTCCAGTGTCTATGGCGTCGGGGTGAGCTGCTCCTTCCCGGGGGGTCGCTGCTCCTGTCTTACGGCGGGAGGGAAACTGCCTGGGAAGGCCGGATCTGTAGGCGAAGGGAGGATCCGACCGGCGACGGAGGAGGCCGGGCTTGGCGGTGGTGAGGGTTTCGGGAGGAGAACATGAGAGAGAGAGGGGGAGATATGTGCGAGTTGTTCCTGCTGCGTATCTGTTCGAGCGAGGAAGAGCGCCCGAACCGCTAGTCGATTTCTTCTTTATTGCAACATATTTTTTTATACAACACACATTACATGTTTTCTATATTGACATATGTTGACTTTGTTATATTGTCTTATGCGTATATAGGAGATCAATCACGCTGGAGCTGGTGGAATATGGGCAGAATTAGTTAGTAACAGAGGTATCGCACTTAGTCTTCCTTGTACATCTGTTGAAGAAATGATTTGTGAAGTTATTTGACGTTGTGAATTTGACGAAATGGTTTTTCATGGTTCAGGTTTTGAAGCTGGAGGCGCCCTTACTCCATCGAGGATCGAGCCATGGTCAATCCTTGGGAACACATCAACAATACGCGTAACAACAGATAGATCTTCTTGTTTCAAGAGAAATGTTTTTGCTCTAAAGATGGAGGTTCTTTGTGAAGACTGTCCGCCCGGTGGTGTTGGCATTTCTAATCCTGGATTCTGGGACATGGTATGAATTTGTCTTAATAGATAAATTAGTCTTCACCAAGAAATACGAGGCATAATTTTTTTTTTCTGAATCTACAAATTGACACTTCAAGAGACTCTTTTTTTGCACAGCTTAAACTAACAATATTTATTTCTGAGCTAATAATATTTTTTGCATTTCAATTTTCAGAATATAGATGTTATGGCGCTGCTAGAAGGAGGGCGCGAGAGGGCCGGCCGGGGGCCTTTTGCCCACGGCCGGGCAAGATGGAAGGGATTTCCTTCTTAATTCTTGCTTGATTAGATTGATACATCTCCTCTCTTTATATAGAGAGGTTTACTTGACTCCCAAGCAAGGCTTTACTTGACCCCTAAGCAAGCGACCCTTATCTCTAATTAACCCTAAGACTAACGGGCTATACCGCCAGCCCAGGCCCATTACATACTCTAACAATAGAACAAGGAGAAAGCTATAATCTAGCCATGTATCTGAGATCACCAGAACATTTGAACTTCACAGCTTCACTAACATGCTCAAATGGATCGCAAATTGTAGCGTCAGCCTCTATACAGTATACATCTTTTCCCTAGCCCTTCTACAGCATATTTCATTTGTTTTTTTTTTTGTCAACTAACCACAAAAATGATCGCATCATTTCAGGCTTACTGGTTTATCAAACTGGACAAAGATAGAGCTGCAACTGTTAGCTCAAGGAACATGCAGAAGCTCACGGCTTGAACTAACAACTTTGAACAGGGGAATAATATGGCTGGATCAAGTTTCCCTTATGCCTTCAGACACACACAAGGTGGTTTGCTATTTTAACTTTTTCGTTACCTAATACCTAAAAACTGCACTGTTTCGTTAATGAGTAAGTGTACATTCAATGGAAACCTTATCAAAGTAATGCTATTTTGAATAAGAGAAGGAGGCTTTTGTGTGTTAATATTCCTGAAGCGTAGCTGAAATTGAAAATCAATTGTCACAAAGATATTAGTTCAGTTATTATCATTGATACTGTCAAAGTACAATAACCTATAGTTAATTTTTGAGAAAATTTAAATAATTTTTTGTTCTTTAATAACCATGTTTACTATGAGTATACAGGAGTTGTTGATGAACATTTTGTTACACATCTGCAGGGCCATGGCTTTCGCAAGGAACTCATATCCATGCTTTTAGATCTTAGACCACGCTTCCTACGATTTCCAGGTATTTTCTTTGTTTCCAAAACAACCAGCTATGCAAATCTACAATGTTTGTGTCCATTGTTTGGACGCAATGACTTCTCACTGTCCTACCATATGTATACCTTTTTCTTAAGTCTAGAAAGAATGATTTAAACAAAAAGCATTCTAACATTTTCAGTTGTACACAATCTGAGCTAGGCATTTGTATGATTTATTTGTCAGGAGGTTGCTTTGTTGAAGGCGAATGGTTGATAAATGCATTTAGGTGGAAGGAAATTATTGGTCCATGGGAGCAAAGACCTGGGCATTTTGGAGATGTTTGGCATTACTGGACCGATGATGGCCTTGGATATTATGAATTTCTTCAGGTATGCCTTTACAATATTGGGTTTTGCTCTTCTGGTGTTGTGTCGTGCCACCATATCTTACCATTTGTTTCTTTCGAAATAGCTTGCTGAAGACTTGGATGCTACCCCAATCTGGGTGGTGAACATTGGTATAACATTATTTGCATCTTTATTTTTCATATTTTTTTTTGTCATCACTAGTATACCCATTAACTCTAAGATCGCGAAATTTAGGAATCAGCCATCACGATAAAATTAACATCTCTGACATCGCACCCCTGGTAGAGGTAAGTTTTCAGTGTCCTAGATCTTTGTATGGATCAACCATTCATGCCATAAGTGATAAATATTCCTCTTTAAATGCATTGCAAGCTAAGTTTTCAGTGTCCATCATACCACACTGAAGTTTCAGGCCAATGCATTTCTGATGATTTTGAGTTCACTATTTTAAAGGTAACTAGTTGTCTTGCTACAGGATATATTGGATTCTCTAGAGTTTGCTAAGGGGAGTGCGGAATCAAAATGGGGCAGCGTTAGAGCCTCCATGGGGCATCCTGAGCCTTTCCTAGTTAAATATGTGGCCTTAGGGAATGAGGACTGCGTTTTCAGTTTTTACAGAGGTAGATTATTGGCACTTTTTCATTATAACTTACATTTCTACTTCAGGACTTGTAAATACTGAACAGCTATGACTTATATCCTGCTTTTCACATGAAATTTATAATTCTCTTGAACAGAACATTATCTCGAATTTTACACTGCCATCAAAGAGGCTTATCCTGATATTCAAATTATATCAAACTGTGTTGGCTCACGTGTGCGACTTGATCATCCTGCTGACTTGTATGATTTTCATGTAAAACCACTCACTCTATCACCAGTTCTTTGGCTTGTGTTTTCTTGATTGAATTATACTAAATGTTACATTTCTTTGTAGATCTATAAAAACAGCACTTGGGTTTTTCTTAACAAGACCATGTTTGACAATGTGCCTCGTACTGGGCCTAAGGTATGCCTTGATTTTTCCTGTCCACTATGATGTTAATTTACCTTCCTTCTCATCATGCGTGGATGCTGCATAAACAGGGAGTAGCTTAGCACCTAGCCACTGTCTTCACAATGACTTTGTTTCTTGAGGGTGACTTTGCAATATTTCATTGCAGGTGTTTGTTAGTGAGTATGCTGTTGTAGAAGAAAAGCCTGGCGATGGTGGTAACGGAAACCTTGTCGCTTCACTGGCAGAGGCTGCTTTCCTCACCGGCTTAGAGAAAAATAGGTGACTTCCCCCTATCCTTCCTCCTTATCTGGATTATTTCTTGGGTCCTGGGAAATAACAATCAGACATTTGTCTGTTTTTGGAGATGCACAAGTTTGTCTGTATAAAGGGACATTGCCTTTGGTAATTGTGACCTGATTGTAGTTTTTCCAACACATGGCCAAAGAAAAAGAAAAACATGTTGAGAAATTAACAACAAAAATACACTGAGTAACCTTGTGATCATTTTACGTTGAGCAACAAGAACTGCTAAAGTTAATCATATGGTGAGATAGCTCTCTGTCGCCTTATTTGCAGTGATATCGTTCAGATGGCGAGCTATGCGCCACTCTTCGTCAATGACAACGATCGCACGTTAGTATTTGTGGCTTCTTGTTATTTCTATCATACTTGTCGATGAGAATTGCAGTGATAACAAGTAAATTTGATTGCAGCTGGATGCCAGATGCGATAGTCTTTAACTCCTGGCAACAGTATGGCACTCCTAGCTACTGGATGCAGACATTTTTCCGTGAATCAAGTGGTGCTCTGATCCATCCCATCACAATCAACTCCAGCTATTCCCAACAATTGGCAGCTTCTGCAGTCACCTGGCAAGACAGTAAGATTAGCTTCCTGAGAGTGAAGGTAAAATCAACGCTGGCATTTTCCTCGTAGCCTGCATGCGTATGCTTGATATGACTAGATGACGAGTGTAGACTTGCATTCATATCTGGGATGTCCATATATGGCAAAACAAATATTTCAAAACCATTTGCATAAAATCCTACAGATCGATTTGATTTCCTAGGTACTTTAGGATTAGCAAGTTTTGATATCGACCTTGGAAAGTTGTTCCACAGATAGTGAACTTTGGGCCAGTTGCTGTGAATCTCACAATATCTGCGTCTGGACTTGAAGCTAGTGTCAACAGCGCAAGATCCACGGTCACTGTTCTCACGTCCAGCAATCCGCTTGATGGGAACTCATTCAGTCGACCAAAGAAGGTAAGATGGCGGCTGAACTATTTGCAAGCTCACGCGAGCTTTTCAATTACAATTTCTGAATCCCTCTGGGAGCTCGCGTGACAATTGCTGTATCTTGCAAACGGGTGCAGGTGGCGCCGGTCATGAGCGAGCTGCCCAATGCTGCGGAGGAGATGCAGGCGCTGCTGGTTCCTTACTCCTTAACCTCATTCGATCTAGCTCTAGATGTCTAGATCACTAGCGTCTAGCGGTACCCTGATTGTCGCTATTTTCTTGGAACTAAGTTGGCAACCATCATAAGTAGTTGCTAGGCTTGAACTTTCAGAGTGTTGTGTGTGGGCCAACTGGATGATTAGGACTCTCGTTCCAGACAGTACATTGTGTCAAGTGTGGAGAAATGTTGTCAATCACCTATGGCTATGGGATGACAAGAAAAAATATATTGCAAAGGTGTAGTAACGTTTGCACAATGCATGTTGCGTATGCGATGTGCCAGTATCGCAGACGGTTGCTGTTCACTCCGTCAGTGATATTGGCGTACTGTTTTTAAACTCATCCATGATCTGCGGCTGCTGATTTTTCTAGCTGAAAAGCTAGGCTTACGGAGTGATTCTTACGGAAAAGTGTCCGTGTGTCCCTAAATGGTACTCTCTCCGTCCGAAAATACTTGTCAGAGGAATGGATGTATCTACATGTGTTTTAGTTTTAGATACATTCATTTTTTATGTATTTCTGCGACCAGTATTTCCGGACGGAGGGAGTATTAGGTAAGAAATTTGCCCGCTTTTACACAGACGTTGCGCTCCATCCGTCGACGATCCTTATTTACTTTCCCACCATCCCTCACGATATTTCCTTACCTATTTTCTCCACCAGTTGTTACATTTCCTTTTCCTCACACAATTACGAATTAATCGCCAGAAAATTGTAGGACAGCCATTATATTTATCAAGTAAGACACTTGCCAAATAAATATTTATATTTATCAAATAAATTACACAATCACATTAATATTTACATTTCTTTTTCCTCTACACAATTAACAATTAATCGCCAGGAAATTATAGTATAACCATTATATTTATCAAATAAGACACTTGCCAAATAAATATTTATATTTATCAAATAAATTACACGATCACATTGATATGCACAGGCAAAAAACCGGCTAGCTATTAAAATATTTATTTATGCACCATTACAACGCACAAGAAATTATATAGTCAATCCCATCCGTCACCGGAAATTGCTTTTGGAGGCCGAGCTTCATGGAGGCCTCCAAATGCAAAATTCAAAATTCTTGAAAATTCATATTTTTACATTTCAAAAATTATGAAAAAAATACAGAGATAGATGAAGGTATAGTGCACAAGTGTGTAAATTTTCAGGACAAAGTACATTGAAACATGGGTTATGCAAAAAAACAAATCTGGGGCTTTTGAACACATGATACCATTCATCCTTCCCAAGCATGAATTTGTCTTTTTTGTACAGGTCACATTTCAACTGATTTCATCCTGAAATTTTACACACATGCGCACCACATCATTGTTTACTTACAAAAAAAATTCAGACTTTTTAAACCAAATTTTTTGAATTCTGAATTAAAAAAAACGGCCACCATGGAGGCCGAGAGCCAAAACGTCATTCTCTATAAATCCGTACTACTTTGGCTGTCTAGTTAATGGCTCCTCAATTTTTGTGTTGTGAGTATAGTGTTGTAGAAAAGCTTTTTTTTGCAAGAAACTTCTAATTTATTCATCTTCAATCGTGAGAATACAAAAAACAACAAAGGTAATAAAAATTACAACCATGGCCATGAACCACCTAGCGACAACTACAAGCATTGGAGCGAGCCGAAGACGCGCCGCCGTCATCGCCCCATCCCTCAGCGTTGCTAGGCAAACCTTTTTGTAGTAGACAGTCAAGAAGTAATCGTGCTAAGGCTGCATAGGACCAACACACCAGAGTAGCCACCATCGCCGATGAAGAAAATCGTAGATCAAAAGGATCAAACCTATAAACACCCAAACGAAGACTAGAAAAGTTGCTAGAATGGAATAAGAGACATATCAAACTAGGATTCAACAAATTGGACGGCAAGAGGGAATTAATTAACTGAAAAACTAATTACTTAATAATGTATTTCTTTAAAATGAATTAGTAGGTAATAATTAGGCACATGTATGAAATCTATTACTGTTATGCTCCACCAAGGGAAGGAATTAATAAAAATTGACGAATTAATCCTAACGGATTCACGTTATCAAATCAAATATACCTAATTAGTTGGGCGTGATTAATGAGTAACAGTATGAGTTAGAGGTAAATACACCGCAAATTATAGAACTTTCACGCGGCGGTCAGTTTGGTGCACAAACTTGTAAAGTACGTGCTTATGGTCATCTAACTTATCCTTCCATTCATATACTATGCTTTCTACCGTATCATGTGCATCCTTGGCTTGCCAACATGGCAGGGGTCCATTGTCAGTGGCTGAGGCGGTGGGTAATCCACATGCATTGATTTTTCTTCAGGAAGCACCTTTGTATTTTATTTATTTACGCAGAAGGTCCCCAAATAAAATGAAAAGTGCTGGAGCGCTGCAGGATTCTAACACACGACCTGCTATGATTCGCCTCACTTATATAGCCACTTGACCTCCTTACTGTTGACATTTATGTAGCACAATTAGCTTTATATAAGACAGACCGTAGGAGTTAAAGTAGAAACCAAAACGAGAAAAGGGGAAGGCACCGGTTTGAACCTATGACCACATAAGCTCGTCGCGTGCGCGAGCGCCAACCATCCAGCCACAATGACATTTAAATACATAAACACAATTTATCTTATGTATTCTTCTTTCTTTCTTTTTTCATTTAAGAAAATTACTTATATTCTACATATTTTTTTTGGACAAATCAACTAGCTTTTGTTTGAATTCGAGTAATTTTAAATTTAAGAATCTAGATAAAGGGAAATATAGTGCAGAATGAGTGTACGCATTTTTTTGGACAAATCAACTAAGTTTTTGTATGAATTCGGGTGTTATAATTAAAAATGCAGATAAAACAAAATATAGTGCAGAATGAATGTACGTAAATTCTTTTGGACAAATCAATTTTTTTGTTTGAATTCGAATAATTTGAAATTTGAAAAATCTAGATAATAGAAATTATAGGTCAGGATGAATGTACATAAATTTTTCGGACAAATCAACTAATTTTTTATTGAATTTGAATAATCTAGATAAAATAAATATAGTTCGTAATGAATATAAATAAATTTCTTTTGGACAAATCATCATAATTTTTTTATGAGTTCGAAAATCTAGCTAAAAGAAATTATATTTCAAAAAGAATGTACATAACATTTAAAAATATGAATAAAAGGAAATTAGTGCACAATGAATGTACGTATTTTTTTGGGACAAAATTTGTTTTAATTCAAATAATTTTAAATTAGATAATCTAGATAAAAGAAAATATGGGTCAAAATGAATGCACGTAATTTTTCGGACAATTCAACTAATTTTGTGTTTGAATTTGAATAATCTATATAATTTTGTTGACAAGCTACAGTAGGGAAAATCCCTATTGTGATCTTTTTCATTAAATCAATATGGTTAGAGTCTAGTTACAGAGGTGGCATGGTGAATGCCTGTTACAAGATGTTAGAAAATAAAAGCGCTATGCATTTATTACACACTGTCTAGCCATGAGAGCATGCCTTCCTTGATGCTGGGTTTAGCCCTGATCATTGTATAAAAGGGCAGCTGAATAGTAGGTGCATTCTATCTTACATATTGTGGTCATTGCATAAAACACATTTTGTACTCTCCAGGTTGAAATTTTTTCTGGTAATTAGCTCACAAGTATTTATTCTATCTCTGAGTAACAGCTAGCAAACGAATTTGTGTCTAGGAAGAGAACAAGATTTCTAGATCCATTGCATGGGCAGTGGCGCCTGCTGATTACCCATTAAGGCATTGTAGATTTTCTTAGATGAATACTTCGAGCTTACCCACATGAAAGACCATGTCTCATTGTCTTGGTTATGTCTGATTGCCTCTAGTTGATCGGCTAATAAGTTGAATTGTTCATAGGCAATCATAGATAGTGAAGCTGGAATAGATTATAATAATTTGTCACAGATTTAGCTTGCTGAATAGAGATATTCTCATTCTCAGCAAATGAGTGCAGTTCGGCCCATTTGTGTTTCAAAATGCTTCCATTCCAGACATCATCCCATAATGAAACATTATCACCTTTACTGAATTTGCAGGTGGCCATACCTCTGTAAACGTCAATAAGACTTGGGCAGTCCCTCCACCAGAAAGATCCTTTGTTGTGCTGGCATGTGGTATAGTATTATTTGAGTAATATGCTTGTCATATTAGTTTGAGATAATCTATATAAAAAAATATAGTTCATAATGAATGTACGTAAATTTTGCAATTTTTTCCGGAATAAATAAATAAATTTTGTTTGAATTCAAATAATTTTAAATTCAAAAATCTAAAAGGAAATACAGTGTAGCATGAATGTATGTAATTTTGTTTCGAACAAATCATCGGAAATTTTGTTGAATCCGAATAATTTTAAATTTGAAAATCTAGAGAAATCAAAATATATTCAGAATGTGTACTTTTATCTTAGAGGGTTTTTTTAGTCTAAATAAAAGAATATACACACGAACATAAGTAGGGCTATCTAGTCTAAATGTGTACATGTTATCCTCGTGATTAATGAATAGAGTAACAGTATAAAGTAAGGTTATCTGGTGTTCGTGTGTATATAAGTTGGATCCTTCTGATCCGCCCTACTTTTTATTGGTGGTGGTTTCTGTTTTGGTGCGCTGGTCCTATGGAGGTTTAGCACGACGACCTACCGACTGTCTACTACAATATAGTTTGGCCGACTCAGATGAGGAAGGGGCAAAGACGGCGGCACGACTTCGGCCGCTCCGCTGCTAGTAATCATCGATAGGTGGTTTACGGATCTAGATGTATTTTTAACTTCTGGTATTCTTTATACTACCTTAACAGTTGATGAATAGATGAAAAGTTATCTCCTAAAAAAAGTAAGCCCGGCTCTAACGCTCAGTCGATTGACATCACGTGTGTTGCTCTGGAATAGCTCCGGATCGACATGTAGCAGGGTAGGATACAGTCACGACCCCCCCCCCCCCCCTAAAAAGATGTCACGACTTCTTTATTTTCTTAAAAGAAAGTCACGCGAGAAAACTCATCTTCAATCATAATAGTATAATGAACATAAAAACAATAAAAATTACAGTCAGATCCGTAGGATCACCTAGCGACGACTACAAGCACTAAAGCAAGCCGAAAAAAACTTGTTGTAGTAGACAGCCAGGAAGTCATTGTGCTAAGACCTCATAGGACCAGCGCACCAGAACAACAACCGCGCCACCGTTGAAGAGACGCGTTGATCGGAAGGATCAAACCTGGAGACACATGAACATTAACAAACGAAGACCGGATCCGAGTAGATCCACCAAACATAACCACCGGCTGAATCCTACGAGATACATCAAAGACACACCTCCACACACTCTCTGACGATGCTAAACGCACCACCAGAACGAGGCCTAAGAAGGGAGAACCTTATTTCATTTTCAGGGAGCCGCCACCGTCTCGCCTTCCTGAGCAGGACACAAACCCTAACAAAATCAAAAGAAACATCTAAAAATGGAGCCCTCCCGCCGGCAAGTGCCAGGATCCACCGCGTCCCAGGACCTAGGGTGGCAGGGTAGGATACACTCACGACTTTTTCATGTGTTCACGTGTATGCTCAAGAGATTCTCAATAACAAAAAAAATGTACACTCAATTCATGTGTGATCTTAGTTTTCTACATTTATTTTCATAGTTATAACATGAAAAAAGAATCTCAGTTGCAACCCGACTTGCAACTGAGAAAACTAAGTAGTAACCCCACTTACAACTAAAAAGTTCAGTTGTAACTTCACTTGCAACAGTGAGAAACTCAGTTGCAATTCTATCCGCAGCTGAAAGATCTCAGTTGCAATTGATGAATTTCAGCTGCAATCCTATCCGCAACTGAAAGAACTTTTTTTTTCTGTGGGAGGCAACCGA
This sequence comes from Aegilops tauschii subsp. strangulata, assembly GCF_002575655.3. Taxonomy (NCBI): domain Eukaryota; kingdom Viridiplantae; phylum Streptophyta; class Magnoliopsida; order Poales; family Poaceae; genus Aegilops; species Aegilops tauschii. The sequence goes on from NC_053037.3 coordinate 618,578,291, forward strand.
AATAACTTAGTTGCAAGTTGTGACTTTAAGAATCTCAGTCACAAGCCCAATTATAACTGAAAAATCTCAGTTGCAACCCCATTAACAAGTGGAAAAATCTTAGACATAATTGTTAGTCGCGACACATGTGCAACATGAAAAATTAGAATAAAAAATGATAGGCAAAAAAAATATGAAAATACAAGGCCTACACAAGCAGAAGTGAAGCTTCGTGGAACAACAAAGAAAAAAAATTAATCTCCATGGTTGAGCAATAGAAATCTCATTTATTCACAAAAAAAACAAAGAAGAAGAAACCAACACATACCCTAGGCCCAGATCAGCATACTAGTAAAAAAAGAAAACAAAAGCACATGCGTTACAAATGAGCTGTGTTACAAATAGATTAATGAAGTGTGTGGTTAGCCTAAAAAAACATAAAATGACAAACAACAAAATTAAACATGAATCTTGGCAACCCGAATCCGACGATTATGATGTTGACTTGAATTTAGGACCCTCTTGACGTGTGGCATGAGCACATGGCAACTCCGAATGTTTTTTATGGCAAGTTTAGTGACGCGAGTAGGGCTACTTTAGTTGTCAAGCATAGAAGTTTCCCGTGCTTCAGTTTATTTTTGGCAAAAACTTGTCGCGTGTCATCGAAAAACATGAGGGTCGGAGTGTCTCACACCTGATGTGTGCCACTTATCATCTGGATAAATTTACTTATTCTCAGCTAGCTAGAAAATTCGATAAATTAATGTATTTTTTGGGTGTGACTAATTCTCGGTCGAATGAGAAGTAAGTTATAGCCATCTCAGCTCCAAAAAAAGCCTAGGGCTCCCCTGCCTCCCAATGGCAACGCCGTCGGTCCGTCTCGTCTCCGATGGCCTTAGGGCCGTGGGTTCGCAGTGGATCCCGGCTCTTGCCGACATGAGGACTCCGTCTATAGAAGTTTTTTTGGATTTTTGTCTCGGTTTGTGTGCTGCTCAGGAAGACGAGGCGGTGGATCCCTGAAAATGGAATAAGGTTTTTCCCGCCTAGCACCCGCCCCGATGACGCGTCTAGCATCACCGGTGGGCGTGTGGAGGTGTGTCTCCGACGGATCTGTTTTTGTGGATTTGCTTGATCTGTTCGTCGTTGATTCATCTACGTCGCGTGTCTTCGGGTTGGAACATTTCAATCTACACTACTCTTCATCGGCAGCGGTTGCTGCTCTGGTGCGTTGGTCCTATGGGACCTTAACACGACGACTACCGATTGTATACTACAACAAGCTTTTTTTCTGGCTTCGGCAAGGGCGGGGTGATGGCGGCGGCGCGACTTCGGCTCGCTTTAATGCTTTACATGTCCGGATGTATTTTTTTTATGTTAGTTGTGCATTTGTGCCGTCATGATCGGAAGTTTTTCAAAAAAGTAAGTAAGTTCATTCTCATTAAAATTCCGTTGCAGACCATCAAGCCGTGCATGCGCGGCTCCAGTAACGGAAGGAATTGATTAGAGTAATAAAGATTGACGAATCAATCTTGACTGCCGGATTCACGTTATGAAATCAAATCCCTAATTGGTGGGTTGTGACTAACGAGTAGCTGTATAAATTAACATGTCATCCTACGTCTGTGCTGTGCCCCTACCCAAGAAATCTGCAGAATCCACCATAGAATAGAATAGAATAGAAGCTGCAATGGCCTCCTCCTTCAATGGCGGCAGTGTCCTCTTCGTGCTCTCCGCCCTCCTCCTCTTTGGCGCCACTCAGGTCACCCCCATGGACTATCTGCTCCCCATATGCAAGACCGTCGGCGGCGGCAGCACCTTCGTCGGCATCCAGTTCTGCATGGACACCTTCCACTCCGATCCCCGGACCGCACACGGTGCGACGTACCAAGAGCTCGCCGCCATCGCAGTCGACCTCCTGACGGCCAACGCCACCAGCACCAAAGCCAAGATCGGCGGCCTTCTCGGCGGCAAGACGGCGGACGCCGCCACCGCGCAGTGCCTCAGATCCTGCCAAACTCTTTACGGCGGCATATTGCAGCGGCAGCCTGGCAGCGCCGCCGCGGTCAAGGACGGCAAGTTCAGCGAGGCAATCTCGCCCCTGGAGAAATCGGCGGCCGCGGCCAAGGAGTGCGAGGATGGCTTCAGCAAGAGCCACGTGCCGTCGCCGGTGACGGTGGAGAACGGCAACGCTTTCCAGCTCGCCAAGCTCGCCGTCGCCTTACTCCAAGTCTAGAACGTACTCTCTCTCTTTTCTTTTTGTTGAGAAAATATATATATTCGAATAAGATGCGATGCTCTTTTTCAAATAATATATGTACTAATTTTGGCAGAAAGTAAGGTTCTATTGCTCACTAGTTTTCCACTGAAGATTGCAAAGGAGAGGGCCAAACGTTTTGGCACTAATCGGAGTTGAACTAATGAGATAATTTCTCTTAAGGCATATACAAGGCTTGAGTTTAGGGTTCAAGCATAAGGAAATTTCCGTTTGTTCTATTCTCGTTCTGAATGAGCACGAGACATTCTATTCTCATCCTCAAATGGCTCGCAGATACTAATTCACCAAATATAGCATAATTTCAAGCTTGACACTTGTTTTCTCATCTTCCAGCCAATCAAATTTAAGGGCGTTACAATTCTGTTTTTCAGCTTAGATATGGGTACCCCATAAAAAAAAAGTTTAGACATGGAAAAAAGTGAGAGCTCAGAAGCCAATATTTGCTTCCTGTCAGACTAGCATTTGGCCGTACGATTGAAAGAGGCCTGGCCTCCGGATTTTCAACCAGGCCCCGCGCGGCTCTCTGGGTGATCCCGCAATGCACATCTCATCTCTATCTGAAACAATCCCTTACTTTTCAGAAATAAATTTGCGAAATTATGAGTAGTTTCCTAGTATAGGAGTTATAAAAATAGCAAATTTATTACGTTTTATCCCCAGTCACATAAATAAAATCATGCAATCAGTATTTCCACCAATGGAAGCGATCTTTTTTGATAATAAAATATACTACTTGCTAGTGCAACTTAATGTGGCTTCCTACCGACAATATTTTGCTTCTGTTGGCCAGCTAGATTGCTTCCAAGAAAATATGAGATTATTACCTTCTACTCCATCCATCCCATAAGATAAGATAAGAGTGCTCAAGAGTGCTCTTATCTTATGGGGTGGAGGGAGTACTATTTTATTTCCATCTTAAAGGATGCAACAAATATTCTTATGTCGCAATAAAAAACTTCCAACGGAGAATATAATTTTCTTACAAATTTCCTTCAATGTATGAAATATTTGTTTCTACAAACATTTGTTACGTAAGAGCATATAATTTGCTTCCAAAGGAAATAGTATCTGCTTTGAATGAAACAAATATTTGTTATTTTGATCAATGATTCCTATAGTGGATATCATTTGCTTCCAAATGAAGTAGCTTTTGCTTTCATTAATATCATAATTTGCTTTTCTACTCGTCCATCATAAAGGAAATTAAATATCTTATGTCTCTTCGTGAAAGTTGTATTACTCATGTAAATCGTAGCAAGATTAAGGTTAGTGATAGCCTAGCTAATTTTGCTTGCATTGATGGTAGAGTTTTGAGTAATACAAGTTTTTCACCCGAATATTTTTTCATAATTTTTTGCTTGTTATATAAAGAGATATATACACTAGGCATACACAAAGTTGCACGGTAGGTGTGCAAACTCGTACAAGAACTTGAAACTGGGGTGAACCGGTCCACGAACTTGTGATACAGATGCAAAACTGGTCCAAATCATTCTCATATGGACACGTGGCAGTGGTATTGTCTTTTAAAACACCCCTGAACTATTTTATCGAGCCCACTTAACCTTTTTTAGGGAAGGCCATCATGGCTAGCTTTATTAAAATCAAAACAACTGATACATCGTCTACAAGTTTACTCACAATACAATCTGGAGCTCGTCCAACCAACTAAAAGTTGTTTATTGGAATAACTGAAATTTGCTAGCACATGAGCTGCTTTTTTTTTACAAAAGGAGGATTACCCCCGGCCTCTGCATCTGAGCGATGCATGCAGCCATTTTATTAATTATTCTGATAGACCTTACAAATCATTACATCAGTAAGCCTGAAGCCACCATCTTGGCGACACATGTCGCTACTCCTATCCCCTTAATGCAGGGGTGCCGAATGTTCAAACCTAATACCAAGCAGACATCACACCAAACTAACATCTAATGCCGGTTGCCTCATCCCAGCCATATATTGGGAATGAGTCACACACTGGTCCGACGCACTCAACGATGCTACCGCAGCCGTCATCCACATAGCCATATTCAGAGCAGGTACCGGCGCAAAGACCTTGCCAGGTCAGCTGTCGACGCCACCATGACGCCAGACAGCGCCACCGCCCTGCGCTCGTCCATCCAGCCGCATCTGTCGTCGATATCCAGCTGCACCATGCCGCCAATGCTTGTCATCATCGACGCGGTAGAAACAACACCGCATCTCCTGGCAACCTCCACACTGTCTCCGCTGCTGAAGCTACACGAAGTCCATCACCCACAGCATCTGTCCGCCGAACAACAGAACCTCCCAAGTCGGCGCCTCCATGGAGGGTATGACGAGAAGGACGCCGCCGCCGCCCAATCCAGACTGAAGTTTGGACTTTCGTCCGGGAGGGGTTTGGAGGTGGATAGGAGAGACCTCGACATCGCCTCCACGGAGGGTAACAACGTCGAAATACGTCGCCGATGGCGGACCGAACAAGCCGATCAAAGTTTCCTCCGGTCCCCATCCTATACCACCAAACCTCCGTCGGCTCCGGATCCGGCAACGGACCATGAACCGAAACCTGCAAAGATCTGAGAGCCATGGGGCTCAACCCACCATGAAGGAGGATCGAGAAGAATCCATCGTAGATCTCCACGCGCCGAATCCAGCGACCAGCATGGTCAGCGACGACCACCACCACCCCGCGGAGGCTGACGGCGGTCAAGCCCAAGACCCAGATTGGATCCGATCTGAACCCGGCAGCGCCCGCGACCACCAGTCTTGCCCACCACGCAGCCGTCACCACGCCGCGAGCAGGCCACCACCGCCGCCGCGCCGCACACGATGTCGCCAAGAAGCCCGACTGCCGCGCCACCCGACCCCACGCTAGTCCAGCGCCCCGCCCGATCTGGCTGCCCTGCGCCAGCCGCGACAGACAAGGGGGAGAGACGCCCCGCCGTCGCCCAGCCGGCCAAGCTTTGCCCGGCAGCGCTGCGGAACGGCGGCGAGGAGAGGTGGAGGTGAGAGGAGGGCCAAGAGGAACGTGGCTAGGGTTCCCCCTGGGTCGCCCGCGGGGGCGACACGAGGGGGACGAGGAGCCTTTAGGGTCCCCAACTCTGCACATGAGCTGCTTGATTACAAGAATGAGAACAATGCTTAAAAATGACCTTTCCAATCAGGGTACGTAAGTCCACAGATTCAACAAAAATTGATGCTGCCGCATCCCATCATCTAGTTTGTCCAGTGCAAAGATTTATGACTTGTAAGGAATATGACTCCGCCTCAAGACGATTAAACCCAAGAGATTCAGCAAGGGCAAGCCCATACCTCATGCCGATCACTTCTATACTGATCACGTCAACTGCATGCGGGATAAACTTACATTGGGCCACCAAAACATTTCCCCTGTCATCTTGTTGTATTACAGCAGCAGTCGCACCTAGCCTTTCACCAGGAAAGAATGCTGCATTCACATTCAGTTTTGTGAATCTAGGGTCCGGTCTACTCATTTATTTTCAGATATAACAAGCGTTGGGGATGAAGACTTTTGGAAATTGCTTGCAATCGTTAATACTGAATGTGTCCGTCTCCATGTTGTCCACTGGCAGCGCCTGGTCAACCATCTGTATCATGCCGAGACGTGACTAGAGGTCCCTCGCATGCCTGCATTGGAACAATAAATGCCGTATGTCCTCAACTCCCTGGGTGGCAAACTGGACAAGCTCCATTGGACCCGACATGCTTGTTAGTTAGGATATCTCGGAGAGGGATTATTCCATGCAAAACCCGCCAGTAAAAAAAATCTGAACTTTACATGGAATATGCAGTTTCCATAGCATGCTCCATACTGAAGAAGAGTTTGATCCACAAGGGATATCCATCATGTTTGCATGTACCCGAAAAGTATGTAACCATTGAACATGATAAGCATTCTTCAAAGAAAATATCCCTGTTCTGTTCGGCTGCCGCACAATGAAATCATCAAAATCTTGGAAAGTAAGTGAAATTTGTAAGATCCTTCGGACATCAACATGATTGAATATGTTAACAAGCAAAGCCTCATCGCAAGTCCCGCTCACCGGATCAATAAGTTTACACACCCTGGATAAGATTGTTGGCGTGATGACGTTCCTGTTTGGGCTAGATGGGATCCATGGGTCCTTCCAAATATTTACCTCCTCTCCTGTACCAATTCTCCAAATATATCCTCTCTTAAAACTATCCAAACATTTGAGTATACGTTGCCATGTAAACGAAAACCCATTTTTTGGAGTAGCATGCACTAAAGAGCTATTTGGATAGTATTTAGCCTTCCACACTCTCGAAACCGGTGAGTCTGGATTAAAAGAGTAGAGATCCCGGAGTCCCATACCCCCTTCTGACTTAGGATAACAAAGTTTCGACCAAGCTATGCAGTGGATCATTCTACACTGCCGCCCCACCAGAACTAAGCAATTATATCTATTATTTCCTTACAAATCCCTTGGGCAAGCTGAAAATAAACATAGCAAAAATAGGTATAGCTTGGGCGATAGCTTTCAATAATGTTTCCTTCTGTCCTACGGACAACTATTTTTTTCATCCATCCCAATAGCCTTACTTTAATTCTTTTTATAAGATGCCTGAAACAATCACTCTTGTCTGCAGCAACCAAAGTATGAAGCCCAAGAACTTATCTGACAGGGCTTCAGTATCACAAATTTCTCCTTTAGAGATAACACTTGTATTTGGGCTGAAAGGTTTAGCCAAACTCACCATTTGTCCTGAGTTTTGACAATAGGTTTCTAGTATATGTTGTAAGGAAGTTGCATTTAACACATCTGCTCTCATAAAAATTAGAGTATCATCAGCAAATAAAAGGTGTGAAACGAACGGTGCATTCGCACACTCTAATCTCATATATGCCACCAACTTCTTCTTCATACTGCAACATACTAGAAAGGCCTTCTACATAAAGAAGGAACAAATATCAGGAGAGCCCCCCGCCGAATCCCCCTTGTTGGGGTGAACACTTCAGTTTCCTGAGAATTATATCTCTCTTTATATCTACTGAGCTCACACAAGCCATTATCATTTCAATCCATTGACCATGAATGTCGTACATATGTGGTATGTGACAAGTAACCTGATAAACCATGTCTATTAACATAACAAGCAAGTGATTATAACCTGATAACTATCGAGAACAGTATTATTGAAACATTTGAATATGAAACCTAGTTTCAAAAATCTCATCACAGCGAAATCGATGGTGATATCAGATCGTTTGTAAGATACGCGATGTGAGAAATAGAAGAGTTAAAAACTTAAATGGTTTAGAGAATTTGCTGATGTCATGGTATTGCCATGTGTTGCGATGTCCAAGAATAAAATAAAAGAAGATGAAAATTAATAAATACAAAAACCACAAACCAAAACGATTGAAACAAGCAACCTTGGGAGTTATATGAAATAAAAGACTATTACTAATTTTCGAAGAAATACAGTACAAACACAAACACTCACATATATGACGCACTGTCGTGGACGTCTATATACATGACTAAACGTAAGATGAAGGCAAAAGGGAGGTAGTGCTTCTTCCTCCTGCCAATGAAGGCAAAAGGGAGGTAGTGCTTCTTCTCCACGAAGTCTGCGACGAGGTGTCATGGAGGCCACACTGTCCCAAGTGGTGCCGTCCACGGCGACGATGAGGTTGTGCCCGTGAGGAAGATGCAAGGGACCCAATCTCATTTTCCATCAGTTTGTTGGGGTCTTCTGTGTCAAAGTCAAGGACCAGTTTGCAATTTAGGTTTAATTTTGGGTCCTTTTTGTAAATCGCTGTGTACCACCGCTTCCCTATTAATGCTCTCGTTTGTCAAATAAAAAAAAAAAGAGGGCGACATTAACGTTCCCAGTTCCGCTCCTCATTTCGTCATGCCCTGTGTGCTATAGTAGTCGTCCAAGATGCACACGAACGAGTCTCTCGCGAAGGAGATGTTGGATGCCAAGAAGATTTGGCTAGGTAAAGTGTAGTTATATCATACACGATGTACACTGTCGGTGACGGAGAGAAGGAGGATAAGTTGTGACACACCTGTTGCACTTGCACCATGTCGAAATAGAGGATCTGGAGGGATCTTCAGCGATGCTAATTGGACCAGGAGTGTGTGAAATATTTGCAATGCACAGGCATGTTTACTAAGAAGAAGAATTAGCCCTAGCAATGCAAACCATGCACGAGTGTACATACATGGCAAGTTTAGATCTTGAAAAATTGAAAATCTCCTAAAGATAAGAATAGCAATTGGTTGTATTGGCGTACCCCTTGGCTCTCACATACGAAGGCACCCTAAGCGCTAGGGTTTCTTGTGCCTCCTGTCAGCGCTGCCGCCAGTCTATCTCGTCTTCTATGATTTTAGGGCCATGAAAGCATGGTGGATCCCGATCCTTGAAGGCGGGAGGGCTTCGTTTTCAGATGGTTTTTTGAGTTTTTTTTTTGAGTTTGTATCCTGCTCGGAGAGATGAGACATCGGTGGCTCTCTGAAGATGGAATAAGGTCCTCCCCGCCTAGCCCCCGTCCTGATGGTGTTTCTAGCATTGTCGGAGGGCGTCTGGAAGTTTGTCTCTGTCGGATCTCGCGGGATCCGGTCGGCATCTGTTTTCGATGGATCCATGTAGATCCGATCTTTGTACGTCTGTATTCATGTGTCTATAGGTTGGATCCTTCTGATCTATGCATCTCTTCATCAGCGGCAGTTGTTGTCCTGGTGCGCTGGTCCTATGAGGCCTTAGCACGATGACTTTCGACTGTCTACTACAACAAGGTTTGCCCGGCTCCAATGAGTGAGGAGCGGTGACGGTGGCGTGACTTCGGCTCGCTCCAGTACTTGTAGTCGTCGCTAAGTGGTCTAGATGTATTTTTTACTTCTGGTGTTCTTTTTACTACCTTAACAGTTGATAAATAGATTGAAAAAAATTCTAAAAGAAATAATAACAAATAACTAGTTGGAAATTTTTCTAAATGTGCTTTAGCAAAACTGATTTATAATTAATTCGTAGTCAGGAAACACCTAAAATATGTTCAACCTCCACTAGACGCCCCCTTTCCTGGATCGAACCGTATATAGTCTTTTCCCTAATAATACAGCACGGATTGACTCCATGGGTTTACCGTCACAATACGCTTCTTCTCGTAAATTTACGCTTTCAGTTTTTTTACCTATATTTTTTTAACCCAGTACAGACGCAAGCGTTCATATACACGCGCATACACTCACCCCTATGAACGCACACACGCACACCCTACCCCTATGAGCACCTCCGAAAGACTAAGCCGGCATATCATCTTGAAATTTACGAAGTCACCGTAGGCACCTCGTCGTCGACGGGAACGTCTCCTCCCACTGAATGCGCATCGCCGGAAATCCTGAAATAAATCCAGGAATAAATGCGAGCACCAGGATTTGAACCCTGGTGGGCTGGGGATACCACAGTCCCTCTAACCATCCAACCACAGGTTGGTTCGCTTACCTATATTATTTTTTACATCCGAGGTGGTACTATTCATGGGTCATAATACGCCTCCCGATACGCTATCTATCATCGTTCCACCTAGATTAGTTTCTCCCTGTCCCTCGAGATCGATCCGGTCTCTGCCCGTCCCCGGGAATTGAGTCCCTCACGAGCTGGTCTCTCGCCTACCTTCTTTTTTTTGCGAAAAAACTTTCAATCTATTCATCTTCAATCATGGCAGTACAACGAACACCAGAAATAAAAATTACATCCAGATCCGTAGACCACCTAGCAACAACTACAAGCATAGAAGTGAGCCGAAGGCATGCCGCCGTAGCCTCTTCCTCAAATACGTCGCCCGAGACAACAGACGGAGCCACCGGATGAGCAGCGTAAACCAAGGCCGATCCCATGGACAATACATCCAGGTGCGAGCCCTTGCCGAAGCCGACGGTAGCAACAGCCGAAGCCAACGCCAACAGGTCCACATCTTCGGGAGGATTCGCGTTCTTTGGATTCGCTGCGCCGGCACGGTCATGGATGATGATCGTTGACAACAATGAGGAGATCTCCAGACACGGCGCCCACGTGGTACGTTAACGACGGCAGGTTCCATCGGCATGGGCCACCCTATAGGCATGGACGTTGGTCGCGTAAAGCGCACGGGCTCATTGACCTGATGGCGGTGCCCGTCACAGAGTGCTGTCGATGGCTAAGAGATGCCGAGCGCGGTGGAGTGGAGAGCCGATCATAGGTGCTGGCGGAACCGCGGATCTACGCGTCACCACCATGTGCCAGCGGCTACGGGGAGGGTTCCGCATACATGGTCGCCTCCACATCGTCACCTGATAGTCTGCACCGCCAAAACGATGAAGGTCGAGCAGCCCTCGATGAACAAACGCTGACTTCATGTGGCCACTCATCCTGATCCTACTCCACCGACCACTGCCTCAACTTTAATCCGGTGAGTGGCCTCTAATATCTCCCCTTTGCTTTGTCAATGCAAACCGCAACAGAGAGCCGGCGGTTGCCGGCCCAATAGCTAATCAGCTCAGATTTTGATCTGATTGGAAGATGGCAGGAGCGAGCTTGCCAGTGATGACGCCGGGCGGCGGCAGGCCAACAGCAACATGCGAGTCTCTAATTCGTTCAAAACAGGTCAAAGCACTGAATGGTGTCAGGCAAGAACTAAAAGTATAGCGTTGCATGCTTTGCCTCTCCTTGCCTAACGAGGTATGTTTAGCTCTTGCAATGTCTTTCTGACGATACAGTGATCAAGCTTTCAAGCAATCCTTCAGTTCATGCCTTTGTTTTTTCGGACCTTATTATATGGGGCGTGCTACGCGTCTGTCGAAAGATCGGTCGGGTCGCGAGACGTTAGATCTAACGCCATCGAGTGGCTGACCGACACCCTTCACCATTGCAACAAAGCTAATGTTGCGGAAACTTTTGCAATATAAGTCGTGTTGTAGAAATCTTTGCAACAGAGGTTATGTTTCAAAAAAATCACAAGAAAGATGACATTGCAAAAAAGTTTATGATTTTTTTCGCAACAGAGATCATGTTGTAGAATTATTTTGCAATAAAATTTATGTCGCAGGAACTATTGCTGGTGGCACCTGCGGTTGAGCTCGAGGAGGCGGCAGCCATGGACACTGGCGCTACTCCAGGACGGCGGCGACATGGCGGGCGATGACGGACACGGCTCGCACGGCATCTTTTCTCACGGGGACGGCCGGTGCAGTCCGGTGGTTTCGAGCGTCCGCGCAGCCGGCACACCAACACCTGGGTTGCTGGCTTCCAGCACAGCGCTCGCTGCAACATCTAGCGGCGGAGCTAATGAGGTACTCGTGATTTTTTTCAAGGAAGAAGATGACTACTCAGAGGTGGAGAAATGTGTAGATGCCATTTTCTATGGATAAGGATGGGCAAGATAGTGATGGGTAGACCCCATACGTGACACGCATCGAGCATTGGAACCGGTGGATGCCCGTGACAGATCGGTCGGGTGAATAGAATATATACCTTTCAGTACACTATTTTTATTAAATGGTTCATCAGTAAGGTTTGCTGTGACTTTGTGGTGTCCATCCAGTATAAAATCGGTGTGTTCAGGGTTAATTTTACTATCTGGTTTTGTAAATTTTATATCTCAGATATGCTTTAAAGTTTTAAACTGTCAGCATGTAGCACTACTCTTCCCTGGCTGCAATACTATAATTCTTTTGTTTTCACAAAATTATTGTTCATTTTTTATTTGACATCAAATTACTATTCAGTTGCTTTCAAGGAAGTAGGGTCATCTATTCCAACTAGCAGGTAAGTTTTTAGGCAATGACAGTGACATCGAAATTTGGCTCCATGACCCATGTGTAAGCAAGGGCGGTGCTGCCTTTTACTACACAAGGGGTTCAGAGGAGGTATGTCTATTTTTGTCGAGAAAAAACTATGAAGAAATATCACTCCGTTAGTTTGATATATCAACCGTTTTAGTTCACTTTGACCTCTCGAATACAGATTCTTGAAGTTTGTCTTGTGGAGTTGTGATTGACTGGAACCTGGGGAATCTAAGGATTTTTTCAGTGGTAATGAACATATTTTTATATCTATTGGCAATGACAAACATGATGAACATCTTTCCGAGGTACCAAACATGACGAATATTGTTCTAAAGTATGGTTTTGATTAATTATTTATTCTTTAAGTATTCTTCTTTTTCTCTTTAACAGAAGGTGGCTTGCGTACATCTATTTTTGGAAGGTGCTTCCGACAATAGGAAATTGGTAGTGAAAAGACAACAGCAACATCTTGGAGAGGAAGCTTCGACGCGGAGGGAAGGGACACATTGTGAGGAAGCATGGTTTGGTGAGGTCAACCTCTCCCCTCTCCAACGCTAGCAGCATCGTTGCCCTTGCGCTCCACTTATGCCACCATGCCCACTCTTGTTGTGCACAGCATCACAGGTATACAAAATGTCGCCGCGACCATCCTGTTGACAACTCCTTCGCAGGCTAATTTTTTTTCCATTGCAACACACGGGCACATATGCTATGTTTATTAAAAATAAATATAAAAATGATGCACAATGACACATAAAGCAGGTTATGCCCATTTTTCCGCCCGGTGCAACACACGGGCATTTGTACTAGTATATCTAAATCTGATTCGATTCATGCACGTCACCAAACAAAAATATCTCCGGTCTTCTCACGTTTTATTCTCTCCTCGTGATCGATGGATAGAGGGAGCGCCGCCGAGATGCCCACGCAGAAAAAGAAGCGCGCGCGGCGCACGGGGCAAGCCAGGACGACGATGCGGCCTTGCCCGTCGTTCTCCACGCCCCCAGACGATCTCTGTTAGAATACAACTTGATTGACTCCTACTCGGTTTGTAATAGGGATAGGTCAAGTATAGCTTGGCTCTTATATATACCTCTTGTACTGGCACAATATTGCATCAACAATTATTCAATACAATTCTACATGGTATCAGACTTTCGATTCTAGGGTATGGCTAACCCGCCAGCCCCGGCACCGTTGCCGCCACCCGGCTACTTCGAGCGGCGCGTTGCTTCTCCTCACCCGCCTGCGTCGACGCCGCCACCACCACCTCCACCAACAACACCTCCTCAACCATCTGGCTGGCGTCCATGTCCCAACTATCGGGGCAAAAACCCTAGGCCGCCGCAATTCCGCACGGCGCCCGCTCCTGCTCCGCCCCCGGCTCCACCAACTGCACCACCGCCGCCCCCAGCTTCATCGCCGCCCGGATGGCGCCCATCTCCTGATCCATGGACAGGGCTAGTCCAGGCGTGGCCTATGCCCTGGTCCACCCCTACGCCATATGGTGCCCCGCCTGCCTATACCGGTGGCTGGCAGCCCGGTGCTCGCCCTCACACCGGCGCGCCCGTCCTCGCGCCCCGACAGCCGACGGTCGCGTACCACGCTGCTCCCTCCTATACGTCACCGATCTACAACATCAGTCCTTGTGCATCCTATGGCGCTCCATCGCCCCCCTACATGCAGCAGTACAATGATGGTGTCTCTCTCTTTACGCCGATGCCGGCCCTACTGCCGACGCCACCACACCCGCAAGCTCCCATGCTACACCGGCCTCTACTTCGACTCCGTGCTGGGACCAAGCTGCTTTTCTACAAGCCATGAACAACTTTGCTGCACAAGGGAACTCAGGTACGGATTGGATTTTCGATTCTGGTGCTTCTCATCATATGTCTGCATCGAGTAATTTGCTTTCTTCTTGCACACCTTCATCTTTTCCCTCTATTACTCTCGGTGATGGATATTCTATTCCTATTTACTGTGTCGGTCAGGCTCACATCCAATCCCCAACTAAGCTTTGCTTCTTCGTGATGTTCTTGTAGCTCCTGCTCTTATTAAAAATCTGATTTCTGTTCGCCAAATCACCACTGATAATCATGTTTCTGTTGAGTTTGACCCCTTTGGTCTGTCCGTGAAGGACTACCCAACCAAGGCCGAGATCGCTCGATTCAATAGCTCCGGTGATTTGTATTCTCTCCATGGTGTTCCGGTCGCTCCTCCTCCAACATCTATGGTGGCCTCTGTTGATCTGTGACATCAACGTCTCGTCCATCCCAATAAAAATGTGTTATCCACACTTTTTAGTGAATTTTCAATACCTTGTAATAGAGACTCTTATAATTTTTCTATGTGTCAGTCATGTTAATTAGGCAAACATTTTCGCCTTCCCTTTAGTTCCTCTCAATCCTCTAGTACTTTTCCTTTTGAATTACTTCATTGTGATCTCTGGACATCACCAATAAAAAGTGTATCTGATTTTAAGTATTATCTCGTGATTCTTGATGATTTTACTCATTATGTTTGGACTTTTCCTTTACGCAACAAATCCGACGTTCATAATATATTCCTTAACTTTCAGTGCTATGTCTCGGTCCACTTTTTCCTCCCTATAAGATTCATACAATGTGATAATGGTCATGAATTTGACAACTTTAAAAATCAAAATTTCTTTCTACAATATGGAATTCTCTTACGTTTCTCCTGTCCTTATACCTCCCCTCAAAACGGCAAAGCCGAGCGTTCTCTCCTTGTAGTCTACCGGTTGCTGGCCAAGTCCCCGAGCAGCCGGGCGCGCTTCGCCGCCATCTGCAGGTCGTGGCGCCACGCTGTCGCCGCAGAGCCGCGGGTGCCCGCTCTGCCATGGCTGCTGCTCTCGCCGCGCGAAGAACACGACAGGACATGGCTCGTGCACTACCCCGAGGACGTCTCCGCAATGCGTTTCAGGCCGCGGCACGGGGCTGTCGGGAGGTACCTCGTTGGCGCCTACGATGGAGGCTGGGTCGTCTCGTCCCAGACGCCGCCCCTCAGGATCGTCAACCTCTTCACAGGCGTTGAGGTGGGGCTGTCTGAGAAACAGAGGAGCATCGCCTGCCCGTGCTCCTACCATGGGCGTGGTGATGCCTGCAGGCTGATCGTCTCGAAAATCGTGTTCTCCGAGACGCCCACTTCGGACGGCTGTATCATGGCTGCCATGACCGAGAACTGCGGAATCGTGCTCTGTAGGGTTGGTTGTCCAGGAGGCGGCTGGATGACATATGGATGTCGTATGTTAAGATTCATGGACATTGCCTTTTGCAACGGTGAGCTCTATGGCATCGAAGGTAATTACAATAAACTTCTCAAGTTTGTGATCGGTGTGAACAAGGATGGCGCGCCAATGGTCATGGCCGGTTACCAGACTGACGTGGGAATGGTTAAGCATTCAGCATCCGGCAGCAGTTGCAAGGAGTATGCTTGTTACATTGCTGATCTACATGGAAAGCTTACGATGGCCGTGATTAACCAATGGTGGCCTAACCCCAAGCCTTACTTTAGGGTCTTCGAGCTCATCGACACTAACACTTGGTCGGAGCTGACAAGCTTGGGCGACCATGCCTTGTTTTTGGGACCGGCATTTTCGAAGGCAGTGCACATGCCAGCGGATAGGCATGGTGACGTAGAGAGAAACCACATCTACTACTGCAGCCATGGTGACGTAGAGAGAGACCAAACACACTTCTCTTTATTGATCAATGTCCACAAACATGGGAATACAATTGAAATCCAGAGGATTGAGGAGCCCCAAATAGCATCCTAAAAGAAGTCCTAAGGTGTTCTTGGCATGGCGATGAGCCTCAAATTTCGTCTCTCGCCCTTCAAAGATGAAAGAGCACTCCATAAACTGCGATGTCATTGCTTTGATCTCCTTGATAATAATTGCATAAAGCCCTCCTTGCAATCTAAAGTTACTAACAGATGCGATAGTGAGAGAGCCAAGGCGAGGGAAAGAGATCTCTGCATGCAAGTGCCTCCATCGAGGCTGGATCATTGATGCCAGAACATCTAATGGCCAAAGCGCCAAGGTATTTAGCAGATCCTTTTTTTTTGTGGGGGCGTATTTACCAGATCCATCCCTGCAAAACTGTAGGATCCATCAACTGATGCTCGACGCATTGCCCCTTCAACGTGTATCTTGCACACTCCTTACCTAGGTGCAGCCAAGGGTTTGAAGTTTCCCAAGGAGATGTTTGGAATGCATATATATTTTTCTGGGTACGAGCTCCCAAGGTGCATATAAGTACATGAATATGAATTTTGCTTCCATAGACATGCCCTTTTTAAGATACATGTAGTTCAATTTTGAATTGTATCTGAAAAATAACTAGAAATTTGGTGCATGCTTAAAAAGTAGTAGCAAATAAATGGCACACAATTTATCACTATATTTGTAATGGGTTTTGTCTGATTTTTTCATAGTTAATTTTGCAACTCTCTTCTGCTTAATTAATCAATGAGGCAAATATTTTGGCTCCGTTTAAAAAAATGTTATTTATGTTTTCAAACTGTAGTCATTGTTTGGTAATGTTGGAATGAATTTATATGTACATTGGTCAGCATGGTCGCCTGTCTTGAAAGAGTTGTGCAAACTAGTCACCGGTAGTGGTTGTTCGGTGGTCTTGTAATCTCTATGTACTTTTTATTATGTTTGAGGTGTTTTGTACTTCCGGTTAACTTTGATAATAGGTGCAAATCACTTTTGCTAAGAAAAAGTGAAATAATTTGTAGGTATGTTTTGTTTAATAGAAACCCAAATGGCATCT
This sequence comes from Aegilops tauschii subsp. strangulata, assembly GCF_002575655.3. Classification (NCBI taxonomy): domain Eukaryota; kingdom Viridiplantae; phylum Streptophyta; class Magnoliopsida; order Poales; family Poaceae; genus Aegilops; species Aegilops tauschii. The sequence continues at coordinate 618,595,147 of NC_053037.3, forward strand.
TAGATCTGATTGATACTGAGGAAAACAAAAGTTGGTACAAAGGATAAATAACTGGACGTAGAACGACCAGTAAAAAAATAAACTTACATTTAGAAACATACTAGTCTTCTTCCTACGATTGTACCATCTGCCGGAGACTATAAGCTGCACTATCAGTAAAGAAGAAGCGACATATACAAACGCCCTTGCCGTACCAGGCTTTGAAGACCGCAAGCCACTCGCCCCTTGAGAGGGGATCTATAAATGATTGAAGCAGCATCGGCTGGAGCATCACCCATGCAGAACAAATTTGCAATCCATCACCACTGTTTCAAATGGCTGGAAAAATGCCAAGCCACAAAACAACATGAAAATAATGTCGAGGCCGTCACACCGATAGCGAGCCAATAGCTCCCCATGAAAAACACACGAATTGGCAAGATCGGAAGGTAACCAACAGATCAGGGGACATGAACTCTCACTTAGTCGGTAAGAAGAGACCTGGAGAGTTTATTCAACACACCATCGCCAGCACCACCTCGTCGATGTTGCCAGGGAAACAAAAAACTAAGACAAATAAGACGAGACGCATGGGTCTCCACTCCTCTTTTGACCGATGAGGCCGCCGGAAGGGTGAAGAGTTGGTAGGCTATGGCGACGGCATGTTGGGAAGATATGGTGTCAGCGGCTAGGGTTGGGAGGAAACAGCATGCATGCATGGGTTTGGTTATGAACCTCGAGTGTCACAATTCATCAAATAATATAACCATTTGTGACTAGACAAAAATTTGGGTGTCATGTGTGTGCTTGTGTGATTTCCTATGCTCGACGGATGTACGTGCCTCAAGTTATTCTAACACGACAATTATCTAGTGTAAAGAAAAAGAAGTAGCCCTAGCAGTCCAAGCCATACACGAGAGTACATACATGGCAAGTTTAGATCTTGAAAAACAGAAAATCTCCAAAGAATAGCAGATAGCTAGTTGGAAATTTATAAAATTATTCAGTGCCGAGGAAACACCAGAAGTTTTTATCGGTGCTGCCAACATACATAAACAGCAAAATATCTCCGGGCTTGGAGGACTATATAGAGTATCTGAATCTGATTCGATTCATGCACGGCATCAAACAAATATCTTCCCCTCGAAAAAAAATCAAAGAAATATCTCCGGTCTTCCCACGTTTCGTTCTCTCCTCGTGGGTCGTAACCGATCGATAGAGAGAGCGCCGGCAGGCGAGATGCCCACGCAAGAAACGAAGGGCGCGCAGTGCACGGCGGCGAGGCCGTGCCCGTCGTTCTCTGCGCTCCCCGACGATCTCCTCCTCATCGTCTACCGGTTTCTGGCGGAGTCCCCGAGCAGCCGCTCGCGCTTCGCCGCCGTCTGCAGGTCCTGGCGCGCCGCCGTCGCCGCGGAGCAGCGGGTGCCTGCACTGCCATGGCTGCTGGTCTCGCCGTGCGACGCTGGAGACAGGACGTGGCGCGCGCACTGCCCCGAGGACGGCGCTGCGATGCGCGTCCAGCACCGATGCGGGGACGTCGGGACGTGCCTCGTCGGTGGCTACGACGGAGGCTGGGTCGTCTTCTCCCAGCACCAGCAGCCGTCGCTCAGGATCGTCAACGTCTTCACCGGCGCCTAGTTGGCGCTCTCTGAGAAACAGAAGAGGATCGCCTGCCTGTACCATGCGCGTGGTGACGCCTACGGCCCGGTCGTCATGAAAATCGTCTTCTCCAAGACGCCCACCTCGGACGGCTGCATCATGGCCGCCATGACCAACAACTGCGGAATCGCGGTTTGCAGGGTTGGTTGTCCACTTGGCGGGTGGACCATATATGGATGTCATATGTCGGGATTCATGGACATTGCCTTTTGCAATGGTGAGCTCTATGGCATTCAACCGGGTTGCGATAAACTCATCAAATTTGTGATCCGTGTGAAGAAGGATGTCGCTCCGGTGGTCACCGAAAAGTACCGGATAAACATGCTTAGAGTAGACCGTCCATCACCGTGGAGCACTTGCAATGAGTACGCATGTTACAATCGACGCTACCACTTGGTCTGAGGTGACCAGCTTGGGCGACCATGCCTTATTCTTGGGACAGAATTTTTCCGAGGCGGTGCACATGCCAGCAGATAGGCTTGGCGACATAGAGAGAAATCACATCTACTACTGCAACCGCCGCTACCTACGTCTAAGCAATACAGTCAATGGTGATGAGGTGTTCTTGACGATCTCACAAAGCGATGGCGACCTTAAGTATCACAAGGAACATTACATCAAGAGCATTGCCGACTATTTCAAGATCAGATCGGTAGGTTACTTCATGGAAGATTGTCGATATGATAGCATGTGGCTTCTTCCTCCTGATATCTAGCTAGCTGCTTATAAGGATGTGTATACATGCTTACTTTTATTTTTGAGGGTATTCAAGAATTAAGGTTCGGGGCTTCCAAAAGAAAAGGCTTAGTATTTTACAAAAAACATTCATGTAAGATAAAATAAAAACAACTAAAAGAAAAACACACATTATGAAGTGGGGAAAAGCAACAACAACAAAATGAAAACAAAGAATAAACCTAATATAATAAAAAGTTCAAAAGAAAATTTGAAGTAATAAATAGAGGGAAAGGCCAAGATAGTAAATAGAGAAGTGTACTCTCAACAATTTTAAGTACTTGAATACTAATTTTGCTTCCATAGAGTACATCGCAAGGTCAAATTATTTTTTAGATGTTGAGGTGATTACCTCTTCATGTACGTTAAACTGAGCTGTGTTATTAAGTGTTAGGTGGGACTCATCGTATCGACCGATTCTGGTGATTTTCAATATAAAAGGTGAGAATCCCCGAAAACTCGCCCTTGATCATTGCCGCGGAGATAGGGTATCAATGGCGGCCTCCAACGGCGACGGGAGCTTCATGGCGTGGATAAGGAGCAGCACGGACTGCCTCTGCGACCGTGGGGCAGACGACAAGAGCATCCACGGCAAGGCACATCTGCTGGCAGAACTCCAAGGCTGGCGGACCTACCTGGAGGAAATTGTCGAGAAGCTTGGCCTTTGGAGCACCCGTCAAAAGAGCTTTGCCCTCGGCAGAGCGAGACCTTGCTGGTGTTGAGAGGCCGCGTAGAGCGCCTCGGGCTTCTCGAGGAGAAGACGGGCCGGCGGCTGACGGACAATCGTGGACTTGAACGTCGATCAGACCATGAAGGACATCACGGCGGGAGAGGAGGCAGAGCAGATTGGCCCGAACGATGATGATGTCGAGGAGGAGGATCAACAACCCGGCCTTCCAGCTGTCAGTGGGTCCTTCAAATATGCCCATTTTGAGGAATGACGCAGCGGTGGCAGCTGCCAGTGGTGGCCGAGTGACCCCTTTTCACATGGAGACGTTCCACCTCAAATCCATGGTGGCGGACATGTGAGGTGTGCCAATGGCGAAGCTCAAGATGCAGGCGGAGACCGAGAACGAGGTGTTCCTCCTACAAGCGCCGTCGAGCTGCGCTACGCGGCGGTCCGTGTTGAAATATATTGCTCGCCTCCCTCCGAAATCACTAGTTGAGGAGTACTCGTTGCAAAGATCACTCCAACTTCCCAGGTTGCTACAAGTGGCGCACATGCAGCGCGCCACTTGTCGCAACCTGGGAGTTTTCCCTTTTTTCGTAGATTCGTTTATTCAAAATGTTTTATCTCTCAAACCGTGCGTCCAAATCTCAAACCGCTTTCACCGTTGGATTCCTGGCGACGAGATCTTCAAAACTAGATCCCATGTTGATAGGTTTTCACGAACTTTTTTTTTTACGGAAAAACCGAACAAAAAACCGGAGGAAAAAACCGAATCGGGAGCACGGGTTTTTTCTCTTTCCGAAAGAGGCACGCCCGTGCCTCTCACGAAATCACAACCGTGCCTCTCGCGGAAGTAAAACCGTGACTCTCGCGAAAGGAAAAAAAAATAGAAAACGCGTTTTTTTTCGTTTCCGAGAGGCACGTCCATGACTCTCGCGAAAGCACACCCATGCCTCTCGCGGAAGCAAAACCGTGACTCTTGCGAAAGGAAAAAAATAGAAAATGCGGTTTTTTTCGTTTCCGAGAGGCACGGCCATGACTCTCCCGAAAGCAAAACCATGCCTCTCGCGGAAGCAAAACCGTGACTCTCGCGAAAGAAAAAAAAGAAAACGCGTTTTAAAAAAAATTGTCAAACAAAAATTTTGATCGAAAAGCTAAGGAAGACCGGTGGAAAACCAAAACGTCGAAAAAACCCAGAAAAAAACCCGTTTAAAAAGCCGAAAACGCGTGCGGAAAAATAAGAGAAAAGAAAATCCGGAGGGAGCGCCCAGAGCGCGAAACGTGGCGAATGGCTGAGAGAGTGCCAAGTGGCGCTGATCATTGTGAGGCTCCCGAAGGAGCGCTCGTTTATTAGTTGCTCTCGCCTCCCTCCATCAGTTTAGACTTTTGGATGAGTTGGTTGAAGCATGAATTCAATATGGTGTTAGAGCCAAAAGGTCTTGAGTTCAAGACCCTGCCAATGCAGTATTAAAATAAAAAGATCATGTGGCCTGCATCGCCTAAGGCCTAAATAAGCCTAGACGTGAGAGGAAGTGTTGAAATATATTGCCCTCCTCCCTCCATCACAGTTGGGGAGGATGGCGTGCTCGAGCTCTCACATCGCGTCATGGTGGTGTCGGCAGGGGATTCCTTGGTGATTACGGTTGGGACATGGGATGGTGACGGTGCTGACTTGCACATAAAGTCATCCTTCGCCTTCACGCCTCTTCTCTACGGTGAAGGGTGCGCGGTTGTTCCCTATGCTGGTTACACGATGCAGATTAAGGTTGTCTAGTCAGCTTTATTCGATCCAAATGTTGACGGATGACCTTAGTCTCTGCATATCTTCATGGGTTTAGTTGCCACGGTGATTTTGCTGGTGTCCGATGTTTTGCTCAAAGGGTTCTCGCTAGGGTTCATGTGATGTTTTGTTCTTTATGTTGATGGCTTGCAGTTTTGGCACGTTGCTAGTGTTTGAGGAGCCGCCTTTGCGGTTGCAGGGTTTCATGCTTTGGGAGTAGTCTACATGTGGTCGTGTCTGTAATGATTTTTGCCTATCTTTTCGTCAATTAACTAGACAACTCTCTTGTGCTTGATTAATTAAGAAAGCAAGTCATTGGACTCTGTTTAGAAAAAAGAAATATGACACGTTTTCGAACCGCAGTCACTCTTTTGTAATGTTGGACTAAGTGATGCTAAACTTATATAATGTACATTGATCAGCACAATCGCCTGACTGGAAGGTAGAAAAGTTGCGCAAACTATTCACAATTGCAAACCCATATTCTAGTCCTTTTAACCTTTTCCTAGTTTCTATCAAATGTGAAATGATGCATACTGTAGATGTTAGTAATGCCATGCAGTTGTGCACTTGTACCAATTCATCCAATAATATAACATTTGTGACTACACAAAAAAGGACAAATACTCAGATGAACAGTGCCAAGTTAAATAACATGCAGTGTGTTTTTTTGTACAGTTCACATTATTTTATAGAGTATTTTTGTTACGACTTTTTTAACATGCAAATTATATAGTACTCCACTTGCATCCATTAAATTGTGAACAATATTCAACTCAAAAAACAAAAATAGAGATGAAACATGGGGAGCATGGGCAACTTGTTGCCAAAATTTCACCGCAAAAAAGAAAAGAAAAATTGCCAAAATTACTTTCCGTGAAGCATATATATAGTCTTCACATGATGCTCAAGACTGAAACTGCAGATTAATAGATGCTGTCACCTCATGATGCTCACCAATACCAATTGGGGTTAGTTACATCAGCTAAGGTGGTTAGTGCGGCAAACCAGCAAGGCAGCGCTTGCTAACACAGCATCAAGAATCATCCAATTATATGCACATATATATAATGATATTTACTATAGCTCTCATCTCACATGAACCCTAGCTGGGTGAGATCGTCGTCCGGGATCTCCAGGCCTCCAGAGAAATCAAAGTCTTGCAGCGAGTCGTCCAGGCCGTCCGTGAACCAGGCACTGATGTCGTTGCCCTCCGGCACGTCCAGGATGTCCACCATGGGGTCCATCGGTGGCAGGTTCATGGGGGCGTCCAGGGACTCCGGAGCAACATTGGCCGCACTGTTCCTTGGTTGCTGGGTAGGTCTTGTGCTTAGAGGGTTGTTCCACTCGTTGGATTCTCGTGGCGACGGTGATGGGAAGCTGGAGTTGGATGGCTCTGTGACTCTGCCAAGGACGTTTCCAGATGTTGATAGCTGCGCTAGCTTCTGCTTTGGCTTCATCTTGGTCTTGCGCTCGTTCCGGCCGCTGCCAGACGAGTTCCGGCCGCTGCCTGATTTCGAGCTGGAGTTCTTGGCAGACCCATCTCTGCTCTGGTCCCTTTCTCTCTCGCCCTTTTTCAATTTTGTGCTACCTGCAAAAGGATCAGCAGATGTTGGGATACCTCATGAAAAAGATTTCTTACAAAATCATCATGCCAAAGTTAAGTAAAATGTGTTCAAGGGTGCTAGAAATACCTTGGCTTAATGGGCTTCTGTCAAGCTTTAGGGCCTTTGGCCTATCTGCAGATCCTGGAGGGACACCTGGAGCATAAGAAGGCAGATTAATTATATGGAAGTTCTTACAACTATAGTGTCAAATAAATAGGCGAGTTTGTGTGGCTTATTTCGATATCCACAATTGCATGTGCATTACCATCAACTGGGTCACTCTTTGGCAAAGGAGCGGACAGCACACTCCAAAGGAAAGGCTCCCTGAAGCAGCTTTTCTCTGTTTCCTCGAATTTCTGGCACCGGGCAAGTGTTCGCTTGGCAAAAGCCAATGCAAGCTGTTTTGCGGCCTTACTGGCCGCTTTACTGAGACCGCCCTTGTGACTAGAACTACCTCGACCACCCTGTGAAAAAGATCAAGGTTAAGGTTACTACTTATATTGGTTTCTGAAGTGGTAAACAAAAAAAAAAAACATACATAGAAAGAAACAAGCAACACTGGAAACCAACCAATAAAAAATTTCCTAGTTATACAGAATGGACTAATAGCGAATGCCAGATTAATGCATCTCAAAAATGAGATATTTAGGAACAAACATTGCTGGTATAAACAAGACTACACTTTTTTTGAGTAATAAACAAGACTACACTATGAAGGTGCCAGGCCAACATTCATCACATCACCCACCTCAGTTGTTCAGCAATCAGTTAAGACACGAAACCTATGGGAAGCAGAATGCCCTAATCGTCCAATTCCTTAAAAAAATAGTGCTAATAAAAAGTAGGCGGTAATGTAACTAATAGAGTATTCAGGTACCAGCAATTTTTTGTATGCCCTCTCTACTAATTTGTTCATTGCGTGTTGCTCCAGGCTCCTGCAGACAAAATTTTGGAATTAGACACCGCAATAGTTTCTACTCAGTTACATTAATAAAAAAGATAGACATAGGAAGAATCATTAATACCTTTCCTCCATGTTTTTAGTATTTCGAATTGCTTTTTCTAGCTTATTTAGTTGGCATTTCTTTTGATTCACCTGAAACAAGTCAAGAAGCATACATATTAATTAGAAAAGCATATCCTTTCCGACAAAAATGTGCAAGTTGCACAAGTACTAAGAAATATGCCAAACTGAATGTTGACAAAAGGACACATGCAGGGAGGTACTTTTGCATCAAAATGCATTTTTTAATGTTTTTAATGCATAGAATTGCTGTAAATCCAACGACAAAAGGAAATCATCAACACGTGCAAAATGAGGACAAGGCTGCTAGAATTACTTGAAGTGTGGTGCATAATCTCATTTGGTTTAAAGCTCCCTATGTGGGACTGTTTCAAATTGACTCAAACTATTCCAAGTTATGCAATATTGCCATATTCAAACAACCCAAAATAGTGACTTTCTCACCGTACCACTTATCTATTGAATTCTGCTAAGTTGGTGAGACCTGCTATTTCACTACTTTCAGGTTCTATCCATTTGTCACATGAGACCCAACAACTTTTTGCACAATCAATCTTAACATATCAAGCAATTCCACCATAATATTCTCATCAGTCTCACTACTTAAGCTTGAAGCCTCGAATTCAAGTTCTAGAACTACTAATACCAATGCTAGTTTAGTATGCTCTAAGTTTTCACAGTAACTTCATGTGAACTCTAGAGAAGATGAAATGATGACTTGATAACTTTAATTATCCGAATGATCTGTTGAGTTTAACCAAAATTGAATGCTGAATGTACCCACCTGATCAAAGAGTCTTTTCTGCAGCTCCAAAATAACTTTATTAATATCCTCATCCTCTCCCTCGTCCAGCTCTGGCTGCAGTCAGAAAAAATATCGCCGCGACCATGATTTGAGTTAATAAGGAGACATATGGAATAACACACAAATACTGAAAACAATGAGGTGACGATCTATGATGCATCTGTTTTCTCAAGGATCATCAAAATATGTTTGCAGTTGGTTCACCCTAAAGGAACATACGATGCAAAATGAGGGTCAACACTCTCACGACAGATCAACACCCACAGAACCACACCCCGTCAAGGTTTCGAATTCACAGCCTGCTTTCAGCCCTGATCACGGCATACTTCCAAAATTTGTCTGATCTAGTTGAAGTAATTGGCTTATATCATGTAAATAATGTACTGATAATCTCTTGTCAGTTCCCAAGAAAATGAAAAGAAACAAAAAATGGAATCAAATAAGAAAGGATGGCAATTCCCTTTAGCAAGCATGGCAAATCCTTGCCATGTTCAGTTTTTTGCCAGGAATTGCCATGCTTGCTACAAGATATTGCCATCCTCGCGACAACATAATTTGCCATCCTGACGTCAGATTTTTAGCATTTCCATATAAAATTGTAGCTAACTACTCCCTCCATTCCATATTAGTTGTCGCTGAAACGGATGTATCTAAACGTATTTCAGTGCTAGATACATCCGTTTGAGCGACAACTAATATGGAAGAGGGAGTACATGACAAAGAAATAACCTTCAAATAGACAACTTATCATGAATCGGGCTTTTAGAAACCATACCATCTCTGGAAAAATGTCAATACTGTGCAACTCGACCAAAGTCCTATCATGCAAAGACATCTGCGCATACTGATATCCATATAATGGTAAAGATAAATCTTTTCCGGGAGTTTGATACTGCTGTGTAATCTGCGGTACTGATCCATGCAGAGAGCCGTTTTCTGGGTACCCCATAACATTTATCCCATCTGATAGATTCTCACTGCAAACTGAACTTTGACTATATGAGCCCCTCAAATTACTGGAAACTGCAAAACCATTGGACATGCTGTTATATGCTGGGTTACTGTTTGAATGCTTGAAATCAGGAGACATTCCAAAACTGGATTCTAGCCCCGTAGCTTCGAATTCAACTGAGGCAGCACGAGGAAGGTAGTCATTTGAGAATTCCAGAAGTATATCTCCTTGGACACCATTGGACTCGGGAAAGTCATCAACATCTTCTACAATCAAGGCAGAGAGCAGTCTACTTGTCAGGGGAGCCATTTCACCAAATATTCCTTGCCCCTGTGGCTTTTGAGATGTGTTGTTATGATTCTCGCCAATATTATAAGACAAAATGTCAACAGATTCCCTTGGTCCAACACCATTTGCTTCCCCTTGATCCAGCAACAAAGAAGAATTGGATGGAGGCAGAACCTGGGAGGAATGCTCAACCTACAGATGAAAATAATATATGAAACATGGGTATCAAATTCAGATCTTTGCAGTACAGGGTAGACAAATAAAGGAATACACAAGTTGAGGATTTTATTGGAAACATCTTGCACGATAAGAGTAGGTGGTAGACATATAAAGGAATACAAAAGTTGAGGATTTATTGGAAACATCTTCCACGATAAGAGTAGAGGAGTGGCAGAATGTAAAGTACCATTGATGGTGGCCCATTGTAGTTAGCTGATGCATTTAACTTATCTTCATCGTGCTTATTAGACATGCCCATCTCAAGTTCTTCCAAGAATATTATCTGACCAGAGACTCCGGTAAGTGATGATTCATCCCAACAAGGCAACAGGTCCATTATACCAACTTGTAAGGAAAATAAAATCGAACCTGGTTTTTCAAGAAGGATAAATCTTCAGAGCTGATGAAAGTAAGCATGGGTTCTATTTTCTTCCAAAAAGGGCCAGCATATGCACCAACTGCAGAAAAGGATAAAGAATTCATCAACCATGAGACATAAAATTGCAGCTCTTTGCATGGCAAATAGATAGCTACGATATGTGCAATTGCACACCTATTGCACCACGGGCAGCATTTGCAGCAGCTAGAAGTTCTTCTCGGTCATCTTCAGATTCACCTACAACAAACAACTTAAGCATCAGGATCAACTTTCAGAGAAACCAAAGATCTTCAATGGTAAATTAAAATGTCTATCAGCAAACCTGTAGTATCCATTGACCCACAATTCAGAATTTCTGGGTGACGAGATGATGCTTTGCGGTCCGAGCCTTTCTTTGTTGGAGGACGGCCTAACTTACTGCAGCAAATTAAAGAAGACCATAAGTTTCAGATACAAATACAATACATGTGTTCGCTAGAATTCAGTCATTAAGCACCTTTCATTCTTTTCAGATGCAGGTCTTACGCTCTTTACCAACTTCCTCGTTTCAGTGCTGTCCAACTTCTCTTTTGGTATGGATGAACACCCTTTAACATGCATAGTGCCTCTTCCACTCCTCCCTTGACGACGAATACTACCATCTTCAAGTTCTTCTTTCAACGGAATCCTGCTTTTCTTGGACGAGAAAATTAAGTCTGATGCCACATGAGCTGAATTTGCCCCCTCATTCTCAAAGTCGCCACTGTTTGTGACTTTTTCCTTATTCCTGTGTTCAGTAGCAACAGACCCTTCACTTTCTGATAAACCAGCTGGAGATGTAACATTATCCATTCTAGATGCAGCTTGTGAATTATTGCTAGCTGCACCCCTCGGAAGTAAAAGGCCGGGCGTTTCTAATGCTGGCCTAACAGCAACATCAACTGGTGATCCTTCAGATACGGGTTCATCAAAATTTGACACCGGTGATACAACATTTGCTCTTCTTGTCCGTGACATTTTCTGTGGACGTTGACCCACCCAAGCAACAGGAGGTGAAGAGGCAGTTGCAGCCATGGGACGCTTGCGATTTGTGGTGCTTCCCAATGGTGAGGCTTTATTTGTGCAAGGTGCTTCTTCCCATTCATCAATTCCTCCAGCTGAGCGTAGCAAAGTAGATGATGAGTGGATACCGACAAGCGAACTGGTTCTTGGTGCTCTGGTTGCTTTACCCTTGGTCACAGGACTTAAGGTTCCTGGTTGCATATCCTCGGAAATATGTGCCCTGGAATCACGATGGATACAAAACATCAGAAGAATGAAGAAGCACATAACTATTCATATTTTGCAAAAAAAAAAAAAACAGTAGAAAGTTTGAAACTACATGAACTACAGCAGCACAAAGAGGTTTCAACCATTCAAATCAGTCTGATCATGTTATAGAATGTGTTGCTACAATATTGACATCAAGCTATCAATGCTTACTTGTTTCCTTTCACCAAAACCCGTTCTTTGTCTAGCCCACCATGGCGCTCTCGTCTTTCATTTGGAAGAGGGGTGGAATCCATCTCTGTCTTCAGAAGATACCGTGAGCCAGAACTACTCAGTTGAGAGCTTCCATCCATCTTGCTACCTCCAGATGCTCCAGCAGAAGCTCCATGTCTGTCATACAACAATTAAAAGGAGGGATAAGATAGGTGCCACTGAATGCGGAGATGACTCACCATGGTCATGAACCTGAAGACAATAATCTGAGGTTGGAACTCTGAAGCCATAGCATTCTTAACCTCATAATGCATCTCCATAATGATCCATTTGAAGCTTATGTGGAAAAACTATAAATACATAACAAAGCTGATGACAGTGCACGAAGATTACCTAAATGGAATAGCATCACTAGAACGTCCACGTACTTCACTGTTTGATCTATGTTGAACTGATGGTTTAACATCTCGGTCTACATCACTGCCTCTATTGAGCATAGTTCCAACAGAACGCTTACGTTTCATCTTCTTCTCCCATCCTTCACCACCAGGAGCTAGGCCTCGTAATTTGTCTTCAGAAAACCCTGATGTGGCATTGGCAATTCTGACGGAGCTTTTGTCCTTCTCCAAAGATGGGTTTTTCTCAGTATCAACCAAAGGGCCTCCTTGCCTTGTAGAAACACTAACACGCCCTTCCAACTGAAATATGAAGTCAAAGAGTCAACACAAAAGGCAAATGGTAGCACTGTGAAGACATAATAAAGATGAATACACTCATAGTCGAAAAACTAAAAATGCACTATTGTCTAACAATTGAACAGGCCACAAAAAAATAAGTGTGGGGACTTTAACTCAACCATTGAGCAACAAAAGGGAATTCGGGAGAGAGACATGGTATAAAAGCTTTGCTCAATCTTGACACATCTCCACCTAGACAACAGGTCCATTCAAGATTAATCGACCCAACGGTTCTGTCTCCACAATGTTTTAATTCAGTCATGGAATTCGGTACACAGCAGGGCTAGTAGGGCCTAAGCGCATAGTTATCAGCATCATAGAAGTATACAAAGATTTGTCATTTAAGATGAGATCACTTCCATGACCTGTTGCCCCATGTGATTTGCGCACGCACACTGATATGCCATGCCAACCACCAGTTCACACAAATTTATCTGTTTAGAATAGGAATAATGGAACCTCTAATATGTCATAACTCATAATCCAAGGTACCAACTCAAACTAACTACAATAGTGGAAGCAATGGCATACAAGCGAAACGGAGTTGCTGATTGAAAGCAACGGTGAAGTGGCAGAAGTACAAACCCGTGCATCTGCCGCCAGCGATGACCGGACACGCTTGCTCATGGTCGAGCTCTTAGCCCTCTCCTCGAGCCTCTGGACGGGGTTATCCCCGCTGTTCTGAGCCCCGATCCTAAGAGAGCCGCCAACGCTCCCCGACGACCTATCCACCGACGCGCCGTCACTCCTCTGCCGGCGCCGCGTGACGACGTTCTTGTACTTGTCCAGCTTCTGGATGGACTCCTGCAGCGACTTCACCCTGTCCCTGCAACCCCATACCATTTCAGGCCCCACCGGAGCAGCAATGCACGCGGAAGAAAAGCACGGTGAAAAGATACGAGGAGCAACGTGTACTTGGCCCTGGCCGACGACTCCGCGACGCCGCCCCGGATCCGACGGAGCTCCTCGGCGGCCGCGGGGGGGAGCGGCTTGCCCTGCGCCAGCGCGGCGAGCGGCTGCTCCGCCGAGTCGGCGAGCGCCCGCCGCAGCTCCGCGGAGCGCGAGTGCCGGTGCTCGCCGACGGGGAACTGATCCAGCGAGATGTACTGCGCGAGCGACGGCGGCTCCGTCGCGGCCCCCGGCGCCCCCCTCGCGGGGAAGCCCCCCGCGGCGGCGTCGGGCCTCGAGCCTCCTCCTCCTCCCGACATCGTCAGCCCCCTCCGAAGCTGCACTGCATCAAGGTCAAGAAGGAATCCCGCCGACCGGCCGGACGAGGGCGGCCAATCCGGCCGTCGAGCGGCCGGGATCGGCCGGATTGGGGATCGAGGGGTCCGCGGGTTGGGGGAATTCGGGGCGGGCCGGGGGGCAAAACCCTAGAAGCGGAGGTCGCCGGCGGCGAGGGGGAGCGCGTGGGGGAATTCGGCCGGGTTGCGGGTACAGATGGGAGAGAAAGATCGGTCCTTTTTAGGCACGAGGGCAAATTCTGACACTCTTGGACCCGGGGTCAATTTGGTCAATCATCATTTCATTTCTCTCTTGTAGTACAATTTTTTTTCAAGGGTAGTGTACTAGTACAACCTAGGTTTTCTATACAACAAAACGTTTTTTTCAAGCTCACTTTCTTCGATTTATTGGGCCTCAAATCCTAAATATGATATCAAGCCGTAACTAATTTAGTTCGAAACGAGTGCACGTGCCCACCCATGTCGCTACTTAATTACCACGCTCTCTCGCGGCAATCATGAGTCGCACGCTCTCTCCCGAAACTGACCACCCATGTCGCTACTTAAATTCGTTAGAGTTACTGCTAGTGGAGGATAAGGTGGATAGTTGGAGGCCAAATGGAACATAAAGATGTCACGTGGGGCAACTATTCAAGAGGATCGAGGATTCAAGGCGAATAACACGAAGGGGTCAAGGGAAATCACTACACATAATAACCACGAGTTTTAGATCGGGAATGGGTCCAAGCGCGTCTTTATCGCTTATTAATTTCGTTGAAAGTAGCACGTCGCTCTGCATCCCGCAGAACTGGTCACTCACATTTCGCAACTTAACTTTGCTAGAGTTACCCGTAGAGGGGACCAGTGGAGAGCGGGATCGAAAATGGAAAATGGACACGCATCGGTAAACGTCAAGGAGGATAACATGCGGAATGGGAGGATGAAGAGAAATCAATGCGCATAATAACCATTGCCTTACAAATCTGAACTCTGTCCGTCAACCCTTCCCCAAGTCAGTGGTATAAAAGAAAATTAGCAAGTTCCATAGCACGATTAAGAGCAAATGAGTACTAAAGTTGTATCATGCAAAAGAAAAAATCTACGATGAAACACCAATCGTAATATTTGATCTCAACAGATGCATTACATGTGTGATCTATGTGAAGATACCCTAGATCCATACACACTAGTAGAAAAAGGGTCAAATGTCAAGCACATTAGTGCCGGTTTGCTTTTGAGCCGGCACTAATGTGTGCATTAGTGCCGGTTCGAACGGCTATGCATTAATGCCGGTTCGTGTTGAACCTTTAATACCGGTTCGTGCCACGAACCGGTACTAAAGGGGTGGTGGCAGGCTGGTTCGTGGCACAAACCGGTACTAAAGGGCTAACCTTTAGTACCGGTTCGTGCCATGAACCGGGACTAAAGGGGTCTGACCTATAGTCCCGGTTGGAGACACAAACCGGGACTATAGGGCAATTTTCAAACTCTACCCCCCTGTGGACCGCCTTTTCAGTTTTAGAAAAAACAAAAGAAAATGATGAAAATGTCAAAAAATAAAATAAAATAAGTTTCCTATGTGATATGTGGTCTAGTTGTTGGGAAAATTTACAAATATGAATTTCGACTTTATTTGCAAAATCTCTCTGGAATTTGTAAAATGGGCATAACTTTTGCATACGAACTCGGATTAAAAAGTTTTTTATATGAAAAATCATCAACTCGAAAAGTTACTTCCGAATTTAACTGGGGGAACCCTGTTAAACATTTTCAAAATCCTCAAAAACCTAACAGAAAAAAGTTACGGGGCTTTTAAGATCTAGAGTGGAAAAAAATTCAAACTTGGTCAAATCTGGTCAAACTGTGGTCAAACTAATTATTCTAGAATATTAGTGTTACTAAATAATTATTTCAGTTTTTTTAAATTTTGGTCAAATCTGGTCAAACTGTGGTCAAACAATGGTCAAACTAATTATTCAAGAAATATTAGTGTTACTAAATAATTATTGTTTTTTAAAACAATAGTTTCAAACTCAAACAATGAAATGTGTGACTTCATGCTCAAGCTAAATTCCTGAGGGTTAATAGGATTGATATCTTACTATTGTCAGGAAAACAACAAGTGCAGACTTGGAAAGTAGAGGGAATAGAACTCCGAAGTTAAGCGTGCTCAGGCTAGGGGAGTGAGAGGATGGGTGACCGGCCGGGAAGTTAGATGATTTGGAATGAGTGATCCACACTTGAGTAGTTAAGAGGGGTGATTAGAGACTAAATCATCAAATAATTCAGAAAATTGAAAGTCAAAAAAAAATCAAATTTTTTTTCCAAAATTTTCAGAAATTTTTTTCAAAAAAATAACCTTTAGTACCGGCACCAACCTGTACTAAAGGTCCCCCATACCACAGCGCGAGCTCACGCCACGTGGTGGGCCTTTAGTGGCGGTTCGTGCCGAACCGGTACTAAAGGGAGGGGCCTTTAGTCTCCACTCCATAGTGCCGGTTGCAGAACCGGCACTAAAGGCCCTTACGAACCGGTGATAAAGACCTGTTCTGCACTAGTGACAAGTAACTACTAATGTCTTTCTACAACGAATAGATTACATGTAGAAGACATACAAGAAAATCTTTAAAACAAATATAGGAGTGTGTACATAGTGATGTACTACTACCCTAGGGTTGAGATGGTTGCACATACACAAACAATGACATACAAAAAAAATCTTTAAAATAAATACGGGGAGTGCCTACATAGTGTTGAACTACTACCCTAGGCTTGAGATGGATTGCACATACACAAACAATGCCACAAGGGTTTCCATTTTTATATCCACATTTTGCAGTTCCATTTCCAGTGAGACCAAAATATGTCAAGTAGGGAAAATTTTAAAAAGTTAAGAACATAGATTCATCCTTGAGATGATTCGGAGGAAATGAGTAAGATATTTATGAGTATTCCTTAGTTTTATCGATGTAGACATCCTACCTTGGGGAATAAAAATCAACAATCCCGCTGCCATGGATAACCAGAGATTCCCATCTTCCAAACACAAAACCTCCTTAAATTTGACAGTCAAAGCTTCTGGCAAAATATGCACGATTCTTCATTTGGATACATGCATGCATAGGGGTTTACTGAGCTGGAGAAAACTTCGCCAACCATGTAATGAGCATGGTTAGTTATATCAAGACAACACACTTAGAAGAGGAAGAAATTAGCAGCATAAGATTTGATCATAATCGTTTATGTTGGATTCATTCTCGAAATAAGTACATTTAGGTTATCACCGAGAAGAAGAAACTAGGGAGCTTGATAAGTCTCCGGTTTATCTATAATTTTTTTAGTTTATCCTATTATATTATCAATCTTCTATGCTTTATATGTCATTTTATATCATTTTTATGCACTAACCAATTAACTTAGTGAGTGTCAGTTCCTATTTTTTCCCTATTTCTTTTTTCGCAGAAAAAACATACCAAATGATGTCCAAGCACGACAAAACTTCACGGTGATTTTTTCTAAACCAGAAGAGACCCTCAAAGTTTCGGGGATGCACCGGATGATGATCGAGGGAGGCACAAGCTCAGGTGGTACGCCCTGCTTTCGCACTCCCTACTGATGCCTATTGCATGAATCTCATTCAGTCAAACTAGAAATTGTGTTTTTACAGCTGGAACGATGAATGTAATCCTACTATTCTTTAAGGGTAGGGTCGTCTGAGTACGGTACTATGGACATCAGGGCATATTGAATATAGTCATAGAATTTGGTGTGCTAACACACCATTCAAGGTGGAAGGAAGCAGTGGGGGAGGCATGCCTTATGATCTTATGGGTCCCACGTGTTCCCGTTTGACCTAATTACAGCGCTATAAATTCCCTAAAATCCAGAAACCCCTAGAGCAAGACCCGAAACAATTCCTCCACTGCCGCAAGCCTCTGTTATTCCCTAGTCCCATCTGGAGTCCATTGTTGGTACTCTACCGAAGGGGAAAACCATTGGGGAGGTAATCTTCATCAACCTTGCTGCCTCCATGATGATGTGTGAGTACTTTCCACAAGACCTACGAGTCCATAGCAGTAGTTAGATGGCTTTCGCTCTCTCTCTTTGATCTTAAATACAATAATCTCTTCGGAGATCTATTTGATATAATTCCCGCGGTGCGTTTGTTGGGATCTGATGAATTGTGGGTTTATGATCATATTATTCATCTAAAGTATTTCAGTCTTTTCTAAGATTTATTTGTGTGTGATTTTATAGCCATGTATTTCTCTCCGATCTATCCATCTTCTTTGGCCAATTAGATTGATTTTATCTTCAGTGGGAGAGGTGCTTGATAGTAGGTTCAATCTCGCGGTGTCCTTACTCTATGATAGAAGGAGTTGCAAGACATGTATTTGTATTGTTGCTACTAAAGGTAACATCTTGTTGTGTCTACATTATGCTATTATGCTTCAAGCATTACTCTGTTTATTATGAACTTGATACCTTGCGATGCATGCTGGATAGCAATCAAGAGGTGGATTAATAGTAGTAGATACAGATGGATTTTGTTCTATGTGTCTCGGACGTAATGCCTATATAGTGATCATGCCATGAAGAATCATCATAACTATGCGCTATTCTATTAATTGTCCAACAGTAATTTGTCTACCCACCGTATTATGATCATGAGAGAGATGCCTCTAGTGAACCTATGGCCCTCGGGTCCATTCACTTTATATTTACTAAATGCTGAGGAAATAGGCAATTTTTCGATGAAATTAATCCAAGAATAAATCATGAGCATGACGTAAACAGTACTAAGCACATACTAATATTTGATCATATTAACGCGTACTAGACAGAAAGTAGAAGCATATACGCAAATCACTAGTACGGCTAAAACAGTAATAAACAAAGAGAGGGATAAATGAGTTATACCCTCTCATCGGCCATGCAGAGGCCGCAATGGCAGCAGCGACATCCTCGGTGGCCTTCTTCTCGGCTTCAAGCTTCTCAGCGGTGGCACGGTTGACTCCGTTGGCGGTGGACATGGTGATGGCGCGGACGTGGACCAGCGGCGGCAAGCAGTCACGTAGGAGACGCTCCCCAAAAATCTAATCGCCCCTCTCCCGTACAGGATCCAAAGAAACGGGGTTTCGAAGGCCTACTCTCCCGTCAACCATGTACTCGGTGGACGGGATGGGATCACCGGCGACAGCAGCAGCAAAAGGAATGATAGTGGGCATGGAGGCAGATGCGATCTGTTTCGCATGGCGGCTAGGGTTGGCCAGCGCCTCCAATATATAGGCGCGGCCGCGTGGAGAGACGTGGGCTGGACCTAAGTCCGAGTTGGTGACAGCCACGATCCGGCGTCTCAGATCGTGGCCCGGATATCAAAGTCCCTCCATTCCTAACCGGCAAAAATAAGCGCATAGGTGTGAGCTCGGCTCAGCTCATCCCCGCGGCGCGACGCATCATGACGAGGCGAGGCGAGGCGGGCGGAGGAGGAGGAGCGCACCGGAACCACTTCTCGTCTCGAATAGCATGTGGAAGAGAAACCCTTATAAGGAGGTCCAACTTCTCTCCAACTAGAGGTATGACACTAAACTTCCCACCACACCCATTGCCATATAATCCACAGGGCCCTTGTAGATTTTCTGAAATTGTTAGATGGACCCTAGGCCCACCCTAATATTTCAACACTAAAACCCTAAAAATACTTGCTTCAATTTATTTACTTTTATTTTTCTATTTATTTTATCTATTTACCACTATCAGATTTAATCCTTGCAATTGGCGAGAACAAGGGGGTTGACAACTCTCTTGCTGTTGTTGGGTGCAAGCATTTGTTTGGTGTGTGTGCAGGTACCATTTATCTTGTCTGTGTGACGTCTCCTATTGGTTCGATAAACCTTGGTTCTTAACTGAGAGAAATAGTTTTTTCTACTACACTACCTCACACTTCCTTTTTGGGGAATCCCAACGCCTATTACAAGTAGCAGAGCTTCCTACTGGATTGATAATCTTGGTTCCCTAACCAAGGGAAATGTGTTGCTGCTGTTCTACAACATCCTTCCTCTTTGGGGGATTCCCAACAACTCCAACAGGAGTCAGCAGCGGGCGCCCTAACAGCTTTGCCTGCCATTGATGAACAAACAATTCTATATTAGTGACACCACGCGACCAAGGGTGGCCGCATCCCATAGGGACCCCTGTTCGTGCCCTAACAGTGTTGCCCGCCACTGATGAACTTTTAGCGCCTGCCACTGCTAGGCAGTTTTGCTGTAGTGACACCACGCAACCAGGGGATGACTACATGGTCTCCACTGGCCCCATCTTCTGGCTCCATGGGTATTTTATCGGAAATGATTTTTGGGTTTTGTTTGCTATTTACGGAGCTCTGGAAATTTGCTTTCTTTGTTGCCATCATGTTTCTCCTATTTTTGAGTGTTCCGGTAATTTCCCTCTCCGTGTAGTTCATACAATTTAAAGGGGAAAGGCATTATAATTTAGGAATAATGTGCAAAACATCAATAATAAAGAGGAAAATATAATAAGAAATAGTGATGCAAAATGGACGTATCATCGAACACTCAATACGAAGGGTAACACCACATTAATGTTACACAAGGCACTTTCACTATTTACCATCAACTGAACCTCTCCACACCTAACCTCTCCATTATAGGAAACACCATTTACCTTATGCTTTTTTTTACTTTTATGTTATTTAGTTGCAACTCTCTATTCTCTTGTTTTGTTACTTTCCGTTACAAACACCTTTTCACCATGGCCATCTTAAGTCTTGCGGATACCATACTTATCAATTCACTCGAGACTAGTGACACCTCAAGTGTGACAGAAACATTCATCATAACACTCGCCTACCCACTTCCTTGGAACGATATACAAACCGGGATACTTCTGCCAAAGTGCACTCCAACTAGCCATGTGCACTTGTCTAAGATCAACATTTATGGTCAATCTTTTTGGTAGTATATTTTATTACTCTGGAAGTAGGTATTAGTTGTTTTATTTTTGTTGATATATATATTGTTTCACATTTTCCTGACATCTCAATGTGATGATTATTTTCTTTTTATATAACACTAAACATTACATATTTCAAGACGTTACATGCATTTTGAATAAGAAATTGTGTTTGAATATGAAGTACATTGAATTCTCCAATTGTGGGATATTTTTGTAAATTTGTTTTTTAGAGTTTTTAATTGACTGCAAAGCTTATTCCGTTTACCACTTCAATTGCATTTGTACCAGCTAGATTTTTAAGCATATACTCAGTTTAACAACCTGATAATTTGACTAGGAAACAAAAGCGAAGCCATAACCTCATATTGTGGTGAGGTGAGGCGCCGTGGCGCACACCATCCTCCTGTGCAGCCTCTAGTTATCTTTGTTGCAACCAAAGAGGTGCAACGCTTCTCGTCCGTCTTCATCGTGATCGAACAGATGAAGGTGCTATATCTGAGTGCTCCCAATTTTTTCTTGGCTGATGAGGTTGTGGCGGCAAATGAGCATTAGAAATTTGGGAAAGTAATCGAGAGGCTCCAACGGTTGAATCTGGATTGTCAAAAGAAAGGTATTTATTAATATGACTAGATCCGGCCGGAAGTGCATATTTGCGCTAAGGTTGGCCCCGGATTACACTATTCCAAATGTTGATATTCGAATTTCATAGTGTTATTTGATAAATTAAAGTTCTCAATTGCTATTTTGAGAAATAATATTTAATTTTTTAGTGGTGGAGCATAAATATTAGTGTGCTGGCATGTGTTAAGATTTCTTAATTATCAGCATATTTCCTTGGGTAGTAGTTGATCCGCCCAACATCAATAGGAGCTTCATGGCCTAGATAAGGCACATCAGTATAGTTTCCTATTACACTTAATAAAAATAGTAAAATATAACATTATCATTACATATTGTGAATACAGTTAGTTTGGATTATTTTAACAAAGTTAAATCAATTTTTGATATGTTATCTCTTCAAAAACATTTCACTAAATTTTATCTCCCTTGTTCCAAGAAGACTAAAATTGAAAAACTACAACTCTTGGTGGATAAAATTGTGGACTCATGGAGAACAGTGTATATCAATGTGCTTTGGCCCGTTTTAACATCCCTACATATCTTGTCCGGGGAGCTAAAAGTTAGAATCTAACAATTATCTAAAAGAAGGTTTCGAGAGTATACAATAGTTTATCTTAAATGTATGTATACTTTTATTTGAAGTTCAAGATTTTCCATATTAGGTTTAGTGGCAAATTCTAGAGAATAAGGGATGTTTATAGGACTAATCTTGGTTATATTTGCGGTCACACATTACTGTTTTCATGATTAACTACAAGAGATTGAAGAGAGTCTTTTTTTGTCTTATTGTACCAAAGGGTTCTCATCATGTGTAAGACAACACTCCACATATGGAAAGATTTGGTGTACGGTTTTTTAGATCGATTCAAGGGTTAAACTTTGATGACACACTCAACATATCCTAATGTCCGCCCTCACACACGAACACATTTTCTTTCGCTTTGAGACGGTTGCGTCAACAACAAGTTGTGTTTGTGTAGTTGATATTGAGAAACATGCAGGCACATTGGGCGATAATGAATGGGAGGCAGTGTGTAGATGTATCATATATCCGAACATAAATACATCATTAACTGTTCACATATTTGAAACAATGTCTTTCTTTTTGTGAGGATAACTTTCGATTTATTCATCAACTGTCAAAGTAGATATACATCCATAGACCACCTAGCGACATCTGCTAGCACTTGAGTGAGTCAAAGGCGTGCCGCCGTCTTCGCCCCTCCCTCATTGGAGCCAGACAAACCTTTTTATAGTAAACAGTCAGAAGGTCGTCGTGCCAAGGCCCCATAGAACCAGCGCACCAGAACAACAATCATCGTCGATGAAGGAAGCGTAGATCAGAAGGATCCAACCTATAGACACACGAACACAGACATGGATCCACCGAAGACAAACACCGACCAAATCCCGCGAGATCCGCCGAAGATAAATCTCCACACGTCACCCGACGATGCTAGAAACACCAACAAGACGGGGACTAGGAGGGGAGAACCTTATTCCATCTTCAGAGAGCTGCTGCCGCCTCACCTCTCTGAGCAGCACACAAAGCCTAACAAAACTCAAAAGAGCCAAAAAAAATGGAGCCCTCCTGTCGGCAAGGGCCAGGATCCACCACGCCTACATGGCCCTAAGACCACACGAGACGAGGTAGACCGATGGCGGCACCGGCGGGAGGCACAAGAAGCCCTAGCCAAAGGGTCCTCTTTCTTCGACAGGAAGAAAGGAACGATCTCCCCCTACACAATGTCTTCTTTGTGTAAATGTTGCATGCATTCATAGACACACAACATCAAATATTTGTAGTACATTGTCCCATAATATAAGAACGTTTTTGACACTACACTAGTGTCAAAAACGTTCTTATATTATGGGACGGAGGGAGTAATAATGAAAAAGGAAACATGCTACCGCATATCAAAGTCGAAACCATGCGTTGGCAAGACTACCTCCGACAAGATGCGATGCGAGATATCACACATTTGGTCCAGCTAGGAAGAAAGATGGTCCCGAAAAAGAAGAAAAAACTGTCAATATAAGTGTTAGTGTCCACATCACACAAAGGTAGTACACTACTACCTTTGACCCGGCAAAACCCGTCAAACTTTGGAAACTCCGACTACTAATGTGTTTTCAAATATTTAGGAAAACCATAGAAATGAATTTTCTCAGAATCTACTTGCAAAAAATAAATCATTTTTGTAAGTACTCCCCTATAAAAAACAAATATTTAGGAAACTCCGACATGATTATTTTTTGCAAGTAGATTCTTATAGTATTTTGGTAGGACTAAAACGTAGTCAAAGTCCTTAGCAGCCTCGTGTGTTGACTAAAAAAAAGCCCCTGGCTTTGGGAGGCTATTTCCCTCGCGAATCGCGATCTCCCCCTTCCTCACTCCCTCCTCCGCCGCGGAACTCAAGACTCAACTCAATGGCGACGGAGGCGCAGGCGCAGTGGGTGCTGACGGCCACGGGGCGGTCGCCGACCAACATCGCCGTGATCAAGTACTGGGGGAAGCGGGACGAGGCGCTCATCCTCCCCGTCAACGACAGCATCAGCGTCACCCTCGACCCCGACCACCTCTCCGCCACCACCACCGTCGCCGCCAGCCCCGCCTTCCCCTCCGACCGCATGTGGCTCAACGGCAAGGTCCGCCCCCTTCTTCCCGCGCTCTGCTCTTCTTCCCTTTTCCTTGTCCTTATCTCACGTTCGCTCCCCCCATTGCCGCCGCCGCCGCCGAGTGTTCCTTCCTGCAGTGATCCGGTGGATCGCGAGCTCGAAAGAGTTCTGTTTTAGGGGGGAAATCCAGCAGGAGCACGCCGATTTGAGCTTCGAGCCTGTGTCAGTCACCGTTGTGATTTGGGATTACTGTAGTGAAATCGGCTGCCCATATGCTTAGATCTGGATCAGGACCTGCTTGAAATCTCGCTGCATTTGGATAGACAGTCGGCGCATCTCTGAAAATTTGTCTTTTCAACAAAAAACCAAAAGACACCTTTCTGTTTGTTGTCTGCAGTTAGCATCTACTACTAGTATATATTGCTGCCTGCGTCATGCTGGGATGATGGACCAATACAAGTAGTTCTGTACCAGGTCTTTAACTGGGTGTGATGTAACACAACTGCAAGAAAAAGAAAGACAAATTATTGGCTGCTTGGATGGCAGTGTGATCTAATCATCCGTTTGGTGTGGAATTGAGCAGGAGATTGCGTTGTCGGGCGGGAGGTTTCAGAGCTGCCTGAGGGAGATCCGGAAGCGGGCTCGTGACGTCGAGGACGAGAAAAGGGGGATCAAGATCAAGAAAGAGGACTGGGAGAAGTTGCACGTCCACATAGCGTCATACAACAACTTCCCGACCGCTGCCGGTTTGGCCTCTTCAGCTGCTGGCTTTGCTTGTCTTGGTAAGTCTCCTGGTTCTGATGCCATGGCTATCTGTCAGAAAAACAGATGTGTGACTAAAACTGTGGATATTTCGGGTTAGACTTGGATTTCATTTTGTTTTCTGCTCTTCTGGACCCACCTCAGTTGTGTTTAGTAGCGGAGGGGGTGTATTTCTTATTCTCTTATAGAATTGTTCTCTTGCTGATGCAATCTGCAAACATTCGTTGTTGAGGGTGATACAAGTATTTCTGCTACAAGTGGACTGTTATCCTAGCAAAAGCTGTTGCTCTTACCTTTCGAATACACCTCCGTGTGCTATTCATGATAATAGGACAATATTATGGTTTTCTAACTCTCACCTAAAATTGTCCTGGATCCTGCTATTAAGGTTGGCCAACTTATCTGCAGTTTGTTCTTTATTATCTGGTTGTATAGAGGCAAAAAATAAAATAAAATAAAATAAGACACAGAAGATATGTTTAGTCCTGGCCTGCTGGTTAATCTTTGCAATAAATCTGCTAGCCTTGAAAAAAAATGGCTGGTCTTACCAAGTTCCATGATAGTGCTAATATCTGGTCCTGAGTGTTGTTTTGCCCTGATTGAGTACCACTGCTCAGCATGCTTGCTTTCTACAAATATTGATTACTTTTATTCATAGCTTGGAAGTTGATAGCGCTATCCAACACAAAATGATTGTCCACTGCTACTTTTCTTTTTTGCTCATAAACATGCTAAGCAAGGTCTTGCTTTCATACCAATATCACAGCACAAATTAGTAATTTGAATACTGTTTGTAGTTTTCACCCTCGGAAAGCTAATGAATGTGAATGAAGATTATGGAGAACTTTCTTCAATAGCAAGGTCTGTACTCTATACTGATACATTATGTAGCAACACTCTGTTTGTGCTCTATCCTGTTTGTGATGTTTGCTTGATGATATAGCAACAGTTTTACTTCATTTTACTAAATAATAAGCTAGTACTTATGTCCCCTCTTTACTTATACTTCTCTCGGGCTGACAAATTTCAATGCAGGCAGGGGTCTGGAAGTGCATGCCGCAGTATATATGGTGGATTTGTGAAATGGTGTATGGGAAAAGTAAGTTATCTCTTGGTTAAGGCAGAGAAGCTTAATTGGTTAAAATGCATGTTTTTCTATAGTAAAACGATTGAGTTTGACTCTATACTTGTAGAGTGATGATGGAAGTGACAGTATGGCAGTACAGCTTGTTGACGAGTCGCATTGGGATGATCTTGTTATAATCATAGCAGTGGTATGTCAATGTGATCTCTGTTGTATAACATGATCTGTTTCATTTAACTTATCATTGGATATTGCTCATCGAGTCATGGTTCCATTAACACCAATCCTTAACTACATAGTGACACCGATTTACCATTTTTATCCCAACATCTTTTTCTTATTATGATGCTTTGTGGAATTAGGTCAGTTCAAAGCAGAAGGAAACCAGTAGCACCAGTGGGATGCGGGACACTGTTGAAACAAGCCCCCTCTTGCAGTACAGGGCCCAGGTGATTGCATTTTCATCTTTAACTTGTTTTTGGCACATATTGTACAATTTTTTTACGAATCATCGAGGGAACAAAATCATGAAGCTGCAATTCTGATTCTGAATTGTAGTTTTATCCCTCCTCTTGTGTGGACCCTCAAGTTTTGTGGTTTCATTTTTTTATCAAGTCTGTTGGCCATCTATCTCTTTAGCTGCAGCTTACTGTTTCTTGCTCTCACTGTGCACTGCACTACTTTTTCTTGTGTTCCAGACTGTAGTTCCAGGTCGCATATTGAAAATGGAAGAGGCCATCAAGAATCGTGATTTTGAATCCTTTGCCAGGTTAACTTGTGCAGATAGCAACCAGTTTCATGCTGTATGTTTGGACACGAGTCCTCCCATCTTCTACATGAATGATACGTCACACAGGTAGTTTTTTAGCTGTCCTGATTTTGAGATTCTGTTACTACTGAAATCCCAGAGTTGAGGATTGCTCTTTCAACCAACTGCAGGATAATTAGCCTTGTGGAAAAGTGGAACCACTCGGAAGGAACCCCACAGGTATATTTTGTTCCTGTTTAACACTTGCTGCCTTCTTTTCAATTCTTCTGAACTGCGCCAGTGGCTCAGTGCTGCATAGGGATCTAATATAAGGTTGGTTAACCTTCGTTATGACATGACAGTACAATAAGTTTTTACTGCACTGGATAAAACCTATTTAACTAGCATCACATGGTGAAGTAATTTAATTTAATTGAAAAGTGCAAAAAAATATTGCCACCTTGTTGAAAGAAATTACAAAAATACGAGTTTATGCTTATGCTTTCAGCCCTTTGGTTTCTGGGGAACATACGGTTAATTTTGAAGAGGTAATCATGAAAACATATTACTACTGGTATTGGTTCTGGAGCGGTCAATTGCTAATGGGATGAACAATAAATATCTTAGTATGCCGTCATCAAAGAGAGAAAACCAGTGAAATATTGCAATATTACTTGTTCGTCTATTTGTGTTGTCTGGTATCCAGTTCACTTCAACTGTGAACAGTCGATCGGGTGATTGATCTGACATACTGGAACCAACTTTTGTGTGAAGACTTCTAATTTGGCATTTGGTCTTTTTGTATTTGAAGGTTGCCTACACATTTGATGCTGGGCCTAACGCTGTCCTAATAGCACGAAACCGCAAGACTGCTGCTCTTCTCCTTCAGAGGCTCTTATACTGCTTCCCCCCACAAGAAAATAATTTGGACAGGTGTGTTTGATATTATCAAGAATAAACGTAGCATTTGTTTGTTTCTGGGTATTCTACAAATATGTATACATCTGACAAACCTGATCATGGCAGCTATATGGTCGGCGATAAATCAATCCTAAGTAGCGCCGGAGTGCAATCCTTAGCTGACATTGAGGCCCTTCCACCGCCTCCGGAGATGAAGACACCAACCCAAAAATTTAAGGGCGATGTTAGCTACTTCATCTGCAGCAGGCCTGGGGCTGGCCCAAAAGTTCTCACCGAGGAGAGGCACACGTTGATTGATTCAGCCACGGGGCTTGCAAAAGGAGTGTAATTTTGGATGAAGATGACTGGTTTGATACTCTAGGTTTATGTAACACTGGTTCGTGTGTTGAGATCATCATGTAGAGTTGTCGTTTGTGCTGTACACTCTATACTTCTGTCGTACAGTAGATTGATCTTGTATTATTTACATCATTTGTTCCTGGCTGTTGTAGTGTCCTTGCCACTTAAACATGCATATATTTTTCAATAAAAGTTAGCGGAATAAATTTTACAGATTTCATTTTCTGTAGTCCAATGCACAGACGGAGCTGTTCTTTTTGATTTTGCATCTGAAAAAAAAAACAAATTAGCAACACCAAAAATCTATCTATCTATCTATGTATGTATACCTATACTAATTAGGGACTCCCTAGAAATTACCACGATAATCAGTAATTTGGTGGGATCAAATTATTATGGCGCAGATTAACCCATCCCTCTGTATTAAAAGAAAAGAAACTTTTATATCCCTCTTTGGAGAATGTTTTCACGTGCTGCCTAAAGAACCTCCACAACAGGCCCGTCTTCTCCACCTTAGGTTTTAGGTCCCGTAATCTACCCAACATATAAGCACAATCCTCATGGCATGGCCGCCTCATGTCTTCCTTCATTGATCCTTTGCCTCTCCTATCTCAATGAAGGGCCTTTCCAAGTGTTTCTCCTGTCCTTCACGGTCTACAATCGCCCAACGGTTATGTCTCTTAGTACAGCCGTCATCTCCATGTGCCTCAGTCTTCGTATCTCATTAAATCCTCCTCTGATCGATCATGGTGTTAGAGCCCCCGATGTCTTTTGTTCCTCATACCATGCGCAGATGTGGAAGATCAAGCAAGTCAGGCAAGGATGTGAAGGAAAAAGAAGTTAAAACCTACTACCGCGGGCGTCGTGGCCAACAATCTCGGATCAAGTTTGCCCCAACGCAACACACGCAAGGTGCTTCCATTAGCCGTAGGGTTGCCTGGATGCTGGCTCACCCACACCACGTAAGGTACATGGTAGCTCCTCCCCGGTCAGATCTAGAAGTATATCACATAAGTTTTTTAAGTTTTTGTGATTGTCCTGTTTGTGCATTGATCCGGAAAAAGGGCAGAGGCTTGGAGCACATAGTGACCTCGATTTGCTAATACAGTGTCCCACCCTCCTATGATCCCTTTCCTTTTCAATTTTTAAATCCCCTCAGTTTTACCTAGCATGCTGCCTTTTCAGAATAATCAGTGAATCAATTGGTCAGTGAGAAGATGGTTGATGCAATGGACCCGATTTTCTACGAACTAAAGCAGATTGAGTGGGCATGGTAACCTGCAAGGCTGTAGAGTGGAGAAACTACACTCCGCGTCACCTATGCAGGCAAGTATCCCCTTATTCATAAATTTCCTTTTGTATTTACAGTTCATTGAACTCATTAAATAGCCCCATGAATTGGTTTATGCCCGACATAGAAAAAACAACAACAATCAGTTTTTTTAGGTCTATCAGCAATAATACTATTGACGGGAGTATGAGCCAAAGAAGAGCATAGAGTCTATCTGCTTCTCCTCAAGCGGCACCACACAATACTTGCAGTAGGACTATGATCTTTGCATCATAAAGTAAATACTGCACAACAAGTCCACTTAGATGCTTACATGAGGCTTTATGAAGATTCCCATCTCAGGTTCATATTTAGATGAAGCTATAAACATGAGTGTTAGCCAATAAAATTGGTTGATGTTTCTCATAGTTCTAAATAGTGTGCTTTCTTGGTACTAGATTGCTACCGGCTAAATAAAGATACCTAAATCAGTTTTAACCAAATTATTATACTATGCCGTCCATCATCCATCATACACACACACATGAGTATTCAGAGATTTAGTACTAACCTGATTATTTATCCCGATCACAAATAGGATTTAGAATCTTCATCTTGAATGTCATATGATTTTAGCTACTGCACGCCAACATGCAGTATGGCATAATAATACTCTAAATTGTTTATGCTCTTGCAGCCTCGCAGGTACAACTCAAGTCCCCACTTCTGTATGTATTGCCCACATAACCTTTTCCCCCTTATAATCCATGTACAGTTTTGTTTTGTGT
Organism: Aegilops tauschii subsp. strangulata; assembly: GCF_002575655.3. Classification (NCBI taxonomy): domain Eukaryota; kingdom Viridiplantae; phylum Streptophyta; class Magnoliopsida; order Poales; family Poaceae; genus Aegilops; species Aegilops tauschii. The sequence continues at coordinate 618,624,792 of NC_053037.3, forward strand.
GTGGACAAAGGAGTAATCATGTGTGACTAGAGAAGTATTGATGAGGTTGAGTTGGTGGACGTTTTTCTCCCAACAAAAGCAAACTACGTGTTTGTACATTGATTCTCCCATTATAATCTCGATTTGGATAGCTAGAATATTTCAGTTTGGTATGTGTCTCCTCAGTAAGAGGATTAATATGATCTCAAAGACAGCTGGTCACATAGCTGGTGATGAATAGTGGTTGGATTTGCGAGCCTCCACAATTTGTTAACTTTTGTATATAATCAGAAAAATACATTAAAAACATCATCGCTACTCCTATTTAAGTGGGTACGGACTATGCTCTGTATATTTGCACTCATCAATTGTGTTCACTAATAATATACGTATTATGAGAAATATACGACCCTGTCATATATTTGCGGTCAGGTCAACACTTGGGTAAATCACACTTTGACTTAATATTATAATAGCCAACATATGCTTTCATTTAACCCAAGAACGTATTTTTATATTATATTTACGGTTTAGCTATCTTCACCATGTGACATGACCAAACATTACTCTTAAAAATGCTATTGTCACGTTATATGCAGATACTATGAGCCCATGAGGTGATATTTAATTAGTAGGTAAATAAAAATATTAATGATTAATTGTGCTAACATATTGCCTCTTAAATGGTCTACTCGGATGCACTTTTAAATCATGTTTTGCATTACTTTTATTTTTTCCTAGCTTACCAGATGATCCTCGGACGTGAGAGATAGTTGCATGCGCTGTTTAGGCCAATTTTGTCTAGCTTGCTACTTACTATTGGACGAGAGAAATATGTTGAAACAAATTAGTTGTTCTTTCTAGACCTGCTTTAAAATTAAATTATGAAATGATAATTTGTTGTCATTGATATGATTTCAAAATATTCTTTAATTGAGTATGGCACCTAAACTGAAGCAATTTATCTAAATACATATTTATCTATGGAAGCTTGCATCTTTGTGCCTTGCAACATCACTAACCATCCTTTTCTTAGAAATAAATAATGGTGTAACAACCTCTGCCTGTGCTTTTCCACACATCAAGTCCAGTGGACAATTATTTTTACAACAAAAGGAGGCATCCAGAGCAAAATCATCACAAATAAACACCGTTTTGATATATTTTTCTCTCACAATCTAGGCTGAGAAGGTCTCATGTTGTCCTTTTTGTGGTGCTAGGGTGCTGTCTCGGGTGGAGTAACACAACCTCGCTTCTGTTGTATGCCCAAAGAACAAAATGAATGGTATCATTTCTAATTGATGGATGGAGTTGGACAAAGACTTTTTCATTTGTATTCCTCCTTTGTTATGATACGAACATCGCTATATATGTATTGTGTGTAATTTCTGTTAAGTGTACTCCTTCATTAGTTGTACATACAGTGTGATGGTATTTTCTTCAACTGCGCATCTTGCCCCGGTTATGGTTTATAATTATCAATGTTTTTCAGAACATAAATATATGTTTTTTGTTTAACATTGAAAAAACAGGCTTATGTAAAGATAAACAGATGAGTCAACTAATCTAATGTGTGTCACCAGCAAAAATAAATAGTTACAGAATTGCTTCTTCATTTCAAGAATATAAGACATACTTTGTCCGTGCAGGCCAACACTCTGATCATAACAGTAATGCACAATGTTTTTTCTTGTGGTTATGAAATCACAAGATGATTAGAAAGTGCTTTTAAGTACAGATCTAGTGATCAATTTCATGTTACATAATCAGTGAATTGTCGAACTAATACATAGGAAACAACCTTTATGATATCTGAACAAACGCGTAATATACGGTGGTACAATATATTGGCCCGCTCCTAATCTTCTAGATACCCGGAGGGAATATCCACATGGGGGGACGGACAACACCGATTGCATAGTACCCCTTTGACAGGACGTGTTCATCTTTCTTGTAGTACACACGGTAACCATCATCATTTAAGCTCGTAAAAAATACCTTGCCGTCACGGGGGATCTCACTGTTTCGCCTTAAGCAGCGATGGTGGGAGAAGTAGATGTGATTTTTCTGTATGTCGCAGCGCGCACCTGCCGGCACTTGCACTGCCTTGGAACATGTTGGTCCCAAGAATAGCGCGTAGTCTCCAAAGTTGTGCACCTCCACCCACTTGTATGGGTAGTTATAATAATTGTAATGTTGTAATCCTATGTTGCCGTGAACTAGCCTGAAAGCGGTGAAGTCCTTGTATGACCGATAGCCCCTCACCACCATCACAAGCTCGCCACGTAGCTCAACAATGTACCTGATGTGCTCGGGATTCTCCCTGTAGCTCTCTAACATGCAAAACCGGTAGTTGATTTTCACGCCCACCAAGGCACCATGTTTGTTCACGACAAACTCAAACTTGATGAGATACTTGGGGTTTTGCGTGGTGCCATAGAGCTCTCCATTGCAAAAGGCGATATCCATAAGATGATCGTTCCCACGTGGTCCTCGTATCGTCCAGCCGGCCTCGGGGCAGCCAACCTTGTAAACCGCGAGCATGTGCATCCTGGTGACTCCGGCGAGGATACAACTACTCAGAGTGGGCTGCTCCGAGAACACGACCTTCCGCAGGAGTAAAGGATCATCCGTGTGTGGCCGTGTGTGGGCAGAGAGCGCCACCTCTGTATCCGTGAAAAAATTAATGATCTTGAACGGTGCCTGGGAGGAGGCGATCCAGCCTCCCTCATGGCTGCCCACGAGGCACCTTTGGACGGCCTCGCCGGGGAGAGAGAGCCGAGGCAGGACCACACCCTCTTCCGGGCAGTACACACGGTTCGTCCTGTGGGCGCCGCTCGGGTCAAGGATCAACCATGGGAGAGCACTGCGTGGCAGGTGCCGCGATGCAGCGGCGCGCCATGCCGTGCACACCGCGGCGAAGCGGACGCGGTCGATCGTGGTGGTGAGCCGGAGGTAGCTTATGGACAGGAGATCGCCGGGGAGGCTGGACCACCGCTCCGCTGCCGGTGTGTTTGCTCGAGCGCCGCCGCCACAGCCTGTGGCTTTCGACGTCATCTTTGCGTTGATCTTCTGATGGGTCTACAAAGCGTTGGTCGGTCAATGGTAGGGGATCGAGTTTATCGATGAGATGATATACAAGGAGGCTGTACGTACGGGGTTCGAACACAAACACGTATTTCCATACCTAACCGATCACGTACGTATCCGATCATATCTCTTCTAAAATTTCCATACCTAACCGATCACGTACGTACATATATACTCTACCATATATAGGCGTTGTTTTCCTCGCTGAGGAAACGCACCGGTTTTCTTTTCCCTCGAGTCCCGTTCGTGGGTTGCTCGATACATCAAGCTCGTACACTCGGATGAAAATCGGCCGGTGCGAGATCAAAGATGACGTCGACTTCCGCCTCCGCCTGCGGCGGCAGCGCCCAAGGGAACTCATCGGCAGTGCCATGGTCCAGCCTTCCCGACTATCTCCTCACCATAAGCTACCTCAGCCTCACCGCCCCAGTAGACCGCGTCCGCTTTGCCGCCGTGTGCACGGCGTGGCGTGCCGTCGCATCACCGCACCTGCCATGCAGCGGCGTGGGCCGTCCACAGGTGCTTCGTGGGCAGGCACGACCAAGGCTGGGTCGCCACGTCCGAGGCTCCGTTCCTCATCGTCATTAACTTCTTCTCGGGCGCAGAGGTAGCTCTCTCTTCGAAGCATCTATTCCACACACTCCAGCGCAGGGGTACCCGTTAGTCTTGCGAAAGGTCATCTTCTCCGAGGAGCCCACTTTGAGTAGTTGTGTCGTCGCCGCCATCACCAATGTGCACGAGCTCGCGTTCTATAAGGTTGGCTCCCCTGGGTCCGGTTGGACAATAAGAGGACTGAATTGGAATGATCGTCTCATGGATATCGCCTTTTGCAATGGCGAGCTCTATGGCATCACAAGAGACATCAAGAGGCTCATCAAGTACGAGTTTGGTGTAAACCAACTTGAAGAGCTCGATGTTAACATCCGCTCGTTGTGCATGCTAAACAACTACGAAAACGGCCCAGACGAGCATGTGAGGTACATTCTTGAGCTACGTGGCAACCTTGTAATGGTGGTGAGTAATTATACGTTGTACAACAGCTTCACGGCCATCGAAAAAAACAACTTCACAGTTTTCGAGCTAGTCCACAGCCACAGGTATAGCTGGCCAAAGGTTGATAACTTGAGAGACTATGCGCTATTCGTGGGGCCAACAGGCTCCAAGGCAGTGCGTGTGCCGGCAAGTGGGTTGGGTGAGATGCAGAAAAATCACATCTACTTCTCCCACCATCGTTGCTTAAGGCGAAACGATAAGATCCCCAATGGCGTCAAGGTATTCTTGAAGAGCTTAAATGACGATGGTTACCGTGTGTATTACAAGAAAGATGAAAGTGTCATGGATGGTGTGAAAGGCATCATGTCTACAGGGTACTACGCAATGGGCGGTGTCCATCCCCCCATGTGGCTATTCCCTGAGAGATGTGCAGAGGATTAGGATTCAGCTAGTGTATTATCCCACCATAAATTAATTACTCTTTTTTTTCCTGATCTTTAATGTTGTTTTCATGTGTTAGTTGGACAATTCATGGGTTATGTGACATGACATTGGTCACTACATCCGTACTCAAGAGCACTTTCTTACCGTCATGTGGCTTCATAACTACAAGGAAAACATTGTGAACATATTTTGATCAGGGGCGTTAATTATATAAGGAGGAAGCAATTCTATAACCATGTTTCTGCAGGAATTATATATCTATCTTGACATACGATTAGATTAATCGACTGGACACAAGTCTATTTATCTATCTTAGCATTATCATTTTCTCATGTTCTCCATTTGGATTTGTATATTCAAATATGGCTCAAGCTATTCGCATGGATTCGAGGACGTGGGTTTGATTGTGCATGCATGCTTGGAAGTCCAACTTGCCGTCAACCCCTTTCACATCTCATTATGTCGCTGGGCTTTTTTCCAAGTCCATCTCACCAAAATGTTATGTGCCCACTCAACAATGTAAAGAAAAAATGTGCCTTGATAAAATTTGGCAATGGCAACCCCGGCTTGTATTTGGGTCAATTTCATATTAGTTTGTTACTTTGTGAACTAGTCAAAACACAGCAGCGGACAACTGAATCATTTTTACTTTGTGAACTAGCGAAAACACAGCAGGAGGCGACCTAGGTTTTGCTGGTCCGGCGGCGGTGGTGGCGCGAGCGTTCTTGTCCCAGGACAGCATCCCCAAGTCGTCGTGGCTGGTTTTTCTATCTCTTCCCTGGGTTCCTGCTGTCTTGCAACTCGAAGTAGATTTGTTTTTCTGGCTTTTGATCTTCCGAGGAGCATGTCCTGCTGGAAGTTTAATGAATCGTGAAGATTTGTGAGCTTGTCTTCTCTAGGTTGGATGCGGTCTGCTACCTGGCTGTTTGGAAGGCTTAGTCGCCTGCATAGTTTCACGTCCCGGCGAGCGTCTCGCGAAGCTGTGCCTTTCAAGGTGTGGTGATCGGTTTTTGTCCGTCCGCATCATTTTGATTACGACAGGTTTTTTCACCCCGAGGAGGATCGTTGCACGCCATGAAAATCTTGTGATGGAATTGCCGCGGTTTAGCCAGCACTGCGGCAAAGAGGGCTCTTTTGGATATCCAGATGCAGTGGGGGGCAGATGTGCATTTCTTGTCCGAGACATGTAAAATGTAATGTTTGTGGGAAACTGCATGACACCCTAATGCGGGTGTGGCTCTTTATATATAGGGGTACAACTTGTACACGATACAATATACGGTTACGTACAAAAGCTCTTATAGAATATACAGTCTAACACCCTCCCTCAATCTTAACTTGTACACGTAATGTTTTGCAGCAGCTGCTGGAGCAGCTTGCGCGCACTAAACTTTTCAGCAGCCGTTGGAGCAAGCGCTCCTCGCCGCGCAAAAACTCGCTATCAGTATGCTGCAAACACTTTTTTAGCGCACCTTGGAGACAATAGTTGAGCAACATTATCCTAAGTGTGTGCGTGTCCCTGAGTAAGCGAGCAAACCTGAAAAAAAAATCATCTTACACATATACACTCTTCTCATTCATTGATAGTTCTGCTAGTTGAATAATGACAATTGTCAGAGTTGTAACCGTGACCGAGTTAGCTAATATTTAATGATAATTAACGGGTTATTAGTACATGTTGATTGCAACGGCACTGTTCTATCAACACTTCTCGCGAACATGCTAACTAACTTTTCTCGATGCACGATATGCCAACAATATCAAAAATTATACACATGTTTATTATACAAGATAAAATATTTTCATTATAAATTTATTCTCATTACATATATGAATTGGTGAGAGAATTGTTTCATTACATGTTTGTTGTTGTATGAAATTCACACGAGCATGCAACAACGGTAAGACTACAATTGTTTTTATGTTTTAAATTACATCTTGGTCCAATGAATTAATTTGTTAAAGATATCCATGTGTCCATAAGTTCTAATTTTGAAGTCTTAAGATGTATGTTGTTTAGTGGAAAAGGGACTAAAACATTGGTAGCATAGACATCTTTCTTTAAGAAGGCTCATAGAAATTAGCTGGTTACTAGGATAGGACCGGTTGCAGGAAGCATCGTAATAAAAGGAGGACGTTACCACATAATCAGTGAACAACCTAAGCATCCTTCCCGCACAGGATCCAACTACTTGTGTGCTACTAATCCTACTACCATGAAATAGTATGATGGAACGCTAGGATCAGTAGTCTGGTCCCTAGTGGTTACCTAATTTCAAGCACATCGTTGATAGCAATGTTGTTCACTCTCATTAGTTGAGGTGTTTGGCTCCTTGAAACACCTATTCAAGTGATGCAAAATAAAGTCATACACTACTTAATGGAAGTTACAAGGCAGAGGCCATGTTTCCTTGTTAAAGATTGCACCTAATGTGCATGTTGTTATGTAGTCCGAGCTGTCATGTGTTTTCCTTATTTATCTACATTTTTTCTGTTTGACTTGCTTCATGAGGTTAGTTATCATTTAGGTTTGAATGGTTTATTATCTCCCCCTAATTTCAGCAGTAAGCTGTCATCTACTGAACTACTAGGCTGTCATCTACATTTTTTTGCGAATTTGGAATTTCCTTCATCACTCATCAACGACCATACACTCACAGGAGCACATCGTGGTGATCTCCTCCCCCCGGACCAAAGACAGACGACGGTTGTCCGGGCTTGCTACTGCCCCATCTGTGCTAGTGTCTGGCTTACAACGTTTGAGTTTTGATTTACATGCAAAATAGAATGCTTCCTGCCTACAGAAGGCATACATTTAGTCTCCTGCACAAGTGACGCTACCGGTGATCTGTTTACCTCCTTGTCCATGATCATGTCAGCAGCAACGGTAGAATCCGTCTCTAGATGAAGGGTTCCATGCTCCATTCCAGCGCCACCCCTTCCATGCAGGCTGCAACCTCCGCCTCTAGTGCACTCGTATAGGTTATGAAGATCATGTCTGCTGCTCCGTTTCCTTCTGCCACCATGTATGCACCATCTACGTTCAGCTTTCCCCAACCAAGTTGGGGTTGAGACCAACGATCTGGTGGCCAGGAGCCTTCCCCGTGAACAGGTTGCACTTTCTCTCGCTGCAGCATATGCTCCTAGTTGATCACCATCTTGCCCTTGGTCACATCAGCTTCGGGATGTTCAATAAGAGAGACATATAGACTAGTGCACCATTTTTTTTTTCTAATATGATAACTCGAGAACCAGTTAGGATGGGCGTTTGTAATTCTTGTGAATATCTAATTTGGGTCCTAACTAACTTTATTATATTGTACATCTTAGAGGAGGAAAAACAATGGCAGTGCAATTGTGCATATCCACCTCCAATATATATATATTATATCCTCGAGGCTTAAGCAACTAGAAATATGAATTAAAACTGAGATTCGAATAACACAACCATCCAATTTGCACTAGTGTGCTCCCTCCGTAGTGCAGGTGCAAGTTTTCAAACTTGCACCGAAAAGTTTTGAAACTTGCACCGAGAATTTACAAGAACATGCAAATCTTTATTTGTGGTCCATCTCCAATCTATGGCCCAGCTTGATTTCTTCTATTCTTTCACCACCTGTGTTGTTTCTATTTTAGTCCTGACCAAATACGGGTATTACAAAAGGCGAGGCAGTCAACAAGTGTATATGGTTGCGCTGCCCAGTGATGGCTTCTGACAGCAGGTGTGATGGTTCTATCTGCAAGACTGTAGCCCTCAGTTTTGTCACTCTCGTCAATGTCAACGTTCAGGTAGATGGTGTCACCACTAATGGAACCAATGGGGAAACCCTCAATTGGCACAGAGAAAGAGCAAGTCATGCCGATGAACAAGGCATGTCCTCCGCCACCAAAGCTTTTTACTCGGCACAGCGTGCCGGCATCCAAATCCACTTGATACGCGTCATATCTCCTTTCCGCCACGTTATTCCTATCATAGTGTCGCGAAAATCTACGACGCACCAACATCAACTCTCCAGCACAATCCGCCGCTTCGACCGCCGACAGGGGAGTAGACCGGCACGGGAGGACTGGGTGGCATCCATGATCTCGCCGACGCGAAAAGTCGAGCCTGTGTTAGCGGGGCGGATTGGGTTTAAGGTGGGACGCGGGACTGGCTGGTCTCGGTCTGTGTTGGCCAGATAAAGTAGTGGTTCGATCAATCCGATTCCTATACCTCCAGCGGATTTGTCTGTACAGTATATGGTAATTAAGGAACCCCTACGTAACGTATGCTATACCTTGCTCGGATATGTTTCCTTATCTGTTTCGCGTGGTCGTTTCTTTTCTTGACCAGTCACGTCTTGTTTTGCTATCATCTATGTCTTGCTCAAGGTGGAACTGATGTCTATTGCCCTTAGGCCCCGTTCGGGTCCCCCGCAAAAAAAAAAAAGGCCCCGTTTAGGTCACCGTATAGTTTTCCATCTGTATTTGCTACAGGACTTTTAATTTACTTGCTCTCATAAATAGACTGATAAAATTCAGGAGTAAGATCATTGCCCTTGCCGCGAGCTACTTGAAAAGAATACCCTTTGTAGTTTCACTTCAATTCCCTTAGCACAAATAAACCGATAAGATTCCTTTTCTTGCAGGGATTTGCCCAAAGACTATTTCGGTTATTGTTTCCAGATTCTAGCATTGCTAGGATAACTTATTTTTATTATTTGAAGGTTAAATTGAAATTTCTGAAACAGTAAAAATATAACATTTACTCCTATAAAAAATGATGGAGTGCCTGAATCCCGGGGCTCCTCGCGGGCAAGAGCAATTCCTGGCCGCCCGTCGCTGCGTTTGTTCAAAAATTAAGATGAGATTATGGTTCATGGTCCATGTTGGGGGTTCAAAGTAAATTGCTGATAGCATCCAGCAATATCAAACATGTTACCTAAGAATATCGATGATGCCGGAAACGTGTGCCCTCTTGATCCGGAGGTCAAAAGATAACCTTTAGTGTCTATTTCAAAGATTATTCATCATGTATTTGGAGAAAATTATTTGCGTATTTTAACAAGTTCAACGTGTCTTGTAAAAGAATGTTCATGAACATTTATTTTCAGATGCACGCACATTTTCTTATGAACTAGAAAACTCTATATTAAGTCATCTTAATTTTTTTTAAATGCACACGAACATTTTTTTATAGGGCATCTTACACTTTTTTTAACACAGTACAGACACAAGCGCTCATACATACTCGCATACACTCGCCCCTACAACACAAACACATGCACACCCTACCCCTATGAGCACCTTCGAAAGACTGAGCCAACAAATCATCTTGAGATTTACGAAGTCACCATGGCGCTTCGTGCACACACGCACACCCTACCCTATAAGCACCTTCGACGATAGATTGAGCCGTCATATCATCTTGAGATTTACAAAGTCATCTTAGGCGCCGTGGACGGTAACATCTCCTCCCATTGAAAGCGCATCGTCGGATATCCTAAAAAAATCCAGAAATAATGCAGGCACCAGGAGTCCAGGACTTGAACCCTAGTGGACTGGGGATAACACCGTCTCTCTAACCATCCAACCAAATGTTGGTTCGCGGCATCATACACATTTATAATATACTTTTTTGTACAAAAACATATCTGTCAGCGAAACAACTTTCTCTCCCCTCAAAAAAGAAAAAGAAAAAAGAAGCATCAACATATATTTTATGTAAAAATATATATTATGATTTTTAGGGCAATATATATATATATATATATATGTTAATTACTATGTGAATTAAAAAGATGTTTACGTTGTATTTGTGTTGCTTTTGGACTCTAAGCGTGGAAGCAGATGCCAGGATGGTTCTGTTCTGAAAAACAAAATTCTAGCCCAAGCTGGCGACGCTCCGCGACAGGTGATTCTTTCTTTCGCACCCGGGTGAGATGGCCGACGTTCCATCCCGGCGGCGGCGGGGGACACTCGACGATCCGCTGCACCCCTCCCCAACTGCCAAGTCCTACCCGTCGTGGCTCCATGGATCACTCCCCTCCTCCTGCCCTGAGCAAAGGTACGTCACTTGCCTCATGGGTCCTGGATCCGCCCCTGGCCGGCCGATTTCTCTAATCTGCTCTCCCTGCCGCGTCCGCAGGAGGGATTGGGCGAATCTCTCTGACGGGCCTATGGGGATTATCGCCGAGCGTGTCCTCGCCTACGACATCGCCGACTTCCTCCGCTTCCGTGCCGTGTGCCGTCCGTGGCGGCGAATCTCCATGGACCCACGCGCGCACGGCGGCCTAGACCGCCGGTTCCATCCCCGTCGGTGGGTCCTGCTCCGAGAACGGCTCGCCACGCCCAACCGCAGGCGCTTCCTAAATTCCTCCACCGGCGAGTGCATCCACGTGGACATCCCTGAGCTCCGTGAGCACGAGGTGCTCGCCCTCACCCCCGAGGGCCTACTCGTGTTGCTCCATAACCAATATCACGTCCGCCTGCTCAACCCGCTCACCAGCCAACTCATGCAGCTCCCGCCGATCACCATGCTGCTGCCTTCTGAGGACCACCACAGGCTTTCAGATCGCTACAATTTCGGGACCAACTTCGCAGCGTGGGGCTCCGGCATTGCAGACGATGATTCAACAGTGGTGCTCTGCTTCTACCGGCTCCGCATGCTTGGCGTTGCCAAGCCTGGCGACGACCGCTGGACGCTGCTCAAGTTCCCTGACCCACTAAGGACGGTACCTCTGATGTTCTCCGGCCGCTTCTATTGTGTTAACCTAAATGGTGTCATGGTCCTCAGGATGAGTCCACCACGGCTCGAGGTGGCTGCCAAGCTGCATATACAGGTGTCCCGAGAAGGCTATAGCGCCCACCTCGTGGACAATGGCGGGGAGCTGATGTTGGTTCACCGCAGGCGCTGGCACAGGTGGAGTTACGATGTGTATCGGGTGGATTTGGCAACTGGGGATCTAGTTGCAGTTAATAGTCTCGGGCGAGAGCGTGCATTGTTCATGGGCATGTATTGCTCTCTCTCGGTCCCCATAGAGATTTTCCCCTCTGGCTCCATGAGTGGTGACACTATCTACTTGAGCTTTGACGCTGGTGAGAGGGATGATTTTGAGGCTTACCACCTCACAGACAGAAGCATCACACCTCATGACGGTTACAATCTTCGTGAATCGGTAATGCTGCCACACACTATTGTGGACTGCCTCGCCTTGTGCATTACTGTGGGATATGAAGAACACACCATTGGATACGGAGAAGACTTGGATGATTTTTAATAACAGAGGAAGAAGCACACAACAGCTGAACATGAGTTGGAATATGATTGGAAAGGAATCAGGATGTTTATTTAGGAGAGAGTCTTTTATATACATGTTAAGAACGAGTCTGCTCAGTATAATTTGCAGTGGTCAACGTTGAGTATGGTTCCAACTTGCAGTAGTATTTCTCTATGACACTACTTCATGCACGAGTTTTTGTTTCTTTTTTTCCTTTTTTTTGCGAATGCTTCATGCATGAGTTGCATACTACATATTTTCTCCTAGCTCCACATGTAATGACTGAAAAAAGTTACGAATGGAACAATATAGTCCTAAGACTGGGAGCTCTGTTCTGAGAAGCTAAATCTCACATGCAGACGGCGTTCTTTTAACAGACTACCTCATGGAGCTAGCAGCGCTTGGATCAGATGAGCCGCGTGAGTACAACCATGTGTGGATGGACAATTTCCCATATGTTGTTACCAGGGCCATGCCCGGCGATTATGCCGTCCAAAGTTAATGGAAGGTCTGTGTTAAAGAAACAATGATCACAACTCCAATCAGATGTGAGACGGCAAATTAGATCAGGATGACCATGGAACGGGTATGGACAGATGGCGCCCAGCCGAGGCTATAGTCAGGCTCTGTGACTCCAACGGGCGATGGCCACAATCATAAGCAACGGCCCCGGCAGACAGTGAATCATCAACGCTAAAGCTAGCCGCTCATTGGCAGCAGCGAATTTGAAACGTGCACAAGCCAGGATCTTGAGGTGGCAAACAACAGTAGACCTGCCATAGAAATGTCAGCTGGGGTCAGTTTATTTGATTTTTTAACTGACGGTTAGATTGTTGCATTGTGTATTTGGGCGGATAGTATTTAGCAAGAAATTTGTCATTGTATTTCAGTTTTTATCATATATGACCTATAAAATATTAGTGTTTACTATTGCATGACGTTCAGCAAAATGTGTGATAGTTGCGGATTTTGATAGACCGAAGTGAAGTACTTTACTTTGCGCTGTCAGGAGGCTTCAACAAATTCCTGGATCCCCCATTGTGAGTACTTTGCCTTAATTACCCTGGCTTCTATGCGCTGAAACTACGACTGACTAACAAAAAGCAAAAAGAGTGCTAAAACCTAAAAGCACCAACCGTGTCAGGATTTTGGAGAGAACAATCGTATTTTAGATGCTGAGAAGCGTTATAAAATAAATATTAACCAATAGGTTCATAACGTAACATGATATGTAGACCCTAGGTCTCAAATTCTCACTAGTAATATAATCAAAACTAGACTCCTAATTCGAAATGTTATTTCGTCCTCTCGACCTGCATAAACTGTCCCTCAACCATACACATACGTGCTGAAAAAATAACATGGTTTGCTAGGCAGTTTCGTGGACTCATGGGCGAGCTACTTCCGCACCGTTGCGCGGACGGCGCGGATAGTTTTGAAAATCCACCACTTCTATCATGTTCAGGCACCAGCAACTTCCTGGGTCCGACGCTTCATATGCATACTCAGATTTAACCCCGGATCGTGTAACACTTTGAGTCCTCGCGCACCTCATGAGCTGACTTGTCTCGATGTTGTTGGTGTAGCTGGAGAGAAGCTTAAGGATGGTGAAGGGAGGAATTGTGGCAGGCAACGTGCAGGTGCTGGGGTTCAAGGAATGTCTGGCTTCAGAAACCCTCTCTTCTTTCTCGCCCTCGAGGTCGTACTTGTAGATGTCATGTGTCCAATCTGTCGACTTCACATAGTATATGCAATTGGCATCGATGGATGGGAAGTTGTCTGCATCGACAGACATGTACCTGCCTCGACCGAGAAAGAAGGCACGGCTGCCGATGCTCTCAACAGGATCAAGCACAATTCTGCCAGTGTTGATCCTGAAGACCTTCAAGTGATGCTGTGCCTTAAGCACTAAAAATCATTCTCCAACAGATTACAGTATGTCATATCGTTGAAATAAATGATACTCCGTGATTTTAGACCTCTCAATGGCGGAAAAAAGGGCCTGACGAAAATCAAAGTCGCGTTTGGGCAAGCTCACAACATCGAAGATACTTTCAGCCACAGCAACCGGAAACAGCGCTAGCGGCTCAAGCAGCTCACCCCCACCATCTTGGCTGATACAACCTACAACAGCCAGCCGCTACAAGAGATAACCGTAGTCTTCTTCTTCATACACTGTGAAACCTTCGTTGTCTGGGACTCCGGATCAGCAGTGTAGAGATGGCAATATCCATCCGGTTCGCCGCTATCTGAGTCCCAGATCAGGCGGGGGCTGGGCGAAGAACGACACGAGAGGGCGGCATAAGAAACCTCCATGTTGTAGGGTACAACCGCCATGAAACGAGTCATGTGGCTGGCGAAAGGGTTGAGTACGCGTGCAACGTGAGGGTGCTCCCTGTCCGCGAGGACGAACAATGCACCGTTGGTGATAACGGCGACAACATAGTACTTGCGGAGCACAAGCAGGTCCTTGCGGAGGAAGCGGCCACTGGCGGAGTCCACCATGAGGTGTGAGTCGGTCTCAAAGACCTCGTCGATAATGATCCAATTGCGAGGACGGAAACAGGGGTCAGAGGAGTTGGCGGGTCCTCGGTGGCGGAGCCCCAGCTCGGGCAGACGACGTGGAAGTCCATGTACCAGTCAAGGTCATTGGTGGCAAGGAGGCACTTGGTGATGCGGTGGACGAGAGCGACGACCAGTCCGCCATGGCCAGCTTGATAGATGGGAAATTTTTTACAGTGCGAGAATGAAGCTAGATTTCTGTTGTTTCCACCTCTTGGCATGGGAAAGACCATGGGTAGGTGAAGAGGTTAAGTAGATGTCGGAGCGTCAGACTGCCCACAATGAGAGTAACATCGGTAATAACATATATGCCACCTAAGCAAAAAAGATGATGTGGCGGCTAATTAATGAGAAAAGAGACAGATGGAGTAACATAGCTAGTTACTTATACCATGAGTAGCATCACACATACCAATACAAGATAACTCTACACCTAATAAATAAAGTGTTGCATGACACCAGACATATGTTACTCCCACTATAGAGGTAGTAACGCAGAGTAGTAACTTATGCATGTTACTACCCATTGTGAGTAGTCTGAAGGCGGAGCAGCTGCATTTGATGCGTGTAATTCAACCGGCTTTCAGAATCGATTGAAGGCGTGAATGTCAATGGCGCCGCTTCGTTTTTGCAACTTCAAGAGGTCGTAGGATTGAATTTTCCTTACTTCCTTACACAAAACTGTTATGTTGTGATGCTGCTCGTTCAATCAAAACTTAGAATAGAAGAAAAATAGTTCCCTCACGACCCATCCTCTTCTCCTTTGCTTGTCTAACTATCATGAGAAGAATTCCATTCCAAGAAGTCAAATAACAAGAAAAAGAATTGTTTGTTTTATGTTTCAAAGTTTGTAGTAACGGACCAAGATAGACTCCGCTTGCTGGTTGTGTTTTCTTTGTTTCCATGGTGGTTGCGTGCTTGAAATGGTGTTTCATAATCCTTGCGGTGCTCATCAATCAAGTACTTCAATGGTGTAACTAATTAGAGTTGCCACGTGTGGTGAAATCATAGTTAACATATATGATCAATCATAGTTGCCGTGTGTGATTAATTAGTTGCCACATATGCACAATGTGTAACTAATTGAAGTTGCCACATGTAGTTAAACAATAGTTGTCATGTATGGTCAACCATAGTTGCCGTCTGTGACTAACTAGTTGCCACATATGCACACCTTTAGTTGCCATCTATCACTGTGTGAGGGTCATGTGGGCGAAGAGCAATTTCGTCCACACTTTCGGGCAAGCGTCCTGTGTTCGTTTGGGTATGGAGCGCCCACACGTGTGGCACTAAATGATAATGGTCACGCGATGCTGAGTGCTTACGTGCTTCTCGACCCAGATGGCAACTGCTTCAATATTCATGCAAATGAATCAGATGGCATGGACTGCTTTTGCACCATGTTAAATTGTGCAACACGTGTGGGAGTTATCATTTAGGCTAAAATAATATCATGTTAACAGGGTACTACACAATGGGTCTTCTTCTATTTTAACTTTGTACTAACTTGGTACAAAGTTGTACAGTATATATATAGAGAAAGAGATGTAGCGATTAGCATGCACTCGCAGTTTCCCGCCAAAAAAAAAAAAAGCTTACACTGGACCTCAGAAATTAGAAGAAAAGGAGCGATTACGCACGAAGCAGCTCGTTTCCTGATTCGACGCGTGCGGCAATAGGCCGACGCGTTTAAGCGTTTAGGCAGGCAGACATCGGCGGAGAGAACTTAGTTTTGAGCAGTTTTAGACGTGTTTAAGCGAGGGCAGCACTAGGTATTAGACTATTGATGCCTTTCCCATCAGACTAGTCCTGAGCCGTACAATAAGATCTGATCTGATGTGGCTGCTGGCCCCTTAAAATGAGTTTCCACGTACAAAACAACCTCAATCAGCTTCAGCAAATCACGTGCTTATGTGGGCCACTAATTATGGGAGATAATTTAGTGAGATGCATTCTTGTTCGCTGGATTTAGGAAGCAATCTGCGGCATGCTTCTTTCTTTTTTTGATGAGTTGAAACGGCATGCTTCCTTAGGACGCGAAACTTGTACTCCGTCCGTTTCCAAATATAAGTCTTTTTAGGGATTACAACAAGTGATTACATATGGAGCAAAATGAGTGAATCAACGCTCTAAAATATGTCAACATACATCCGTATGTTGTAATCCATTTGCAATGTCTAAAAAGACTTATATTTAGAAAGAAGGAATGACCAACCTTATATAAATATAAATCAGATGCAACTAGTACATGCTTCCACCTTTGTTTGTAATTATAACTTATTCTTCTGTTAATGCTATAAATAGAAAATTAATAAATAAGCATTTGCTTATGTGATGGATGAAATCTGCTTCGATTTACTTGAAATTCATGCCATGTGTAGCCAACATGATATTTTGTTTGAGAAGCATCGCGATATTGCATCGGCCGACTAGACGACTAGAGAATCGCTTTGAAAATGGTTTCATCAAGAACTAAAATTATTTCACATGTTACAGAAGCATCACGATCTTGCTTCCATCGACTAGGCAAATAAAGAATTGTTTCACACATGCTTCCATCAAAACAGAAAATATTCCATATGTTTCAGAAGCTTCGTGATCTTGTTTTCATCGACAAGACACTTGCTTCCATTGAAAAGAAAAATAGTTCCAGTCATAACAACACATGGTTCATGCAAAATATGAAATTGTTTGCAAAGAAAGAAAAAATTCTACTAGGCTCGACAAAGCCCGAGACACCGCCGTAGCTAGCCACTCCGGCTACCACGTCCACTCTGGCTACTACGCCCACCCTTCGCGCCAAAAAATACATTCAACAGAGAATATAATTTGCTTCCATGGCCAATGAGATTGCTTCCAAGACAAATGGGCATAATTACTGAAGCAGGAACATAGATTGCTTCCAATTGCTTTCGCAAAAAAAAAAACAGACTGCTTCCAACTGATGCATTTTTTGTCCTAATGAGCCATAGATGCACACTGCTTCAGCTTCATCTGGACAATCTCTTGCAAGCACTACCATCAAAATAAAATTAAAAAAACTAACCATAACGAATCGCGGGAATGAATCAAAAATCAAATTGGCCACCCACAACCTAGCTTGTACGACCTAATCAACAAATCAAGAGAAAGCTGGACAACAACGGGCGCTGGTGAAGGGCACCGTGGTCTCCTGCATCGGCCACGATGCTCAGATGCGGCGGCAACAGATGAGTATAGCTTGAGGGAGAGAAGGATAATTGGCGGCAGGGATTGACGAGGAGATGGGCTCGTCGGGCAACGGAGTGGAGAACGCCATGCTCCATCGACGGGCGAGGAAACAGGAGGGGATTAGGGGAGGGAGGTGCGATTTTTCAGGGTGGGGCTAAAACGTGGCGTTGGAACTGGAAAAATAAGGAGCCTCTCGACCGTGCGATGTGAGGAAATCAACAGAGAAGTTTGGTCTGACGTTTCGAACAAAATCAGACGATTGACCGTAAGTGTTTCCCTTTCAGCAGTTTTAGGAATGTAGACTGAGCGGAATGAGACACAATAATAAGGTGTGTCGTATATGAACTCGATCAGCTTATACCAGGCTAAAAAAAAAACTCGATCAGGTTACGTAATCCGCACGTACTACGTACTAGTAGTACTTTTTGGACTCTGCATGCATGGGACATAGTTGCAGTCGGACACGTATGTACACCTTGTGTCTAAAGCTCCATCTCTTACCCTACCGTGGACTCCATAGGATCGATCAGCCGGTGCCAGTTCAACGGAAAGATGGCGTCCACCAACGCGAACGTTTGCGTGGGCGGCGCCCAAGCGAACTCATCGGCGGCGGACCGGTGGTCCAGCGGCATCCCCGATGATCTCCTAGCGATAAGCTTCGCCACGCCGATCGACCGCGTCCGCTTTGCGGCTGTGTGCACGGCATGGCGTGCCGTTGCGTCGATGCACCTGGCACGCGGCGGTTTTCCATGGCTCATCCTTGACCCAAGCGGCAGCCACGAGACGAATTATGCGTACTGTCCAGAAGAGGGCATGGTCCTGCCGCGGCCCTCTCTCCGCAGCGAGGCAGCCCGCCGGTGCTTTTGCTTTGTGGGCAGCCACGATGGCGGCTGGGTCGCCTCATCCGAGATGATCTTTAACCTCTTCTCCGGTGCTAAGGTGTCGCTCTTGCGGGAGGATATGGTCCACCCGCGCCAGTGCATCCGTGATCAGTTGGTCTTGCGAAAGATCGTTTTCTCGGAGAAGCCCACCTTGCCTGGTTGTATCCTCGCTGCCATCACCAACAAGCACGAGTTTGCATTCTACAAGGTTGGCTGCCCGGAGGCCGGCTGGAAAACGTATGGAGCTCTTGCACAGGACGGTCTCATGGATATCACATTCTGCAACGGCGAGCTATATGGCATCACAAAGTCCAAGCAGCTCAACAAGTACGAGTTTGGCATCAACAACCAGGGCGGAACCGTGCTCAAGAAGACCCACCGGTTCTCCAAGTTAGACGTCTACTATTGGGAGTACTGTAGTAACCAATTCAGGTACATTCTTGAGACACGTGGCAAGCTTGTGATGGTGGCGAGCAACTTCACGGTTCACGAGCTAGTCAACACCGACACCGGGAAGTATGACTGTGTGAGGATGTGCAACTTAGGAAACTACGCGCTATTTCTGGGGCCTGTGCCGACGGGTGAACGCGGCGGCTTGCAGAAAAACCACATCTACGTCTCCTACCATCGCTGCTTGCGGCGGAACGATGACATCCCCAATGATGCCAAGGTATTCTTGAAGACCTTAAATGATGATGGTTACCGTGTGTACTACAAGAGAGATAGATGTGTGAACGGCATCAGATCAACGCGGTACTACGTAATGGGTGGTCTCCATCCCCCTATGTGGCTTCTGCCTCCGTAGATTTAGAAAGTTAGGATTGTGTATTTACCGCCATAGATTACTAAGTTTGTTCAGATATATAAGGTTGGTTCTATGTACTAGTTTGACAATTCATGGGTTATGTGACATGAAATTGGTCACTAGATCGCAAGATCATTTCTGATGGTTTCACTAGAACAAGAAGCCGCATGCTGCCACGCCAGTTCATTTTGGAAAAAAAAGCATGATAGTAATACGTGATAAAATTCGAGTGGTTCAAACTAGACCGTGAAAACATAGGTAGTGTGTTTGTTTACTCATTACTCACAAAACATTACATTATCCATAAGGGATCGAATAAATCTTGAAGACCATCCTCCCCGCAAAAATAAATGAAAATAAAATAAAATTGAGGACCATCCAGCCGAACAAAAGCTTGACGATCACCACTACTGAAAGCAAGATTGTGAGCTACACCATTAGATTGACGCGAGTGGTGTGCAAAGGTTGACTGGCGAATCTCTATGGATAGGTCTAGGACGATCACAGCCGCTGGTTGCAGATTCGCTTCTTCTTAATGCAATAAACTGATCAGGAGACCTGAACCGAAAGCTGTTGTTTTCTGAGCTCGAAAAGGCAAATGCTGGAACTCGGTGGCTTTTTCTCCTAGTTTCTTTTACCGTGACTGTGCAGATGCCCCAGCCGTCATATTTGCTTTGAGACTGTGATCTTGGATGTACAGATGTTTGCTTTATTTATGAAGCAGGGTGAAAGCCTATTTCGAGGAGCAAGTGGAAGTTCTCAAACAGTAGGCTCGGGATGGGCGGTGCATGTTCAAATTGATTTTGTTTTGTGGGATCAATCGATGAACAACAGCGTGATGTACATACGTCTTTTGATATGAATTTTCTAGGGTGTTCGCTAGCCGGAGAACTTGTGACCTTCCCCTTAGGTTTTAGGTCCCGTAATCTACCCAACATATAAGCACAATCCTCATGTCATGGCCGCCTCATGTCTTTCTTCATTGATCCTTCGCCTCTCCTATCTCCTCAATGAAGGGCCTTCCCAAGTACTTTTCCTGTCCTTCATGGTCTACAATCGCCCAACGATTATGTCTCTTAGTACAACCGTCATCTCCATGTGCCTCGGTCTTCGTATCTCATTAAATCCTCCTCTGATCGATCATGGTGTTAGAGCCCCCGATGTCTTTTGTTCCTCATACCATGCGCAGATGTGGAAGATCAAGCAAGTCAGGCAAGGATGTGAAGGAAAAAGAAGTTAAAAGTTACTACCGCGGGCGTCGTGGCCAACAATCTCGGATCAAGTTTTCCCCAACGCAACACACGCGAGGTGCGACCATCAGCCGTACGGTTGCCTGGATGCCTGCTCACCTGGCCATCTACACAACACGTAAGGTACATGGTAGCTCCTCCCCAGTCAGATCTAGAAGTATATCACATAAGTTTTTTTTGGGGGGGGGGGGGGGGGGGGGGGGAGGAGCACATAGTGACCTTAATTTGCTAATACGGTCTCCCAACCTCCTATGACCCCTTTCCTTTTCAATTTTTAAATCCCCTCAGTTTTACCTAGCATGCTGCCTTTTCAGAATAATCAGTGAATCAATTGGTCAGTGACAAGATGGTTGATGCAATGGAGCAGATTTTGTACGGACTAAAGCGGATTGAGTGGGCATGGTAACCTACAAGGCTCTAGAGTGGAGAAACTACACTCTGCGTCACCTATGCAGACAAGTATCCCCTTATTCATAAATTTCCTTTTGTATTTACAGTTCATCGAATTCATTAAATAGCCCCACGAATTCGCTTATGTCTGACATAGAAAAAAAAAATCAGTTTTTTAGGTCTATCATCAATAATACTATTGACGGGAGTACAAGCCAAAGAAGAGCATAGAGACCTGATCCGCTTCTCCTCAAGCGGCACCACACAATACTTGCAGTAGGGCTATGGTCTTTGCATCATAAAGTAAATACTGCACAACAAGTCCACTTAGATGCTTATATGAGGCTTTATGAAGATTCCCATCTCAGGTTCATATTTAGATGAAGCTATAAACATGAGTGTTAGCCAATAAAATTGGTTGATGTTTCTCATAGTTCTAAATAGTGTGCTTTCTTGGTACTAGATTGCTACCGGCTAAATAAAGATACCTAAATCTGTTCTAACCAAATTATTATATCATGCCTTCCATCATCCATCATATATACACAAATGAGTATTCAGAGATTTAGTACTGACCTGATTATTTTCCCCGATCTCAAAGAGGATTTAGAATCTTCATCTTGAATGTCATATGATTTTAGCTACTGCGTGCCAACATGCAGTATGGCATAATAATACTCTAAATTGTTTATGCTCTTGAGGCCTTGCAGGTACAACTCAAGTCCCACTTCTGTACGTATTGCCCATATATAACCTTTTCCCCTTTATAATCCATGTACAAGTTTGTTTTGTGTGTGGACAAAGGAGTAATCATGTGTGACTAGAGAAGTATTGATGAGGTTGAGTTGGTGGACGTTTTTCTCCCAACAAAAGCAAACTACGTGTTTTTACATTGATTCTCCCATTATAATCTCGATTTGGATAGCTAGAATATTTCAGTTTGGTATGTGTCTTCTCAGTAAGAGGATTA
Organism: Aegilops tauschii subsp. strangulata; assembly: GCF_002575655.3. Taxonomy (NCBI): domain Eukaryota; kingdom Viridiplantae; phylum Streptophyta; class Magnoliopsida; order Poales; family Poaceae; genus Aegilops; species Aegilops tauschii. The sequence goes on from NC_053037.3 coordinate 618,646,625, forward strand.
ATATGATCTCAAAAACAGTAGCTGGTCACATAGCCGGTGATGAATAGTGGTTGGATTTGCGAGCCTCCACAATTTTTTAACTTTTTTATATAATTAGAAAATATATTAAAAACATCATCGCTACTCCTATTTAAGTGGGTACGTACGATCCTCTGTATATTTGCACTCATCAACTGTGTTCACTAATAATATACGTACTATGAGAAATGTACGGCCCTGTCATATTTGCGGTCAGGTCAACACTTGGGTAAATCACACTTTGACTTATAATATTATAATAGCCAACATATGCTTTCATTTAACCCAAGAACGTATTTTTATATTATATTTACCGTTTTGCTATCTTCACCATGTAACACAACCTTGCTTCTGTTGTATGCCCAAGGAACAAAATGAATGGTATCATTTCTAATTGATGGATGGAGTTGGACAAAGACTTTTTCATTTGCATTCCTCCTTGGTTACGATACGAACATCGCTATATATGTATTGTGTGTAGTTTCTGTTAAATGTACTCCTTCATTAGTTGTACATACAGTGTGATGGTATTTTCTTCAACTGCGCATCTTGCCCCGGTTATGGTTTATAATTATCAATCTTTTTCAGAACATAAAAATATGTTTTTTGTTTAACATTGAAAAAACAGGCTAATGTAAAGATAAACTAATGAGTCAACTAATCTAATGTGTGTCAGCAGCAAAAAGAAATAGTTACAGAATTTCTTATTCATTTCAAGAATATAGGACGTACTTTGTCCGTGCAGGCCAACACTCTGATCATAACAGTAATGCATGATGTTTTTCTTGTGCTTATGAAACCACAAGATGATTATAAAGTGCTTTTAAGTACAGATCTAGTGATCAATTTCATGTCACATAATCACTGAATTGTTGAACTAATACATGGGAAACAACATTTATAATATCTGAACAAACGAGTAATGAACGGTGGTACAATATATTGGCCCGCTCCTAATCTTCAAGATACCGGGAGGGAATATCCACATGGGGGGACGGACAACACCGATTGCATAGTACCCCTTTGACAGGACGCGTTCCTCTTTCTTGTAGTACACACGGTAACCATCATCATTTAAGCTCGTAAAAAATACCTTGCCGTCACGGGGGATCTCACTGTTTCGCCTTAAGCAGCGATGGTGGGAGAAGTAGATGTGATTTTTCTGTATGTCGCAGCGTGCACCTGCCGGCACTTGCACTGCCTTGGAACATGTTGGTCCCAAGAATAGCGCGTAGTCTCCAAAGTTTGCACCTCCACCCACTTGTACGGGTAGTTATAATAATTGTAATGTTGTAATCCTATGTTGCCGTGAACTAGCCTGAAAGCGGTGAAGTCCTTGTATGACTGATAGCCCCTCACCACCATCACAAGCTGGCCGCGTAGCTCAACAATGTACCTCATATGCTCGGGATTCTCCCTATAGCTCTCTAACATGCAATACCGGTAGAGGGTTTTCACGCCCACCAAGGCGCCATGTTTGTTCACGACAAACTCAAACTTGATGAGATGCCTGGGGTTTTGCGTGGTGCCATAGAGCTCCTCATTGCAAAAGGCCACATCCATAAGACGATCTTTCCCACGTAGTCCTCGTATTGTCCAGGCGGCCTCGGGGCAGCCAATCTTATAAACCGCGAGCTGGTGCATCCTGGTGACAGCGGAGAGGATACAACTAGTCAGGGTGGGCTGCTCTGAGAATACGACCTTCCGCAGGAGTAAAGGATCATCCGTGTGCGGTCGTGTGTGGGGAGAGAGCGCCACCTCTTCACCCGTAAAAAAATTAATGATCTTGAACGGCACCTGGGAGGAGGCGACCCAGCCTCCCTCGTGGCTGCCGACGAAGCACCTTTGGATGGCCTCGCCGGGGAGAGAGAGAGCCGAGGCAGGACCACGCCCTCTTCGGGGCAGTACATGCGATTCGCCTCGTGGGTGCCGCTCGGATCAATGATCAACCATGGGAGAGCGCTGGGTGGCAGGTGCCGCGATGCTGCGGCGCGCCATGCCGTGCACACGGCGGCGAAGCGGACGCGGTCGATCGTGGTGGTGAGACGGAGGTAGCTTATGGACAGGAGATCGCCGGGGAGGCTGGACCACCGCTCGGCTGCCGGTGTGTTCGGTCGAGCGCTGGCGTTCGTCGACGTCATCTTTGCGTTGATCTTCTGATGAGTCTACAAAGCGTTGGTCGGTCGATGGTAGGGGATCGAGTTTTATCGATGAGATGCACTTTTACTCAAGTCTTTGTAATTTTTTGCATATTATTGAATGAAAATTACTATATAACTACTATTCTATGGTCCTGGATTCACCAAAAAAATGTTGTATATTCTGAGTGATAACCATCGGAGCCAACTGCACCATGGGTCACATAACTTGTCATGCATATGCAGCTTAGTCACCAAAATTGTAAGTGCTCATCTTCTATAAAGTTAGCAAAACGATCACAATAGGTCACGACCAACCCACTCGGACATGGCCATGCATATGTGGCCAATTTTGGTATGAAAACTGATCACAATAGGGTTTGAATACCTGCCCCACTCCACCCCATGCATTAATTTAGTTCTTTGTTTACTTCTTTCTTTCAACGACAGACAAGACCCGCATAGAAGAGAGAACGTGAGATGGCGAGGCGACGTTGTTTGCCCTGTAGACTGTTTGAACAGTCGACAAACTGTCATGTAAACAAAATACAAAGTTATACGGTGAGCCAGTAGTAGTATAATCATATGAATGTGTATTCAATGACCGTAACGAGGGTATTCTGAAGTACAGTGACCAGAGTGTACTGTCTCCTAAACTTCAGTGACCGCTAGTGTATTTAGCTCTTCTCCAAATAAAAGAAAACCAAGTTTAGAACGCCGGATTTCTTTGCCTTATTACCACTACTATTCCCCGTGGCCCACGCATGTGTGCTCTTGCCCTTCAGCTCTCCGTCACGCGCGACACATGCTGCATGCATGCATTTTTAGAGGCATTAGGGCATCTCTATAGAAGACCCCCTAAAACCTATAACTGAGGACCAAAAGTGAGTTATCAAGAGCTAAACACTAGCTAACATACCATGGTGTATAATCCTTCAAAAATATGGCTTTTGCTCCCTAATTATATTTGGTCCAACCTGAGCCAACAGAATAAAGTGAGGAGACACTCCGCTTGGTGTGGTGATGGCCAACAGTTGGCGCACTCCCAAATTTGCGTACCCCCGCGATAAAATTTTGTGCCGTGACTGGAAACCTAGCCCACACCCCCTTCACACCGCCGTCAGCACCGACTCATGTGTCTACTGGCCGAGATTCGCGTCGCCACCGTCGTTGCTATTGAATTGAAGTTCGTTATCGTAGCCACATCCCGAGCACGCGCCACCTCCCGAGGCTCCCGTGCCACCTATCTAAGGCGTTTTTCCTCGCCGTCCGCCGCAGCCTTCTCTATCGTGGGCAACTGCATCTCCCCCAAGCTAACGTTGGCGCTATGGTGCGATAGAGGGTGACGACATGGAATATGTTGACCCCCGGGCGTCGCGCCAGGCTCGCTACCGAGGAGTGTGCCATCTAAACGCGGCTCCAAGCTCTCTGTACACGGTCTCAGAGGAGGCGGATGAGGGTGCGCCATTAGATCTAGCCGCTGCATTCGATGTGGTGGACACGACGGCCAGGGGCGACGACATCCGCCTCATATGCGTGGCCGAGTCGGAGAGGACGAGGGGAGTGGAGGAGCATCGCCAGCAATGTGAGATGAAGGCGGCCAGGACAAAGGAGCGTCACCACCAGGCGCTACTCCTGGAGGCGGCGGAGGAACAGCGCCGCAGACGCGTTGCCATGGCTGAGCATAAAGTCGCACATAGGGGTCACGGTCGATGTACATATACGAATACGAAGCTGAAATAAGACATCGGTCAAAAGAATTGGGATTGACTCACACCCACCCTGAATCAAAGACACACTCCACCCACCGTGTCGTTCAGCAACCACCACTCGAGCGCTCCGCTGTGAACAACTCGGCCCCAATCCACACTCGTCCGACGGTGCCGTCAGCGCGATCGGACTCATCCCGCCCAGCCCAGATCTCATCCTCTCCGCCTCGTGGGGGTGCCAACCCAAGGTGCCCTTCCTCCTCCACCGCAACCGGGATCCGATCCCGATCTGATGGCCGGATCTGGGAACCGGGCTCATCTGCCGGACGGGCCGACGGGACTCATCGCCGACCGCATCCTCGCCAATAACGACGTCGTCGACTTCCTCCATTTCCGTGCCGCCTTCCCCCAGTGGCAGCGATGCTCCGTGGATCCGCGAGCGCACGGCAGCCTCGACCGCCGGTTCCATCCGCGGCGGTGGACGATGCTTCGGGAGGAACACGCCGCACCTTCCTCAACACCTCCACCGGCGAGTGCGTCCAGGTGAACATCCCCCAGCTCCGTGACCACCACGTGCTCGCCCTCACCCCCGTGGGCCTCCTCCTTCTGCTCGACAAGCCGCAGCGTACCGCCATCCGCCTGCTCAATCCCTTCACCGGCCAACTCACGGAGCTCCCGCCGCTCGACACGCTGCTGCCTCATATAGCGCACTACAACCAGCGCGACGACGACGATTTCGCAAGGATTATGACAGCATGGGGCTCCGGTCTTGCCGACGATGATAGGACGGTGGTGCTCTGCCTCAGCACGCACCACAGGATTGGCATTGCCAAGCCCGGCGATGACTGCTGGACGCTGCTCAGGCTCAGAGACAACTTGCTGGGGGAAGCACCCTTCATAATGTTTGCAGGCCGCTTCTACTGCGTCACTCGAGATGGTGTCATGGTGCTGAAAATGGACGAAGGTCAACCACCACGGCTGGAACTGGCTGCCAACCTAAATATGGATGCCTTGCTGTCTGTGGATTACATACACCTCGTGGACAATTGTGGGGAGCTACTGCTGGTGCACCGTCAAAGGTACGACACACATTCGATTCCCAGGAATAATTTTAATATGTGGAGGAGGTACGGCACGTATCGTGTGGATTTGGAGAAGGAGGTACGGGACGCTATTCCCAGTCAAGAGCTTGGGCAGCGGCAAAGGGCGTGCCGTGTTCATGGGCATGTACTCCTCTCTTTCGTTGTCCCTAGAGAATTTCCCCGCCGGCTCTATTAGCGCCGACACCATATACTTGAGCTTTGACTTTGGCGAGACTGAGTATTCAAACGTTGGAGCATATCATCTCACCTCTGGATGCCTTGGACGTGACAGCCGACGTTGGGGAGGCCTGGTGCCACGGCCGCATACACTCGTTGACTGTCTAAGTTTCGCCAATACTCTCGAGTATATTATCTGAGGAGCTATCCCATTTAATTCCTTGATGTCTAGCATCCGTGGAAACACAAGTGTGTACTCTTTTATTCCTATTGGTTACCTTTTATGTATGGATGACTTGTCGTGCTTTGCACACTTCGTTGCCGAGCTCCGTTTGAAGGTGCACAACTGCAGATTTGACTATGTGTTTTTATATTAATGTTAGTAAAATAGTCAATGTAATTTGAGAACTTCCTTTGGACATCAGACCATGTCGTTTTTTGTTTAGATTGAGCTATTATAGAAGTTCAGGAATATTACTTATTCAGAAGCTGTATGGATTTAACAATGACAACCCTGAATTTCCTATGAATGGCTTTATAACTTCAGGATTACGTTGCCAGTCAGCAATATGTTAAATGTCCCGCTCCCCAATTTTTTAAGGTAGTTTTAGTTACTGCACAATGCACATCAACCCCTTTCAGTCTCAGAGATAAATATTCATGTTTGCTCCACATAGAATACTCTTGGTTTTGTACGGTGCTTGATTCCCCTTCTCAGTCTAGTGACCTATTCAACTACAATATTGCTGCCGTTGTTGACAATAAATATATATTTATGTGTAGCAGGTTCCGAGCTCTTGTAGTGATATGAAATGTTTTTCACAATTTTCATCATCCAACACATGATCCCAGAGTTTGGTTGTTGTAGCCTGGAGGCAGGCTTGTGACTTGTTAAGGATTTCCGGAATTGAAATAACTAAATAAGATTGATATTGCACTACATATTCTTCTTTCTGTTAAATATTAAGCATAACAGGACATTTGACATGAAGAGCGTATTTATGGTTGACACAGTGTTGAAGTGTAGTTTTCTATTTTTATCCATATATATATCGGGCACATATATTGTTTCATAGAAGTAAGTGAAGATCTATAAACCGTGAGTGGGTATTGCATATATATAGTTGCATTACTTACGCAGAACCCGAATGGATTTAACAATGACAACCGTGGACTTCCTGTGAATGGCTATATGGCTTCAGGATTACGTTGCCCGTCAGAAATATGTTAAACCTAAATGTCCCGCTCCCCAATTTATTAAGGTAGTTTTAATTTCGGCACATCAACCACTTTCTATCTCAGAGATAAATACTCATGTTTCCTCCATACGGAATACTGTTGGTTTTGTATGGTGCTTGTTTTCCCTTCTCAGTCTAATGATTTACTCAACTGCAATATTGCTCCGGTTGTTTACAATAAGTATTTACTTATGTCTAGCAGTCTCCGAGCTCTTGTAGTGATATGCATGTTTTTCACCATTTTCATCGTCCAACACATGATACCACAGTTTTATTGTAGGGGGCAGGCTTGTAACATGTTAAGGATTTCCGTAATTCAAATAACTAAATAAGATAGCGACTGCACTATATATTCTTCTTTCTGTTATACATTCATCATAACAAGGAATTTGACATCTGGAGCGTATTTACGGTTGACAGAGTGTTGAAGTGCAGTTTATATTTTTTATCTATATACTGCATATCATTGCATATCTAAACATTGATGAGGTAGAAATTAGAAGACTTTCCTGTTTGATCGGTATTGTGGCAGGTCCCATTTATTAGACTTATAGTACATCAGTGTGGAACTTTCTCCATCAGAGTTTACCTGATCTGGACGATATTTTCCTGAGTTACTTAAATCCTTAGTCTTAAATATCCAATATGACGTCTCCTTACAAAGATGCTAATGCGAGTTGGAAACTTTCTTCCTAGCTGTGTATTTTGTTGCCTGAAGCCTGAAACGTATAGGAAGGAACACATTAAATCTGAATCATGGGAGCAATTAACTCCGTCCAAATATTGAAATGGTCGCGAACTACTGTGGTCTCTTATGCCCTTTGGGCCATTGCTTTAACAACCAGATCGTTTTGACATGGATTGACTTGGATTTCCAGTAACAGATGGTGACTGTTTCTCTATTGGTGACGGAGCTATTTCCTAGACATGTTTTGATGGCTATGTTGTTTGATTGAGGTGGGGGCAGGCGGAGCATTATCATTTAGAAGATTAACCAACTTTGCGATTTCTCGGTCTTTCAATTGTGAACAAAGATTGACCAGTCCCAAGCAATAGTTTTTATTAACTAGGAAGTTCCTGAACAGTTGAATTTCCTTCAGCGAAATCTGAACCAAAGATTGACCAGTCCCAAGCAATGGTCTGTATTAACTATAAATTCACTCTTTTTTTGTTTATGTTGTGCAACTGGTAGAAACGTCTTACCCTAGCTTGGGCGATGTGTTGCATGTTATATAGCAGGGGCGCAATAACCCTGACAGCGCATACATGATTCGGTTGAGAGGAGATAAAGATACATCTTGGAGAGAAAGAAAGAGGAGGAGATAGGTTTAGTTACAACAAGAAGATCTAGCTTAAACTACCTCCTGAACTTATCTCATGCGCAAGATATCCTCTACCTAAACCATACGTGACAGAGTATATGCACCTGGTCTAACACCCTCCCTTAATCACAACTTGGTTAAGTTGAGATTAGATCTGAAGTTTTCAAAACTCCGTACAGGCAATGCCTTGGTGAATCCATCGGCCAGTTGGTCCTGGGAGTGTATAAACCGAATATCAAGTTCCTTCTGAGCAACTCTTTCTCTAACAAAATGAAAATCAATTTCAATATGCTTTGTTCTGGCATGGAAGACTGGGTTTGCAGATAAGTAGGTGGCACCAAGATTGTCACACCATAAACAAGGAGCTTGTTTGACTTTTACACCTACCTCCTTTAACATAGATTGGACCCATAAGATTTCTGCTGTGGCATTTGCTAATGCCTTGTATTCTGCCTCTGTGCTTGACCTAGAGACAGTAGCCTGCTTTCGTGCACACCATGATATCAAATTAGGTCCAAAGAAAAATGCAAACACACCAGTTGATCTTCTGTCATCCAGACATCCTGCCCAATCAGAGTCAGAGAAGGCACTGACAAGAGTAGAGGGTGATCTGTTGAAGTTTAAGCCAACGCCCAAAGTGTTCTTGACATATCTTACTATATGTTTAGCAGCAGTCAAATGAACAGTAGTGGGTGCATGAAGGAATTGACATACTTTGTTGACAGCAAAAGAAATGTCAGGCCTAGTAAGAGTGAGATACTGGAAAGCTCCTACCAGACTCCTATATTTTGTGCTGTCCTCTTGACTTAGTAGTGTTCCTTCCGTAAGAGACAATTTTTCTGAGCTAGATAAAGGAGTGGGTGAGGGTTTACAACCTTGCAAGCCAGCCTTTTTTACTAGATCAGTTGCATACTTTTCCTGGGAGAGATGCAGTCCATCCTTGTGTCTCTTCACCTCAATTCCAAGAAAGAAATGCAAGTCTCCAAGATCCTTCAAAGCAAACTCTGCACCCAAGTCTCTCAACAGTCCTTGAATTGCTTCATTAGATGAGCTTGTCACAATGATATCATCAACATAAATGAGAACAAACATGCATGTGTTGGACTTGTTGTAAATGAACAATGAGGTGTCAGATTTAGAAGGAACAAAACCGAGTGCTTGCATTTTATGGCAGAGACGGGAATACATGCTCTTGGGGCTTGCTTCAACCCATACAATGCTTTATCAAGTTTGCAGACATGAGTGGGAGCACTTTTATTTTCAAACCCAGGAGGTTGTTTCATATATACCTCCTCTTCTAGAACACCATGAAGGAACGCGTTCTCTACATCAAGCTGTCTGAGACTCCAACCCCTGGAAACAACAATGGACAAGACAAGACGAATAGTAGCAGCTTTTACTACTGGACTAAAGGTGTCTTCATAGTCTATACCATATCGCTGTTTGAAGCCTTTTGCAACCAGCCTAGCCTTAACGATCAATGGTTCCATCGGATTTTCTTTTAATCCTAAATACCCACTTGCAGTCAATTAAATTTTTACCTTGCTGTGGAGGAACCAAGTGCCATGTGTTATTTTTCTTAAGTGCTATGTACTCTTCAGTCATGTCTTTCTTCCATTTTTCATCACCAAAGGCCTCTTGAACTGTCGTAGGTTCACCTGGTTCACCTGTAGAGCAAATCATTCCATACTTGGTTATGTGCTTGTAATTGACAGGTTTCGTTACCCCTTTCTGTAGACGTCTACGCCGAGGTGACGAAGTGAGCAATCTATGGCCACAGAGGATCCCATAGGCAGCACAGAAGCATCAGCCACAACAGATCCCGAGGAGAGATTCTCTGCATCCCCCGCGTGAGGATTTTCTGTGGCCAACAGCCGCGCCTCAGTACTGGCCTGATCCACAGAAGATCCCGGCCTATGGGCCGACCCATCATTCTCTAATGATGGCGAATATGATCCGGAGTCCACGCCTGTCGGGCGTGCAGGCGGATCCACACGGGAGTCCGCGCCTGTCGGGCGCACAGGCGGATCGACGCTGGATTCCGCGCCTGTACCGCGGCCCACGTCGATGGAGCCGCCTGGGCCTCACCTCCTGTAGCAGACAGGCTGACCGCCGAATCGGGTGTCGCCTGCACCAGCGGCACGCTGCCACATGGTAGACGATGGTTGGCGCGAGGCTGGGGCCGCATCGCGGCGAGTGGGAGGACACCGCGCATCGCCAGCGGGATCGGAGGCAGCGACGCGTTCGCCTGCGCCTGGTCCGCCTGGTCCGTCTGCGGCAACGGATCCCGAGGGGGATCAGATTCTCTGACCTGGAGCTGACCCCGAGGAGGATCTGCCTCCAGATTCGGGACACATAAAATGAGGCCCAAACATTGCACCATTTTCATCATTCTGAGCTGCATTTTCGTGATTTTCTTTGTTGTTTGCTCCTGTATCATCACAATGCTCATGCACACTATCAGTAGGATTAGTCAATAGTTGATCATCAATATTGTTTCCCCCTTATCAAGACCAGTGAGATGTGAAGGTAATAGGAGAATTTCGTTGCGAAGGAGTGCACCGGCGTTTGGATGGAGATCAGCAAAGGGAAACTTAGTTTCATCAAAGACAACGCCACGGGATATATAGACACGGCCCGTAGAGACGTCTAGGCATTTGACTCCTTTGTGTTGGGCACTATATCCAATGAACACGCATTGTGTGGAGCGAAACATAAGTTTGCGATTATTGTATGGACGGAGATTAGGCCAACAGGCACATCCGAACACACGGAGAGACTTGTAGTCGGGTTTGGTGTGGAGAAGGCGTTCTAGTGGTGTTTCATTGTTAATGACACGACTAGGAAGCATATTGATAATATGCACGGCAGTGAGGAACGCTTCGTCCCAAAACTTGAGAGGCATGGAGGCTCCTGCTAAGAGGGCAAGTCCAACCTCGACAATGTGGCGATGCTTGCGCTCGGCCGAGCCATTTTGTTGGTGAGCGTGGGGGCATGACACATGGTGTGAGATGCCAAGAGTTTGGAAGAAGGAGTTTAGTTTCTCGTACTCCCCCCCCCCCCCAGTCGGATTGAACAACAATGATTTTGCTATTAAACTTGCGTTCGACAAGCTTGAATTTTTTTAAAGACATGTAAAACATCTGATCTCTTTTTAAGAAGATATATCCAAGAGAATTTGTTGTAGCCATCGATGAAACTCACATAATAGGTGTGTCTACCCACAAAACTAGGGGCAGGACCCCAAACATCAGAAAAGAATAATTGCAAGGGTTGTGTGGAGACACTAGTAGATATAGGGTAAGGTAACTGATGACTCTTAGCTCGTTGACATGAATCACAAATAGTTTCAACATGACGCTCACCAACAAACGGGAGCTTATTTTTCCTAAGCCATCTTTCAACTAGAGAAAAAGAAGCATGTCCTAGACGATCATGCCACCGTGTTGACGAAAGCTTGACAACACCATAGGCTTGTTTATTGAATCTTATATGCTCCGGAATCAACGGGTAAAGCCCTCGAACACATCTACCTCGATAGAGGATTTTCTTCGTGGCCTGATCCTTTATCAAAAAGAAATAAGGATGAAACTCGAGGAAGACATGATTATCAATAGCAATTCTATGAACGGAGAGAAGATTTTTGTCGACACTAGGAACATGTAGAATTCTCCTAAGATGAATTTTGTGTTTAGGGGTACTAAAAATTGAATGACCAACATGACATATCCGCATACCTTCACCGCTGGCAGTATGGATCTGGTCCTTTCCGCGGTATTTCTCCTTCATCGTCACCTTCTCAAGCTCGCCGGTGATGTGGTTGGTGGCGCCGCTATCGACATACCAGTTGGTGTCGATCCCATAGGAGCCATCAGCAGCGTTGGCGACCTTGTCCTCGTCCTGGGAGTCGTCGTCGTCTTCGTCGTAGCGGTACCAGCAATCTTTTGTTGTGTGCCCCGGCTTGCCACGGATCTGGCAGCGAGGACTGTCCGCACGAGCGCGACCAGAGCCGCCGCCACGGCGACCCCTGGTGCCCGAGCGCCCGCCGTCGCCACCACCGTGCCCTCCACCTGAGGACCGTCCTTTGCCGCGGGAAGAGCCACGGTAGCGAGAAGCACCACCACGACCCCGAGAGGCAGCGTTTGCAGATGACTTGAAGCCACCGCCGCCGCCGGAGCCATGGAACTGAGCCATGCGTTGGTCGAAGTTGTTGAGCATGGAGAGGATCTCGTCGAGGGAGGCAGGAGTGACACGAGCATCGAGGGCCGAGACCAGAGGCTGATAGTCCTGATCCAGCCCATGAAGGATATAGGAGATGAGTTCATCGTCCTGGATTGGCTTGCCAGCCGCGGCGAGTTCGTCCGCAAGACCACGCATCGAGGCGAAGTAGGAGGCGACGGACTGGTTGCCCTTCTGGGCGTTGATGAGGGAGGTGCGGATGTTGTTGACGCAGCTCAGCGACTGCAACGATTACATGGCCGCCAGAGTCGTCCAGAGCACAGTCGCTGTGGTGACCGTGGTCACCGTGATGAGGACTTCCTTGGAGAGGTTACTCAGCAGGTAGCCGAGCACCTGTTGGTCCTCCCTGACCCAGATCGGGTGGAGAGGGTTGGGCTCAAACGTCTCCTTGCCATCCTTGTCCTTGGTGGCGAGGAGTTTGGCCGGTTCCGGCAGGGTGCCGTCGACGTAGCCGAAGACCCCGGCGCCACGCAGTTGCGGGATGATCTGCGTGCGCCACAACACATAGTTTGTGCGGGAAAGCTTCTCGATGACCTGGCCGCTGAGGGTAGGCTGGGAGATAGCGTCGGATGAGGAAGATGAGGAAGACATGGCTAGGCATAGATTGGAATCGTTGAAAGCTTAGATGGAAAGAGGTTAGGCTCTGATTACCATGTGCGACTGGCAGAAACGTCTTACCCTAGCTTGGGCGACGTGTTGCCTGTTACTCCCTCCGTTCCAAAATAGATGACCCAACTTTATGCTAACTTTGTATTAACTTTGTACTAAAGTTAGTATAAAGTTAAGTCATCTATTTTGGAACGGAGGGAGTATATAGCTGGGGCGCAATAACCCTGAGAGCGCATACATGATTCGGTTGAGAGGAGATAAATATTCATCTTGGAGAGAAAGAAAGAGGAGGAGATAGGTTTAGTTACAACAAGAAGATCTAGCCTAAACTACCTCCTGAACTTATCTCATGCGCAAGATATCCTCTACCTAAACCATACGTGACAGAGTATATGCACCTGGTCTAACATATGTGACATTTGTAAGGAAAACATTTTTCCCGTAATTCACTCCTTCCCAGTGTTCCCACCTTCATCTGATTGGACCTCGAGAAGTTGCCTAACCTGGCCCCTCATCACACGTCCACCATGAAGTTTATGTTCTTAGTCGAGATTTGTTCTTAGTGCACTTTGTCAATATGTCGTCTCGTTAGTTTCTATGACTAGGTTAGTGGTGATTGTAACTTGATTTTATTAGCTCAAATGTGACTGTGTTTTTATATTATTAAGGTTAGAAAAAATATCCATGTAAACTGAGAACTTCCTTTGGACATCAGACCATGTGGTTTTTTGTTTATATTGAGCTATTATAGAAGTTCAGGAACATCATATCACTTATTCAGAAGCTGAATTGATTTAACAATGACAACCAAGGACTTCCTGTGAATGGCTATATGGCTTCAGGATCGGAAAGTTGTAGCATAGGTCGAGCTTCCCGGTACCGTCTATCTTGGCCTTCCATGGTCCTTTCTGTTCCTGGGGATTTGTGCAATTTGAGGGCTAGTTTCTCTGTACGCCAGTTGATTAAGGTCTATAGACTCTGATAGGAACAGAGACGTCTGAACTGTGTGCGACGCGTAGGGTACTGTTCATTGATTGAGATGGCACACCTTTTACTGACATCACCGACCAAAAATCGATACGAACCACCAGCTCCTCACACCGTATTATTTCTATATAATTTTTTTCACCCTTTCGGTCCTGTGCCCATGTGAAGGGAGAGAGAGAGTTTATTTTCTTTTACTGATCTAAGGTGAGAGAAAGGACAAACTGCAGCAGGAGAGAGAAAACGTAGAGCAAAGAGAGGAAAAAGGAAATAAAGGCACAATTAGGTATTTGAGCTTTGACTTTTGCCATTAGTGCGATATTGCCTTTTGTAAAAAAAAATAGTGAGCGAAAGCTTGTACTATTGAGCATGCATGTGACATGTGAGACTGTTTTGTAAGGAGAGCGTGTAGAGAGAGATGTTGAGAGAGTTGTGCTCTGCAGTCATATGAGAGAGACCAAGGAAAGAGAGAGCGCCCTTTGACATATCTGAGAAGTTGCATCCATGTCTGTCTCCTGACATGCATGGCGGGGCCTACGTGCTGTCCATCGGTGCAGCCTATGGCTGAGAGATTCCAAAAGAAGGTGGACAAAAGTAGACCAGCGAGCTGGTCTGATGGAAGAGGGAGACATGACCCGTGATGTCAGGTGCAGTTCGCTAAGGCTCGTATCAGAGGATTAAGCACTGAGCGACTGACGCCTGCTGCTGATTTTCGTATCGCTGCACATATCCACATGAACGAGAAGCCAAAATGAATGGCTGTGATAGTGGGTACCACGTAGGCCGAGCTAAAAAAACGGTTCTCCTTCAGGATTACGTTTCCAGTCAGAAATATGTTAAATTTCCCGGTCCCCAATTTTTTAGGTAGTTTTAGTTACTGCACATCAACGCCTTTCCGTCTCAGAGATAAATAGTCATGTTTGCTCCACATGGAATACTCTTGGTTTTGTATGGTGCTTGAATGTCCTTCTCAGTCTAATGACTTATTCAACCACAAAATTGAGGCCTCTGTTAACAATAAATATGTATTTATGTCAAGCAGGTTCCGAGCTCTTGTAGTGAGCACTAGTAGAAAACTGAATTTTGGTCACAGGGCAATATTCACATTAGTCCCGGTTCAGTCACGAACAAGGACTAATGTGAGCATTGGTCCCGGTTCGTGTGGCCAGGGGCCTGCCGGGCCTCGTGGGGGCATTGGTCCCGGTTCGTCCGGCCACTTTGGTCCCGGTTGGTGGGACAAACCGGGACCAATGGGCCTCGCCCCCGGCCCACCATCATTGGTCCCGGTTGGTGGCTTGAACCGGGACCAGAGGCTCACCCTTTAGTCCCGGTTCATACCACAAACCGGGACTAAAGGGCTGGTCCTAGTTGCGGTCAATGTTTAGTCCCACCTCACCAACCGAAGGGCGCTCACACCAGTTTATAAGCCCGTCCCTCTCTGCCTTGTTGAGCTCCTCTCAAAGTGAAAATAGTTGCCCTTATACAGGGAATTTGACCTAAATTCATAGTAAATTTCTTTGAATTTCATAGAAATTTATTATGAATTTAGGTTGAATTTTCTCTATAGGCGCATCTATGTTCATTTTTTATAATAAATAAAATAAACAAACCTTAATAAAATAAATAAAAATAAATAAACCTTAATAAAATAAAATAAAATAAACTATAGTAACTAAAATAAATAAACCTTAATAAATTAAATAAAAATAGCAGCAGTAAAATAAATAAAAATAAAATAATTAAATTAAATACATAAGTAATTAGAAATAAAATAAATAAGTTTTTTGTTGTAAGTAGAAACAAAACAAAACAAATAAAGCAAAAGAGAAAACAAAAAACAGAGAAAAAAATTATGCCACCTACTGGGCCACCACGGCCTGAATACGACTTGAAACCCATCCATGGGCCAGGATTCAGGCCCGCAGAAGGCCCAGTAGGCCCCACAGGCAAAGAGAACGGTTAGGCCCGAAAGCCTGCAGTTGAGAGGAGCTCGAGAGGTGGGCGCAGCAGCGCTTATAAACCACTCTCGAGCTCTCTCAACTAGCGAGGTGGGACTAAACTTTTGACGCGGGGCAGCACAAGGCCTTTGGTCCCGGTTGGTGCCATGAACCGGGACCCGGTTCGCGGCACCAACCGGGACCAAAGGCCTTTAGTCCCGGTTGGTGCCACGAACCGGGACCAATGAGTTCCTTATATATACCCCATCGCCACAGCAGAGCACTCCACATTGCTCTGTTTTTTCTGGCCGGCGAGGGGAGGGCATTTGGGTGCTCTAGCTCACCTCCTATGCACATGACGTGTTCGATGAAATGTCTGAGCCACACTAGTTAATCTTTCTCCTCTCGAAACTCGACCTCCGAGCTCCATTTCCCCCAAGATTTGTCTAGGTCTAGCGGTCCGTCACGTCCCGTCCCCGTCTTCACCGCCGTCGATCGCCCGCGCCGATCTCGTCGCTAGCACCACCGTGGTGAGCCTCTTGTTCTTATCTTCTTTCTGAAAGGAAAAACATTCTTACTTTAGATAGATACTTGTCTAATTTTGTTACTTTTATTATTCCTTCTTATTACATAGTGCGATGGTTTTGGTATCCGCCCCCGTCGGCCCTCGTCCTGTCTATGATTCGGATGTGGTATGTATTATCTTTTTATAACTATTTGGTTCATTTATTGTTTATGACAAATATACCGACCAACGTGACATAGATTTTATTTATCTAGGAGGTGGTTGAACTGGAAATTCTAACCGACCCTATTGTCGAGAGGTTAAATTTAGTTGAAGAAGAAAACAATTACTTGAAGGAAAAAATAAAAAAAATTGAGAAGGAGAAGATGATATTGGAGTTGCATGTTGCGGATGTCGTGGATGATCACAAGATCAAGATGGATGCAATGCGCTTGAAGATTAGAAAATATGCCATTCATACCGAGGCTTGGTACCATTATGCCGTTGGATCAATTGTTACCTTGGTTGCGATTATCATCGCATTTGTTTTCGCATTAAAATGTTTTACATAGTTTCAATGTATGGTTTAATTAATTAGATGCTCTGGAGAGCTATATATATGTTGTTCGATGCACTACTAGAAAAAGGGCTATAGATGGGATTGACACTAATGGCGCACCAGACAAGCGGTGCGCCATTAGTATATACTAATGGCGCACCACCTTCTGATACGCCATTAGAGTTGAAACTACTAATGGCGCACCTAGCCCAGGGTGCGCCATTAGTATCAATTTTTTTTAACTAGTGCGCCTGTCCAAACATACTAATGGCGCATCCAGACACAGTGCGCCATTACTAGTTGTAACTAGTAATGGCGCACCTGCCGGAAAGTGCGCCTCTAATGTTGTTTTTTCTATTATATTTTTTATTCCTTTTTTTGCAAAACTACTAATGGCGCACTTTTCCACCGTGCGCCATTACTAGTTTAAACTAGTAATGACGCACTGTGGAACAGTGCGCCATTAGTATGTTTTTTTTAACTAGTGCGCCTGTCCAAACATACTAATGGCGCATCCAGACACAGTGCGCCATTACTAGTTGTAACTAGTAATGGCGCACTTTTCCCTGATGCGCCATTGCTATTTTTGATACTAATGGCGCATTGCTTAGGAGGTGCGCCATTGTGGTTTTGTAGGTAAGTGCCGCAGCCCGACCGTCCACCATCTCTCTCCTCTCTCTCTCGCACGGAACCCTATCCTCTTCTCCCTCACCCCACGCACACACACACACGTCTCTCGGCCTCGCCCCAGCCCCGATCCATGCGCCATTGTGGTTTTGTAGGCAAGTGCTCCCTCCTCTTCCTGCGCGGAGGCCCTTGCCCTCCTCTCTCTTCGGTCCCCTTCGCGCCTCCTCGCGGCAGTCGCAGCCAAGGAGCCCGAGCTCGGCGGCGACGGATCGGAAGGCAGCGGCGGCGCTGGATCTGGCAGTGGTGGAGCCGCCGCCGTCTCCACTCGCCGGGAACCGGCCAGATCCACCCCACGAGCTTCACAGGTGCCACCCCCTCCGCCACCAGCCACGGTGGCCTCCCCCGCCCCGTATCGGCGCGGATCCAAGCTCTACTGAAGCATTTTACAGTTTCTGCAAAACTAGAAATACTCTGCTCTGTTCTCTCCATTTTCAAAGTTGAGTTCTTGGGAAGATTTATTTACACAAGCTCGAATTTCCTGTGAATTTGTTTCGATTTCATGGGAATTTCTGTGACAATTAACTTGAATCGTGGATTTTGTTGTGGCGTGGGCGCAGGACCCGAGCATCAAGGAGATGGCGGAGCAGATCGCCAAGGACCCGTCCTTCAGCGAGATGCCCCGTAAATCTACTGTATGATCAATCAAAACACGTTTTGTCCGAAGTCCAAACTTAATGGTAAACAAGAGGCTAATCTTGCTATTTTTGTTTGTTATGCGGTTTGCATTTTCTGTTTCCTTGAACAGTTTACAGTTCATCTAATTTACATTTTTATGTTAACTTTAGCAATTAATTTACCTCAAACAAGGTAATTAATATGATAATTATCCCCTGTGTATACCACAAGTAAGTAACTTACTGTAATTATGTTAAGAAATTAGAATGTTTGTGACCGACTGTTTAATAAGATGCTCTTTTCACAAGGTGTGATATTGTGGCATATTTACCCTGGAGCTAGCATATATATGGAGCTGACTTTGTTCCTGGAGGTGAGCATATATTGTTGATCTTCTCATGTCAATTGCAGCAGTTCCTTGATTCACAATTTATATAGTGTGGTATAGTGGTTATATTTGGAGGTTTATCCCTGTGAAATAATCACCGCAAGGTGAGTACTTTCTGCAGCTAATGTGTTATGCATAAGCTCAGTGTGTTTGCTCAATTAGCTACTGCTCAATTAAAATTGGTGACCTTCCATTGATGATAGGTTTAGAAATTATGCATTGAGTAATTGGACCTGACCTGGAGTACTTGGTTAATTCAGTGATCTTTTAACAAAATTTTAACTGAATTATTTTGGGCAATGGAGTACTGAATTTTAACTGAGTAACTTGCACTTGCATATGCACTAGACCACTTGTAAATTCTTTGGCTCCTCTTTAATCTGGTGCAATAACTTAACTGACCGTAATAGCCCTGACATTTGTAAGTAACCATATCATTCAAACATCCAATTAAATCTATTCTACTCCATTTCCTGAGATGAAATTGTGATGATGGGAGTGACATTAAACAGCTTGAACATCTAATTGTGCATGTACTCCATTGTTATATACTGATCCATCTTGTCGTTGCCCCATGTTAACATTCAAATTGTTAATTGCATTCAAAGTGTTAATTGCAGGAGCAGACACAGAGGAGGAATCTGCTACCTCAAAGCAGTTGATCGACGCCGGGAGGGTGGGTACGTGATGTCGGAGGCTGCCGGGAGGGTGGTGACGAGCTACCGAAGAGATGAGTTCTGGCTCTCCTCGATGCCAGGACGAGGCGCTGTTGCCGATCGGACGTGGACTCGATTGATTTTGATTTGAAATATGACGGGTTGTAATGTAAAATGCACTTCAGTTCAAAATTTCCTCCCCTTGCGAGAGGTATTCTTGGACGGAGGGAGTAGAAGATTAGTTATAGGATTTTGTTTTATTTCTGTGCAATTTTCTTTTTATTGGATACATATAAAGACATGGTAATATTCTTGCTATAACAAAAATGATGGTTCTATTTCATTTTTTGTTTTTAAATTATTTTTCCTTATAGGTTGTTTTTTGTAAATTTGTATTTTTTTTGTTTTCCAAATATACTATTAGTGGCGCATTTCAGCCTTTATTGGTGGCGCACCTCTAAGGTTACTAGTGGCGCACTTGGCTTTATTACTAGTGGGGCACCTAAGGGTTAGTAATGGCGCACTATTAGATGCGCCATTACTGTCTGGGATAGTAATGGCGCACCAAATGTGCGCCATTACTAAAACTTACTAATGGCGTGCTAGTAATGGCGCACCTAATGTGCGCCATTAGTAGCCAAAATAGGTGCGCCATTAATAACCTGTTTTCTAGTAGTGATGAGAACTATGTATGTACTTTGGTTTTAATGTGATGATCAACTTCTATTAATTTGGTCACTTAATTATCTATTCATGATGTTCTGTAATGGTTTTTGACACACTTAATTATATATAATGCACGCAGATGAACCAGCAATGGATGTACGGTGACAGACACACCTCCGAGTACATTAAGGGCGTGCATGATTTTCTCGAAGTGGCTGAGGCAAACAAGCAGAATGGTTTTATGTGTTGTCCATGCCCTATATGTGGGAATACGAAGTCTTACTCTGACCGGAAAATCCTTCACACCCACCTGCTTTACAAGGGTTTCATGCCACACTATAATGTTTGGACGAGGCACGGAGAAATAGGGGTTATGATGGAAGACGGCAAAGAAGAAGAGGACGATGACAACTATGTGCCCCCTGAATACGGTGATGCTGCAACGGGGGAAGCTGCTGAAGATAAAGAGGAACCAGACGATGTGCTCAATGATGCTGCAAGGGGGGAAGCTGCTGAAGATCAAGAGGAACCAGTGCCCGATGATGATGATCTCCGCCGGGTCATTGTCGATGCAAGGACGCAATGCGAAAGTCAAAAGGAGAAGCTGAAGTTCGATCGCATGTTAGAGGATCACAAAAAAGGGTTGTACCCCAATTGCGAAGATGGCAACACAAAGCTCGGTACCGTACTGGAATTGCTGCAGTGGAAGGCAGAGAATGCTGTGCCTGACAAAGGATTTGAGAAGCTATTGAAAATATTGAAGAAGAAGCTTCCAAAGAATAACGAATTGCCCGACAGTACATACGCAGCAAAGAAGGTTGTATGCTCTCTAGGATTGGAGGTGCAGAAGATACATGCATGCCCTAATGACTGCATCCTCTACCTTGGTGCGTACAAGGATCTGAACGCATGCCCGGTATGCGGTGCATTGCGGTATAAGATCAGACGAGATGACCCTGGTGATGTTGACGGCGAGCCCCCCAGGAAGAGGGTTCCTGCAAAGGTGATGTGGTATGCTCCTATAATACCACGGTTGAAACGTCTGTTCAGAAACGAAGAGCATGCCAAGTTGATGCGATGGCACAGTGAGGACCGTAAGAAAGACGGGAAGTTGAGAGCACCCGCTGACGGGTCACGGTAGAGAAAAATCGAGAGAAAGTACTGGGCTGAGTTTGCAGCTGACCCAAGGAACGTATGGTTTGGTTTAAGCGCGGATGGCATTAATCCTTTCGGGGAGCAGAGCAGCAATCACAGCACCTGGCCGGTGACTCTATGTATGTATAACCTTCCTCCTTGGATGTGCATGAAGCGGAAGTTCATTATGATGCCAGTTTTCATTCAAGGCCCTAAGCAACCCGGCAACGACATTGATGTGTACCTAAGGCCATTAGTTGAAGAACTTTTACAGCTGTGAAATGGAAACGGTGTACGTACGTGGGATGAGCACAAACAGGAGGAATTTAACCTGCACGCGTTGCTGTTTGTAACCATCAACGATTGGCCCGCTCTCAGTAACCTTTCAGGACAGACAAACAAGGGATACCACGCATGCACACACTGTTTAGATGACACTGAAAGTATATACCTGGACAAATGCAGGAAGAATGTGTACCTGGGCCATCGTCGATTTCTTCCGACCAACCATCAATGTCAAAAGAAAGGCAAGCATTTCAAAGGCGAGGCAGATCATCGGAAGAAGCCCGCCATGCGTACCGGTGATCACGTACTTGATATGGTCAATGATTTACACGTAATCTTTGGAAAGGGTCCCGGCGGACTAGGTGTTCCGAATGACGCTGAGGGACACACACCCATGTGGAAGAAGAAATCTATATTTTGGGACCTACCCCACTGGAAAGAGCTAGAGGTCCGCTCTTCAATCGACGTGATGCACGTGACGAAGAACCTTTGCGTGAACCTGCTAGGCTTCTTGGGCGTGTATGGGAAGACAAAAGATACACCTGAGGCACGGGAGGACCTGCAACGTTTGCACGAAAATGACGGCATGCCTCCAAAGCAGTATGAAGGTCCTGCCAGCTACGCTCTTACGAAAGAAGAGAAAGAAATCTTCTTTGAATGCCTGCTCAGTATGAAGGTCCCGACTGGCTTCTCGTCGAATATAAAGGGAATAATAAATATGCAAGAGAAAAAGTTCCAGAACCTAAAGTCTCATGACTGCCACATGATTATGACGCAACTGCTTCCGGTTGCATTGAGGGGGCTTCTACCGGAAAACGTCCGATTAGCCATTGTGAAGCTATGTGCATTCCTCAATGCAATCTCTCAGAAGGTGATCGATCCAGAAATCATACCAAGGCTAAGGAGTGATGTGGCGCAATGTCTTGTCAGTTTCGAGCTGGTGTTCCCACCATCCTTCTTCAATATCATGACGCACGTCCTAGTTCATCTAGTCGACGAGATTGTCATTCTGGGGCCCGTATTTCTACACAATATGTTCCCCTTTGAGAGGTTCATGGGAGTCCTAAAGAAATATGTACGTAACCGCGCTAGGCCAGAAGGAAGCATCTCCATGGGCCATCAAACAGAGGATGTCATTGGGTTTTGTGTTGACTTCATTCCTGGCCTTAAGAAGATAGGTCTCCCTAAATCGCGGTATGAGGGGAGACTGACTGGAAAAGGCACGCTTGGAGGGGACTCAATAATATGCAGGGACGGATATTCTTGGTCTCAAGCACACTACACAGTTCTACAGAACTCTACCTTGGTGACCCCGTATGTCGATGAACACAAGAACAGTCTGCGCTCCAAACACCCGGAGCAGTGTGATGCCTGGATTACATGTGAACACATCAGGACTTTCAGCAGTTGGTTGGAAACACGTCTCAGAGGTGACACCACTGTTTGTGATGAGTTGTACTCGTTGTCCAGGGGACCATCTTCGATTGTATTGACTTACTAAGGATACGAGATAAATGGGAATATATTTTACACGATCGACCAAGATCAAAAGAGCACCAAACAAAACAACGGTGTCCGCTTTGATGCAGCAACCGAGAGGGGAAAGGACACATATTATGGTTACATAATGGACATATGGGAACTTGACTACGTACATGATTTTAAGGTCCCTTTGTTTAAGTGCAAATGGGTCAATCTGTCAGGAGGCGGGGTACAGGTAGACCCACAATACGGAATGACAACAGTGGATCTGAACAATCTTGGGTACACTGACGAACCGTTCGTCCTAGCCAATGATGTGGTACAGGTTATCTATGTGAAGGACATGTCTACCAGACCGAGAAAAAGATAAGATAAGGAAGCGAATACATCATACGATGGGCCAAAGCGCCACATAGTTCTTTCAGGAAAAAGGGACATTGTGGGAGTGGAGGGCAAGACAGACATGTATGAAGATTATGAAAAGTTTCATGAAATTCCTCCCGTCAAAGTCAATGCTGACCCAAGCATCCTGATAAACGATGAAGATTATCCATGGTTACGGCGCAATAAGCAAATGACACAAGCGAAGAAAAAGTGAATACTTTCTCCCGCAACTATTATGATGATATCATGCCAACTTTGTAACAGACGAGTATGATACCATTGTCCGTTTTGTACACGAAGTGCATCTAGTTTTTGCCATAACCCTCTCAACTTTCTTGCACATGCTATGTGGATGAAATGATGATACCATGCCAACTTTCAACCTTTTCAGAGTTCATTTGAAATGCTTTTCAATTTTAGGGTCTTATAGCTCAAAATAATTAGTAAATGCATGAAAAATAACAAATGTAGTCAGAAAGGGTTGAAAATTGATGATGTGGCTTTGAATGGTGCATTTTGAACACACAAAAAGTCAGGAGTTCAAATAAGTTTTTAAAAATGAAATCCCTTTGTAACAGACGAGTTTCCGTATGAAATCCCGATACTTCGAAAGAGATTGTCCGTTTTGTACACGAAGTGCATCCAGTTTTTGCCGTAACCCTCTCAACTTTCTTGCACATGCTATGTGGATGAAATGATGATACCATGCCAACTTTCAACCTTTTCAGAGTTCATTTGAAATGCTTTTCAATTTTAGGGTCTTATAGCTCAAAATAATCAGTAAATGCATGAAAAATAACAAATAAAATAAATAAGTAATTAGAAACAAAATAATATAAACTTTAATAAACTATATAAGTAGAAACAAAATAAAATAAACTTTAATAACATAAATAAAATTTTTGAAACTAAAATTATCAAAGTATTTTCTGTTCAAAACATTATAAGCAACCTCTAGTATTATTGAAACTAAAATTATATAAAATTGATGCAACTAAAATTATCGAAGTATTTTATGTTCAAAATCATTGAAAGCAAAAATAATTTTCATAAAGAACTTTTTTTGTTAGAAACTTTAATAGCAAAAAGAATTATCATAAAGTAAAATAAATAAGTAATTAGAAACAAAATAAAATAAAATAAATAAGTTTTTTGTTGTAAGTAGAAACAAAACAAAATAAATAAAGCAAAAAAGAAAACAAAAAAACAGGCAAAAAAAATTTCATGCCACCTACTGGGCCACCATGGCCTGAATACGACTAGAAACCCATCCATGGGCCAGGATTCAGGCCCGCAGAGGGCCCAGTAGGCCCACAGGCATGTATAGAGAGGTTAGGCCCGTAAGCCTGCTTTAGAGAGGAGCTCGACAGCTCAGGCGCCCCGCACCTTATAAACAGGTGCGGCTCTCTCTCAGCTAGCGAGGTGGGACTAAACTCCCACCAGCACGCCGCTATGCAAGGCCATTGGTCCCGGTTGGTGGCACGAACCGGGACCAATGCCACCCTTTGGTCCCGGTTCGTGGCACCAACCGGGACTAATGCCCACCTTTAGTCCCGGTTGGTGCCACAAACCGGGACTAAAGGTTTTGCTATATAAGTTCACACTTAGGAAATTTTCACTCTCACCTTGCAGTTGCCGCCCCGACGACGCTGACGCCGCCCGCCGTCGCCGTCGCCCGTGCCCGTCGTCGCCGTCGCCCGCGCCCTCGCCGTCGCCCGCCGTTGCCCGCGCCCTCGCCGTCAGCCGCGCCCCTGCCCCGACGCGCGCCGCCCCGGCCCATTCCCGTCGTCGCCGTCGCCCTGCCCCGCCCTTCGCCGCCGTCGCCCCCTACCCCGAGCGCGCGCCCCCTGCCCCGTCGCCATTCTCGCCGCCGACCCCGCGGTCCTCCTCACCTTGGTCCGGCCGGCGCCCTTTTTTCATATATATGCTTGTTTTTTTTCATATATATGCTTGCTTTTTTATATATATATGATGATATATATGCTTCTTATCATAATTGTTTTTGTTCATATATATATATATATATGTAATGATTTTTTTTATAGAATATGATGTTTTTCTCATAGATGATCACATATATGATGTATGCATGGATGTGGATGAAATATGATGTTTTTTTGTTCATAGAACATGATGCAATATGAACAATGCATTAGGCAAAACCTTTACTTTTTTTCGAAATTTTCTATTTGAACATTTTTTTAGAAATGAGAGGAAAAAGGAAAATAAGAAGAGGAAGAAAGGAGAAGAAGAGGAGACTAAGAAGAGGAGAAATAAATAAGAAGAGGAAAAAAGAAGAAAAAGAAGAGGAGAAGAAGAAAGGAATAGAAGAGAAGAAGAAAAATAGAAAAAATTCTATTTTTTCTTCTTCTCTCCTCTATTCCTTTCTTCTTCTCCTCTTTTTTTTCTTCTTTTTTTTCTTCGATCTTCTCCTCTATTCCTTTTCTTCTTCTCCTCTTTTTATTTCTTCTTCGTTTTCTTATGTTTTATCGGGTCTGTCGTCGTCGATATACCCCTCTCCCGATAACTTCAACACGAGGGGGGGGGTCGATATACTCCCTCCCCGATAATATTATTTTCCCATGTACGTATGTCGTCGTTGTCGATATAACCCCCTCCCGATAACTTCAACACGTGGGGGGGGGGGGTCGATATACCCCCTCCCTGATAACATTATTTTCCCATGTATGTATGTCGTCGTTGTCGATATATATAAATCCCTCCCAGATAACTTCGACATGATGGACGGTCGATATTTATACCCCCTCTCGACCGTGATAACTTATACCACGGGAGCACCCCCCGACCCTCTCGCTCGACCAAAACTCTCGAGGACACCCAAACCCTAGAAAAAAACGATGTCGGTCTCCTACCCCCTCCCGCCGCGCCCCTACCCTTGAAGCGTTGCCGGGGCCACCCCAAACCCGGAATAAGCTAGGTCTACGTTTGCACTAATATATCCACCTGCTGTCATGTTTGTGTAATAATTGCCATGTTGTAATATTTGCAGAAACAATGGAGCACGGACGAGACGAGCAAGCAGAAGAGGTGTTGGGGGACATAATCTTAGCCGGGGGTGATATCTTGTCGTATCTTAACGACAATGATGGTCTGGAAGAACAGGGTGAAGAAGCAGGCTATGGTGATCGAAGAGTGGAGGAGGAAAGACATGATTATGATGGCTCCGGTGACCCAATGCTGGTGCAAGAAGGAGCCCGTGGTGACGGCTCCGGTGACCGAACAGAGTCCGGCCAGGTAAATATATTAGTTAAGCCTGTGCTGACTAGCTAATTGATGCATTCATTGTTTTGGTATGTACACATATTAATTAACACTCGTCTTTCTTCTTTTTTCTAGCCCTCCGGATCGAGCACAACTGCGGTAAAGAGACGAGGCCCGAAGAGAAAGTTGCGCTCGGATGAAAGGTTTGAGATCACAGCAATCGCGCGCGACGGCCAACCGATTGAACCCATCCGGACAAAGGATGCATTTGCTGCTCAGTGCGGGGTTCTAGTTAGGGACAAGATCCCGATCAGCATCCACCAATGGTATAAGCCTAAGAAGGAAGACCCTGAGGTGTCTTATGTCAATGATATGCAGAAAGATGATCTTTGGACTGAGCTGAAGGCAAATTTCACCCTACCGCCAGAGGAGGATCCGGAGAAGCCAGTTAAAGAGCAATTAATCAAGTCTCATGCTCTTAAGAAGATGGCAGACCTATTCAGGAGGTGGAAGAATGAGCTGAAAACATTTGTCGACAAAGAAGAGACACCAGAATTCATCGGCCGGTATGAGAAGATCAGAGATCACTGGCCCGCATTTGTGGCCCACAAGACATCGGCAAAGAGTAAGAAGATGTCAGCGACAAACAAGAAGAATGCTTCGAAGAAGAAGCTTCACCATCGCACGGGGTCAGGTGGCTACCTCAAAGCCCGACCTAAGTGGGCCAAGGCTGAGAATGATCTGCTTGAAAAAGGGATCGAACCACAGAAAATGAACTGGACAGACCGTTGCCGGACTTGGTTCTTCGGGGCTGGCGGAACCTTGGACCCTGTGTCATGGAGGTGCGTTTGGACGAACGAGCTTTTGAGAATACCAGTCAAGAAGATTCAGCAATATATCGATGCAGCGCAGGAAGGGACGTTCGTTCCAGACAGAGAGAACGATGAGCTCACAATGGCCCTCGGGAATCCTGAGCACCCTGGACGGACACGAGGCACGCCAGGCTCCGTTCCGTGGAAGGCTGGTTTTCCGGACGCAGGCGGTTACAAAAGCCAGGAGAGGAGGAAAAAAATGGAGCAGACCCAAATTCAGAAGCTGCACGAAAGGGTTCAAGCGCTAGAGGAACGAGACGGCAATTGACATGCCGAAACTACCCCCGAAGCTACCCCGCCATCTCAGCGGAGAAGCAGCGTGGCTTCCACCGAGCTGCTTCAGCTGGAGCATGTCTTGACGGCTCCTGCTAGCTACCCCGTGGATGCTATCACGGAGTCTCAACATTGCCACCTTATGGCGCAATGGCAGAACTTCAAAGTCAAGGCGGCTGTTGGCTCTGTTTTACCTCCTGAACCCTGCGCAACCTACCATTGCCGGCCGATTCCAGAAGGATATGCTAGGGTGATGGTGGATGAAATAACGGAGGGATTTGAGGACCTCCAGCTTGACCACCCTACCGGTGCAGGGGAGACTCGGCTGTGTTTAGCTCTGAAGACTCCGTGCCTATGGCGGAAGGACCTCATTAACCTTCCGAACTGGACGCCTCCGGCGAGTAAGGGCACTCCGCCGCCGCCTCCTCCTCCGGCGAGTGATCAGGGCACTCAGCCTCCTTCTCCGGTGCGTGGCGGCACTCCGCCTCCTCCTCCGGCGAGTGATCAGGGCACTCATCAACCTCCTTCTCCGGCGCGTGGCGGCACTCCGCCTCCTTCTCCGCCCGCGCCGGCGTGCCAGAGCAGCCAGCCTCCTCCTTCTCCACCTCGTCAGCAAGGGCGGAAGAGACCCGCCGCCGCTACGGCTGCTCCGGCGCGTCGTAGTCCTTCTCCTCCGCCTCGTAAGCAAGGAAAGAAGACAGCCGCAGCCGCTCCATCTGCTCTGCCGGCGTCTAGCAGTACAGCTGCCAGAGGCGGGAGGCAATACAGATTCGGTCCTTCTCTGAAGACTCCAGAGAAGTTACCATACGAGAGGACCGAGGAGGAGAACGTGAAGATCGTGCGAGCCGAAGTGAAGAACTTCTTTGAAGGGGTGAAAGCAAAGAAACATCCACCTCCGGAGGAGAAGGTAGATCCGGTGAAAGCGAAGCGCAGTCTGGCTGCCCTGACAAAACCACCAAAGTCTCCGCCGAAAGGCAACTATGAGTGCATTATTGCAAAGACATTTGTCGAAGCGGAGCTGTCGGGAAGTACTGTGAGTGATCAAAGGTTAAAAGAACGACGAGCTGGGAAAAAAATTGCCCAGCTCGGCGAACAAGCGAACCAATCGTGCCCCCCGCTCAAGGTGTCTAGCGACATCGTCGCTAATGATCCGAGGATTGTGCCCGGTTATAGCAATCTTGGAGATTACCTGCCCGACGATGTACATTATGAAATCATGGAGGTGGACGAACACAAATACCATTATGGGAAGCCTCTCGTCAAAGATGAAAGATCTCTAACAACGATGATGTGAAGATTACATGATTGGTACATGAAAACCTGCAGAGAGTCTGATGGGATGAATACTTTGACGCTGAGAGTTAAACCGGAGCATGACCTCGTTGGAATTGAACTGCTGAATGTTCCATTTGAGGAGTTCTTCCAGTTTTTCAATCAAAAGGCCCTCGATAAATCAACGATCACTTGCTACTGTATATAAGTAGTACTACTTCTGTCATTAAGTCTCTCTATATAGGTCAGCTCTTTCATTGCATGTATTTAGAATTATCCTCACTATATTATGCAGATTGAAGATCGCCGAATTGAAGAAAAGACAAATCGGTGATATTGGGTTCATTAACACAAATCTCATAGATGCATATACGGTTGAAAAACATGCCAAAGAAGCCGAGGCCAACTTGCTACGATCGTTGGTATTAAATCAAAACAAAGATATAATACTCTTTCCTTACAACTTCAAGTGAGTGTTACTGTCTTGTGCATATTCGGTTTCCCTTATTAGTCCAGGTTATGGTAATGTAATTGATGACTTATGCATGCATGCGCAGCTTCCACTATATTCTCCTAGAGATTAAGCTTGAGCGGGGAGTAGTAACCGTCTTAGACTCGAGACAAAAAGATCCCCAGGACTATGCGGACATGACTCAAATGCTCGAGAAGTAAGTTAAATCGATCATTATCCACCATATCAGCAACTTTGTTCATTTCCTGATATCAAGTAATTGTTTTCTTTGTCTGGCAGGGTTTGGAGAAAATTCACCACAAAAGCTCCGGGACTGCCGAAGAAGCTGCAATTTAGACACCCGAAAGTAAGTACTATAGTAGCATGTTCTGCACATCTCCTAGTGATTCAAGCGCTAGTTTCATCAATACCATTTAGCATGCTTGCTTATCAGTTAGATTGACCTCTATTTCTTGTAAAGTGGTTGTGGCAGGAACAAGAGAATGATTTCTGTGAATACTACGTTTGCGAGTCTATCCGCCACACGACCTGTGAGCGGGGCTACTCTGACGAACAATATGAAGTGCGTAAGCAATAATATTCACAATTTTATTTTATTACCATCATTTGTGTCGAGTTTCATTTATTCATATATATATGTATTGACCCCCTTCTTCAAATTAGATGTTTCGGATGCGGGATGAACTCCTAGCAGAAGATCGTATGCGAGCAATTCAAGAGGAATTGGCGGCATTCTTCCTTGACCACGTGATCGCTGAAAACGGAGAATACTATGTGGACCCTGTGTTCTTACAATTTAATTAGGAGATTATATTGTAAGAGATAATTATTGTATATATGTAGCCGGTAGTGTCAGATAGATATACGAGAACTTGTTGTTCGACCAATCTCTCGGAGAAGGAGAGGTGGTCGATATCACTTCTCTCTGTATGCATATGTTCATGATGATCTTCTGTTTCCTTCATTTGCTTACTAGCTAGCGTGTCTAGTCCTCTCCATACGTATATAGTACGTAGCGTCGACCAAGCACGGAGATAAGAGAGGACACCTCTCTCTATTAATTAGCTAGCTAACACAATATATGAAACACCTAAATTAACCCCCCAAAACCCCCCAAACCCCCCCCCCCCTTTAAAAAAACAAAAACCCCAGCCCCTGAAATGCTGACGCGTGGATGCCTATTGGTCCCGGTTGGTGACACCAACCGGGACCAAAGGCCCCCCCTATTGGTCCCGGTTGGTGGCACCAACCGGGACCAAAGGCCCCCCCTATTGATCCCGGTTGGTGGCACCAACCGGGACCAAAGGCCCCCCTGCCTGGGCTGGCAGCAGCGGCCACGTGGAGGACCTTCTGTCCCAGTTTGTGTAAAAACCGGGACTAAAGGGTTAGGGCTTTAGTAACGACCCTTTAGTCCCGGTTTGAAAACCGGGACAAAAGGCCCTTACAAACCGGGGTAAAAGCCCCTTTTCCTACTAGTGTGATATGAATGTTTTTAACCATTTTCATGATCCAACACATGATACCAGTCTTCGGTTGCTGGAGGTAGCCTTGTGTTTGTGAAAAATTTCTGGAATTCAAATAACTAAGTAAGATAGATGCTGCATTATATATTCTTATTTCGATTGTACATTCAGCTTAACATGGCATTTGAAGATATCTGAGAAGCTTCACATCCAATAGAGAAACAGTCTGGAAAAATTCAATCTTTGTTGACTATATAGACAGAGAAATAGCAAAGATGATGAATCTTCTAAGTGATAATGTTCCTCCTGCCCCCACCTCAATTAAACAAGATGGCGGTATAGTTGAGCATGTTGACATAATAGCTCTGTCACCACTCACCAACAGAGAAACAGTCTAAGAAACAATATCTTACTGGAAATCCAAGTCGATCCATGTCAAAACGACCTGTTTGCCAAAACAATGGGCAAAGGGTGTAAGTGACCCTAGTATTCCGCGACGATTTCAATATTTGGATGGAGTTAATCGCTCCCATGATTCAGATTTAACGGGTTCCTTCCTATACGTTTCAGGATTCAGGCAACAAAGAGGTTATGTCCTATCATTTTGCTCATCTTTATAAGCCAGCCCTTATGAGAAATTCAGTTTCTGCTACTACATCACGAGAACCGGGCTTTGAAATGGCTGTTATTTCGAGGCCTGGGAGAAACATTAACCTTGTCTGTTTTATGGATCTTGAGACAATATCATTTACCGTGTCTGTTTTATAGGATTTGTGTCAGTTCGATAAACATCAGCTGGTTCTTGTTCCATTAAAGAAATTGATAGAGCAGAACTTTCATCCGAAGACTAGGTAACAGAAAGTTCAGCATAAACAAATTGAGCAGAAAGTTTAATCATCCTTATCCATGGGGAAGGTCACAAGTTCTCCGGCTAGTGAACATCCTAGAAAATTCATATCAAAAGACGTATGTACATCACGCTGTTGTTCATCGATTGAACCCGCAAAACAAAATCAATTTGAACATGCACCGCCCAGCCCGAGCCTACTGTTTGAGAACTTCCACTTGCTCCTCGAAATAGGCTTTCACCCTGCTTCATAAATAAAGCAAACATCTGTACATCCAAGATCACAGTCTCAAAGCAAATATGACGGCTGGGGCATCTGCACAGTCACGGTAAAAGAAACTAGGAGAAAAAGCCACCGAGTTCCAGCATTTGCCTTTTCGAGCTCAGAAAACAACAGCTTTCGGTTCAGGTCTCCTGATCAGTTTATTGCATTAAGAAGAAGCGAATCTGCAACCAGCGGCTGTGATCGTCCTAGACCTATCCATAGAGATTCGCCAGTCAACCTTTGCACACCACTCGCGTCAATCTAATGGTGTAGCTCACAATCTTGCTTTCAGTAGTGGTGATCGTCAAGCTTTTGTTCGGCTGGATGGTCCTCAATTTTATTTTATTTTCATTTATTTTTGCGGGGAGGATGGTCTTCAAGATTTATTCGATCCCTTATGGATAATGTAATGTTTTGTGAGTAATGAGTAAACAAACACACTACCTATGTTTTCACGGTCTAGTTTGAACCACTCGAATTTTATCACGTATTACTATCATGCTTTTTTTTCCAAAATGAACTGGCGTGGCAGCATGCGGCTTCTTGTTCTAGTGAAACCATCAGAAATGATCTTGCGATCTAGTGACCAATTTCATGTCACATAACCCATGAATTGTCAAACTAGTACATAGAACCAACCTTATATATCTGAACAAACTTAGTAATCTATGGCGGTAAATACACAATCCTAACTTTCTAAATCTACGGAGGCAGAAGCCACATAGGGGGATGGAGACCACCCATTACGTAGTACCGCGTTGATCTGATGCCGTTCACACATCTATCTCTCTTGTAGTACACACGGTAACCATCATCATTTAAGGTCTTCAAGAATACCTTGGCATCATTGGGGATGTCATCGTTCCGCCGCAAGCAGCGATGGTAGGAGACGTAGATGTGGTTTTTCTGCAAGCCGCCGCGTTCACCCGTCGGCACAGGCCCCAGAAATAGCGCGTAGTTTCCTAAGTTGCACATCCTCACACAGTCATACTTCCCGGTGTCGGTGTTGACTAGCTCGTGAACCGTGAAGTTGCTCGCCACCATCACAAGCTTGCCACGTGTCTCAAGAATGTACCTGAATTGGTTACTACAGTACTCCCAATAGTAGACGTCTAACTTGGAGAACCGGTGGGTCTTCTTGAGCACGGTTCCGCCCTGGTTGTTGATGCCAAACTCGTACTTGTTGAGCTGCTTGGACTTTGTGATGCCATATAGCTCGCCGTTGCAGAATGTGATATCCATGAGACCGTCCTGTGCAAGAGCTCCATACGTTTTCCAGCCGGCCTCCGGGCAGCCAACCTTGTAGAATGCAAACTCGTGCTTGTTGGTGATGGCAGCGAGGATACAACCAGGCAAGGTGGGCTTCTCCGAGAAAACGATCTTTCGCAAGACCAACTGATCACGGATGCACTGGCGCGGGTGGACCATATCCTCCCGCAAGAGCGACACCTTAGCACCGGAGAAGAGGTTAAAGATCATCTCGGATGAGGCGACCCAGCCGCCATCGTGGCTGCCCACAAAGCAAAAGCACCGGCGGGCTGCCTCGCTGCGGAGAGAGGGCCGCGGCAGGACCATGCCCTCTTCTGGACAGTACGCATAATTCGTCTCGTGGCTGCCGCTTGGGTCAAGGATGAGCCATGGAAAACCGCCGCGTGCCAGGTGCATCGACGCAACGGCACGCCATGCCGTGCACACAGCCGCAAAGCGGACGCGGTCGATCGGCGTGGCGAAGCTTATCGCTAGGAGATCATCGGGGATGCCGCTGGACCACCGGTCCGCCGCCGATGAGTTCGCTTGGGCGCCGCCCACGCAAACGTTCGCGTTGGTGGACGCCATCTTTCCGTTGAACTGGCACCGGCTGATCGATCCTATGGAGTCCACGGTAGGGTAAGAGATGGAGCTTTAGACACAAGGTGTACATACGTGTCCGACTGCAACTATGTCCCATGCATGCAGAGTCCAAAAAGTACTACTAGTACGTAGTACGTGCGGATTACGTAACCTGATCGAGTTTTTTTTTTAGCCTGGTATAAGCTGATCGAGTTCATATACGACACACCTTATTATTGTGTCTCATTCCGCTCAGTCTACATTCCTAAAACTGCTGAAAGGGAAACACTTACGGTCAATCGTCTGATTTTGTTCGAAACGTCAGACCAAACTTCTCTGTTGATTTCCTCACATCGCACGGTCGAGAGGCTCCTTATTTTTCCAGTTCCAACGCCACGTTTTAGCCCCACCCTGAAAAATCGCACCTCCCTCCCCTAATCCCCTCCTGTTTCCTCGCCCGTCGATGGAGCATGGCGTTCTCCACTCCGTTGCCCGACGAGCCCATCTCCTCGTCAATCCCTGCCGCCAATTATCCTTCTCTCCCTCAAGCTATACTCATCTGTTGCCGCCGCATCTGAGCATCGTGGCCGATGCAGGAGACCACGGTGCCCTTCACCAGCGCCCGTTGTTGTCCAGCTTTCTCTTGATTTGTTGATTAGGTCGTACAAGCTAGGTTGTGGGTGGCCAATTTGATTTTTGATTCATTCCCGCGATTCGTTATGGTTAGTTTTTTTAATTTTATTTTGATGGTAGTGCTTGCAAGAGATTGTCCAGATGAAGCTGAAGCAGTGTGCATCTATGGCTCATTAGGACAAAAAATGCATCAGTTGGAAGCAGTCTGTTTTTTTTTTTGCGAAAGCAATTGGAAGCAATCTATGTTCCTGCTTCAGTAATTATGCCCATTTGTCTTGGAAGCAATCTCATTGGCCATGGAAGCAAATTATATTCTCTGTTGAATGTATTTTTTGGCGCGAAGGGTGGGCGTAGTAGCCAGAGTGGACGTGGTAGCCGGAGTGGCTAGCTACGGCGGTGTCTCGGGCTTTGTCGAGCCTAGTAGAATTTTTTCTTTCTTTGCAAACAATTTCATATTTTGCATGAACCATGTGTTGTTATGACTGGAACTATTTTTCTTTTCAATGGAAGCAAGTGTCTTGTCGATGAAAACAAGATCACGAAGCTTCTGAAACATATGGAATATTTTCTGTTTTGATGGAAGCATGTGTGAAACAATTCTTTATTTGCCTAGTCGATGGAAGCAAGATCGTGATGCTTCTGTAACATGTGAAATAATTTTAGTTCTTGATGAAACCATTTTCAAAGCGATTCTCTAGTCGTCTAGTCGGCCGATGCAATATCGCGATGCTTCTCAAACAAAATATCATGTTGGCTACACATGGCATGAATTTCAAGTAAATCGAAGCAGATTTCACCCATCACATAAATCGGAGACATTACCGGCGAGATCGGGTCTAGCCGCCGCCATGCCGCACCTGCTCCCGCCCCACGGGCCCCGACACAACAGCCGCCCCCTGCCCGGACGCTGGTCCCCATCCTGCCGGAGCAGGCCGCCCTCATGCAAGACGGCGACCCCGACGACACGCCGGGGCTGCTTGCGGTGCTGGCCCAGTCGGCAGACGAGGCGGCCGCGGCGGCGGCGCATGAGGCCGCAGACCGGCAGGCGGCCTTGGCGGCAGTGCAGGCGCAGCAGGCGCAGGAGGAGGCGGACTTGTGGGGATCGGACGACGACTTCAGTGGCGACGACGGCGGCGACGGCGGCATGGCTCCGGTCAACGACCTCACCGGCGGCAGCGACGAGGAGTAGTTTAGGTTTAGGTTTAAGTTTATGCTTAAATTTAAATTCGGTTTTAAGTTATGTAGAATGCTCTATCTTCAAATATGAATGAAGTCGGATCGGTTTATCTAGAAAAAAATTTGTTATGTTTCATTTGATGTAATAATGAATTGTCGTGCTATTCGAACATTATGAAAATTGTTGAAATATTTTAACCCAATTTTTTTTGAAAAAATAAACGGAAAGACGCAAAATAAACAAAAAAACTGTCTCGACAGACGCCCCATGTCATATTTTATATTTTTTTGATTTTCTAATTAATATTCAGAAAATATCTTTTACTAATGTGTTTATTTATACTTTATAAAAATATTATGAAATGAAGACGAGCCCTGGTGGGGGAAATATGAGAGGTTGCATGAAGACGAGCGGTGAGAATTAGTGAAACGACACAAAGGAAAGGCGGCGCTTCCAACAAATAATTCGTTATTGTTGGAAATAGTTTAAATTCTCTTGAATTGTAAGGACTAGCTAGTTTAAATTTACGTGTTTTGTTTGGCCATTTTGATGCACGTGTGTGACGTCACGGGTATAGGTGCACGCGAAATAGAAATACGTACTCACGCGCACGCACGACAAGTCCTACCGGCGGGGGCATCTTTCTTAATTTGCTTTGCTTTGCTTTCGTTCAAACCAATGAAACATGCGGTTACCCTAACAAAAAAAGAAAAGAACATGGGTGAAACGTACGTCTGCGCCACATGGTTTGAACGAGTTTTGTCCGGTTTATTAGTATTGTCGCCCAAATGTATGCGGGCAGCGTTGGATGGCTGCCATCGCATTCGTGTGCGCGGGCTGGTCCTCTCTTGTCTGCTGACGGATGCGAGTCGCTGTTGGAGATGCCCTTTGTGTACGTGCATTAAGTTTTCGTTTTCTTTTTCTGGGTGTGACCATTTTGATGCACGTGTGTGACGTAGGTTTATATAGGTATACGTAGTAGCTAACCTAGCTAACTAAGAATCCTATACGGTGACTGCCTCCAGTCCGAGCCGGATATAGACTACTAATCGTGGTTAATTCCAACAACATCTACTTAACCTCTTCACCTACCGACGGTCTTTCCATTGCTACGAGGTGGAAACAACAGAGATCCAGCTGTAAAACTTCCGATCTAGCAAGTCGGCCATGGCGGACTGCTCGTCGCTCCCATCCGATCTCGTCCGCCGCATCGCCGAGTGCCTCCTCGACACCAACGACCTTGACTGCTACATGGACTTCCGCGCCGTCTGCCACAGCTGGCGCTCCGTCACCGACGACCCCTCCAACTCCTCCGCCCCCCGCTTTTGTCCTCGTAACTGGATCATCATCGACAAGGACTTCGAGACCGGCTCATGCCTCATGGTGAACACCGCCAGCGGCCGCGTCCTCCGCAAGGACCTGCCTGTGCTCCGCAGGTACTATGTTGTCGCCGTCACCACCAACGACGCCTTGTTCGTCCTCGCGGACAGCACGCGTACTCAACCCTTTCACCGGCCACATGATCCGTTTCACGGCGGCCGTGCCCTACAACATGAAGGTTTCTTCTGCCGCCTTCTCGTGTCGTTCTTCGCCCAACCTCCGCTTGATCCGGGACTCGGATAGAGGCCAGCCGGATGGATGTTGCAATCTGTACATTGCTGACCCGGACAGCGAAGGTTTCACAGTGTAAGAAGAAGAAGACTGCGGTTATCTCCTACAGCGTCTGGCCGTTGAAGGTTGCATCGGCAAAGACGGTGAGCTGCTGGAGCCGCTGGCGCCGCTTCCGGTTGCTGTGGCTGAAAAGATCTTCGATGTTGTGAGGTTGCCCAAACGCGACTTTGATTTTCATCAGGCACTTTTGACCGCCTTTGAGATGTCTCAAATCACAGAGTATGATTTGTTTCAACGGTATGACATACTGGAATCTGCTGGAGAATTATTTCTAGTTCTTAAGGAACAGCATCGCTTGAAGGTCTTCAGGATCAACACTGACAGAATTGTGCTTGAGCCTGTTGAGAGCATCGGCGGCCGTGCATTCTTTCTCGGTCGACGGGGCAGGTACATGTCTGTCGATGCAGACAAGTTCCCATCCATCGAGGCCAATTGCATATACTATGTGAAGTCGACAGATGGGACACATGACATCTACAAGTACGACCTCGAGGGCGAGAAAGAAGAGAGGGTTTCTGAAGCCAGACATTCCTTGAACCCCAGCACCTACACGTTGCCTGCCACAATTCCTCCCTTCACCATCCTTAAGCTTCTCTCCAGCTACACCAACAACATCCAGACAAGTCAGCTCACGAGGTGCGCGAGGACTCAAAGTGTTACACGATCCGGGGTTAGATCTGAGTATGCATATGAAGCGTCGGACCCAGGAAGTTGCTGGTGCCTGAACATGATAGAAGTGGTGGATTTTCAAAACTATCCGCGCTGTCCGCGCAACGGCGCGGAAGTAGCTCGCCCATGGGTCCATGAAATTGCCCAGCAAACCATGTTCTTTTTTCAGCACGTATGTGTATGGTTGAGGGACAGTTTATGCAGGTCGAGAGGACGAAATAACATTTCGAATTTGGAGTCTAGTTTTGATTATATTACTAGTGAGAAGTTGAGACCTAGGGTCTACATATCATGTCATGTTATGAACCTATTGGTTAATATTTATTTTATAACGCTTCTCAGCATCTAAAATACGATTGTTCTCTCCAAAATCATGACACGGTTGGTGCTTTTAGATTTTAGCACTCTTTTTGCTTTTTGTTAGTCAGTCGTAGTTTCAGTGCATAGAAGCCAGGGTAAGGCCATATATGGTAAAAGCTGAAATACAATTGACAAATTTCTTGCTAAATACTATCCGCACAAATACACAATGCAACAATCTAACCGTCAGTTTAAAAATCAAATAAACTGACCCCAGCTGACATTTCTATGGCGGGTCTACTGTTGTTTGCCACCTTAAGGTCCTGCCTTTTTGCACGTTTGAAATTCGCTGCTGCCGGATGAGCGACTAGCTTTAGCTTTGATGATTCACTGTCTGCCGGGGCCGTTGCTTATGATTGTGGCCATCGCCAGGTGGAGCCTGACTATAGCCACGGCTGGACGCCATCTGTCCATACCCGTTCCATGGTCATCCTGATCTAATTTGCCGTCTCGCATCTGATTGGAGTTGTGATCATTGTTTCTTTAACACAGACATTCCATTAACTTTGGACGGCATAATCGCCGGGCTTGCCCTGCTAACAACATATGGGAAGTTGTCTACCCACACATGGTTGTACTCATGCGGCTCAACTGATCCAAGCGCCCCCTACCACGTCCCACCCCCTACCCTGATGTTGCCGCCCGTCATGTGCTGCTTATTATATTAGAGCTGGTCGAGGACGAGGAGGCACCTGATGCTCCCGTGCGTGCAGTTCTCTTTCATG
The DNA here is from genome assembly GCF_002575655.3 of Aegilops tauschii subsp. strangulata. Taxonomy (NCBI): domain Eukaryota; kingdom Viridiplantae; phylum Streptophyta; class Magnoliopsida; order Poales; family Poaceae; genus Aegilops; species Aegilops tauschii. Next base: position 618,685,190 of record NC_053037.3, read on the forward strand.
CCTCAGTGTAGTTCCTGCAAAATCAGTTCGCGTGGTGCTCCTCGCCTCCCATCCCCTCCACTGCACGGATCCACAATTGGTCGCCGGATCCAGTGCAGGTTACCAGCTCCCGCCCCTCCTCAGCTGCGTCAATGCCAAGAAGACCATCACGGCGACCACGGCCCTCTGTCTCTGTGTGAACGCCATCCTGACTCCTCTCCCACGTGGAGAAGATGGGTCCTACCAAACTCCCATATTTTCACATTGCAGCCAGATTTAGAAGTGGCATCACGATCACACGCCTGGCAACAAACCGGCTTAACTCGGACTCGACCTAAACTAGACCTACACGGTGGACACAAACGCGAGCACCGTCGTTGTTGTGGCGTGATAAGCAAAGGAGGAAGCCGTGAAAAAGATGCGGCCTTTTTGTGCTCCGTGTTGCAGCTGACGGAAGAAAAAACACGAGGAATTTGGTTGCTGGCCGGATGGAGTCGACGATCCCCTCCGTGGCCGAGGAAAGAGACGAGGTCACTGAGTTGTCCGAGAGCGAGGTACAACTTCTTGTGCTGGAGGAGGACGACGGCGCCATGATGATCATGCATGCATGCTCACCAATGGCAGCTCATATCCAGTTGTCGTCGTGGTTCTGTGTGGAGCTTAGCATCGTGAAGATGGTGCATTCAGTATTTATGTTAAATTAACCTCACCTTAAATCAAAGGGATTCACGGCTTAGCGAAGCTAGGTAGAGAGCAAGTGAAAACGGCAGTGTGGCTTCGTAATTTCCCCCAGAAATTGCCGCTGCCATCAACTCTGATTGTATCTCTATTGTTAGCTAATATAAATACTCTTTCCCCGCAAAAAAAATCAAAGGGAAAAGACGGAAACTTTGGTGAAGGAACAAGGAAACTTTGGTGAAGGAACAAGGCGTGAAAGAGATGCGGCCTTTTTGTGCTCCGTGTTGCAGCTGACGGAAGAAAAAACACGAGGAATTTGGTTGCTGGCCGTGTTAGAATAATTCCGAGGCATACCGTCGATCATCCGAGCATCAACCAATCACACGAGGCACGACACCGAAATTTGTTAACGAGGTTCACCGATTTGGCTACATCCCTGGGGCTTGACTACGGGCGCTCCTCTCCGTGACACCGTCACAATACCGCACACCGGCCACCCGGGCGCTGGCACACGCCGCCGGCTCCCCCTTGCGCGCCTGTGCTATTATGTTGGCATAGGTTACATCGTGTGTCTATCCTCGCTATATATGAAAGGTCTAGGATACAAGTGTCCTATTAGGACACGACTCCATATCCTACCTAAACACAATACAGCTACAAGTCCAACTGTAACCTACCTTGTACACTATATTCGACACAACTCCAACAAACTTCACCTTGGCGAATATTCTTCACCACCTTGAGTTCGTCAATGCATCAAACTTCCATGTACATTGGACTTGACCTTATCCCATGAGTACCGCTGCTACTCCAAAGACTTCATGCGACTCCACCTGCAACTTGTAGTCCCTTCTTTTCTTGACCACAGTCAACACTCGAGCAAAATTAAGTTCCTTGTAACTCTAGTTTGTGCTCCCAACTTTCAGAGTATCCGTCCAACGCCATCACACACTGATCACTGACCCGCGTGAAAGTGAACAACTCACATATTGGGTGTCACACATAAGAGTTACCAGAACTCAACATCACCGCTCCTTTCTTGACCGCCTGTCTGAAACTTGGAGGAATTTCACCGTTGCTTGTTGTCATTCCGAGTCAAATTCGCAGTTGTCTCACCACATGTATGACCACCAGAGCCCTGGCCCGTCTCCATGCCCCGTGCTAACCGCACGCCTCGCCGCTATTACCGCGTCGAGCCTCTGTTGTCCCGGTCGAGTCTCAAGGGTCGCGAACCCACACCACTCAACCCCCACTGCAGGGTACCACCGATCATCACCGACCGATGACGAGTTTCACGCTTCCATCAGACCACCGGGCTCCAGTCCGAACTGCATGTCACTCGCTTTTTCCCGCCTGCTGAATAGGCTTCGGCCCCGTCGACTTATGCCGTAGGCCCTCAATCCAGCTCCACCTTCAACATGACTCCATGGTAGATGATCAATCCACCCCTGCGCCTCATCGACTTCAAGCTTCGTGTATACACCACCTTGACTCAATCCCGCGCCATAGTCTTGTCGAAGCCGCACAAGACTCGGGCATGTGCACCACGTGTTTCCACGTCCAGAAGTCGGTCACCATCAGCATCACGCTCCTACGTCGTCTTCGCCGATCCCACCACCGTCTTCTGTTCCAACCGACTCACGTCGATCCGTCAGACTGCCTAGTCCGACCCAGTCGAACTCGTTCGACTGTATGGCACGCTCGAGGCTCCCAAATCGTCTTCTGCAAATTTCCATCCATCACATAATAATTCCATCTTAGCTGACCTGACTTCCTGCAACGCCTTCAAGCATCACTGTTGTGCCATCAAAACTTTCACCCTTGTCTGCCATAACCCAAGATTTTCAGTTTCATGAACTTCTCCACCCTAAACCAGGTACCTGTTGGCACCATGGTACTTCATATGGCTGACCCTGTGAAAAATTATCCAAACTTTCCACGCGATGCCTCAAGTACACGAACAGCCTCCGCGTACTACAGCAGTTCCAACCAAAAAACATTCTGGTCCTCACGTGTACTAGCTATTAGGCTCAACTGACGTGCTAGCTTTTGCCTTGCCATAACCTTGCTATTTCCAATGGACGTGAATCATGTATCAATGATTTCCTTTGCCGATTCATTCTGCTGCTGCCTCTTTCCGTGTTCTCTTTTTTTCCAAAACAAATCTCAACTTGTCTCGCATATCCAACAGCAGTCTTCTCATACAGATTCATAGCTTTCCGCATCGTACAGTAATGCAGCCCCAGTCCTTCATAGTCCGTACGCCTCCCCTGGTCAACCAGGCTTGACCAAACAGCCACACATGGGCCACGGGCTCCTGCTAAGCCGCTGCTTAGCTGGACCTCACGAACGCTGCGCCAATGCGCACCAGACCAGCCGCTTTCAGGCGCTGCATCAGTCAATCCGCCGGCTGCTTGCGCCATTTGATGCTGCTATAACCGATCTCGCCGACAACTCTGCCTGCTTCCAATTGTTTCATCGAAGAATTACAATACGACCAACTCTGCTTTAGATCGCAACTCGCCGACGTCCTTCGTCCCGTATCACGACCGCATCATACAGATTTCTATCGATATTCTTCCTCCTCTAGATCAACAATCTGCCATGTCCGGACCTCAAAACTTTGCTCTGATACCACTTGTTAGAATAATTCCGAGGCATACCGTCGATCATCCAAGGATCAACCAATCACACGAGGTACGACACCGAGATTTGTTAACGAGGTTCACCGATATGGCTACATCCCCGGGGCTTGACTACGGGCGCTCCTCCCCGTGACACCGTCACAATACCGCACACAGGCCACCCGGGCGCCGGCACACGCCGCCGGCTCCCCCTTGCGCGCCTGTGCTGTTATGTTGGCATAGGTTACATCGTGTGTCTATCCTCGCTATATATGAAAGGTCTAGGATACAAGTGTCCTATTAGGACACGACTCCATATCCTACCTAAACACAATACAACTACAAGTCCAACTGTAACCTACCTTGTATACTATATTCGACACAACTCCAACAAACTCCACCTTCGCGAATATTCTTCACCACCTTAAGTTCGTCAATGCATCAAACTTCCATGTACATTGGACTTGAGCTTATCCCATGAGTACCGCTGCTACTCCAAAGACTCCATGCGACTCCACCTGCAACTTGTAGTCCCTTCTTTTCTTGACCACAGTCAACACTCGAGCAAAATTAAGTTCCTTGTTACTCTACTTTGTGCTCCCAACTTCGAGAGTGTCCGTCCAACACCATCACACACTGATCACTGACCCGCATGAAAGTGAACAACTCACATATTGGGTGTCACACATTAGAGTTACCTGAACTCAACATCACCGCTCCTTTCTTGACCGCCTGTCTGAAACTTGGAGGAATTTCACCGTTGCTTGTTGTCATTCCGAGTCAAATTCGCAGTTGTCTCACCACATGTATGACCACCAGAGCCCTGGCCCGTCTTCATGCCCGTGCTAACCGCACGCCTCGCCGCTATTACCGCGTCGAGCGTCTGTTGTCCCGGTCGAGTCTCAAGGGTCGCGAACCCACACCACTCAACCCCCACTGCAGAGTACCACCGATCATCACCGACCGATGACGAGTTTCACGCTTCCATCAGACCACTGGGCTCCAGTCCGAACTGCATGTCACTCGCTCTTTCCCGCCTGCTGAATAGGCTTCGGCCCCGTCGACTTATGCCGTAGGCCCTCAATCCAGCTCCACCTTCAACATGACTCCATGGTAGATGATCAATCCACCCCTGCGCCTCATCGACTTCAAGCTCCGTGTATACACCACCTTGAATCAATCCCGCGCCATAGTCTTGTCGAAGCCGCACAAGCCTCGGGCATGTGCACCACGTGTTTCCACGCCCAGAAGTCGGTCACCATCAGCATCACGCTCCTACGTCGTCTTCGCCGATCCCACCACCGTCTTCTGTTCCAACCGACTCACGTCGATCCGTCAGACTGCCTAGTCCGACCCAGCCGAACTCGTTCGACTGTATGGCACGCTCGAGGCTCCCAAATCGTCTTCTGCAAATTTCCATCCATCACATAATAATTCCATCTTAGCTGACCTGACTTCCTGCAACGCCTTCAAGCATCACTGTTGTGCCATCAAAACTTTCACCCTTGTTTGCCATAACCAAAGTTTTTAGTTTCATGAACTTCTCCACCCCAAACCTGGTACCCGTTGGCACCATGGTTCTTCATATGGCTGACCCTGTGAAAAATTATCCAAACTTTCCACGCGATGCCTCAAGTACACGAACAGCCTCCGCGTACTACAGCAGTTCCAACCAAAAAACATTCTGGTCCTCACGTGTACTAGCTATTAGGCTCAACTCACGTGCTAGCTTTTGCCTTGCCACAGCCTTGCTATTTCCAATGGACGTGAATCATGTATCAATGATTTCCTTTGCCGATTCATTACGCTGCTGCCTCTTTCCGTGTCCTCTTTTTTTCCAAAACAAATCTCAACTTGTCTCGCATATCCAACAACAGTCTTCTCGTACAGATTCATAGCTTTCCGCATCGTACAGTAATGCAGCCCCAGTCCTCCGTAGTCCGTACGCCTCCCCTGGTCAACCAGGCTTGACCAAACAGCCACACATGGGCCACGGGCTCCTGCTAAGCCGCTGCTTAGCTGGACCTCACGAACGCTGCGCCAACGCGCACCAGACCAGCCGCTTTCAGGCGCTGCATCAATCAATCCGCCGGCTGCTTGCGCCATTCGATGCTGCTATAACCGATCTCGCCGACAACTCTGCCTGCTTCCAATTGCTTCATCGAAGATTACAATACGACCAACTCTGCTTTAGATTGCAACTCGCCGACGTCCTTCGTCCCGTATCACGACCGCATCATACAGATTTCTGTCGATATTCTTCCTCCTCTAGATCAACAATCTGCCATGTCCGGACCTCAAAACCTTGCTCTGATACCACTTGTTAGAATAATTCCGAGGCATACCGTCGATCATCCGAGGATCAACCAATCACACGAGGCACGACACCGAGATTTGTTAACGAGGTTCACCGATATGGCTACATCCCCGGGGCTTGACTACGGGCGCACCTCCCCGTGACACCGTCACAATACCGCACACCGGCCACCCGGGCGCCGGCACACGCCGCCGGCTCCCCCTTGCGTGCCTGTGCTGTTATGTTGGCATAGGTTACATCGTGTGTCTATCCTCGCTATATATGAAAGGTCTAGGATACAAGTGTCCTATTAGGACACGACTCCATATCCTACCTAAACACAATACAGCTACAAGTCCAACTGTAACCTACCTTGTATACTATATTCGACACAACTCCAACAAACTCCACCTTCGCGAATATTCTTCACCACCTTGAGTTCGTCAATGCATCAAACTTCCATGTACATTGGACTTGAGCTTATCTCATGAGTACCGCTGCTACTCCAAAGACTCCATGCGACTCCACCTGCAACTTGTAGTCCCTTCTTTTCTTGACCACAGTCAACACTCGAGCAAAATTAAGTTCCTTGTTACTCTACTTTGTGCTCCCAACTTCGAGAGTATCCGTCCAACGCCATCACACACTGATCACTGACCCGCATGAAAGTGAACAACTCACATATTGGGTGTCACACATAAGAGTTACCTGAACTCAACATCACCGCTCCTTTCTTGACCGCCTGTCTGAAACTTGGAGGAATTTCACCGTTGCTTGTTGTCATTCCGAGTCAAATTCGCAGTTGTCTCACCACATGTATGACCACCAGAGCCCTGGCCCGTCTTCATGCCCGTGCTAACCGCACGCCTCGCCGCTATTACCGCGTCGACCGTCTGTTGTCCCGGACGAGTCTCAAGGGTCGCGAACCCACACCACTCAGCACCCACTTCAGAGTACCACCGATCATCACCGACCGATGACGAGTTTCACGCTTCCATCAGACCACTGGGCTCCAGTCCGAACTGCATGTCACTCGCTTTTTCCCGCCTGCTGAATAGGCTTCGGCCCCGTCGACTTATGCCGTAGGCCCTCAATCCAGCTCCACCTTCAACATGACTCCATGGTAGATGATCAATCCACCCCTGCGCCTCATCGACTTCAAGCTCCGTGTATACACCACCTTGAATCAATCCCGCGCCATAGTCTTGTCGAAGCCGCACAAGCCTCGGGCATGTGCACCACGTGTTTCCACGCCCAGAAGTCGGTCACCATCAGCATCACGCTCCTACGTCGTCTTCGCCGATCCCACCACCGTCTTCTGTTCCAACCGACTCACGTCGATCCGTCAGACTGCCTAGTCCGACCCAGCCGAACTCGTTCGACTGTATGGCACGCTCGAGGCTCCCAAATCGTCTTCTGCAAATTTCCATCCATCACATAATAATTCCATCTTAGCTGACCTGACTTCCTGCAACGCCTTCAAGCATCACTGTTGTGCCATCAAAACTTTCACCCTTGTCTGCCATAACCAAAGTTTTCAGTTTCATGAACTTCTCCACCCCAAACCTGGTACCCGTTGGCACCATGGTTCTTCATATGGCTGACCCTGTGAAAAATTATCCAAACTTTCCACGCGATGCCTCAAGTACACGAACAGCCTCCGCGTACTACAGCAGTTCCAACCAAAAAACATTCTGGTCCTCACGTGTACTAGCTATTAGGCTCAACTCACGTGCTAGCTTTTGCCTTGCCACAGCCTTGCTATTTCCAATGGACGTGAATCATGTATCAATGATTTCCTTTGCCGATTCATTCTGCTGCTGCCTCTTTCCGTGTCCTCTTTTTTTCCAAAACAAATCTCAACTTGTCTCGCATATCCAACAACAGTCTTCTCGTACAGATTCATAGCTTTCCGCATCGTACAGTAATGCAGCCCCAGTCCTCCGTAGTCCGTACGCCTCCCCTGGTCAACCAGGCTTGACCAAACAGCCACACATGGGCCACGGGCTCCTGCTAAGCCGCTGCTTAGCTGGACCTCACGAACGCTGCGCCAACGCGCACCAGACCAGCCGCTTTCAGGCGCTGCATCAATCAATCCGCCGGCTGCTTGCGCCATTCGATGCTGCTATAACCGATCTCGCCGACAACTCTGCCTGCTTCCAATTGCTTCATCGAAGATTACAATACGACCAACTCTGCTTTAGATCGCAACTCGCCGACGTCCTTCGTCCCGTATCACGACCGCATCATACAGATTTCTGTCGATATTCTTCCTCCACTAGATCAACAATCTGCAATGTCCGGACCTCAAAACCTTGCTCTGATACCACTTGTTAGAATAATTCCAAGGCATACCGTCGATCATCCGAGGATCAACCAATCACACGAGGCACGACACCGAGATTTGTTAACGAGGTTCACCGATTTCGCTACATCCCCGGGGCTTGACTACGGGCGCTCCTCCCCGTGACACCGTCACAATACCGCACACCGGCCACCCGGGCGCCGGCACACGCCGCCGGCTCCCCCTTGCGCGCCTGTGCTGTTATGTTGGCATAGGTTACATCGTGTGTCTATCCTCGCTATATATGAAAGGTCTAGGATACAAGTGTCCTATTAGGACACGACTCCATATCCTACCTAAACACAATACAGCTACAAGTCCAACTGTAACCTACCTTGTATACTATATTCGACACAACTCCAACAAACTCCACCTTGGCGAATATTCTTCACCACCTTGAGTTCGTCAATGCATCAAACTTCCATGTACATTGGACTTGAGCTTATCCCATGAGTACCGCTGCTACTCCAAAGACTCCATGCGACTCCACCTGCAACTTGTAGTCCCTTCTTTTCTTGACCACAGTCAACACTCGAGCAAAATTAAGTTCCTTGTTACTCTACTTTGTGCTCCCAACTTCGGGAGTATCCGTCCAACGCCATCACACACTGATCACTGACCCGCATGAAAGTGAACAACTCACATATTGGGTGTCACACATAAGAGTTACCTGAACTCAACATCACCGCTCCTTTCTTGACCGCCTGTCTGAAACTTGGAGGAATTTCACCGTTGCTTGTTGTCATTCCGAGTCAAATTCGCAGTTGTCTCACCACATGTATGACCACCAGAGCCCTGGCCCGTCTCCATGCCCCGTGCTAACCGCACGCCTCGCCGCTATTACCGCGTCGAGCGTCTGTTGTCCCGGTCGAGTCTCAAGGGTCGCGAACCCACACCACTCAACCCCCACTGCAGAGTACCACCGATCATCACCGACCGATGACGAGTTTCACGCTTCCATCAGACCACTGGGCTCCAGTCCGAACTGCATGTCACTCGCTTTTTCCCGCCTGCTGAATAGGCTTCGGCCCCGTCGACTTATGCCGTAGGCCCTCAATCCAGCTCCACCTTCAACATGACTCCATGGTAGATGATCAATCCACCCCTGCGCCTCATCGACTTCAAGCTCCGTGTATACACCACCTTGAATCAATCCCGCGCCATAGTCTTGTCGAAGCCGCACAAGCCTCGGGCATGTGCACCACGTGTTTCCATGCCCAGAAGTCGGTCACCATCAGCATCACGCTCCTACGTCGTCTTCGCCGATCCCACCACCGTCTTCTGTTCCAACCGAGTCACGTCGATCCGTCAGACTGCCTAGTCCGACCCAGCCGAACTCGTTCGACTGTATGGCACGCTCGAGGCTCCCAAATCGTCTTCTGCAAATTTCCATCCATCACATAATAATTCCATCTTAGCTGACCTGACTTCCTGCAGCGCCTTCAAGCATCACTGTTGTGCCATCAAAACTTTCACCCTTGTCTGCCATAACCAAAGTTTTTAGTTTCATGAACTTCTCCACCCCGAACCTGGTACCCGTTGGCACCATGGTTCTTCATATGGCTGACCCTGTGAAAAATTATCCAAACTTTCCACGCGATGCCTCAAGTACACGAACAGCCTCCGCGTACTACAGCAGTTCCAACCAAAAAACATTCTGGTCCTCACGTGTACTAGCTATTAGGCTCAACTCACGTGCTAGCTTTTGCCTTGCCACAGCCTTGCTATTTCCAATGGACGTGAATCATGTATCAATGATTTCCTTTGCCGATTCATTCTGCTGCTGCCTCTTTCCGTGTCCTCTTTTTTTTCAAAACAAATCTCAACTTGTCTCGCATATCCAACAACAGTCTTCTCGTACGGATTCATAGCTTTCCGCGTCGTACAGTAATGCAGCCCCAGTCCTCCGTAGTCCGTACGCCTCCCCTAGTCAACCAGGCTTGACCAAACAGCCACACATGGGCCACGGGCTCCTGCTAAGCCGCTGCTTAGCTGGACCTCACGAACGCTGCGCCAACGCGCACCAGACCAGCCGCTTTCAGGTGCTGCATCAATCAATCCGCCGGCTGCTTGCGCCATTCGATGCTGCTATAACCGATCTCGCCGACAACTCTGCCTGCTTCCAATTGCTTCATCGAAGATTACAATACGACCAACTCTGCTTTAGATCGCAACTCGCCGACGTCCTTCGTCCCGTATCACAACCGCATCATACCGATTTCTGTCGATATTCTTCCTCCTCTAGATCAACAATCTGCCATGTCCGGACCTCAAAACCTTGCTCTGATACCACTTGTTAGAATAATTCCGAGGCATACCGTCGATCATCCGAGGATCAACCAATCACACGAGGCACGACACCGAGATTTGTTAACGAGGTTCACCGATATGGCTACATCCCCGGGGCTTGACTACGGGCGCTCCTCCCCGTGACACCGTCACAATACCGCACACCGGCCACCCGGGCGCCGGCACACGCCGCCGGCTCCCCCTTGCGCGCCTGTGCTGTTATGTTGGCATAGGTTACATCATGTGTCTATCCTCGCTATATATGAAAGGTCTAGGATACAAGTGTCCTATTAGGACACGGCTCCATATCCTACCTAAACACAATACAGCTACAAGTCCAACTGTAACCTACCTTGTACACTATATTCGACACAACTCCAACATGCCGGATGGAGTCGACGATCCCCTCCGTGGCCGAGGAAAGAGACGAGGTCACTGAGTTGTTCGAGAGCGAGGGACAACTGCTTGTGCTGGGGGAGGACGACGGCGTCATGATGATCATGTATGCATGCTCACCAACGGCAGCTCATATCCAGTTGTCGTCGTGGTTCTGTGTGGAGCTTAGCATCGTGAAGATGGTGCATTCAGTATTTATGTTAAATTAACCTCACCTCAAATCAAAGGGATTCACGGCTTAGCAAAGTTAGGTAGAGAGCAACTGAAAACGGCAGTGTGGCTTCGTAATTTCCCCCAGAAATTGCTGCTGCCATCAACTCTGATTGTATCTCTATTGTTAGCTAATATAAATACTCTTTCCCTGCAAAAAAAATTAAAAAAAATCAAAGGGAATAGACGGAAACTTTGGTGAAGGCACAAGGTGAAGAAACTATGCAGGCGACTAAGCCTTCCAAACCGTCAGGTAACAGACCGCATCCAACCTAGAGAAGACAAGCTCACAAATCCTCACGATTCATTAAACTTCCAGCAGGACATGCTCCTCGGAAGATCAAAAGCCAGAAAAACGAATCTACTTCGAGTTGCAAGACAGCAGTAACCCAAGGAAGAGATCGAAAAACCAGCCACGGCGACTTGGGGATGCCGTCCTGGGACAAGAACGCTGGCGCCACAACCGCCGCCGGGGAGGCGGCCGGCGGCGGACCAGTAAAACCTAGGTCGCCTCCTGCTGTGTTTTCACTAGTTCACAAAGTAAAAATAATTCAGTTGCCCCTGCTGTGTTTTGACTAGTTCACAAAGTAACAAACTAATATGAAATTGACCCAAATACAAGCCGGGGTTGCCATTGCCAAATTTTATCAAGGCACATAATTTTATTTTTACATTGTTGAGTGGGCACATAACATTTTGGTGAAATGGACTTAAAAAAACCCAGCGACATAATGGGATGTGAAAGGGGTTGACGGGCAAGTTGGACTTCCTGTTAGGATTTATTTAATCCTATTAACCCCTATTTTTCCTAACCAAGGCGGTTGCCTCGCGTCCCTTTGGTCGTACTCCTTCGGGGGCTATATATATATATATGTAAATGCCATCATCAATGAAAACAACTATTCATTTTTACTTCTCTGTCTCCTCTCTCCTTTCTTTTCAACACGTTATCAGCCATGTTAGTTCTACCGAAGAGAACCTAAAAAAAAAAGTTCTACGGAAGAGCAAAACCAACGAGAGAAAGGGAGCGAGCACTCGCCGACGGTAAGATGTTCGGCCTCATCTCGTTCCTTCCTTCGCCTCAGCCACGAGGACGGCCCTCGTTGCCGTCTCGTCGCTCGTTGCCGCATGCAAGCCATCCGTCAGTTCGGCCGTCGTGCCGCTGGTGGAGAGGTTCGCGCCACCGACGGCCGTTCCCGACTTCCCGTGGCCGCCACCGCGCCTACCGTCCCGGACGCCGGCCACCCTCTCCAGCGCGCCGTCGGCTTCGCGTTCAAGCGGCCGCGGCCGAGGCCGGCAGGTGCCGGCGCGTGGAGCCCGGCCGCGCTCGGGCTCGCGAATGGCGTCTCCAACAGCGTCGCGCCGGGCACTCCACTACCCGGAGGATCCTCCGACGAGAACAGGCGCAGTGGGAGCTCCTCCCGTCGCCTGTAATGCGGCCATGGAGATGTCCGTCTCGGTGCTATCGGGAGTTTGGGGATGAATCGCTGGGATTTTTTCCCCTTCGGTTGGCTCTCCTTATCCACTCCTTTGACCAGCGCCGCTGGAGCCCATGTGTTGTCGCTGGGCACCCATGTGCTGCCGACAGTAGGCATCAACAGGATTTTTTTTTTTTTTTGCTATTTGCTTGATCGATGCATTAGTACTAGATCAGTATGTGAGCAAATAACACTAGTTCCAAGCAGTAGTTTTATTCCTGTTTAGATTGTTAAATTTAGTACAACTATTTTAGTACTGTTTTCTGTTGAGTACCGATGTATTCCAGATGCTAAATTGATGTAATATATTTGCACGTTTGCCATGTGTCGAGATTAATTACGTGTATTTGCATTTAAGATTTTAAAACTCTTGCAAAGTATATTCAGTATCTTTATAGTACTGAGTACGCAGCATTCCAGAATATTTCTGTGATGTATCTATTTTCATGTTAAACACATGTTGAATAATACATCTATTTGCAATTGAGATTTTCAATTTCTTGCAAATACATATGCAAAATTCAAGGTGTCATCCTTAGCAATTTGAGATTCACACTAATGATTTCGAGCCACCTTCTTGCAATCTATTAATTTTGCAACATTAAGATGTATTTATATTGCATAATCTGCAATATAAATAAATTACTGGTTTTTCACCGGAGATGATATGTTCTATGTGTTTACCACATTGCCATGGCCTGAAAGACTGGCCAGGAATGAGGTTTAGATACACATGGAACATAGTAAATGTTACTATATCTTCCATCGGTGTATTACCCTATGTATTCATTTTCATAAAACATTTTAGAGTTTTACACACTCTAGCCCATTGCATAAAGTATCTTGCAAGAAGGTTGTTCATAAGAGAACTTTTGACGTTCAGTATTATGAATAAACATAAGGCCATACTTTCATTACGAATGAGATGTATGTTATGAATAATGATATTAATATATTACCCCTGTGTTTACTTTCAAAATTCATTTTAGAGTTTCTTACACTCTAGCCCATTGCACAATCTTTATTGCGAAAGGGTTGTTCATAAAAGAACAATTGTTGTTCAGTATTGCGAATAACATGAAGGGCCATGCTTCCATCCAAGATGGGATGTATGTTATGAATATTGATGGCAAAATGATACATCCATAACACTGCATTTGGTCACATTGGAGAAACCCGCATGGAAAAATTCCATTATGATGGATTTTGAATCTTCTGACACTTGCAACTTTTCTCCGAAAAGGGAAGTGACTGAAATACCGTTCACAGGCCATAAGGAACGAGCAACAAACTTATTGGTGATCATACATTTTGATGTGTGTAGTTCAATAATTGTTGTTGCAAGTAGTGGATTTATATATCTTCAGAAATGACTCAAGTAGATATATGGATATTTGCTTGATGAGACGTAAGTCTGGATCTTTTGAAATCATTCCAAAGGTTTTCAAAAATGAAGTAGAAGTTATTGTAACAAGGAAATTATGTTTCCACAATTTGATTGCAGAAAGGAATATCCGAGTTACAAGTTTAGCGAACTTCTGATGAGTGGTGAAAATAGTTTCATAACTTACACCTCCCGGAACACCACTATGAGTGGAATGTTTGTGAAGATGTAATCAAACCATTTATGACATGGTAAGTTAAAAGATGACATAAATAAATTTGCCATTATCACTTTTAAAGAGTAATGCTTTAGAGACTGCGGCTTTTACACTGAAAAGAGCTCCATCAGGTCTGTTGAAATGACGGCATGGTATGGTACGCCTAACCATGTTATATCTTTTCTTAACATTTGGAATATGGGGCTTGTGTAAAAGGTTACAAACCTATTCCAAATCAGACAAGTGCTACTTTGTAAGTTATCCCAAGTCATTGGGTATTCCCCCACCACTATACCGAGGCAAAGGATTTTTGCCACAAGACGTTTAAAGAGAATAGTTCTTGCAAAAGGGTAAGTGGGAGGATAGTGCAACTCGACGAGATAACAAGTATCTTTGTCATCAGGTCAAAGGAAAGGAACCTTGGAAGTGATTCCAGAGTTTCCTACTGCGACCGATACGAAAGCCTCTACATGAGATGTATGGACTTCGGTCGAACTTGCAGCTGAACAACGTTGGCTAAGCTCGTGCAAACTTCTCAGGTGCGCAAACGAGATATTGTTGTTAGACAACAGTATACCTATGATACACAAGGAAGCGTTGATGGGCCCTGACTCCGGAATTGGCTAAATGCCAATATAATCCGAGATAGTTTCCATAAATGATTCAAGATTTAAATCTTGATAAACCCTCCGAAAGACTTTGATTCTAACGGACTGTAATGGGACTATAAACTAATACGGATAAAAATATTTTATCCATTAAGCTCGACTTATTGCAATAACAAGTTCAAGGAGTTGACTACAATGAGATTCTCTCACCATAGCAATGCTTAAAGTTGGTTCGTTAAACTAGCAATTAATACATATTCAAAACTTGAGATATGAAACATGGATGACAAAAGAATTTCCATGAAATGGAAATACAACCTAGGACTTGTATGTGATACAATCCAAAGTATTTTGTCGGTCCAGAGGATGCTAGTAAGTATGCTAGCTTCAGAGTTCCAGCAATGGACAGAAGAGAGCAAAATGGAGTTGGAATCTTCGTTTTTGATGGAATGGTCAAAGGGGTTTGACTTCATCAATGGGCAACGAAGATGCTTGTGGTTTCAAGAAAGTAAGTGGGAGCATAATAATATTTCTGAAAACCTGGTGTTCTTGACACATTGTTAATTGGAAATAAATTTCTTGACACGAATTAGGACTTCATTTGAAAATAGTTTTTCGATGAAGTGCTTGAGCTAAATAGCCTTGATATTAGGCATAATGATCTATGGAGATAGATTTACCTAATAGGGCTGAGCAAAAATACATATTGACAAGGTGCTAAAACCATTTAGTATTAAGAACGACAAGAAGTGATTCTTGCCAAAGTCACATGGAAAGAGTTTTTGCAAGAATCGGTGTCCCAAAACACTGATGAGCAAAATACATGATGGAAATTCTACACACTCATGTCTTTGGATTAATCATGTATTCCATGGTATGTAAAACAACCAGATATGTCCAATACTTCCAAGCTGTTGCGAGTATAGATACCAAAGTGATCAAAAGTACTGATCATGGGACAACAGTGAAAAAAGGATCATTGAGTACTAAAGTAGCACTGATGACATGTTTTCTCGCAAGTGGAGATCATGAAGAGTTCGTTGTAAAAGGTTAAATCGATACAATCTTCATCATTTCACCATGCGATTTTCGATTTAAATTGAAGGTTTTGTGTAACACACAATATGGTGGTGCAGTTAGTTGAAATTGTTCCAAACAAGTTACTGTGGCGAATTTTATAACAGAGGCGAAGTATGTTGCCGCTTTAGAAGCAACAAAGACAAAGATGTTGAATCATATAGTTCATTCATGAACTTAGTATGGTTCCAAGAAATGCTTTGGTCAGTGGGACACTATTGCAGATAGTTTCTTCATAATTCAGTCTGAGTAATCAGGTTTCGACCAATGATTCACATTTATACAAAGCCAAGTCCGCACAAAATATGCATTTTGTGAAAGCGTGAAAACGCGAGGATATGCAGAGATACACACGGAGCTGAAATTGTCAGATCCGATGGACATCAGGCTATACCACATGCGAAGCATTTTTTACACCGGTGTGCCATAGGTGTAAAGGGCATTAGCATTAACTAGATTATTGACTCTAGTGCAAGTGGGAGTCTGTAGGAGATATGCCCGAGAGGCAATAATAAATGATATTATTTATCTCCAAGTTCATGAGTATGTTTATGTTCCATGCCATAACTGCTGTGGTTCTCGAGCCCGTATATCCATAAAGGCTCTGGGGAAAACCCATGTGCACGTGTGGAATAATAAACGGTAAAATGTATTCCTAGTCATGCCTCTAAGACTAGCTCAAGTATTGCATGATGATTATGTTTTCCCAATCATGGGCATGTCTATGCCAGCAACTTTGAGGGCACAATGTTAGAAGAACATTTGTGTTGAATCGACCCGAATTGATGTTATGCTATGAGATACATTCGTCACAAGTTTAATGGTACATAACACAGATATGGTTAACATTTGCATGATTCCTTAGACCATGAGAGTATCGAGTTTCTTCATGCTTGCTTCATGAACTTTGGGGTTTGTTAAACGTCATCCGTAAATGGGTGGCTATTACGGCGGCTCACGGGTTCATGGAAAAGTATGTGAAGTAACTTGATAGCTCAAGATTGGGATTTGCTCCTTCGACGATGGAGAGATATTCTCGGGCCCTCGCGGTGTTACGGTATCCATAATCTTCTGGCCAGACACCTTGTGATTTGATCACTGGGATGCCGGAACACGGAAACGAGAAAAGAGAACAAAACCGGTAACGAGGTAACTTGCATGGTGGAAAAAATATTCGTCCACGGGGATGCAATAAATCTCACCTCGGGTGTTTGTGACATATCGCGAAGCAACAGGAATAGCTCACTGCAACTGGAGGTTTACTCCAATATTCATTCGTGTGGGTATAGGGGTCAATATTGGTGTCCACGGCTCCGATGTTGATCATTGATTGGAAGGGGTTCCGGGTCATGTCTATACTTCACCGAACCTATAGGGTCACACGCTTAAGGGTCATCTATCTGCTGAATACTAGACAGGGAGTTTGAGAGAAAATCACCGAAAAGTTTCGGACAACGGAAAAGTTCCGCAGAGAGAGGTCATCGGATGAGTTTCGGTGAAATCGAAAAGTTGTTTCGGGATATACTATTAAGTCAAATTGGTTTCGGCACATGCCTGATAATTCTTGGAGGGTGCCAGAGTCATTCTGGAAACTTTCTGGAATTTTCCGGGATAAAAGCTGGAATTGCTCCGGAGCTGCCGGAACCACTTCAGATGCTTTTCGCAGATGAAAATCACTAATCCGGAATTGTTTCGGAACGCATTGAAAATTATTTCAGTGGGTACTGGAAATGTTCTAAGCCCACATAAATATTTTCAGTTCACACGGACGCTGAAAAATGTCGTCGTGAATAGTGAAAGTGCTTTTCGGGATATTTATGGAAAGCCACCTTTTGGGGCTTTTCCCAAAAGGCTTCTAGAAGGACTTGGGGATCAAGGAAACCCCTTTGGGGGGCCCCCATGAAGGTGGGACGTTGGAGGGTGCAGCTCCTCCATGGGGCTCCACTTGTCACCCCTTTATGCCCTTTATGCCCTTTATGTGTGACATAAAGTGTGGGCATTTTTGGGTTTTTCATGTGTCCCCTACCCCTTGGGTTTTCCTATAAGTAGAGGTGGGGAGGCACTCTCCACACTTACTCTTTCTCACATACAAGTGCCATTGCAATGATCTGGCTTCTCTCTCCCTCCCCGCGAAATAGTTTCGTAGAGCCGAAAGGCTGTCTGTGTTCCGGTGGGAACTAGTTCTGGACGGCGAAGCCCTGCCGGATAGATGGCACCGTATGTGTGCAACTCTGTAGAGAGATCGTAGTTTCGGTCTTAGTTCGAGAGTGCCTCCCGAAGGGCTATCCGTGTGACCGTCCGAGTTTCAAAGGTCCTCCTGAAGGGCTGTCCGAGTAACCGTCCGAGTTTCGAAGGTCCTTCCGAAGGGCTGTCCGCGACACCGTCCGGGGGACTGTCCAACCACCTCCCGGAGGGCTGTCCGAAGGGCAGATGAGGGTATTCATCCTCGTGGTTGGGAGGTTGTAAATCCTAGCTGCGGGGATCTGCACCGCCGATCGTCATCGACTCAACTTCCCGCTGCGCTACGAGTCGGTAACGAAAAAGATCAAACCTTGTATGAAGTCTGCATAGTGGTCCTGGGCTGGTGCGTAGGTCGGAATTTTTTTGTTTTCTGCTACGTTACCCTACATTATGGCCTGTGATGTAAACATATGTAGTGCTGAAACATGAAATTATTTGCAAAATTTGTCGAAAAGGAGGATCATTTGTACGAATATGTGAATGGGCTGAAAAGAGTACTGGACCAACTCCAGGATTGAATTATCATTTGAATGTATAAAAAGGCTGAATGTAAACCAGAAATGGGCTGCACAAAATTGACCTATACTCTTGAAAGGCCAAACGTGCATAAAAATTGATGGGCTGACCAGTTGAGCTTGGCCCATGTAGCTGACAAAAATTAACAGAAATAAATATACTAAATGGGCTGAATTGTTGGGCTCGGCCCATATAGACACCGAAATGGACGGGGCTGATTCTAATCAACGACCTTTTCACTTGGTCGCATTTTTGCCACGTCAGATTGCCACGTCGGATCCGACGTGGCCTGGGCAGACAGCCAGCGACCAAAACAAAAGGTCATGTGTTCAACGACCTTTTGTTTTGGTCACTTCCTTCCACGACCTTCTCCGTGAGAAGGTCGTTAATTTCAGTTTACGACCGTCAGCTTTTGACCATCTGTTTTTTGGTCAAAAAAAATGTCGCAAATGAAAAACAATGACCTTTCAGTGACCAATAGTGATGGTCGCAAGTTGACATATTTCTTGTAGTAGAAAGATCGAACGGAAAGAATAGCTTTGTGTTATTTTAGTACGAACTCTTGAATAGATCGAACGAAAATAATAGCTTTGAGGTGGTTTCGTACACTACAAACAATTTATTCTTATGTTCTCCACTAGATAGGAACTTTGGAGTGATTCTTCATCGCACTTTGGGAGGTGGTTATATGATGCAATTATATTAGCATTGTTGAGAGGTTGCACTAGCGAAAGTACGGACCCTAGGCCTCATTTTCAAGCATTGCAATACCGTTTTTATGCCCGTTACTATTTGCTACCTTGCTGTTTTTATTTATTCAGATTATAAAAATATATTTCTACCATCAATATTACACTTTTATCACCGTCTCTTCGCCGAACTAGTGCACCTATACAATTTGCCATTGTATTGGGTGTGTTGGGGACACAAGAGATTTCTTGTATTTGGTTGCAGGATCGTTTGAGAAAGGCCATCTTCATCCTACACCTCTTACGGATTGATAAATCTTAGGTCATCCACTTGAGGGAAAATTGCTAATGTCCTACAAAACTCTGCGCTTGGAGACCCAATACGTGTCTACAAAAATAAATTTGTGTAGTAGACATCATTTTCCCACTGGGTTTGCAGGAGTTTTAGCAACATATCAAACGCATATATCCTCATTTTTCCCACAGGGTTTTGGAGGAGTTTTCCAGATGATTATGCTTACACTAACAAGCATGGATTAGGAGGAGTGTTAGGTTTTATTTAATCCTATTAATCCCTGATTTTCCTAACCGAGGCGGTTGCCTCGTACCCCTTCAGTCGTACCCCTTCGGGGGCTATATATATGTGTAAATGCCATCATCAATGAGAACAACTATTCACTTTTACTTCTCTGTCTCCTTCACTCTCATTTCTTTTCAACACTTCCAAGCATGCATGCATTTGCTACAATCAAACCCACGTCCTCGAATCCATGCGAATAGCTTGAGCCATATTGCAATATACAAATCCAAATGGAGAACATGAGAAAATGATAATGCTAAGATAGATAAATAAATAGACATGTGTCCAGTCGATTAATCTAATCGTGTGTCAAGATAGATATATAATTCCTGCAGAAACATGGTTATAGAATTGCTCCCTCCTTATATAATTAACGCCCCTGATTATAATATGTTCACAATGTTTTCCTTGTAGTTATGAAGCCACATGACGGTAGGAAGTGCTCTTGAGTATGGATGTAGTGACCAATGTCATGTCACATAACCCGTGAATTGTCCAACTAACACATGAAAACGACATTAAAGATCAGGAAAAAAAGAGTAATTTATGGTGGGATAATACACTAGCCAAACCCTAATCCTCTGCACATCTCTTAGGGAATAGCCACATGGGGGGATGGACACCGCCCATTGCGTAGTACCCTGTAGACATGATGCCTTTCATACCATCCATGACACTTTCATCTTTCTTGTAATACACTTGGTAACCATCGTCATTTAAACTCTTCAAGAATACCTTGACGCCATTGGGGATCTTATCGTTTCGCCTTAAGCAACGATGGTGGGAGAAGTAGATGTGGTTTTTCTACATCTCACCCGACCCACTTGCCGGCACACGCACTGCCTTGGAGCCTGTTGGCCCCAGGAATAGCGCATAGTCTCTCATGTTATCAACCTTTGCCCAGCTATACCTGTGGCTGTGGACTAGCTCGAAAACTGTGAAGTTGTTTTTTCCGATGGCCGTGAAGCTGTTGTGCAACATATAATTACTCACCACCATTACAAGGTTGCCACGTAGCTCAAGAATGTACCTCACATGCTCGTCTTGGCCGTTTTTGTAGTTATTTAGCATGCACAACGAGCGGATGTTAACATCGAGCTCTTCGAGATGGTTTACACCAAACTCGTACTTGATGAGCCTCTTGCTGTCTCTTGTGATGCCATAGAGCTCGCCATTGCAAAAGGCGATATCCATGAGACGATCATTGCCATTCAGTCCTCTTATTCGTCCAACCGGACTCAGGGGAGCCAACCTTACAGAATGCGAGCTCGTGCACATTGGTGACCTTTCGCAACTACTCGAAGTGGGCTCCTCAGAGAAGATGACCTTTCGCAAGAATAACGCGTCACCCCTGCGCTGGAGTGTGTGGAACATACTCTTTGAAGAGAGAGTCACCTCTGCGCCCGAGAAGACGTGGCGACCCAGCCTTGGTCGTGGCTGCCCACGAAGCACCTGTGGACGGCCTCGCCGGGCAGATGGAGCGGTGGCAGGGCCACACTCTCTTCAGGACAGTACACGCGCTCCGTCTTGTGGCCTCCGCTTGGGTGAAGGATCAGCCATGGGAGAACGCCGCTGCGTGGCAGGTGCGGTGATGCGACGGCACGCCACGCCGTGCAAACGGCGGCAAAGCGGATGCGGTCTACTGGGGCGGTGAGGAGATCGTCGGGAAGGCTGGACCATGGCACTGCCGCCGATGAATTCTCTTGGGCGCCGACGCCGCAGGCGGAGGCGGAAGTACGAGCTTGATGTATCGAGCAACCCACGAACGGGACTCGAGGGAAAAGAAAACCGGTGCGTTTCCTCAGCGAGGAAAACAACGCCTATATATGGTAGAGTATATATGTACGTACGTGATCGGTTAGGTATGGAAATTTTAGAAGAGATATGATCGGATACGTACGTGATCGGTTAGGTATGGAAATACGTGTTTGTGTTCGAACCCCGTACGTACAGCCTCCTTGTATATCATCTCATCGATAAACTCGATCCCCTACCATCGACCGGCCAACGCTTTTTGTAGACTCATCAGAAGATCAACCCAAAGATGACGTCAACGAACGCCACAGCCTGCGGCGGCGGCGCTCGAGCGAACACACCGGCAGCAGAGCGGTGGTCCAGCCTCCCCGCGATCTCCTGTCCATAAGCTACCTCCGTCTCACCACCACGATCGACCGCGTCCGCTTCACCGCCGTGTGCACGGCATGGCGCGCCGCTGCATCGCAGCACCTGCCATGCAGCGCTCTCCCATGGTTGATCCTTGACCCGAGCGGCGCCCACGGGACGAACCGCGTCTACTGCCCGGAAGAGGGTGTGGTCCTGCCTCGGCTCTCTCTTCCCGGCGAGGCCGTCCAAAGGTGCTTCGTGGGCAGCCACGAGGGAGGTTGGGTCTCCTCCTCCCAGGCGCCATTCAAGATCATTAATTTTTTCACAGGCGCAGAGGTGGCGTTCTCGCCCCACACACGCCCGCACACGGATGAACCTTTACTCCTGTGGAAGGTCGTGTTCTCGGAGCAACCCACCCTAAGTAGTTGTATCCTCGCCGGAGTCACCAGGATGCACCAGCTCGCAGTTTACAAGGTTGGCTGCCCCGAGGCCGGCTGGACGATTCAAGGGCTGCGTGGGAAAGATCATCTTATGGATGTCGCCTTTTGCAATGGGGAGCTCTATGGCACCACCCAAAACCCCAAGCATCTCATCAAGCTTGAGTTTGTCATCAACAAACCTGATGCGCCGGTGCGCGTGAAAATCCACTACCGGTTTTGCATGTTACAGGGCTATAGGGAGCATCCCGAGCACATCAGATACATTGTTGAGCTACGTGGCCAGCTTGTGATGGTGGTGAGGGGCTATCGGTCATACAAGAGCTTCACCGCTTTCAGGCTAGTTCACTACAACATAGGGATACACGATTACAATTATTATAGATATTATGACTGCCGGTACAAGTGGGTGGAGGTGAATAGCTTCGGAGACTACGCGCTATTCTTGGGGCCAACGTGCTCCAAGGCAGTGCAAGTGCCAGCAGGTGGGCACTGCGACATACAGAAAAATCACATCTACTTCTCCCACCATCGTTGCCTAAGGCGAAACAGTGAGATCCCCAATGGCGCCAAGGTATTTTTAACGACCGTAAATGATGATGGTTACCGTGCGTATTACAAAAAAGATGAAGGTAACCAATCAAGGGGTTACTATGCACTTGGTGTTGTCCGTCCGCCCATGTGGATATTCCATCCGGATATCTAGAAGGTTTGGAGTAGATCAATATAAAGGTTGTTTTTCATGTATTAGTTCCACAATTCACTGATTATGTAACATGACATTGGTCACTAGATGTGTACTTAAAAGCACTTTCTAATCATCTTGTGATTTCATAACCACAAGGAAAACATCGTATATTACTGGTATGATCGGAGAGTTGGCCTGCATGGGCAAAGTACGTCTTATATTCTTGAAAGGAAGAAGCAATTCTATAACCATTTATTTTTACTGGAATTTTATATGTACTAGATGATGCCACTGCGGGAATTGCATGCGATATATTTCGATGAGATTTGGTTATATATACATGAACATGGATAGAAAATGTGCGTATGTAAAACATAGGTAAGTGCAAGATATTGGAACATTACTTAGTACATTAAATCATCTGCATTATGATCAGCAAGAATTAAGAACAATAAATGTATGCCAAAAATGAATTGGTGATAGCATCACAAAGTTTACCAGATAAGGTTTAGTCCTCCATTTCTTAAGCCATGCAATGGTCGAAGATAGTAGGACACATGTTGGTAAGCATAACATGTATGCTCAGCAACTGTAATATAAAACATGAATGAGAAGTGGACCTAATTGCACAACAATAAAAAATTCACTGGGGAGTTACTTATAGCTGGAACAATGTTGGAGAAGTGTAATTCAGCTCAATTTCAATAGTGCAGCGAAGTAAAAAGCATTTGGCATCCGCATCATGCAAATGTTACAAATGAAAAAGGGCAAAGGGAGCTATCAAATAGGAACACTTCTATGCCATCCTCTGTTGCATAGGGAAAATGAAAGAAACTTCAGAAACTTACCAGGTTTAAAATGATACCATTGTAGTTTGTTAATTTCAGTTGCTTGTATTTTGCGTTCTTTTATCAGCACAACACATACATTTGCACCCATTTCCACCATCCTAGATAAATCCAAAAACTGAATGTGTCATAAAAATAACGTTTATTTTAGTTCAACATAGATGTGTGAAGAATTGAAGGCGTGCAGTTGCAAAAAATAGATGTTTTATTATCATCAATCGACTAACCATGATCCCTTCTCTGCCAAAAATATATTAATCTCGAAAAATGTGTCAGATAGTTGGAAACGGAGTGAGGTGCACATTATTATCAACAATTCTTTCACACCACATATACATCGGAAATGTACTGCAGCTGTACACAAAAATCAATTGTAATCTATCTATTTATATATGATAGCAGAACTTTGGAACTCTGGATCTGATTCCCCTCATCCGAAATAAGGTCTGTTTATCAACGAAGTTCTCGACGTACATTCATCTCTAGTTGTTCATACCTGAAGCAGAGAGAGATCAGCATTATTATCCATAAACTGCAATGCTTGTAGCTACATGGCGTAGTAGGCATGTGGAAGCTTGGTGTCCTCACCTCGCTTGATTCCATCGAGCTTGTCCACGGTCGTGATTGCCTGCAATACTACAGACGTGACGCTGCCTGTCCTTCCACAGGGGTTCTTGGCAAGGCTTGATGCATGTATATACTACATTTAGAGTTTCAGACTGTATGTAAACAAAAAATATAGATAGGAACCCTCAAAATTAAAACTAATTTATCCTACAATGTCAGCCACTTCGTCGTCGATGACGGCTGGTGGAGCGTCTTCCGGGCGGACATCTCGCCGGAGACCCTCGAGCCCTGCGGCACCGAGACGCGCGTGACGCCGCCGGGCGTGCACTGCTTCACCCCTGCCGCCACGGGCCGTTGGATCGCCGCGGCGACGCGGCGGAAGGGGCGGGTGGAGCGCCACATCGAGCTGTTCGACCTTGAGTTGAGACGGAGCAATTCACCTCCGTTACCTCTCTCCTCAACCCGGAGCTGCACCACTACAACCCCTTCTTCTCGCCGTCCGGTGCGCGCCTCGGGTACCACCGCTTCCGCGGCGCGGGCGCGCAGGGCGACTCGCTGATCCCCTACCGGCAGCCGGTGCGCAGCCCGGTGAGCTCCATCCGCATGCTCTGCGTGCACGGCTGCTTCCCGTCCTTCTCGCCGGACACGAAGTACTTGGCCCTCAACGGCGACTTCTTCAAGTCCCCCGGCGTGACGATCCTCCATGCCGACGGCTCCAAGCGATGGGTGCTCACCAAGCAGCCCAACCTGTTCGACACCTCATGGAGCCCCACCGAGAGCGGGGTCGTGTTCACCTCCGCTGGCCCCATCTTCGAGACGCCGAAAGCGACGGTCCGGGTGGCGCGCATCGAGTTCGACCTGAGCGAGCTCGCCGATGACCGCGGCGACGTCGACGTGGCCGTGAAGGAGCTGACCCGGCAGGAGGCCGGCAACGACGCGTTCCCGGCGGTGTCGCCGTGCGGGCGGTGGGTGGTGTTCTGGTCGGGCCGGTCGGGCCACAAGAACCTCTACATCGTGGACGCGGCGCGCGGGGAGGAGACGATACGGAGGGTCACGGACGGCGAGTGGATCGACACGATGCCGAGCTGGTCGCCGGACGGGGAGCTGATCGCGTTCTCCTCCAACCGGCACGAGCCGGCCAACGCCGCCGTGTTCAGCATCTACCCGGTGTGGACGGACGGGACGGGGCTGCGGCGGGTGCACGTGGCCGGGCCGGCGGGGAGCACGGAGGCGGACAGGGAGCGGATCAACCACGTGTGCTTCAGCCCGGACGGCGAGTGGCTGCTCTTCACGGCCAACCTCGGCGGCGTGGTGGCCGAGCCCATCTCAGGGCCGAACCAGTTCCAGCCGTACGGCGACCTGTATGTGTGCCGGCGCGACCGCTCCGGTGTGCGCAGGCTCACCTGCAACGCCTACGAGAATGGCACGCCGACGTGGGGCCCGGCGCTGGGCGTGGAGTCGTCGTCGCTGGGCGCCCCCGCCCCGGACGATTCGTTGGGCGACTTCGACGAGCCGCTGTGGCTCACCTCCGGCGTGTGAGGCGCAAAGCAAAGATGGTGATTGATGGCTGCGCTGCGGTTTCGAGTGGCTTCGGTCGATAATACTAAATTAGTAATGGTGCGAATGATCTACCTCTCCCGGCGCGGCCAATCTCGACGAGATGGGGCCGTGATGGATCTGGCCGCCGCCCCGCTGACTTCCTCGACTCGATCTGGGGCCTCCCCGCTTTGGGTGAGTGGAGGGCGGCGCCGGTGGGGAAGAGGGCGGCTTTGGGTGGGGAGAGGGAACAGGGCGGCTGTGCATGGGCGTTCGAGGGGCCACGTCCGCCTGATGAGATCTCTTTGTTATGATTTACACATTAATTTTCTTAAAATCGGTTATTTGTTTTCTACTTAATGTGATTGATCGATTTTTCTTAAAATCAATTATTTGTTTTCTAATTACAATTTGTCTAATTCACATCTAGATGTTTTTAAGGATGTCACATCTAAGCTCCTACAAGTATATAATGTAGCAACAAAAAATAAAGAAACTAGGATAAAAAATAGACCACAAACAGAGTGGACATTAGCTATGTCACATCTAGATGTGTTCTAGACAGACCCTTCTAATTAATGTGATTGAGCGATTTAAGGTAATGTTAATTAATTTATATTTGATCTTTAGAGATTGATCGTGATTGATTTTATATTACTAAATAATTTGCGCCAGCATGAAATTTTTTGATATGTTCAGATTTTTCATTATGTGAGAGGGTGACGCGAAAATAAACCGGTGAAGTGGGGAGGAGATGAAAAAAATCTACGAAAAGAAAACAGCGAAAATAGGAGGTGGGACGAAAAAAAATCCGAAACGGAGACTACCAACTGCTCTATTAGAAGTAGAGATCTTGACACATGCATGTGTGCATGTATCTCCCTAGGTCTGTCTTGATCTCTCTATAGGGGTCTATGAGACACACGGTCTCTTCAAATCTATACACAAACAGACTCCCTCCCCGCCGCCCCCCCCCCCCCCCCCCCCCCCCCCCAGGTCTCTCAGTCGCACAAATATCACAGTCTTCTCTCTTGGGAGGGAGGATTATAGCAGCGCCGCATCAGAGGAAGCCGCAATTAGCTCCTTGCACAACATGGCCCCCAAGATTATGCTTCCCTAGCTGCCGTTGAAACTAAGACGGAAATAGCGGCAGAGGAAGCTCCAGATGGCGGCTGCCCACCAAGATCAACAACAGAGATGGACGCACAAGTGCGGAGTCGGAGTTGCGCCCCGAGATGGGAGGTGCTCCGAGTTGTGGAGTTGCACGAGGATAGACCGCCCACCAAGAGAAGGCACAACACCAAAGGTCGGACGGGTGGCGGGCTGAAGCAGAGGCCATCGCTGCAAAAAGAGGGGTTGGCGGGGAAGCTCGGGACTGCGACCATATGTATACAAGGGTTGTGAATTGATTATATTGTTGCATTGCATGCAGACCTTTGGCGGGTTCACATGCTCTCATCAGATGTAAACGAATCAGGTATTTTTTTTCCGTATCCTCTATCATATTTTTTTTGTCGGATTCGGAGCGGAGCTGATAGTGACAGGATGCAGATTCGAATGGAGATTTTATTGGATTACGAATACGGAGCGGTAAGGGAGCAGACTCGAATCGAAAACAGACAAAAAATATTGGTGACTACTGGCTTGGTGTCTGGCTTTGTTTTCCAGCGGATTGCCTTTGCAAGACATGCAACCATCTTGTTGATAGCGAGGTTCCTTGTGTGTGGAAAGCATTTCCGTGTGGACATTACAAATGTTCGAGTAAATATAAAAAAACTACCACATTATAGGCTATTGTTAGCAAAACTACCACTTTTTATAATTCTCTAAAATGCTACCACTTTTTTAGTTTGTTGTTCCAAAAAATTCTAGTATGTTGCTTTTGCTTTCTTCATGACTTATACATGTTCCTATGACTATGAGATTATGCAACTCCCGTTTACCGGAGGAACACTTTGTGTGCTACCAAACGTCACAACGTAACTGGGTAATTATAAAGGTGCTCTACAGGTGTCTCCGAAGGTACTTGTTGGGTTGGCGTATTTCGAGATTAGGATTTGTCACTCCGATTGTCGGAGAGGTATCTCTCGGCCCTCTCGGTAATGCACATCACTTAAGCCTTGCAAGCATTGCAACTAATGAGTTTGTTGCGAGATGATGTATTACAGAACGAGTAAAGAGACTTGCCGGTAACGAGATTGAACTAGGTATTGAGATACCGACGATCAAATCTCGGGCAAGTAACATACCGATGACAAAGGGAACAACGTATGTTGTTATGCGGTCTGACCGATAAAGATCTTCGTAGAATATGTGGGAGCCAATATGAGCATCCAGGTTCCGCTATTGGTTATTGACCGGAGACGTGTCTCGGTCATGTCTACATAGTTCTCGACCCGTAGGGTCCGCACGCTTAACGTTTCGATGACAGTTATATTATGAGTTTATATGTTTTGATGTACCGAAGGTAGTTTGGAGTCCCGGATGTGATCACGGACATGACGAGGAGTCTCAAAATGGTCGAGACATAAAGATTGATATATTGGAAGCCTATATTTGGATATCGAAAGTGTTCCGGGTGAAATCGGGATTTTACCGGAGTACTGGGAGGTTACCGGAACCCCCCGGCAACATAATGGGCCTTAGTGGGCCTAGGTGGAAGAGAGGAGAGGCGGCTAGGGCTGGGTCGCGCGCCCCTCCCCCCTAGTCCGGATAGGACAAGGAGAAGGGGGCGGCGTCCCCCTTCCTTCTTCTCCCTCTCCTCTTTCCCCCCTCCCAAGTCCTAATCCAACTAGGAAAACGGGGGAGTCCTACTCCCGGTGGGAGTAGGACTCCTCCTGGCGCGCCCCAAGGCTGGCCGCATCTCTCCCCCTTTGATCCTTTATATACGGGGGCAGGGGGCACCCCATAGACACAACAATTGATCATTGATCTCTTAGCCGTGTGCGGTGCCCCCTCCACCATATTACACCTCGATAATATTGTAGCGGTGCTTAGGCGAAGCCCTGCGTCGGTAGAACATCATCATCGTCACCACGCCGTCGTGCTGACGAAACTCTCCCTCAACACTCGACTGGATCGGAGTACGAGGGATGTCATCGGGCTGAACGTGTGCTGAACTCGGAGGTGCCGTGCGTTCGGTACTTGATCGGTCGGATCGTGAAGACGTACGACTACATCAACCGCGTTGTGCTAACGCTTCCGCTTTCGGTCTACGAGGGTACGTGGACAGCACTCTCCCCTCTCGTTGCTATGCATCACCATGATCTTGCGTGTGCGTAGGATTATTTTTGAAATTACTACGTTCCCCAACACCTCAGCCATAGATTCTATAAAGTATGCTATGCTGTGTACTAAACCTATTTTGTACCTTGCCATGAGTTTGGCAAGGGGATACGATATTGATCCAGGAGTGGATCACTTGACAGCGGTCAAAATTTTACTTAGAAGACTAAGGAGATATTTCTTGGTTATGGAGGTGATAAAGAGTTTGTCATAAAGAGTTACGCCGATGCAAGCTTTTACACTGATCCGGATGACCCTGAGTCTCAATTTGGATACGTATTGAAAGTGTGAGCAATTAGCTAGAGTAGCTCCATGCAGAGCATTATAGTCATAGAAAATTTGCAAAATACATACGACTCTGAATGTGACAGACCCATTGACTAAGCTTCTCTCACAAGCAAAACATGATCACACCTTGGTACTCTTTGGGTGTTAATCACATAGCGATGTGAACTAGATTATTGAGTCTAGTAAAACCCTTTGGGTATTAGTCACATGGCGATGTGAACTAATCACATGGTGATGTGAACTATTGGTGTTAAATCACATGGTGATGTGAACTAGATTATTGACTCTAGTGCAAGTGGGAGACTGAAGAAAATATGCCCTAGAGGCAATAATAAAGTTGTTATTTATATTTCCTTATATCATGATAAATTTTTATTATTCATGCTAGAATTGTATTAACCGGAAACTTGATACATGTGTGAATATATAGACAAAACAAAGTGTCCCTAGTATGCCTCTACTAGACTAGCTCGTTAATCAAAGATGGCTAAGTTTCCTCACCATAGACATGTGTTGTCATTTGATGAACGGGATCACATCCTTAGTAGAATGATGTGATGGATAAGACCCATCCGTTAGATTCACTACTAGGAAAAGGGCTATAGCTAATATGGACATTAATGGCGCACCATGTATGTGGTGCGCCACTGCTATATAGCAGTGGCGCACCAGATACAGGCGCGCCATTAATGTCCTCATTACTAATGGCGCACCTGGTGGCCGGTGCGCCATTACTAGTTTAAAAAAAAGATTAAAAAAATTTGTTAGCAGTGGCGCACCAAGGAATAGTGTGCCATTACTAGTTTTAACTAGTAATGGCGCACTATCCACTGGTGCGCCACTACTAACATGTTTTTTTATATTTTTTTAAAACTAGTAATGGCGCACCACACACCAGATGCGCCATTAGTAACCTGGTTACTAATGGCGCATTCTTAGGTGGTGCGCCATTACTAACTTTCTAAGTCTTACAAAATTCACCAAATGCACCCCCACTTGATGGACCGCCTTTTCAGTTTCAAAAAAAATAAAAGAAAATGATAGAAATGTCAAAAAAATAAAAGAAAATAAGATTCCCATGTGATATGTGGTCTAGTTGTTAGCAAAATTTACAAACATGAATTTTCGACTTTTTTGCAAAATCTCTCGAGAATTTGTAAAATGGGCATAACTTTTGCATACGAACTCCGATATAAAAGTTTTTATATGAAAAATCATCTACTCGAAAAGTTATATCCGAATTCAACGGGGGAACCCCATTGAAGATTTTTAGAATCATCAAAAACCTAACAGAAAAAAAGTTACGGGGCTTTCAAGATCTGAAGAGGCAAAAAAAAATCAAAAAAAAAATCAAACTCACTAATGGCACACCTGCCCATGGTGCGCCATTACTATCTTCCCCCCTTCAAAATTTAAACTATATCAAAAAAAAGTTAGTAATGGCGCACCTGCCCAAGGTGCGCCATTA
The DNA here is from genome assembly GCF_002575655.3 of Aegilops tauschii subsp. strangulata. Lineage (NCBI taxonomy): Eukaryota > Viridiplantae > Streptophyta > Magnoliopsida > Poales > Poaceae > Aegilops > Aegilops tauschii. Next base: position 618,716,016 of record NC_053037.3, read on the forward strand.
CTATCTTCCCGCCTTCAAAATTCAAAATTAATCAAAAAATAAAAAAAGTTAGTAATGGCGCACCTGCCCACGGTGCGCCATTACTATGCCATTTATATGGCGGGGCGGGATCCTCTCCTCCTTACCTCTTCATTTTTCTCCTCCACTCCACCTCTCCTCCACTCCATCTCCTCCTCTCCTCCACTCCATCTCCCCTCCTCTCCTCCACCATACTCCCCTCCTCCTCTCCGGCGACCTCCTCCTCCTCCTCTCCGGCGACCTCCTCCTCCTCTCCGGCGACCTCCTCCCCTCATGGTTTCTCCTCCCTCCTCTCCGGTGAGCTCCTCCTCCCTCCTCTCCGGTGATCTCCTCCTCCCTCCTCTCTGGTGACCTCCTCCTCCTCCTCTCCGACGATGTAGGCGAGCTCCTCTCCGGTGACCTCCTCCTCCTCCCTCCTCTCCTCCTCACGGTCTCTCCTCGGCCCTCCTCTCTGGCGAACTCCTCTCCGGCAAAAGAATGTACAAGATCCAAAAACGAGAACAAAATTTGAAAAAATATCGTGCAAAAGACGAGCAAAAAAACGAGCAAAGAAAAGGGCAAAAAATTCGCAATCCAGATCCAAATTCAAAATTCAAAAATAGCAATGGCGCACGGTGGGGGTTAGACGGTGCGCCACTACTATTTTCCCGCCTTCAAAATTCAGAAAAAAAATCAAAAAAATTCAAAAAAAAAGTTACCAGTGGCGCACCTGTAGCAATAGTAATGGCGCACTATAAGGTGCGCCACTGTTACCTGCAATACTAATGGCGCACCAGAGGTGCGCCATTAGTACTTGTTACTAGTGGCGTGGCGATAGTGGCGCACCTATAGTGCGCCATTAGTGACAAAAACAGGTGCGCCACTAATTAGCCTTTTCCTAGTAGTGATTAGCATAATGATCATTTAGTTTTATTACTATTGCTTTCATCATGACTTATACATGTTCCTCTGACTATGAGATTATGCAACTCCCGAATACCGAGGAACACCTTGTGTGCTATCAAACGTCACAATGTAACTGGGTGATTATAAAGATGCTCTACAGAAATCTCCGAAGGTGTTTGTTGGGTTGGCATAGATCGAGATTAGGATTTGTCACTCCGTGTATCGGAGAGGTATCTCTGGGCCCTCTCGGTAATGCACATCACTATAAGCCTTGCAAGCAATGTGACTAATGATTTAGTCACGGGATGATGCATTACGGAATGAGTAAAGAGACTTGCCGGTAACGAGATTGAACTAGGTATGATGATACCGACGATCGAATCTCGGTCAAGTAACATACCGATGACAAAGGGAACAACGTATGTTGTTATGCGGTTTGACCGATAAAGATCTTTGTAGAATATGTAGGAGCAAATATGAGCATCCAGGTTCCGCTATTGGTTATTGACCAAAGATGTGTCTCGGTCCTGTCTACATAGTTCTCGAACCCGTAGGGTCCGTACGCTTAACATTCGATGACGATTTGTCTTATGAGTTGTGTGATTTGACGACCGAAGTTTGTTCAGAGTCCCGGATGAGACCACGGACATGACGAGGAGTCTCGAAATGGTCGAGAGGTAATGATTCATATATAGGACGATGGTATTTGGACACCGGAAGTGTTCCGAGTGATACCGGGTCACCGGAAGGTGTTCCGGGCAACCCCCGGCAAAGATATGGGCTTAATGGGCCAAGTAAGGGAACACACCAGCCCACAAGGGGCTGGTGCGCCCCCTATAGGGCCAGCCACGTGGGGAGAAAGGGAAAGGAGAGGAGGAAAAGGAAAGTATGAAGTAGGAATCCTACTTCCTTCCCCTCCCCCTCCTTCCTTTCCCCCTTGTCCAAATATGGTAGGGGGGGCGAATTGGACTAGGGGCCCAAGTAGGATTCCTCCTACTTGGGCGCGCCCTAGGCTGCCTCCCTCCCTCTCCCTCCTTTATATACGTGGGGAGGGCACCCCTAGAACACACATCAATTGTTCCTAGCCGTGTGCGGCGCCCCCCTCCACAGTTAAAACCTCAGTCATATCGTCGTAGTGCTTAGGCGAAGCCCTGCGCGGGTATCTTCATCATCACCGTCGCCACGCCGTCGTGCTGACGGAACTCTCCCTCGTCCTCAACTGGATCAAGAGCTCGAGGGACGTCATCGTGCTGAACGTGTGCTGAACACGGAGGTGCCGTACGTTCAGTGCTTTGGATCGGTTGGATCGCGAAGACGTTCGACTACATCAACTGCGTTACTAAACGCTTCCGCTTTTGGTCTACGAGGGTACGTGGACACACTCTCCCCGCTCGTTGCTATGCATCTTCTAGATAGATCTTGCGTGATCGTAGGTAACAATTTTGAAATACTGCGATCCCCAACACGGGGCAGGGCGACGGCAACGACGGGGGCGGGCCGGGGCAGGGCGCGGGGTCGGCGGCGAAGACGGCAACGACGTCGATGGGGCAGGGGCGCGCGCTCGGGGCAGGGGGCGACAACGACGACGGGGGCGGGGCAGGGCGACGGCGACGAAGGGGGCGGGCCGGAACAGGGGCGCGGGCGACGACAACGGCTGCAGGCCGGTGACGTGGTCGACGAGGACAGTGGCGACGGCGACGTCGGGGCAGGGGCGCGGCGTCGAGGAGCAGATCGAGCAGCAGCCTGGCGGTGTTCGAGAGAAGAATGGCGGGTGGGGGGAAGATTCCTAAGTGTTGGGTTATATAGGAAATCATTTGGTCCCGGTTTGAGGCAGGAACCGGCACGAATGCCCCCTTTTGGTCCCGGTTGGTGGCACGAACTGGGACCAAAGGTGGGCATTGGTCCCGGTTGGTGCCACGAACCGGGACCAAAGGTATGCATTGGTCCCGGTTCGTGGCACCAACCGGGACCAATGGCCTGCGCCTGCCAAAGTCGTTGTGCGGTGGGATGTTTAGTCCCACCTCGCTAGTTGAGGAGCGGCCACACCTGTTTATAAGCGCTGCCCCGCCATCTCTCTCGAACTCCTCTGAACTGCTGCCCCGCCATCACGACGCTATCACCATCTTGCGGTATCGCATCGTAAACAGCCGCCAGCTGCATCGCGCTGCTACCGGCGTCCACCTTGCACCGTCAACCTCCACCTCACATGGAGTCCGTCGCGATGCCATCACTGCCTCGGATCGGCAGGGCACTGATGCCAATTGTTGGCGCCACCTCCTCACAGCGCCACTCTTCTTCCTCACAACTCTCTTGTGAGTTTCTCTTTTCTTCTCTCAAGAACTCATAAGGTGAGACAAACTCAGAAACACACACGCATGAACCAAGAAGGAGCACTGATGCTTTGCCATTGGCTCTTCTCCTTGGCGAACACACAGGCTACATATTTTTCTCAGCCCTCTCGGCTTTCTATCATTACTCAATATGCAACACATATATACTTATACGACATTTGGTTCACCACCGAAACATACGTACTATGGTGACTGTGGGGCATCGTACCACAGATAGATTGTGTTGCCATCCTTGGTGTCCTCAAATTCATGAAGAAATAGTAAGAACGCCTTCCCAGCTTGCGTCCCTAATTCTGCGGCAATCTGAATCCAACCTGGACCACTGAAATACGTTCTCCTTGCCTCATTGGAGACACTAAGGTTTAAGGGTATGCCATTTTTTTCAACATCATGTCAAACTGAACTGTGCCCTCCACATCGATGGGCAGGTTGGCCACACACATGAACTTGGCCCTTCCCCAACAAGGGATATGCTGGGCATGATAAAAAACAGAAATTAGACAACTATGGGCGCAACTTTATATACATTACAAAACAATAAGCTATATCACTAATTGAATGAAAACATGCCGCCCACTCCATAAAGTCGTCCTGAAGATCTACACAGACTTCATTGCAAGTGAGGTGAGCCTTGTGACATGCACCTAGTCTCGTGTCCCCACGCCAGTGACATGCTTGGTTCATTGCCTACATTCATGTTATGGAATAGTTCAATAAGTTAAATTATGCAATAAGCATTCAAACTTATGGATAGACAAAATATTGGGCATGACTTGTGCTAAAAATGAAAACATTGAGTGTCGGAAATGTTGCAAAAATAAACGGAAATTAATCAACTTTTCTGATATTTTGGACACTCTTTTGAAGCCCTATATGCTTTGAGCACTCGACATAAATATGTAGGTGAATACTCAATATGGATGAGAGATGAATTAAACATCAACTAATATTAAAGAGTATGGATGGACGAAAAAGTTGGGCATGACTTGTGCTAAAAAAATGTAAACATCAAGTGTCATAAATTTTGCGAAATGGAAATTAATCAACGTTTCGCCATAATTTCGACACTCTTTAGTAGCTGTGCATAGTTTGAGCGCTCCAAATAAATATGCATGTGAGACTCCGTATGGATAAGAGACAACTTGAATACAAGGCTACAAAATATTTACATATATGAAACATCAACCAATATTAAAGTGTATGGATCGGATGGACAAAAAACATGGCATGAGTTGTGCTAAAAATGTAAATATTGAGTGTCAACAATTTTGCAAATAAGAAAATAATTTTGACACTCTTTTGAAGCCGAGCATAGTTTGAGCACTCCAAATAAATATGATATGTGCTTTTCGCCTAAGGACAACACCTCTAATCTAAATATTTGATAGACTTGATGTTAAAAACAAAAGTACATATGTTTAGAAGCTTCTGTATGACAGATGTAATTAGGGAACGTATGAATTATGATCCAATTAATCCTCCAAAAATTACCCATCACACGGACAAGGGCATAACACATTAAGAATTAGTTAACCTTTCTCTCATAAATCATATATGACGAAAGTCTATTTGAAGTAAGGTCGCAAGGAGGACATCACAAGTTTGTTCCTCTCCGAATGATTCAGTTTGTTAGTTTTATGAAAGAGAGTCTACTTTGAAGAGGATACAATGTCATAATATTTTTTGCAAGTCAAGGACATGCACAACATAGATGTTTAGGGTGGTATTTACCATAATAGAACTATTTTCACATAGAGCTAGGTAGAAAATATGAATGTCATGTAACATCCTTGCTTGTTAAATTAGGTATACACAGTCAACTACAAGTTCATGACTGTTAGAAAATTTGTTGACGGAGATGTTTCGAAGATGATGAAGCGGCTTCAAGGCGCGTGACGGTGTCGCTTTCCTTAAGGCTTACTTGTCCCCACCAGAAGGTGTGCACCGGGTTACCAACAATAGCCTCGTAGGATACAGTGAAGCCCGTCGCCGGCAAGTGCACTCTTGACAACGACCTTGAACACTCTTGTGACAATACAGGACTATCAATGTTACTAGAATACAATGCCCTGCAGCAAGCACTGTACACTAGAGATCTAGCGAGAGAGAGCACTGGATGTTTGGTGGTATGCCATGCTTCCGTTTTTTACTTCTTTCTTGTGCGAATGAACTAAAAGCATCCTCCAGTATTTATACTTGCCCAAGGGTTGCCTCGAGGAGACACCTGCCCAGAAAGACGCTTGTTCGATTAGGCACCTATTCGGAACGTGCGGCCATCAGTCTAAAGCAACAGATGTCTCTTCAGCCAACAGACGTCTCTTCGGCATCCAACCGCCACCGATTCACAAACATGCATGCTAGTGGCCGACCGGGACATCAGTTCATTGCTGAGACGTGCAAGTGTGTGCTTGCTTGCATGCACTTTAATGCATTAAATAATGCACCCACGGCCATGCCCTTAATTAGCCCAAGATAATTAGGCAAAGCATATTTTCTTTCTCTCTCTTTATCCTATTTACACGAGACACAAATATATTCCAAAATACAATAACTTTATTTATTTTAAAAATATCCAACAATGACTAGACCTATTGACTATGATACTAGGTGCTGGACAAGGATAGGTCATGAAGAGTAGGAGGATTCAAAGCGGTAGAAAGTGAAGAATGTCAAAGTTTTAGATATGTAGTTGCGGCGTTCGTCACACGTGTCAACGATGTGAATGGAAAATGCATATGGAGGAGCAGCGATATAGGTGTTGGTTGTGAGAACGACTATCCAACAGAATGGTCATGAGACATAATGATCTCAGATATGCAGTCAACATGAGTGATGTTGTTAAGTACGAGTACCTTTTATGTGTGGCACATAATAAGAGAGTTCTTTTTTACTTTCATGTAGATCAGTAGTTAGTTTGTGACGGCGTTGAGCGGAAGTCTAGGAAGTTGAGAGCACAAAACAAGAGCGAAGTAGAAACTGATTTTGCTAGAACATTGACTATGACGAAGAAGACACTACAACACATCACTACATCCCCAACAGATAGGTTGGAAGGGAAAACAGCGCGCCAGCAAACAGTCGGTCGGGAAAGATTGTTATCGACTGACCCCATCTGATTGGGTAAGTTCAGATGGGCAAGCCCTTCCCAGACCGACATACCTTTGCCAACTAACTATTTGACGGCTATTGGAAAACATTCTTGGTCGACAATCAATTCTTTCCCGACCGACATTTTATGCCGACAGACTGTCCGATGGTATTTTCTTGCCGACCAACTTTCCGTGGGCATTCCCGAGCCTTTCCCGACCAACTATTTGAAGGTGTTTATTTCGCCGACTGAATTGCCGCTAACACTTCCCTGCGCCTTTCCCGAGCAATTGTCTGGCACGTCATCTAAATAAGACAATATAATTGTAGGTTGAGTCATGTGGAGTGTTGGAGTAGTAACGAACTCATAATAAGATATCAGTTTCAATATAATTTGGTTCGACGCACGGTCAATTTTAAGATGATGGAGAATATTCGTCAAGGGATCTTGTCTAGCTCTACGGCTGTAATACTATACTATTCTTGGTTGAGTCTATCTTAACTGAAAAGTCCTTTTTGTTGACGGGTCATGCATTGTGCATCACAACTTCATGCGGCTTTGTTTTCTGTCGAATCGAGGGATGGTACCCCGCACGTTCCCACTAAGATTTGGTGGAATTATTTGATTGATATTTGGTTTTATCAAAACATTATAGTTGAGAATAACAAAATGAAAACTAAAACTAACATATAGGTTATAGCATTGCATTATAGCATAGTTGTAGAATATGTATTGAATATGTGTAGGTCATCCTCCAAAACAGTCGTGTTGTGGGAGTGGCCGAGGACATACTTAAGGAGGGTATCCTCAACCATGGTCATTCTTGAAGTCGGCGTGCTCCAACGTGTTCCGATGATCCCACTCCTCCCCTCCTCCTTGATGAGGTCAGTCTCCTCCTGCGGGGCCTCCTCGTTCAATCTGTCATGCCTCCTCCACTATGATCAGTGGCATCTAATCTAACCTTAGGCAAAGCAGCATGGTGAGGACCAGAAGGGGTGTACCTAGAGAAGGAAGGGGAGATGCAGAGATGGTAAGTGGATCTATGGATAGGGATTGGGAGCATTGGCCTCTTTACAACCATAGGCAACAGATGGCGGGAAATGCCACGTGTGGCCAAATGGTCATTAATTGTCTCTTTTCCTGGTGAGAGAAGCGGCTGCGGAGTTGGTATGGGCTGTTGGGAATCGTCCTCAGGATCGATCATATCAAATTACGATAAATACACGCGCATAGAAAACTGATGTCCAAAGTGTTGGGGAGCGTAGTAATTTCAAAAAAATTCTACGCACACGCAAGATCATGGTGATGCATAGCAACGAGAGGGGAGAGTGTTGTCCACGTACCCTCGTAGACCGAAAGCGGAAGCGTTAGCACAACGCGGTTGATGTAGTCGTACGTCTTCACGATCCGACCGATCAAGTACCGAATGCACGGCACCTCCGAGTTCAGCACACGTTCAGTCCGATGACGTCCCTCGAACTCCGATCCAGCCGAGTGTTAAGGGAGAGTTTCGTCAGCACGACGGCGTGGTGACGATGATGATGTTCTACCGACGCAGGGCTTCGCCTATACACCGCTACAGTATTATCGAGGTGGACTATGGTGGAGGGGGGCACCGCACACGGCTAAAAGATGAAACGATCAATTGTTGTGTCTCTGGGGTGCCCCCATGCCCCCGTATATAAAGGAGCAAGGGGGGAGGTGGCCGGCCAAGGAGGAGGGCGCGCCAAGGGGGGTTCCTTGTTGGAGTAGGAGAGAAGGAAAGAGGGGGAGAGGGAGAAGGAAAAGGGGGCTGCACCCCTTGTCCAATTCGGACCAGAGGGGGGGGTGCGCGCCTCCTTCCTTTTGGCCTCTCTCCTCTATTCCCGTATGGCCCAATAAGGCCCAATACTTCTCCCCGGCGAATTCCCGTAACTCTCCGGTACTCCGATAAATACCCGAATCACTCGGAACCTTTCCGAAGTCCGAATATAGTCGTCCAATATATCGATCTTTACGTCTCGGCCATTTCGAGACTCCTCGTAATGTCCCCGGTCTCATCCGGGACTCCGAACTACCTTCGGTACATCAAGACACATAAACTCATAATATAACCGTCATCGAACTTTAAGCGTGCGGACCCTACGGGTTCGAGAACTATGTAGACATGACCGAGACACGTCTCCGGTCAATAACCAATAGCGGAACCTGGATGTTCATATTGGCTCCCACATATTCTACGAAGATCTTTATCGGTCAGACCGCATAACAACATACGTTGTTCCCTTTGTCATCGGTATGTTACTTGCCCGAGATTCGATCGTCGGTATCTCAATACCTAGTTCAATCTCGTTACCGGCAAGTCTCTTTACTCGTTCCGTAATACATCATCCTGCAACTAACTCATTAGTTGCAATGCTTGCAAGGCTTAAGTGATGTGCATTACCGAGTGGGCCCAGAGATACCTCTCCGACAATCGGAGTGACAAATCCTAATCTCAAAATACGCCAACCCAACAAGTACCTTCGGAGACACCTGTAGAGCACCTTTATAATCACCCAGTTACGTTGTGACGTTTGGTAGCACAGAAAGTGTTCCTCCGGTAAACGGGAGTTGCATAATCTCATAGTCATAGGAACATGTATAAGTCATGAAGAAAGCAATAGCAACATACTAAACGATCGAGTGCTAAGCTAACGGAATGGGTCAAGTCAATCACATCATTCTCCCAATGATGCGACCCCGTTAATCAAATGACAACTCATGTCAATGGCTAGAAACATAACCATCTTTGATCAACGAGCTAGTCAAGTAGAGGCATACTAGTGACACTATGTTTGTCTATGTATTCACACATGTATTATGTTTCCGGTTAATACAATTCTAGCATGAATAATAAACATTTATCATGATATAAGGAAATAAATAATAACTTTATTATTGCCTCTAGGGCATATTTCCTTCACAAAGGCACGTGTTGTGCCTTGTTATTCTCTTTATTGATTTTCTGTTTTCTTGACGGTGTTACAAAAGACTCACGGCCGACCCAATGCCTAAACCTTCGTAGGACTCCTAATCCTACTAGCACTAGGACACACACGTAGACACTACAAATTCCTAAGCTAATTACTACTAGGACTCTAGAGTCGGGTCCGTACTCTAGTTGCATGTAACGTGTCTAGTTGAGGCAGAGTCTTTTGTAACACCGTGGAGAAAACAGAAAATCAATAAAGAGAAGAAGAACAACGCATGACATGTGCCTTTGGCCATCAGTTTTCTGTGCGTGTGTGTTCATCGTAATTTGATGCGATCGACCCTGAGGACGAATCCCAACAATTGGTATCGGAGCTAGGTTCAAGGTCGTTGGGTGAGCGAGGCGGTTGCGTGGAGTGACGACCAAGATCATGGCTCAAAAAAGAGGAAGTGTGTTTGTCACGTATGCGATGCTAACGAAGAGCAACTACTCGATTTGGGCAATCAAGATGAAGTCATTGATGCGCACACAAGGAGTTTGGGATGCGGTGGAGCCGGCCGTCGCTGGCAAGGTGGATGACACGATGGATCAGAAGGCGTTGACAGTTATCTATCAAAGTATCCCAGATGATGTGTCGCTGAGAAGGATACCTCACATGAGGCTCGGGAGGCGATAAAGACAAATCGTCTTGGAGATGATCGCATCAGGCAGGTGAGATTGCAAACCCTCAAATCTAAGTTTGATAGGCTCAAGATGAAAGACACTGAATCAATCGATGAGTTTGCTCTCAGGATGACAACCATTGCCAATGGGATAAGGGGACTTGAAGAAAAGTTTGATCAGAATAACTAACGTTGCCAAGAAAAAATTTCGAGTGGTTCCATCAAAGTTTCTTCAGATTGCATCTGCCATAGAACAGTTTGGTGATTTCAAGACGATGACCATGGAGGAAGTCATAGGGAGATTGAAGGTTCACGAGGAACGACTGCGGGGCTATGTTGATGATGATCAAGATGGTCAACAACTATTGCTGACAAGGTCGGAGTGGATAGCAAGGGAGCGTGAGCAAGGTCGAACTAAATCCAAGGTCCAGTGTTGGAACAGCAAGGAGTTCGGACACTTAAGGTGGGACTGTCGCAACCGGAAAAAGGAGCAGATGAAGAGGAAGGAAGTGGCGTACCAAGCCGTGATGGGAGATGTTGACGACGACCTAAGGCTGTTCTATGGATGAGAAAGGCGACAAGGTTAAGAGGCGCGTCTTTCCGGCCGGTCGACGGATTGATCTGGTGTACTATATATTCGAGCGTATAACTTTTGGGAGCGAATCAATCTAGTATAGGTACCTTGACGTGCTAGTTTCTCTCGGCCAGCAGCAGTTGACGTACGTACGATTTGGCTACTCAGGAGACGATTTGATCTACGGCAAGCTGATAATTCCAACATGGGCGTCTCATCATTAGCAAAGCGAAAAGACAAAGGAAGAGAGCGTGTGGGGTGATGAGGAGAGAGAGGTGAAACTTCCCTCCTACACAGGCAGTTGGGCTCGGAGTACTCCAAAGTAGCGTCAGCCGCCAGCCAACCTCCAAATATGGAGGCTATTACCCTGATTGGAGGGCACTTAAAAAATTGGCGATCGATATCGACATGGGAACTCTGCTAGCGTCTTTATCAACTGTTTTTGTCATAAAAGCAACTATTATGGCGATCAAACACTTCTGGCAACTCTGTTAGTGTTGCTCTAAGATATGTCAGTATAGCTCGTGCACATAAAAACAAACTGTTATTGAGAGAAGCATTGTTTCCATGGACTGAAGTGTACAAATGGCTACAACAATCAAGTTCTAATTGTACGGATTAACACATCTTCCAGCTTAGGAATGATATTGCATTCAACTAATGTCAATTAACACCGACTTTGCAACACCACACTGCCCTAACAGGATTATAACTCCCTTCAAAATATGAAGGGGCACATTCCGATCATGGGTTGTCATTAAAACTAGATTAAGCGCTAATTATCACAATGATTTCACTGATTTGGATTTTAAGAGACTAAAAATACAAAACCAATCATCTTCATCCTCCCAAAGCAATCAGGAAACAAACAATCACCCAACTCAATAGAAAAAGGAAACAAACAACCATGTGCTTCATTACAGACACACAATGATTCCCATTAAAAACTTAGGAGCAACTTGAAAGGTTCATCATTCGGCAAACAATCCGTTGATGAGGAAACAACCAAATTAGATCTTAATCAGTTCGCTCAAAAGAAAACCTTATTAGTTCATTAGCAGAAACACGTAAATCATTATTTTTTCTTCGCATGATTCTTATACTCATGAGCCTTGTCCCAACAATTTGGAGTAGACTCTCAAGTAGGAAAAAGTAGAATTAGCACTTTTTCTGAAATTCGGGAAACACGAGTTAGGGGAAATTATCATGAAGATTAGGAATAAAGCAGGATGCAGTTGATCAAAGAATAATTAAATTAGCAAACCCATAAGCACAAAAAGAAAGCATCAGCATGCACGGGACGTGTGCATAGGTGAACAAATCGGGCGGGGGGGGGGGGGGGGGGTGCTTGCTCGTTGAACATCTGAAAAGAACGCAGCAGCAAATTTTTAGGACAACGCTAACGCCCACACGTGTGGTGTGAGCCAAACCCGCCCACACACCCTATAACACACGAACCGCGCCACGTCACCGCATGCATGCATGTGAGAATTTTTTTAGATTTTCAGTTTTTAAAATGTTTTATCTCTTAAATGAAAAATCCGATTGAAGATCCGTTTTCACCATTAAATCCCTCGCGACGAGATCTTCGAAACTAGATCCCATATCAATATATTTCGACGAAATTTTTTTAAGTCAAAAGTTGCCATGTCTATTGCATATGAATTGCCATGATGTTTACACTGAAGTTGCCATGATATGTTTCAGCTATTTTCTTCTACATTTAAAAGTAAATTTTGACATTTATAAAATAGGGAATTAAGGAACTAGACTTTCCATGAACCATAAACTAAAATTGCCATGACACATGCACTTAAAATTGCCATGGTTCATACAAAAAATAATTTTTATGGTCAAAGTATTGGAGTTGCCATCATCGAAGTACTAAAATTGTCATGCTCTACAAATTGAAATTGCCACATGGCAACTTTAGTTTAAGCACTATGGCAACTACAGTGTAAACATCATGGCAACTTTTGGGCAAAAAAAAAATCCGTCGAAACATATCAACATGCGGTCTAGTTTTGAAGATCTCGTCGAGACGGATTTAATGGTGAAAACGGATTTTTAATTCGATTTTTTAATTAGGAGATAAAATATTTTTAAGCCAAAAACCCAAAAGATTCCTGCTGATGTCATATGTTCACATGTGGTAAAATGAGTGGTAAAGAAGGCGTGTGGGCGATGTACAAGATGCCACACGTGTGGGCGTTAGTTTTTTCCAATTTTTAAAAGGCCAACAGCACAATTTTGCGCTTTCAATGTGATCTTCAGCTCGACTATTACCATGTGAGGTCAGCTTTATTCCAACCAGTCCTTATTTTTAAGCCCATGGCTATGTAAAATTGTGTTGCACTCTTTTCTATCTTTAAAATCACACCATAGGTTGTGCTGTTTCAATTATGAAGGAAAAAAACTTTAGATTCTATAATCTGAACTGTATTGACTGGGATTTTTTTGGGCCATGCTGTACTGATTTTGAAAGATAGGCCTAGCAGGCTGGCACATATATTAGTTTTCCGCATATGTTGATCAGATAGAATCATAGAAGTAACCTGTGGACCAGAAACTAGAAAGAATAGTTATGAGTGCAGCTTGAAACCACCTCAAGCAATTTGAAAATGAACTTTCGCTTAACTGAAGGAAGAAATCAGTAGAAAGCAATATGTGCTTGTGAACAATTTTTGTTAAATTTCAACCTTTTTTATCATCAGAATTCATTGTGCTAAGAGGAATAAATGAGGAACGGCCAAATTAAAATGCAGCTAAAAAGTAACAACAACAGCCATGCTTAGAACTAGTAAATCATAGAACAAGAAGAAAAAAGAAGTCATATAAACTCTTGTATTTAGTCAATGTTCAGAAACTAGTATATCTGATGAATTAATAGTTCCCTCTACCAGGGGATGGCGATGGTACTGTAGACACCGAATATTGTGTTTCATTCTAGTAATGGAATAGAGAGCGGTATGAAGGTTCTTTGGCTCTAAAAACAAATATACCATTTTAGAGTACATGAAAGTGCTAATATTTTTTTACCGATCCATGCTGTGAGGAGGTGATGCCAAAAATATCTCAGAATATCATGTTGATCCTTCGGTAAAGAAAGCACTAGGTATTGCACCCTTTTTCTGGCAGCTAGTCATAGGCTTTATTAGCAGCTAAATCACTAGCCACCACATCGTATGCAAAGTCAGGTGAAGACTTCAGACTCATGCCAATACATCACACTTTGTGGCAATATCAGTATAGCTAGTGGTACACCATGCCAAGTGCATTGGTGAGAAGAGATGCATCTGTTTCGATGATGATCCGTCTGAAGCCCACTTGAGAAGCAAATTCAATAGCCCTGAGACGGACGATTGTCCCTGCATACAAAGGCTATGCATGAGTCATCTCTAGGACATAATCCACAACCTCCAGAGCTGGCATCTTTCATAATCTTCAGGAGACAAACAATTATTTACTACTAACAACTTCCGCAGTTTTGCAGTCGAAGTAAGTCAATCATCTGAACTGGGAATCAAGAACCATACAAAACCAAGAGTATGCCATGTGGAGCACACATGTAAACCTATTCGGCGCTTCTGAACAAGTGGTGCACCCTCAAAAGGGAAGTGAAGCTTCCAAACAAGATAAATGAACGTATACATTTGCTTGCATCTTCCCAACTTACAGGCTGAAAATTGCAAGCATATTGTAGTACAGACAAAGCAAGTAAACTAAAAGGTAGAATCCACACTGCTATATTTCAAGAGCGGGCATAATCCGTAAACTGAGGAGAAGTGCACTTTCAAAAACCTTGTACTGAAAAGAGTTCTAACATATTAAGCAAAGATATTAAAGATACTAAGCTCAGTCTAAACTTCTGAAACCGCGTCATCTGATGTCCAGCTACATCAGTAATTGTGATAACCTTGCTTTGCAAAAACATAGTTCAATTTAACCTAACAAAGTTAATTGGCAATCACCCCTAACCTGGCCATAAAAATCACCTAGACAAGAAATTTACAAACTGCCCTAATAACAAATCTCTACTAACAACATAAATTTTATTGTGCGTTTGTGATGAGAACCAGGTTATGCATATTCTCAATGTCCAATTAGAGGAAGGCTAGTAGGAGTCACTTAACGGACAATTCATTTGTTTACAAATGTAGTACAAGCTATGTAGAGCGCAAAAGGAGGTTTGTCTATCAACTAAACATCTTCCCAAAACAACCTTTCTGCAATTTTAACGGAGATTTCCATCAGAGGGAATAAGTTTCTTTTAACAAAGATTCCCAGCAAATATGGAAGTAGTACAAGAGACTGCAGTGCACACACTTCTTTTCTTGATATATGCAATTGAAAATAAATGTGTATGTGTGCACATCCAAACAAAACTCAGCAACAAAAGTGAGCAAAATAATGACCAGTCATCCATACACAACTCTATGCAAAATAACAAATATATTAAAAACATAAACTTCATGGTGCATATATGACGAATGCCAAGATAGCCATCTTATCCAATAAGAGTCACTTACATAAAAATTGATTCCCTTACACAGATGTCATATGTTTATGGGAAAGTGCAAAAGGAGGTTTTGTCTTTCAACCAAGCATCGTCCCAAAAACTCACAATGTCACCACAGCCATACATAACTCTTGCGAGATACATGCACTTGAACACTATATAAACCAAATGAGATAAAAAGGTACACACTGCATATCCATGCCTGCTAAATATCAAGGAAATGGCGTAAGTCCTCGGACAGTATTGGACAATGATAGACAGTCAACAAGAGTATGAGGCCGTGGCACCAAACCACTGCTATATGTGCAAGGGCGTTGTACGCTTCCATCCATGAGATGATATGCTCCAACTTCTAACCATTCTCTCTCACCATCATCATCAAAGCTCAAGTAGATTGTGTCGGCGATTATGGATCCAGAGGGGAAAACATCCAGAGACACCGAGAGAGAGCTATGCATGCCAATGAACATCGCGCGCCCTGTACTACCGCCCAAGCTCTTGACCGGAAATAGTGTGCCGTTGTCCAAATCCACTCGATACGGGTCATACAAACAATACGAATTATTCTCAGCTGTCACTCCACCCCAACGGTGCACCAGCATCAGCTCCCCACAATTGTCGACAAGGTGGAAACTATCCTCAAATTGGGAGTCATCCATGTTTTCCATCTTGGCATAAATGCTATCCATCTTGGCAGCCACCTGCAGGCGTGGTGGCTGATCTACTCTAGTTTTCAGTACCATGACGCCATTGTTGTCAACGCAGTAGAAGCGTCCCTCAAACGTTAACGCTGCCAGTGCCCCATCACCGTTGTTCTTTACCGACGTCCAGTGGTCATCGCCGGGCTTGGCCGTGGCAAGCAGGTCGAGCATGTTGAAGCAGAGCACAAATGTGGAACCATCACTGGCAACACCAGAGCCCCACGCAATGAATTCGGTGTCGAGAAGTTCATTACTCTCATCAAGTATGCCCATGTCCTTGAACTTGGAGGGCAGCAGTGTGGTGAGCGGCGGCAGCTCTGTGGGTTTTCGGGTGAGCGGGTTGAGGAGGCGGACGTGGTTGCGTTGGTGGACCAGGAGAAGGAGGCCCTCGGGGGTGACGGCCAGCAACTTATGGTCATGGAGCTCCGGGATGTCAACCTGGACGCACTCGCCTGTGGATGTGTTGAGGAAGCAGTGGCGTTCCAGCGAGGCGAGTGCCTCCCGGAGCATGGTCCACCGCCGGGGATGGAAGCGGTGGTCCAGGCCGTCGTGGGCGCTCGGGTTCACGGAGCACCGCCGCCACAGTTGGGCGGTTGGCACACGGTGTGGAAGCGGAGAAAGTCGGCCACGTCGTAGGCGAGGACGCGCTCCGCGATCAGCCCCGCCGGGCCATCGCCAAGAGCCGCCCAGTCCCTCTCCCTCCTGCATCTGGGCAAAGCGGATCAGATCGGAATCATCCTCCTCATCTTACCACAAGTGAATTGAATTTGAGTGGGAAACATACCTTGAGGAGCCGGCGAGGTGCATGTCTACTTCGCTTCGCTGGTCCGCGGGTAGGGAACAATGTTTTAAATAGCGGGCTATTGCCAAATAGCGGCGGACCTCAAAATCAGCTATAGCGGGCTATAGCAGGCTATAGCGGGCTATTTGTACATGGGACCATTTAACGGCACCCTAGTGAAAAGGCTATATAGCGGGCTATAGCGGAGCTATAGCCGGCTATTTAAAACATTGGTAGGGAAGAAGACCAACTGCGACCAGGCTGCTCCTGTCCTCACCTGACTGTGCGCCGCCGCCGCCGCCGTCGGGAGGAGTGGTGGAGGGCGAGAGGTCCGGCTCGCCGTGTCTGTGATGGATGGGCCGGGCCAATTCTCGGGGCTGGCGTGCTGCTTCTTGTCCGAATAGATAGAGATATAAAAAACGTATTACTGTTTTAAGCTATACGAAATTACGGATTACTATTTCGAATGGTTAAGATTACGACATTAACACAAAGTGAGAGAAAAACTTAGTGCTCTTTGTTGAAAAGTCGAAATTCAGTCAAAATTAGCAAGAAAAAAAATCTAGGCCGGCAGGCGCGGGAGGTGCTCATTAAGAAGAGTGATGGCGCATTCACAAGTCACAACATGGGCAAGGCGCTTCTCCTGAAGGAAAGAGCCGTGGATGTGGGAAACCGTCCATTCCGCCGCCTTGGCAGAGACGTTGGAGGTCGTGCCGCTAAGCTCCTAGTTGAGGCCGATGAGTATTTGGATCATGAGGGCGGCGTCGGTGACGTCGGTGACATCGTTGACGGGGTTGCCGATGTCATGCAGGGTTTCAGAGAGGGACTTGAGGCAGTCGCAGTAGGCCGTGATAGATATCTCACCCTGGAAGTTCATGTGGAAATCACGTTGGGCATACACCGTGAGGTACATGCGGCTGTCGAGAAAAATCACATTGATGGACGTTTACAAAGTGTATGCGGTGTATTCCCACTAGATGGCAATCTTGAGGATATCCTTGCAGATGGTGACGTTTTTCCAAGAGACAATGAAGAAATATGTCTTTGTCCAAATCACGTCGAAACGGCTGGAATGCGTGTCAATAGGGCCGTTGACGTGGTTGATGATGCGGAGCTGACGGAAGGCCGCCATGTATAGCATGCTCTAGGCGGTGTAGTTGGATTCTTCCAAACTGAGAATCATTGAGATGGGGAGCGGGGATGGTTGAGTATGGCGGTGAAGTCATGGTGGAAGGAGGGGTCGGTTGCATTGACGAGGGGGTTGTTGCCGCGGCCGGCCGAATTCGGCGATGGTGTTGGAGTGAGAATCAGCTATTATCCCGGGAAACCGGGCCTAAGCCATGAAGAACACCGACTGGAGGAGACGATGCATGGCCCGTACCCAAGGGAGTGGCCACGGCCGCCGGCAGCAACCGTGTTGGAGAACACTGCACGGGCTACGATGACGTGCTTCGTCGTGCCACCACCGCGGCGTGTGCTCTGCTGCCGGTAAGATGCGGTGAGGAGTGGATGGCGGTCGTATGGAGGGGGAGGGCTATACTGTTTTATGGTGGATTGGTGGGCTGCGCCTCATTTCTATGTTTTGCGAGAGGCAACAACCCACAGACATGGAAAAGTTGGAGATAGCATAGACCAATTGGCCATTCTCGGGCTGGGCCAGGCTAATTTTGAGCAGTAAACTGAAGCCCGACGGACCCAAAATATTTGCCGCGGGTTGCAAATTGAAGCTTGGGCCCGGTCCGAATAACATGCCCCGCCTGGGTTTTTTGGGTCGAGTTGTTGGGCCAGTTTCCCAGGTTAATTAAGGAGTTTTGTCAAGGAGGAATATGAACTCCGACACAGACAGTCGGACACCATGTAAGAGACAACAATAGCATGCAACACACGTTGTATATTGATCTATATATGAATACAAATATACTGTGTACAGGAGAGGCACATCTATCGTGGCTAACCAAGTCAAGAAAATCTAGCTTGTGGCTAAGGAATAAGAAGAGGAAGATACAATTCGCAACCGTGTGGTTAGACCGAACCAACTACCAGTACAGCCGGGAACTGTGTGAGTTGGCGGGTGAGCGGGTTGAGGAGGCAAACATGTTTGTTATTGTGGAGAAGGAAGACGACGCCATCGGCGGTTTCGCCGACCAACCCATGGTCACTGAGCTCGGGGATGACCACCCGGATGCACTCCCCAGTGGAGATGTTAAGGAAGCAGCGGTGGTTAGAAGCACCGGGCAGTTCCGGAAGCATGACCCACCACCAGGGACGGAACCGACTGTTCAGTCCGCCATGCGCGCAGGGGTCCATGGAGCACTGCCGCCATGTGCGGCACACAGCGCGAAAGTGCACGTAGTCGGTGATGTCGTAGGCAAACACACGCTCGGCGATCAACCCTACCAGCCCATCGCCAAGACTAGCCAGTTCCTCCTGCATGCGTGTTTGCACTTCTCTCCCAAGTTTGAGGAGCAACGATGAGCTCCCGGCTTGAGCAGAGGAGGAGGCAGGGCCGGCCCCTAGTGTATGGCCGGCAAGACAACGGTTAAGTGCCCAGGCCTGGAGGCCCATGATCTGGTATGCAAGTGTAGAATTAGTATAGCCCAGCAAAACTATTACGCAGAGGAAAAAATTGCTAGCACTACTTGAAGGGTCGCCACGCACGGCCGATTTGTCACTTCATCATCAATCAGATCGCTAACCCCTAAAAAAATCAATCAGATCGCTCCAGCCGCTCCGAATTTTTCTTCTGGTCGCCGCTATGCACGGCAGCCTGGTGCCGGCGATCAGGCGGCGGGGCCAAGTCAATCTCCAGTCCCCAATCGCCGGCGACGTCGTAGGCAAGAACACACTCGGCGATCAGCCCTACCGGCCCATTGCCAAGACTAGCCAGTCCCTCCTGCATGTGCGTTTGCGCGGAATTTCCTGTTTGCCACATGTTGCGGGAAAGTGTCGCCGCAACGCACAGGCAGCGATCGTTATCATGCACACTGGCCCGGCCCATTTTCTAGTTGTACAGGGAGCTTTCTGTTTTCGGTTTTGGAGCATTCTGGAGGTTTCCAGCTGGTTTTTTTTTTCCAGTTTGGGGAACCTTCTAGAAAGTTCCTGAACAGTTTTTTCTTTTTGTGTTTTTCCTTTTTATTTTTATTTTCATTGTTTCGTTTTTTCTTCTCTTTTTATTATATTTCACTTTTATTTTTCCCTTTCAAATTTTATGCATTTTTTTGAAAAATGTTCCTGTTTTTGAATTTGGTTCGGAAATTTCAAAATGTTTGGAATTTTCAAATAATTTTGATTCTTTTTCAAAAGATGCTCAAGGATTCAAAACAGTTTTGAATTTTCAAAAATTCCAAAAATGTTTGCATTTTTTAATTTTGCTCACAAATTCAATAAACGTTCGTGAATTTCAGAATATATTCATGTTTTCAATATTTGTGCACAAATTCAAAGTTTATGTTTTCATGATTTGTTCACAAATTAAAAAAATATTCTGGGGATTTAATAAAATGTTCGTGCTTTGGAAAAAATGTTCATAATTTCAAAGATGTTCGTGATTTTCAAAAAATGTTCCTGTTTTCATATTTGTTCACTAATTGAAAATATGTTCTGGTTTTGCAAAATTTTCCACAAATGCGAAAAATGTTCGGGAATTTCATAAAATATTCATGTCTTCAGAACAATGATCATAATTTCAAAAGTAAATCACAAATATAAACGCAAACATAAACATACATTGGCCTTTCAGCAGTGTAACGACATTTTGAAGATCCTTTTCGGTGCCCAAGTTCCTGGCACAGCTTGCATATATTTTTATTACCTTTTTGGGACCTTTTTGGCTTTGCATCCTTCTTCCCCTTCCCCTTTTACTACTTCCACCATTCTCAAACCATGGCTTGAATCTACTCTCTTTAAGCCTGCCGGCCTTTCTTTTTGCTAGGGGAGGACACATGGAAAATTCAATTTCCACTTCAGGCCACTGAGACTAATCTGTAAGTGTTGAAATTGAAGTTGCATATGCAGACTTGAATCTTGCCACTGAGTAATATTCATGCAAATATGAGTGCATGTTTATCTTGGGTTCAGAGGCCAAGAAAAGTATAGCATGGTCACATGGTTTCCCGGTGTGTTGCCACTCGAGGCAAGTGCGGTCATGCAACTCAGTGTTAACAACATGCCTCCTTCCAGTCTTGGTATCTCTAACTTCAACACCCCACAACGAAGATTTTTCAACAGATAAATGTGTAAGATTTCTGCTCCTGTTCACCACCTGTTGTACCACTGCAGGAAGCTTATCCCCTTGCAGACAACCACCAATCCTTCTTCTCAATTCCCACATGCGCATGATCATGATCCTGATTTGGTCAACCATGTCATGCACAAGCAAGTTCTTTAACTGCTTTATCTTGTTGTTAAAACTTTCTGCCAAGTTATTGTTGATATGATCACACTTGATGGCAGTGTTAAATCTAGAGAATGATAGGTGTCCAACCATGGACCAAACTCACTGCATGCTGATTTTATCTTATGAAGATGGTATGAATGTGTCTGTTTGGTGTAAGATCTTGCTGCTGGCCACATTCTTCCAAATTCTTGTCCTCTGAATTTTTTGATCAAATTCATCCACATATGGCCGAAGGACTCCCTCTGCTCGCAATGAGGAAAAACATTCTTCACTGCATTTTCTAGCCCTTTACATGCATATCTGTGTACTGCCAAAGTTGACACTAGCCCTATGCATCTTTTCAACTGCATCATGAACCATGTCCATGAAACCTCTGTTTCTGACTGAAACAAACCAATAGCAACAGGGAACATCCAGTTGTGTCCATCTAAATCATTCCACGCTGCCTATTGACCATTACATTTTCCAGTCAAAAAAGATGAGTCTATGCTCAAATATGGACGGCACCCTGCTTTAAGCCATCTATGCAAGAACTTGGAGAAAAGAACTCTACCATCCTCTATTACCTTAGTATCTATCTCCACAACACTATCAGGTGACCTCTTCTACACCTCTGCTTTGAAGTTAGACAGCATCCTAAAATTATTTCCCCAACCACCATATAATTCTTTCATGGCCCTCTGTTTTGCTTTCCACACTGTGGTATACTTCACCTTAATGGGGTACTGCTTTCCATGTCCACTTTAAGTTTCTTTGTTGTACTGTTCGGTTTCTTGGATAAAATTGGAGTGATATTTTCTGCAATCCAAAGCTGTGATGTCATGGTTGATACTCTCTGTGAACTTGTAATACAAGTATGTGGATTTGGGATTTGATTAACCCTGATGGTACTTCCATCAGGTTGAATTCTAGCAGATATGTACCACTTGCAAGGCATGACGCTTCCATCAAAACCTATGCACCTTGCATAAAATTTCTTTCTATCAGTCCACATAGTCTTGGCATCAAACTCATGTTTGATTGCATAAGTCTTGAAACACATCCTGAACTCCTTCATGCTTGGGAACAACTTGCCTACTTCAATAACAGGATTTTCTTTGTCATACACACTTACAAGCTCATCATTATGTGCATCATCTACATCATTTGCAGCATCTTTCATCGGCTATCCATCCACATCTTCACAAACATCTATGTTAGCATCATTAGGCAAACTCGATTCACCCCTCTCTTCCTCATCTTGATCTTCTACAGGATCTAACGGAATGCCAAAAAAATTGGCCATCTCAGTGTCAACCATCAGTTCTAGGGAAAACTTTATACTCATAATCTTAGCAGTAGCGTGTGTTAAAAAGCACGCTAGTGCTAAATAGCAGCAGCGCGTTGGTGTAAACCGCGCTACAGATACAATTTTAGCAGTAGCGCGCCTGAAGATTAAAGCGCTACTTTTAAAATTCCCACTGCTAAGCCGATAGGCTACACATAGTAGTAGCGATCTACCGCGAACAGCGCTACTGCTAGTTGGTTTGTAGCAGCGCGTTTACGCAGAAAGGCGCTACTGCTAAAGGAAATAAAATTAAATGGAAAGCAAATAGAAAAGTAAATGAAAATGAAAGAAATAGAAAAAGGAGAAAGGAAAAGAATAAAATGTAAATAAAAATAAATGAAAAAAGGGAAAAAAAGAAAGGAATAGCACTAGCGCATATCCGGAAACGCGCTATAGCTAACTTATCAGTAGCGCACGTCCCGGAACGCGCTACTGCTACTTCTGACTTAACCGCACGTTTTGTTCCTCCCCCGGCCACTTCCCCCAAATCCAAACTCCTCCGCTGTCGCCGCCGCCGTCGCCCGTCCGCCGCCGCGCGCTCTCCGTCGCTCTCCGCACACCCTCGACGCCGCCCCCGACCCCGACCTCGACGCCGTCCTCCGCCGCACGCCCGAGCCCCGACCCCAACCTCGACGCCGCCTGCCCCTCCCTCGCCGCAGGCACCCGAGGTGAGCACGCCTGCTCCTCCCCCTCCCCTACCTCTGCCTAGGGTTCTTCAAATTTTAATTGCATCAAATTAGTTAGGGTTAATCTAGGGATGGAAACGAATCGGATGTGGATCTGATGCGAATCAAATTAGTTAGGGTTCATCTAAGTGTATTAGTCAATAGCTATGTGACATGAAGTATTCAACTTGTGACATACAATAAGTAAATGATAAATAGGTTTATGAATAAACACTATTGTAATGCATAATAATTTCTAAGATTAATCATAAAACGAGTAAAATTTGACCACTTATTTGACTTTTAAGTTGGATAATTGGAATATCCGATCGAATACGAATATCGGATATTTTGGATTATCCGCTAGGACTTTCCACCCCTAGGTTCATCAAATTAGATGATAATTAGGGCAGTAGTTCCTAGGTACTAATTAGTTAGTAAGAACTAGGTACTAATTAGGTACTAGTTTATATTTATTTATAGTAAGTTTATTTTTAGTAAGAACTAGGTACTAATTAGGTACTAGTTTATATTTATTTATAGTAAGTTTATTTTTAGTAAGAACTAGTTGAATTAATAGAACTAGTTGAACATGTCACATTGTTGTTATTTTTTAGTTAAAGCAATTATTCCCGCATCGACGTCGACGATGCTTATCCCGCATCCTCATCGTCGACTCGGCGGAGGACACCTGCTTGACCAGATGGGCCATGTCTGGGACTAGGCTCCGCCGGGGTGGTACTGGGAGGCGCTACCTACCGGGGGGCGCAGCTTGGTGAGGAGCCAGCCCGTCGTTGACCTAAACCTTCTTTGGTGGCGGTCGCGTGGGCCAGTAACGGTGCAGAGGCTTGAGGACCCTGCGGAGGTGGAACGTCACCGTGTCAGCGAGGAAGACGCGCACGTCCGTCGCTACTTGTTTGCGTTGGAGCACAGGTTCTCCAATACCTGGCAGGTTCTCCAGGGATCTCACTGGAGCTATGATCCTGTGATGGTTCCTTCTCTTTGGGTGTCCACCGCCCGCGCCGATACCCGTCGTGCGCTAGGGTTTTAGTTGTATTAGTGATGTTATATGTATGATACTATTCGGGATATATTAGTGATAATATTCGATGATATACGGACGCATGAGATGATTTACTTTTGCTTATTGAATGCATGCTAATTTGAATACTTATTTATTTTACGATTTGGTTTTGCTTATTGAATGCTTATGTCAATATGAGTCCTATAAGATATTTTGAAATGTATATCTTGTGTTGCTCAAACAGGATATGTGCTTGCCCAAGTGGCCGGTCATGTTTGCAGGTTACACCTCTGAGTGGCCTATGTTTTGCCGGAGTGTTGATTCATTTTCATTCCGGCAAATTTCAGGCCCTCGATATGTCCTATTTTAGCAAAGGTCATGACGGATTTTTCCATGAATTTTGGCATGACTTGTGCCAGAATATGTAGGAAATATCGAGTGCCCCGGATTTGTGTGTTGAATATCCTGGTAGTTGCCTTCGATCGATTTTCAATTAATGTTTCAACTATGAACATAGAAAATGTCTGACGACGAAAAGGATTTCGGTATTTGTGAATACTGCGAAGACGAGCGCGGCCTGTGCGACAGAATCTTCCTAGATGATGATAGGCGCTTCAGCATCAAGATGGACGAGAACTTCGAAGTGGATACAGTAAGTCACAACGACAAGTATTTTTTTGTAATTAAGCATGACATCTGCTTCATTTGCTTCAACTTATAATTTAAATTTTTTACTGTTCTACTAGCGTATCACATGCCATGCAAGAGTTTTTGTCTTGGATAAGATAGGTTTCAGTCCTATGAAATCTACTATGGAGATAAAGAGAGTTTACTTGAAGACCGAGCATGGTTATACTTTCCATGCAAAATTATACAACGCAGACACCTACACCTATTTTGAATGCAAAACTTGGCAAGCACGATGCAAGACTTATGCATTTGAGCCTGATATGGTCATCACCTTTGATATTCGACCGGAAGATGATATTGAAGGTAATATCGACATCTGGGTCGATGTGCAGACGCCTCCAGTTATACCATTATGTGAGTTTCTCAACCATATTTATGTCTTTGATATTGTTTATTCAAAAATAGTTGACAACTAATTTCTATTGACAACTTATTTCCATTCAAGCAAACATGTCCGGCGCTTGGTAGACATGACCGTCCACTGTCCCGGGGCTGAACTAAACTGCGAGGAGATAGGTCATTATGTTTCATGGCTTGAGGATCTTCATACTGTCAAGACAAATTATTTTCCTGGACTTAAAAATCTTAGTACTCAAAACGTGCGACCAATAGTGTTCGTATTGAACTACGTCACATCTATTTAGGAAAGATGGTAAAATGTTAACTATTTGTCCTCAGTGCATCTTTTGCATACATTATTTTTTAAGCTAAACTTCATTGCTAAGTATATATATGTTAATATATGATGTTCTTCAACAGGGACTCCCGATGAATGTTGTGCCTCATTGGATCGAGACTAAAGGTCGCATGAGAATAGTTAGCTTACGGCCAAGATATCCTACAATGCACTTTAGTGCATTCATGATTTCTAAAAGCGAGGAATGCTTAATAGTGAAAGACTGGAGCAAAATTGTGAATGATCACAGAGAAGTACTAGGGGGCAGCAATCAGAAGCGCGGCCCACGATTAGGAGACAGGTTCATCTGCATGCTCCAACATGATGAAGCAGGAGTGCTAAACATGTTTTATGCTAATTTACCTGAGAGAGAGCAGCAGGGGTGATTAGCTAGCTAGAAATGAGTTATGATGATCAAATAGCTAGTGTTGGTGGTAATGACTATGATGATTATTATTAGCTAGTGTTGGTGGTGATTAGATAGCTACCGCATCTAGTGTTGGTGGTGATTAGCTAGCTAGAATGAGTTTGAAGATGATGATGTGTGCTACACTATGACTATGATGATTAAATAGCTACTGTTGATGGTAATGATTATGATGATGATTAAATAGCTTGTGTTGGCGGATTAGATTCAAGTGGAGGCAACATGTGGTGCACATCGAAAGTACTACTAGTCCAAACTAGATCAAGTTTGGATTAGTAATATACTTTTGACATGCACCACATGTTGCCTCCACGTGAACCTAATCAACCTTCATTTGACACACTGTTATGGACATATTGATATAACAACCTCATAATTGGTATTATATCAAAATTTGTATAACGGCGTATAAATACACTAAAAAAATGGAAAAAAAATACTAGTAGCGATGGACAAGAAACACGCTACTACTAGTCAGATTAGCAGTAGCGCTAGAGTAAACACGCGCTGTGGCTATATGTCTTAGCAGTAGCGTGTGCCGCACGCGCTACTGTTAAGTAATAGCTGTAGCGCCTTACTAGTAGCGCGGCTACCCGCGCTATTAATAGGCATTAAACCCACGCTACTACTAGGCTTTTCCCTAGTAGTGGTGCAATGACCAAATCAGTAGTGTCTTCTAATTGGACGGAATTCCAATCAACACAAACGACCCTTGCAGCACCATGAGAACCCTCTTCCGCATCTTGATCAGGCCCCTCTATTACTGTCACTTCACCCATACACATGGGCGTTATCTCTCTCTGTGAAGCCCAATCATCATCTACCATCTGCGAAGCCAACTTTGAGGGCACATATCCAACCTTAGAATCTGATTTCAGATCAACGAGCTCTACATGAAAGGTAGTGTGTTTGCTTGCCCAGCTATCTTGCCGATCGATTTCATCAACCATCTCTTCACCATTCTCAATTCTCACATACTCATCCTTCCAATTATCAAACTGTAACAATGTTACCTCTTGCTCTGGACCCCCAAAAATGCTTTCACCTATTTTCTCCACAACATTCCTCACGGCCCTCTCTTCATGCTCTTTATTTCCTGTGGATCAATCTCTTCAAATTCAACCTCCCATTTCATAATTGTATCTCTCTCTATGTCTCGCCCGCTACCATCAACTAGCTTTGCTTTAGATGGTCAGAATTCAACACTGAATTCGAAGGTTCGAGCAACATTGCCCCTGTTTATCAATGGCAGGCACTGTGAGGCAGCGAAAGCAGACGAGGCACACATCGCAAGGTTGAAGAGGTTGGATAGGGTGATTACCTGGTCGACATAGTCTCTCGTGGCTCCATTTTGTTCAGCCCAACACCGCCCCGTCGCCGCTCCCCAGCCCCACCCACCTCCACAATCTGGATCCCGTGGAAAATAGGGGCAAACAGAGGCTCACTTGGTCAGATCTAACTCAAGACGGAGGGGAATGGTGCCGAATACACTCACCACATGCACAGCCACGGCCGTGGACGAAAGCTCCGCCGACGCCGCCGCCGACGAGAACGAAGAAAGGGGCAGCAGCTAGAAGCAGGGGAGAAGCACGTGTTCAGTCTGGCAGGGAATCGATGCATTGCCAAGTGGGACCCACCACCAGACGCACTGATTAGTTTGACCCAATGTTTTTACCTTAACCGCAGTCCCGTTGACGACCGGACCCATGTTTTAACCACCTGGTCGTATTGGGGCTATTATTTCCATGTAAGAAGGCGCACAGGAGCTATTTCTGGGAACTACGTCGCACTCCTTCCAATTCACATGAAATGTGTCGCACATGAGCTATTGACCCGCAACTATAGTTGAGATTACAAGAAACAATATGCAATCGCTAATCGGTAATAATTTATGTGGTCCACGTCGGATTTCGTGGCTGGCTTAGAGCACCACATCCATCTTGCATGCACCCACTACTATGGAACAAGCAGAGCAGGGCCTGATGCATGACCCAAGTCACAACTCCAAATTGAGCAAGCAACTTTCAACTAGTGCCAACCAGCATCTATACAGAATAAACATCAAACGCAGAGATGTTACAAATCATATATAGCCGAATCTACTTTATTTAAATCGTAGCCATACAATCACAGACTTTTGCTTGTGTATACATGCATGCTAAACATATATAGAGAAACTCAAAGCACATACAATTGTACTAAAAATATATAACAAAAAGAGAAAATAGCTAAAGCATAACATATACAGTTAGTCTAGCCACGCAAATGCGCAGATCCCAGCGGCTTACCTTTGAGAATCTAGTCAAGGGAACTAGGTGCAGTAAATAAAACCACCTTAAAAATGTAGAGCGGGACATTTTATGTTTTGTACACCAGACATGTAATCTTGAAGTCATGTAGACATTCATATTGGAAGTCAGGGTTCATTGTTGAATCCACAATCAAAATCACTTAGACAACTCATTTTCAAACTGCACTAATAAGAAGTCTGTGATAATAATGCATAGGAATTCAGGGCAGTAAAATCAGTTCATAATTCATATAAAATCATCCTGATTATCGCTTTTATGGAAAATCGACGAATTAATAGAGCACCTCTGATCCCTAGATTTAGTTCATAGTACAAGAAATAATATGCAGTCGCAAATTGGCATTAGTTAATGGTGCGCACATTCATCTTGTTCAGCACCAACTTTTATACCACAATATGTAGTAGTTAATTTGTAAGCTCAAGCACGCTAGGCTAGTTTAGAGCAACACCTCCATCACCCAGACACGTACCATTATGTAACAAGCAGATCATGGCCTATTACATCACCTAAGTCACAACTCGAAATATAGCAAGCAGCTTTCAACTTGTGCCAACGAGCACCAATACACAATACTCATATCGAACACAGAGATATTACAACAAAAGATATATATTCCTCAGGCATCTCGTTTGTTTAAATCACAGGTTAACAATAATAGATTTTTGCTACGAAGGATTAAATAAAATTCGGGGATGTTACAGAACCAAAGCAGCAAATAAAAACACATCCACTCTTCTACTCAAGTAACCAATGTGATGGGAGGCCACTAAAGAGAATTATGAAATAACTCACAACAGGGAAAGCACCTTTGGTACACCAGCACAACAAGTTCTCGTGAAAAATCTGGCATATTTCATGGTGCTATTGTGATGCAGATTGAGGACCAGGTAAGACATCATCCCAAGGTCAGATTAGTAGAAGGCAGGAAGTAGTGACGTGCCAGAAAATCATTACATTACAAAGGTCAAATAAACCATGGTAAGCTGATTTTTTTTGTCTTTCAACAAGGCAACTTCTCAGTATCTTGCAGTGTCCGCGACCCCATCACAAAATAACCTTTATGACGTCAATGTGGACAGGCTTGGCTTTCCATAAAGGTTTTCATCGCAGGAAAAAAGTCGCTTTGCTTTTAACCATGGCCACTGAAAATAACAGTGCACAAGACTACCTACCTGGTGGCTGAATCGACTTGTCAAGAACCATCTACTCAGGCATAAATTTGCTTCCAGAATTACAAACTCATGTGTCTAGTCTAGATAGCATGTATATGACGACCTGCAGTGTAGGCACAAAGTTCGGCAAAATTCAGTTCGTATCGCATCTTCCCAATACTTTCTGTTGTGGAAGACTGAAGAACTAGTACTACAGCTCCCTGAATTTCGTTGAGATTACATGAAATAATATGCATTTGCAAATCGGTATTAATTCACGTTGTGCACAACGTATCTTGAACGGAACCAACTCCTATACCACAAAATGTACTAATTAATTGTAAGATCAAGCGTGTTAGTCTGGCTTACAACACCACCTCCATCGCGCGGATACCCATTCACCGGATGTCTTTTCATTTTAAAATCCGTCGTAGAAATCCATTGGGATGACAAATTTACAATCTGCTCTAATAAGAAATCTCTACTAAGAATGGTGAGTGATTCAGGGCCAGTAAATAGACTATCGGTACATGTTAGTCAGGAAAAATGACAGTGCACAAGACTTCTTACCTGATGGTTGAGTCCACATGCCAAGAACCATCTACTCAAGAATAAAATTGCTGCCAAAATGACAAGCTCATGAGTCGAATCTGGAACGTTTGGATGACGACTTGCAGTGTAGGCACCAAGTTCGACAAAATAAAGTTCATAACACATCTTCCTGATACTAGCTGTTATGGAAGACTCAAGAATTAATAATGCACGTCCCTGAATTTAGTAGAGAATACAAGAAATAATATGCACTCGCAAATCGGTAATAATCTATGTGGTGCACAACTGATCTTGATAAGAACTAACTTGTATACCCCGAGAAGTACTAGTTAATTTGAAAGATCAAGCACATTAGGCCGGCCTAGAGCACCACATCCATCACCCGGGCACCCAATGTTATGGAACAAGTAGAGCAGGGCCTAATTCATGACCAAAGTCACAAATCCAATACAAGCAAGCAACTTTCAACTTATGTCAACAAACACCTATACACAATACACATCAAACGCAGAGATATTACAAAGCATATATATATATATAGCTCAATCTGCTTTACTGAAATCACAGCCCAAAATACCGACTTTGCTACGAAGGAGTAAATAAATTTCAGGGACACAACTAAAGTAGCAAAGCAACAAATAAAACACATCAACTCTTCTACTCAAGCTACAAAATGTGACATGAGGCTGGCAAATAGATTTAGAAATAACTCACAACAGGCAAAACAGCTTAATTGACTACATCTAGCCAAAAAAATCCCTTTGAAAATATATATACCATGTATACATGAACGCTAAACATATATTGAGAAACTCCAAGTTCGTGCAATTGTACCAAGAATAGATAACTAACAGAGAAAAATAATTAACGCATAACATATACAGTTAGTCTCGCCGCACAAATGCGCAAGTCACCCTGCCTTTCCTTTGAGAAGCTAGACAAGGCGACTAGGTGCATGCAGTAAATAAAACCACCTTAAAATGGAGAGTGGGACATTTTAAGTTTTGCAGACCAGACGTGTAATCTTGAAGTCATGTAGACATTCATTGGAGTCAGGGTTGTCATTGTTAAATCCACTGTCAAATCACGTAAACAACACATTTTCAAACTGCACTAATAAGAAATCATCCTGATGGCGAGTGATTCAGGGCCAGTAAAATTCATTTCATAATTCATATCAAATCATCCTGATGCTCGCTGTTATGAAAGATCGAAGAATTAATACAACACCTCCCTGGATTTAGTTCATAATACAAGAAATAATATGCAGTGGGAAATTGACGTTAGTAATGGTGTGCACATTTGATCTTGGTTAGCACCAACTTTTATACCACAACATTTACAAGTTAATTTGTGAGCTCAAGCGATCTAGGCTAGCTTATTAGAGCACTACCTCCAACACCCAGACTCCCATGTTATGAAACAAGCAGATCATGGCCTAATACATGACCACTCACAACTCCAAATATAGCAAGCAACTTTCAAATTGTGCCAACAAGCACCTATACACAATACTCATCAAACACAGAGATATTACAGATATATATTGCTCAAGCAGCTGGTTTGTCTAAATCACAGGCAACAAAGGAGCAAATAAAATTCAGGGATGATGTTACAAAACCAAAGCAGCGAATAAAAACACCTCGACTCTTCTACTCAAGCGAACAAGTGTGACGGGAGGCTGGTAAATAGAATTATGAAATAACACACAACCGGCAAATCACCTTGTGTACACGAGCACGACAAATTTCCATGAGAAATCTAGCATATTTCATGGTGCTATTTGTGATCCAGATTGAGGACCAGGTAAGGCATCATCTCTAGGTCCAATTAGAAGAAGGCTGGAAGGAGTCACCTGCCAGAAAATTATTACATTACAAAGGTCAAATAAACGAGATTAAGCTCTATAAAATGTTTGTCTTTCAACAAGACAACTTCAAAAGATCTCCCAGCTTCCGCGACCCCAGCACAAAATTACCTTTATGACATCAATGCAAACAGGCTAGCTTGGCTTTCAAAATTTTCATGGAGGGAAAAATATTGCTTTGCTTTTCACCATAGCCACAAAATGTTAAATTGATTAGGCAAGTACTTGGACCATTGTAAGAGAATCCAACACACTTTTTTTCAAGACTAGATGTATATAACTATATATGCATACAAGCCTGCATGTATAGTGCACCTTCAAGTGAAACTCCGCAATAAAGTATGCAAAACACAACCAGTTATTCATTCATATACAAGTCTAGCAAACCAAATAGGATAAAAGAGTACACATTGTTTACACATGACTGCTAAACAGCAAGGAAAAAGATAGCTCCTCAAACAGTATACTTGACAGTATTGGCTAAACACAGGCAGTCAACAAGGGTATGGGGGCATGGCACCAAGCCACCCCAGCGTCTGCTAGCACGTCCCACGCATCCAAACCTGAGATGATATGATCCAATGTTTAAAAACTCCCTCTCGCCAAAGTCAAAGCTCAAGTAGATTGTGTCAGCACTAATTGAGCCGGAGGGGAAAACATCTAGAGACACCGACAAAGAGCCATCCGCGCCCATGAACACCGCACGCCCTGTGCCGCCGCCCAAGCTCTTGACTCGGAATAGCCCCTCAGTGTCCAAATCCACTCGGTATGTGTCGTACCTCTCCCTCCAAATACTACTCCCGGATGGCTGCGTCACGCTTTGACGGTGGATCAGCAATAGCTCCCCACAATTGTTCACCAGGTGCATGCAATCCTCAAATGGCCGGGCAGGCATATTCAGGTTGGCAGCTACCACCAACCGAGGTGGCTCATCTCCACCCATTTCCAACACCATGACACCCTTTACCGTAACACAATAGAAGCGGCCTGCCAGCATCACGGGTGCTGTACCCAGAGAATAACCGTCGTAGTAGACTGGCGTCCAGTGGTCGTCGCCGGGCTTGGCCGTGCCAAGCATGCCGAGCCGATTGAAGCTGAGCACCACTGTTGAATCATCACCGGCGATGCCGGAGCCCCAGGCCGTGCACTGTCTGAAGATGTCGAAAAAATAATTGAAAATGCCTATTCCGGGTAGGGGAGGTAGCAGCGTGGTGATCGGCGGGAGATCTGCAAGGAGTTGGCGGGTGAGCGGGTTGAGCAGGCGGACATCGGTGCACTGAGGCCTGTGGAGCAGAACGAGGAGGCCCTCGGCGGTGACCGCGAGCACATCGTGGTCCAGGAGCTCGGGGATGTCCACCTGGATGCACTCGCCGGTGGAGGTGTTGAGGAAGGAGCGGCGACTGGGCGCGGCGTGTTCCTCCCGGAGCATCGTCCACCGCCAGGGGTGGAACCGGCGGTCCATCACTCCGTGCGCGTGTGGATCAGCCGAGCTCTGCCGCCAGGGGCAGCACACGGCGCGGAAACGGACGTAATCAGCGACGTCGTAGGACAGGACGCGGTCGGCGATGATCCCCGCCGGCCCTGCCGCGAGGCCCGCCCAGTCCCGAGATCCGGCCATCAGATTCAGATCCGGATGCTTGCCGTACCGGCGGTGGAGGAGCAGGCAGGGCTTGCAAACCAAGAGGAGGAGTGGGGAAGGGGGGGTGGAGATCTGCGTAGTAGCAGCTGTTGTTGTGGAGATCCGCCGGCGGTGGTTCAGCGGCCAGAAGGAGGAAGCACGCAGCCGCAGCCCATCCAATCCCGCCGCCGGCAGCAGTTGCAGGTGGTGTTGTGTGTTTCAGACCGGACCGTCCCGGTCGTGAGTCGTGATTCTAGTCAAAATTGGACAGTCGTACAATTTCTTTTGGGGGATTCTTTCGTGTAGTACATGACACTGTTGATAGTACATTTTTTATTTTTTGTGACGGAGTGTACCACTGTGGTTTTTTAAGAGAAACAACATACTCCATTACTGGGAAATACGCTATGGTTCCTGAAATTTATTTGCTAGTGTAGGTCACTATTCACACTATTTTGACCGAATTTTATTCTTTTTTGAAAAGAAGTCAAAGGATGATTTCATTTTTGTGAAAAAAAATTCCACAAGTATAATAGAAGGTCAAGTTTATTTCAAAAATATTTTTACTTTTTTTACTTTTTGTTGAATTGCTAATTTATTTTTTCATATAGTGTATACACCGAGGAACCAAACGTTCCCGTCCCTCCGTTACTCATATAGTAAACATAGCTTACATGGAACACTCGCGGGAAGAGTTCAGAAACACAGCTGTCCCAACACACATTGTTGAAAGGTCCCCAAAATAACCAACAATGCACAAGGGGAGAAGAGGAAGGAGACACGACAAATCCAGGGCCGGAGAGATGCCATCATGGGCAAGCCGCTTTGAGAGCCAAGAAAACGCCGGCATAATTGAAATTTTGTGGTAGTCGGCCGAGTATCTTCCCATGCTCGCCGGTCCTTGACTCCGCTGTCTCCGTGAGACCACATCAGAGAAAACCGCTGAAACCACGAACCTAGCATTGAGCCAGCCGTCTGCCCACACAGACAGGCGTCGCACGCCGGCCGGAACACCCAAACAGGGTCTCCCACTCCCAGCGTCGTCGCAGGAGCAAACACTGACGCGACAAGGACAGTAGAAGAGAACAAAAATCACCGCTGGTGGCACCACCGTCCCCTCACCGCCACCAGCCAGGAAGACACAGCTCGCCGCCATGCATGCCGGCCGAGCAAACCCTAACCTCGCCACCCAAAAAGGATGGCAGGAATCTACTTCCTCAAGACCGCCACCAACGCTGCCGACGCAACCATGGACACGAAAGGGACGGATCCGAGTAGAAACAACTACCACGGGATGACGCCGCCACCTCTAGCACGACCACCCCGGCACACTCCTCCCACACCCTATGTACCCGAAGATCTCGGGTTCCCAGCCCATCCTACTGCCGTAGCGGCTGGCGGAGGAGATGGGAATCGTAGGAACGACGACACACAGAGTGGAAATGAGATCGCCTCTTGGCCACGCTAGTATCAGGTGTTCGCAGTGTAGCACTATTAATAGTACTATTTCTTTCAACAAGTTTCCATGGGTGTTTTTTAAGGCTTTTGTTGTTACTCGTTAGGATGTAATAATGAATAAACTGACATTTTATTGTTTATTGTATGGACTAGTTTACTTGTCCCCAACCAAATATTTGGCATTCCAGAATACAAATTCCCCATAGAACCCCGCCGGTTCCGTAATTTGGACGAGCGCACGGCTAGTAATTAAAGTGATCATCGATTAGTCGCCGATGATTGGGTGCAGAGAGTTAGGGAGAGAGAAGAGAAAGCATATGGCGCGACGGAGCTTAAGAGAGGAGAGATCGAGCAAGTGACATTCGGTGGGCCAAAATATCCACTACTATGGAAATGCCTAGCAATGTGGGCTAGACTTTCGGGGGCACCCACCATTGACCTCCCGCCATTGCTATCACCACATCAGTGACGGGAGCCAACCCATCACTTATTATATACTTACATGTGGCAGACATCCGCTTGTACTCGAGACAGTTATCTTATGACAGCCAAAAAAACCACTGCCATGTCAGCGTTTTTTGGTGCAGTTACAACATTTTTCAGTTTAGCTATAATATCAGTACCCTAAAGTCATAAATAGCACACTTCACATACACGCTTTAGTTCAGCCACTCTATAATGTTTAATACTTATACAAAATAACATAATAAGTGCATACAACACATACATGTTCAATAAAGTGCTAGCTAGTACCATACAGGTACTTATACGACATTCGGTTCACCGCTGAAACATACATAGTATGGTGACTGTGGGACATCGTACCACATTTAGATTGTGTTGCCGCCCTGGGCCTCCTCGAATTCATGAAGAAATAGTATTAACTCCTTCCTAGCTTGCGTCCCTAATTCTGTGGCAATCTGAATCCAACCTGGACCACTGAAATATGTTCTCCCTGCCTCATTGGTGACACTAAGGGTTAAGGGTATGCCATTTTTTAACAGTATCATGTCAAATTGAACTGTGCCCTCCACATCGATGGGCAGGTTGGCCACTCGCATGAACTTGGCCCTTCCCCAACAAGGGATATGCTGAGCATGATAAAAAAAACAGAAGTTAGACAATTGTGGGTGCAACTTTATATACATTACGAAACAATAAGCTATATCACTAATTGAATGAAAACATACCGCCCACTCCATAAAGTCGTCCTGAAGATCTACACAGAGTTCATTGCAAGTGAGGTGAACCTTGTGACATGCACCTAGTCTCGTGCAACCACGCCAGTGGCATGGTTGGTTCATTGCCTATGTTCATGTTATGGAATAGTTCAATAAGTTAAATTATGCAATAAGCAGTCAAACTTATGGATGGACAAAATTCTGGGCATGAGTTGTGCTAAAAATGAAAACATTGAGTGTCAGAAATGTTGTGAAAATATATGGAAATTAATCAACTTTCCTGATATTTTTGACACCCTTTTGAAGCCCTGTATGGTTTAAGCACTCGATATAAATATGTATGTGAATACTCAATACGGATGAGAGATAAATATAATAAAAGGCTATCAACTATGTAAATATATTAAACATCAACTAATATTAAAGAGTATGGATGGACGAAAAAATTGGGCATGACTTGTGATAAAAAAAATGTAAACATCGAGTGTCAGAAATTTTGCAAAATGGAAATTAATCAACGTTTGCCATAATTTCGACACCCTTTTGAAACCCTGCATAGTTTGAGTGCTCCAAGTAAATATGCATGTGAGACTCCGTATGGATAAGAGACGACTTGAATAAAAGGATACAAAATATTTACATATACGAAACATCAACCAATATTAAAGAGTATGGATCGGATTGGCAAAAAAATGTGGCATGAGTTGTGCTAAAAAAGTAAACATTGAGTGTCAAAAATTTTGCGAAACAGAAAATAATTTTGACACTCTTTTGAAGCCCTGCGTAGTTTGAGCACTCCAAATAAATATGATATGTGCTTTTGGGCCTATGGACAGCACCTGTAATCTAAATATTTCATAGATTTGATGTTAAAAAGGAAAGTACATATGTTTAGAAGCTTATGTATAACAGATGTAATTATGGAACGTATGAATTATGAAGATTGTTGCCATACACGGTTAAAATTAGTATAGGCACAATAGTCCAATTAATCCTCCAAAAATTAACCATCACACGAACAAGGGCGTAAGATGTTAAGAATTAGTTAACCTTTCTCTCATAAATCATATATGACGAAAGTCGATTTGAAGTAAGGTCCTAAGGAGGACATCACAAGTTTGTTCCTCTCTGAATGATTCAGTTTGTTAGTTTTATGAAACAGAGTTTACTTTGAAGAGGATACAACGTCATATTATTTTTTGCAAGTCAAGGACATGCAAAAGATAGATGTTTAGGGTGGTATTTACCATAATAGAACCATTTTATCATACATCTAGGTAGAAAATATGAATGTCATGTAGCGTCCTTGCTTGTTTCATTAGGTGTACACAGTCAACTACAAGTTGATGACTAGATCTGTTGACTATGATACTAAGTGCTGGACAAGGATAGGTCATGGAGAGTAGGAGGATTCAAAGCGGTAGAAAGTGAAGAATGCCAAGGTATTAGATATACAGTTGTGGTGTTCGTTGCACATGTCAACAATGTAAATGGAAAATGCATATGGAGGAGAGCAGTGATATAGGTGTTGGTTGTGAAAAGGTCTATCCAACAGAATGGTCATGATACATCATGATCTCAGATATGCAGTCAATATGAGTGATGTTGCTAAGTGTGAGTTCCTTTTGTGTGTGGCACATAATAAGAGAGATCTTTTTTACTTTCAGTTAGATCAGTAGTTAGTGTGTGACGGCGTTGAGCGGAAGTCTAGGAAGTTGAAAGAAAAAACAAAAGCGCAGTAAAAATTATTTTGCTAGAACATTGACTATGACGTAGAAGACACTACAGCACAACACTAGATCCCTGACAGATGGGTTGGAAGGGAAAATAGCGCGTTGGCAAATAGTCGATCAGGAAAGACTATTATTGACTGATCCCGTCTGTTTGGGAAAGTCCAGATGGGAAAACCCTTTCCAGGTCGACATACCTTTACCAACTGACTATTTGACAGCTATTGGAAAACACTCTTGGTCAACAATCAATTCTTTCCCGACCAACATTTTATGTCGACAGGCTATCCGACGGTATTTTCTTGCCGACCAACTTTCTGTGAGCATTCCCGAGCCTTTCCCGATCAACTGCCTGAAGGTGTTTCTTTTGCTGACTGAATTGCCGCTAACACTTCCCTGAGCCTTTCCCGACCAATTGTCTGACTTGTCATCTAGATAAGACAAAATAGTTGTAGGTTGAGTCATGTGGAGTCTTGGAGTAGCAACGAACTCATAATAAGACCTTAGTTTCAATATAATGTGGTTCGACGCACGGTCAACTTCAAGATGATGGTAAATATTCATCAAGTGATCTTGTTTAGTTCTACGGCTGTAATACTGTACTATTCTTGGTTGAGACTATCTTGACTAGAAACTCTTTTTTGTTGATGAGACATGTACAATGTTGAGGAAATCATTAACTAGTACATGCTCGCTTGGCTTGGGAGTAGCGATTAATTGGTGAATCGGCATATTAACTGGATTAATCGGTCGACCATTAATCAGTGGAATTCTGAACTGAATAGGCAAAAAAATTGTATGGAGACAATAGAACTTCAATGCTATAAAAAATCTACATTGCAAATATGAAGCAAATGGCACGGTTTTCTTTTCTCAATAGATCACGATCATGTATAAAACAAAAATCATCAACAAACATCCATGTGGGCATCGAAAATCATCAACAAACATCTATACAGCAACATTTTTTGCTGATCTCCGCCTGGGCTGCAACTCTGAGAGATGTCGGCCATGTGACAGCGACACGCGGAGGGAAGGTGGCAGCAGCCGCATGGGGCATCTGAAACGTGTCGGTTGTGGGAGGTGGCAGGTCACAAAGGAAGAGGGGAAGTAGCACGCAGAGGGAGGAGAGGAAGCGGCGACACACAAGGGGGACGAGAAGCAACGGCACACCAATGAGGACCTGGCCACGCCATCAAGGTAGGGAGTTGGTGAGAGGAGTGGGAGAGGCGGGACGAAGGCCAAACCCTAGCTATTAAGGAATGGGAGGGGTTACGGGCCAAATAATCGGGCTTTATTGTTTGCTCACCAGATAACTGGGCAGCAACGATTAATTGGCCTGTAACTGATTAATCGGTCTAACAGGCCATTTAATCGGCTTGGCAAGTTAACACAATGAATGGGTAGGATTTGAGTCGGCCACCCTACGAGTAGTGATTAGCTGGCCCATTAACTGATTAATCAGATGAATTCTTGAATAGTGGTGCTCATTATTTGGGTCATGCATTGTGCATCACAACTTCATGCTTTCCTTTCTGTGGAATCTAGGGATGGCACCCCGCACGTTCCCGCTGGAATTTGGTGGAATTATTTCATTGAGATTTGGTTTTATGCAAACATTATTGTTGAGACTAACAAAATAAAAACTAAAACTAACATATCAGTTATAGCATTGGATTGCAGTTATAGCATTGGATTATAGTATAGTTGTAGAATATTTATTGAATATGTGTAGGGCATCCTCCAAAACAACCGTGTTGTGGGAGTGGTCAAGGAGATACTTAAGGAGGGTACACTACTAGAATCAGAGAATTTTGCCATGAGCCTGTTCTTTGTCGTCGGCTAGCCGATGACAAAGAAGGCCTTTCCCGTCCGCTGACCAAAAACAGACGGCAAAGAGATGGGTGGGGTCCAGTGGAGACCAGCTATTGTAACGCCCCCCCCTTTGCCGTCCGCTAGCTGCCGGCAAAGACTCTTTGCCATCAGCTAACGGATGGCAAACAAGCGCCTAGCTAACGGCCCTAACGTCCCCTCCCCCTCCTCTCTCCATCTCCCACTCCCTCCTCTCTCCCCCCGACTGCACCCGGCCACTGCCCCGACCCCACGCCGCCCCGGCCCGCCGCCCGCCGCCACCGACGACCCACCGCTAAGCCCCCCCCCCCACCAGCCGCATGCTGCTCCCCCCCCCCATGCCCCGCCGCTCCTGCACGCCGCCCGGCGCCCCATCTGCATAAAATTCAACATAGATCTAATTATCAAATTGCATTTTCATTCAACATAGATATATTTTACATATACTAATTTTACCTATAGTCGTCGTCGTCGCTAGCGAGCAGGTCGATCACGATGGCGCCTTCGCCGTCACCACCGTCGTCGTTGTTGCTGTCTGCGACGACGTTGTCCCAGTCAACGGGGTCGTCCTCCTCCGCCGGCGCCGCCTCCTCCTCCTCCTCCGCCGGCCCCATCGCGACCTCCTCTGCCGCCATGGACCCGGCGGCGTCGATTGCGACCGCTACCTCGGCGGCTTCCCTCGTAGCCGCCACCGCTGTCGCAGCCGCCTCTGATGCCCGTAGGGCGACGTGCAACCCCGGACTGTCGTCCGGATCACCGTCCTCATGGAGGACCACTTGTTCTGGTGGCAGCTCGATGGCAGGGTGGACGGCTGGTGCGCGTGCGGGCGCCGGCGCCGGCGGGGGGGGGGGGGGGGGGTTAGTTGGCGGCGGTCAGATCTGTGACGGTGCTCCCGCGGGGCCGGGCTGGCCGGTGGCGGTCAGATCCGCGACAGCGGCCGCTCGGGCGAGTGAGTGACGTCGGCCGCTGCTAGCTGGAAGGCGGCGATCATGTCGTCGTACACCTTTCCGCGCCAGAAGTCGCGCCGGCCTTGAATGTTGTGGCCGCCGCCGATGTGGGTCTGGAGCTCCTCCACCGTCGCCCCACGGCCGAGCGTTGGATAGCCGTCCACGTTGATCTTCCACTGCCGGGGAAGACGGCAGCCCAGCGACACGAGGAGGCCGTGCCGGCACAGCTCCACTGTCTCAGGATTGCCGAGGCTGGACGGCCAGGCACTCGGGCGGTTGTCGTCGCCGCCGGCACTGCTGCTCCCGGGGTGGTAGGCCATCGCTGGCGCTGGGCTGGATTTTTCTTCGGAGGCGGGTGTGAGGTTGGGTGTGAGGGCCGGCGGCGGGGCGGGTTATTATAGCCGTCCGGGCAAGGGGAGGTGGGCGGCCGGGCCGGCAGCCGGCATTACTGCTCATTAATGTCGTTGCCTCGGGACGGGACGGGATAACGGGATGGGCGGCGAGGGTGGAAGGCGAGGCGGCCGTCGACGGGACAGGGCGTCGGGGTGGCAGAGGACACACTTTCCCACGACGCGCTTTCCCCAGGGTGACGTGCGGCGGTTTGACCGACCGTCACGCCGGGTATGTGGGTGACGTGTACGTGGTGACTTGTCGAAGCACGTTTGGCCGTCCGCTGGCTGACGGCAAAGCCTGCCGTTAGCGACCTAACGTGGCTAACGTCAGTTCTTTGTCGTCTACCTTCTTTGCCGTCCGTCACCGACGGCAAAGGGTCATTGCCGTCCGCTGTCACAAAATAGACGGCAAAGAAACTCTTTGCCAGTGTTTACAGTGCCGGACACGTTTGCCGTCCGCGGCTGTCTGTAAAGAGTTTTGCCATCAGCTTTGTGTTCCTTTGCC
Organism: Aegilops tauschii subsp. strangulata; assembly: GCF_002575655.3. Classification (NCBI taxonomy): domain Eukaryota; kingdom Viridiplantae; phylum Streptophyta; class Magnoliopsida; order Poales; family Poaceae; genus Aegilops; species Aegilops tauschii. The sequence continues at coordinate 618,757,317 of NC_053037.3, forward strand.
ATCTGCCATGGCAGACGGCAAAATAGCTGATTCCTGTAGTGGTATCCTCAACCTCGGGGTCATTCTTGAAGTCAGCGTGCTCCAACGTGTCCCGATGATCCCACTCCTCCCCTCCTCCTTGATGAGGTCAGTCTCATCCTACGTGGCCTCTGCATTCTATCTGTCATGCCTCCTCCTCTATGATCAGTGGCATCTAATCTAACGTTAGGCAAAGCAGCATGGTGAGGACCAGAAGTGGTGTACCCAGTGAAGGAAGGGGAGATGCAGATATGGTAAGTGGGTCTATGGATAGGGATGGGGAGGCGTTGGCCTCTTTATAGCCATAGGCAACGGATAGCGGGAAATGGCACGTGTGTCCAAATGGGCACGAGCCATTGGATATGTGTCAATGGTCATTAATTGGCTCTTTTCCTGGTGAGAGAAGTGGCTGTAGAATTGGTATGGGCTGTTGGGAATCGTCCTGAGGATCGATCACATCAAATTACGATGAACACGCGCGCACAGAAAATGTGTGGAAGCGTGTTTGTCACGTATCCTATGCTAACGAAGAGCAACTACTCAATTTGGGAAATCAAGATGAAGTCGTTGATGTGCACACAAGGAGTTTGGGATGCGGTGAAGCCGGCCGTTATCCTCATGGTGGACGACATGATGGATCAGATGGCGTTGACGGTTATCTATCAAAGTATCCCAGATGATGTGTTTGCCTTCATCGCTGAGAAGGAGACGTCACATGAGGCTTTGGAAGCGATAAAGACGAATGGTCTTGGAGATGATGACATCAAGCAGGCAAGATTACAAACCCTCAAATCAGAGTTTGATAGGCTCAAGATGAAAGACACTGAATCAATCGATGACTTCACTCTCAGGATGACAACCATCGCCAATGAGATAAGAGGACTTGGATAAAAGTTTGATGAGACTAATGCTGTCAAGAAAATTCTTCGAACGGTTCCATCAAAGTTTCTTGAGATAGCATCTGTCATAGAACGGTTTGGTGATAGCATTTTCATACATGATGAGACTATATTAGTATTCCCTCCATCCCAAAATAAGTGACTCGGCTTTGTACTAACTTTCCTTATTTTAGGTGGTAAACTAGACGGTTTGTGAAATCCTAGGGGGTTATGTGGACTTCTTTCCTTATCTTAGGACGGAGGGAGTAGTAAATAGATAGAGGTGGGTCGGTGTGGTTCTAATAGAAGCGGCACTTGCATTAGACAGGAGCGCCTCGTAGACGCGGCCATGGTCCCAAGCATTGCAGAATTAGATGAGAGGGCCTCCATTCCATGACAGTCAGCCCCTGTCGTCGACGTCGGGATGGCTTGGCCAGCAGGGGTGGTTCCGTGCGCTCCTCTCCCTGTCCATCTCCCATGTTTTCACCATCGCCTCATCGTAGTCGGCCTAGCAGTTGTGCTCTCTCCTCCGGCGTCCATGACCAACATGTAGTGGTTTCCCGAAAAACTATGTCACCAGCAGCGGGCCCCACATAGGTGGTGTGGTGGGCATACCAAGCCTTCATAGCAGCAAGGAATCATTAGGGAAGCTGGCCGTGGCCAGGAATTACCGCGGCGTAGTGCATCCTCCAAAACAGCTGTGTTGTGGGAGTGGTCAAGGACATACTTAATAAGGAGGGTTCAAGATGGCAACGGGGACGAAACCCACCGGATTTTGGCTTCCCAAACCCATCCCCACAAAATATTCGGAAGCCCATCACCGTCCCCGTCACCGTATGCAGGGCTAGCTTTTTGCCCGTCCCCTAAACCCATCAGGTTTTCTAAACCCATAGGGAAATCGGCATATTTAAGAAAACATAAGGACTAGAGTTCTACCGCTTAGAACTAGAACTCTATCAGTTGTGCTAAATGTTGATTCTGAGGTAACCATGCTGACCGGAGTTGGAAAAATATCACATGCTAGCAGCCTCGAAGTTGGATAGCGTGTTCCACCAACTTTCCACCAATCTAACACACTGAATTTATCTTTGGACAATGGAACTAGCTCGTCTTCCAACTAATGGTCTAGCTCAGATTTCATCCTAAAAGATGTTGGCCATTTTTGAGCAGCACGTTCATTGAAGAGTGACATAAGGAATGGAGCTTGCAAAGAGGAGTATGAGCAAGATGGTTGTCCATGATCATCATCACTCTCAAGATTGTACTCCTCGAATACGCTTATTGTAGTATTTTGACGGGGATGGCGGGTTTCGGGTTCGGGTATTGTTGAAACGGGTTTGAACCCATGAAACGTGTCAGGTTTTACACTTTACCCAACAGCAGCCCAGCGGTGCTAAAAAGATGCCCATCCCCGTCCCTTAATAGGGTAAAAACCCACGGGGACACATGTTTCAGGGCCCCATTGCCATCTTGAAGTCAGCGTGCTCCAACGTGTCCTCAACCTGGGGGTCATTCTTGAAGTCGGCGTGCTCTAACGTGTCCTGATGATCCCACTCCTCCTCCCCTCCTACTTGATGAGGTCAGTCTCCTCCTGCGTGGGCTCCTCGTTCAATCTGTCATGCCTCCTCCTCTATGATCAGTGGAATCTAATCTAACCTTAGGCAAAGCGGCATGGTGAAGACGAGAAGGGGTGTACCCAGAGAAGGAAGGGGAGATGCAGAGATGGTAAGTGGATCTATGGATAGGGATGTGGAGGTGTTGCCCTCTTTACAGCCATAGGCAACGGATGGTGGGAAATGGCACGTGCGGCCAAATGGGCACGAGCCGTTGGATATGTGGCAATGGTCGTTAATTGGCTCTTTTCCCGGTGAGAGAAGCGGCTGCGGAATTGGTATGGGTGTCTCGTCATTGGCAAGGCGAAAGGACAAAGGAAGAGAGCGTGCGGGATGATGAGGAGAGAGAGGTGAAACTTCCCTCCCACATAGGCGGTTGGGCTCAGAGTGCTCCAAACCAGTGCCAGCCAACCTCCAAATATGGAGACTAATACCCCGATTGGAGGGCACTGAAAAAAATTGGCGATTGATATCAACATGGGGACTGTGTTATTGTCTTTATGAACTATTTTTATCAGAAAAGTAATTATTATGGCGATCAGACACTTCTGACAACTCTGCTAGTGTTGCTCTAAGATATGTCAATATAGCTCGTGTACATAAAAACTAACTGTTATTGAGAGAAGCATTGTTTACAGATGGCTACAACAATCAAGTTCTAATTGTATGGATTAACACATCTTCCAGTTTAGGAATGATATTGAGTTTAACTAATGTCAATTAACACCGACTTTGCAGGGTTCGGCTCCTCTGCAGTACAGCTATTACTGTACGCGTGCTGTAGCGTCTAGCATCTGCCGTCTATTTTAATCGGATGGCTCCAACAAAGAATCGCTGGGCTCATATAAAAAAGTAAAGAAAACTAGAAGAGACCCACACGGCCACACCATTCCCCACTCTCTCTCTGTCTTATCTCTTTCGTCTAGAGAAGCTCGGCCACTGTTTTCCCCAATCCACAACACTGCTCCGGCCGAGCGAAATCCAGGTACACTGCGCTGCCCCGGCCAAATTCGCTCGCCCCGAACTGCTCTGGCGATGCCCTCCCTCTATATCCCTGCCTCTCTGCGCGCTGCTTCTTATCCATCCCCGTGCGGCCGTGCCCAATGGCTTGTACCGGCAGCTGCAAGGGATGGCCGGAGAGCGCACTGCTGCGGGAGCCGACCGAATATGCCGCTGCTGCACCGCCACATGTCTCTGGCTGCTAGTAGCAGGGAGACGACGAACTACACAAGCAGCAGAGCAACGACGAGATCGACGAGCCTGACGACAACGGCAAGCTAGAGTCTCCCCCGACGAGCTCGACGAGGAATAGGACGACGGCGATGTCTCAGAGCAGCACGGTCGACCTCGGCGCCCTCCTGCCTGGCGTAGCCGCACTAGCAAAACCCAAGGTGAATTACTTACAACTAATTTATTCATTTTTTCATCATTAGTTCGAGAACATGTGCTTGTTTGACCATCTATTAATCTTTCATGGCAATATGGTTAGTCAATAGCCAGTAGAGAGTGCATGCATGTGTGCTGAGTTTAATTACAGTTATGTTGTGACAGTGGTCACTTGCGTCTCTGTCCAATTATTCAGATCACTAGCTGAAGAATTAGTGCTTGTGCTGATGATCAAATAGTGCCACTAGCAGTCCATGTTGTATCTGATTGTACACCGTACATGGAGAGATAAAAACCTATTGTGGTTCATAGTTGTAACCATCTCACTAGAATATTTAAAAGTGATAAGTAATCAACAGATCATTGTTGTAGTAAACCGAAATTAAACTGATTGTTCTGTCTTCGGAAACTAGGAGTGAACTGAGACTAAACTGATTGCAGTGAAATAATGAACACTCAACAGGTTGGCTCCCATGTGTGCTGATTCAGATATTCCTTCTGCATAATCTGTCGATCTAGCAAGACAAAATAACACATATTCATCAACCTATCCCATGATAGTTTTGTAAGTTCCAAAGATCATCGTCTTCACTCTGCAAATTAAGGGATATATAACTGATTATATGAAGTATCATATTGCTTAACAATGAATTTATGAATTTTAGACATGGTAGGTGGAAATACCTTCAGTAAATGAGCATAGTAGCCATATTCTTGCAAACCATTTGCATTTGTTCCAGTCATTTGCTCTATAGGTGCTTGGTATTGTGCTACTGAAATGTCATTCTTTCCTCCCTATGCAAAAATAAAAACAAAACAAAACCAATGTTAGTTGAGTTGTTACTATATTACTCTATTTAATAAGTAGTCCGGTTAGACATGTGCAAGAGATTTACAGAATGATTTTGATTTTTGGGTACCGCTTTAGTTGTCTCCTTCTTCTTTTTATTTGGGTGCTGATTGTCAAGCCATGATTTCTTTCTTCTTGAATTTTTCTTTGGAATTTCCTTTTTCTTTAGGCAAGCATCCTTTAAACAATCGTCTGGTTCTTTAGATATATCTTCAGTTCTGCACGTAGTAGTACGAGCTTTCTCTTCAACTTGCTTCCTAAGATTCTTCAAAGCATCATCTACTAGTTTGATACACTCTTCTGATGTAATTGCCTGTGAAGCTATGCCAAGGAACTCGTGCATGAAAAACTTCAACTGTTGTCTATCTTCTGATCTAGGATCTTCCAAAACAATGTTTCCATGGCTGTTTTGTATAGTGCCGCTTCGCGCTTCTCGAGTCCATCGCTTCAAAATATAGTGGCCTGGAAGGTACTTAATATTCATGACATCAAGTGCTTTCAAAGCATGACTACACAATATACCAACTCTTTCAACTTGCCCACAATCGCAGAAAACTTTTTGCTCTTCATAATCAACTACAACTTTGCACTCTTCTTCATATGTGAATTCTGGGTCAAGACTTGCAATTGCAACAATATATGCATTGTGTTCTATCGATGGCTTGATGTATGCTGAGATGGCTTTCATATTCATTCTGAAAATCTTCAAATATGCGTGGTGTGTAAACCTTGCTCGCTTGTATTACCATAGGAGTCCTCATTCTGACTCTAGGTAATTTTTTCCTAGACTCATATTACTCATTTACCTCGCTATCTCTTTTCTCTTGCACAACCCTCTCTACGTGCTTGAAAAACCGAAGGATGTCAAGATCAGAGTTTAGATGGTCTTTCAAGTCACTATTCAAGCTCTCACTTAATTGTGTGCTTCTCATGCCTATAGTGTAAGCATTCCTCATGTAACATCTTGCCCATTTCTCTTTTACTTTGTAGATGCTGTCCAACCAAGTTTGTGTATCCACATTGCTTCTGATGGCATTGAAAGCTTCTACAAAGGCTTCCTCTTCCTCATACTTGTACATGCAAGCACTGAAATCAGCAAGTACATTTGGTCCCTCCTCGTCTTTTTTCTTATGAGGTAAGTGCCTGATGGCATTTTGCATTATGTGAAAAGTGCATAATCCATCATCTTTGCATCAGCCCAAAAGATATTCGCTATTTGTTCATCGCAATCTAGTTGCATATCATATTCAAATGCAGGATTCTCATTTTTTTTATCTCTAAAGTACTTAAGCATACTTCCAGCTTCACCATACATCAAGTCCCTTTGACGCCTGGTTCGCAAGTGGTTCTTGCGATCACGACATGTGTAGCCAAGGTTCAGTGGACCACCAACTTGTCGACTTGCTAACTCATGGGCTCTTTTAGGTACAATTCCTGAATCATCTGCTGTTTTAATTTCAAATGCTTGCAAGGCCGAAATCTTCCGTTGTGACGGCATCAAGTGGCTTGTCCCAGGTAATTTCAAGACATGGTTGTGTTCAACAACTAACTCATGCACCTCATAATTTTCTGCTTCTCGGTCTATAGTGATCCCATTCGAACATTGCAGCCGGTCCTTGTTTCTGCACGAGGACGCTTTGTATTATTATCCCTTTTGTCTTTTCTTCTGTAGCCTTCATTAGAACAAACATATCTTGCAGAAGTGATTACTCCATCAAGTTTGCTCTTGTTTTCATAATTTACCCTTACATCAAAACTAGTATGACCTCCATAACATGTCCAAAAGTTCCAAGCCTCTTTTGTGGAATTAAACTTCATACCAATCTGAGGCATCCAACTAGGAACCACATTTGTCCTGCACAAATTAAGCATAACTTATTTGTTTCTCTGCTTACACTACAATCATAAGATGACATGGCCTAATAAGAATTGAATAAAATTATTGGTACCTGTTAGAACCTTCGTTGGTGGAGTTAATCATATTCTCCATTACACTTTGTGTTTTTTCTTTTATAATCTATGATAGCAAACTCAGTCCATGAGATCTTTGTTGCTGCCAACATGAATACAATTGAAACATGTGTCATATACTTTGAGATTGACGTCTTTATTTTTGTTGCTACCATGTACTCCCTCCGTTCCAAATTACTCCCGCGACAAGTAATTCGGAACGGAGGGAGTACATCACAGGCACCTGTATATCATCTACAACTCAATATATCTTGTTCTTGTCCTAGCTACAAGGAGGACGATCAGGACAAAAGTAAGATAGAAGGGAAATCATCTACAACAGGCACACACCAACGTACCTTGGTCTTGTTCTCGCTAGAGAGGACGTGTGGGAGGAACAAGGGAGACAAGCAGGAGGAGGCGCCGAGGAAATTGTCAACACGTTCTGATTGGCCACAACGTTAGTTCAGCAGAAGCGAGATCTCTACAACACGTTCAGATCAGCATACCTTGGTCTCATTTTTTCTCCGAGGAGGACCATCAGGAGGAAGACGACGCGTGGGAGGATTTTGGCGCCAAGAAACTATCAGCTCGCTCTATTTGGCGCCAGCGTTTATGTGTTTGGCGGCAATTGTACAACCGTGGGAGATTTTCCTCCGGACTAATAGGGATTTTTGTTCTAATTATTCATAGAATTAAGAGGGGAGAAAGGAGAGCCATCTGATTAAAATAGACGGCAGATGCTAGACGCTACAGCACGTGTACAGTAATAACTGTACTGCAGAGGAACCGAACCCCTTTGCAACATGACACTGGCCTAACAGGATTATAACCCCGTTCAGAAAAAAGGGGGGCAGATTCCGATCATGGGTTGTCATCAAAACTAGATTAAGCACTAAGTATGACAATGATTGCACTGATTTGACTTTTATGAGGATAAACTACAAAACTTAGGAGCAACTTGAAAGGTTCATCATTCGAAAAATAATCCGTTGATGAGGAAACAACCAAATTAGATCTTAATCAGTTCGCTCAAAAGAAAACCTTATTAGTTCATTAGCAGACACGTAAATCTTCGTTTTTTCTTCGCATGATTCTTATACTCATGAGCCTCGTTCCAACAATTTGGAGTAGACTCTCAAGTAGGGAAAAGTAGAATTAGCACTTTTTCTGAAATTCAGGAAACACGAGTTCGGGGAAATTATCATGAAGATTAGGAATAAAGCAGGATGCAGTTGACCAAAGAATAATTAAAGCAACAAACCCATAACCACAAAAGGAAAGCATCAGCATGCTCGTTGAACATCTGAAAAGAACGCACCAGCAATTCTTTAAAAGGCCAACAGCACTATTTTGCGCTTTCAATGTCATCTTCAGCTCGACTATTACCATGTGAAGTCTGCTTTAGTCCAACCTATCCTTATTTTTAAGCCCATGGCTATGTAAATTTGTGTTGCACTCTTTTCTATATTTAAAATCACACCATAGGCTGTGCTGTTTCAATTATGAACAAAAAAAAAACTTTATATTCTATAATCTGAACTGTATTGACTGGGATTTTTTTTTGGGCCATGCTCTACTGATTTTAACTGATAGGCCTAGCAGCCAGGCACATATATTAGTTTTCCACATATGCTGATCAGATAGAATCATAGAATTAACCTGTGGACCAGAAACTAAAAAGGATATTTATGAGAATGAACTTTCGCTTAACTGAAGGAAGAAATCAGTAGAAAGCAATATGTGCTTGTGAACAATTTTTGTTGAATTTCAACCTTTTTTGTCATCAGAATTCATTGTGCTAAGAGGAATAAATGAGGAACGGCCAAATTAAATTGCAGCTAAACAACAACAACAACAACAACAACAACAACAACAACAACAACAACAACAACACCAACAACAACAACAACAACAACAACAACAACAACAACAACAACAACAACAACAACAACAACAACAACAACAACAACAACAACAACAACAACAACAACAACAACAACAACAACAACAACACCAACAACAACAACAACAACAACAACAACAACACCAACAACAACACCAACAACAACAACAACAACAACAACAACAACAACAACAACAACAACAACAACAACAACAACAACAACAACAACAACAACAACAACAACAACAACAACAAAAATCATAGAACAAGAAGAAAAAAAAGGCATATAAACTCTTGTATTTACTCAATGCTCAGAAACTAGTATATCAGATGAATTAATAGTTCCCTCTACCAGGGGCTGCCGATGGTACTGTGGACACCGAATATTGTGTTTCATTCTAGTAATGGAATAGACAGCGGTATGAAGGTTCTTTTGCTCTAAAAACAAATTTACCTTGTTAGAGTACATGACAGTGCTAATATTTTTTTACCGATCCATGCTGTGAGGAGGTGATGCTAAAAATATCCTAGAATATCATGTTGATCCTTGGTAAAGAAAGCACTAGGTCTTGCACCCTTTTTCTGACAGCTAGTCATAGGCTTTATTAGCAGCTAAATCACTAGCCACCACATCGGATGCAAAGTCAGGTGCAGACTTCAGACTCATGCCAATACATGCAGACACTTTGGGTCAGTATCAGTATAGCTAGTGGTGCACCATGCCAAGCAATGTCCAAAGGCATTGGTGAGAAGAGATGCATCTGTTTCGATGATGATCCGTCTGCAGCCCACTTGAGAAGCAAATTCAATAGCCCTGAGACGGACGATTGTCCCTGCATACAAAGGCTATGCATGAGTCATCTCTAGCACAGTATCCACAACCTCAAGAGCTGGCATCTTGCATAATCTTCAGGAGACAAACAATTATTTACTACTAACAACTTCCGCAGTTTTGAAGTCGAAGTAAGTCAATCATCTGAACAGGGAATCAAGAACCATACAAAACCAAGAGTATGCCATGTGGAGCACACATGTAAACCTATTCGGCTTCTGAACAAGTGGTGCACCCTCAAAAGGGAAGTGAAGCTTCCAAACAAGATAAATGAAACTATACCTTTGCTTGCATTTTCCCAACTTACAGGCTGAAAATTGCAAGCATATTGTAGTACATACAAAGAAAGTAAACTAAAAGGTAGAATCCACACTGCTCTGTTTCAAGAGCGGCCATAATCCGTAAACTGAGGAATTGCACATTAAAAAACTTTGTACTGAAAAGAGTTCCAAAATATTAAGCACAGATGTAAAAGAAACTAAGCTCAGTCTAAACTTCTGAAACCGCATGATCTGATGTCCAGTTACATCAGTAATTGTGATAACCTTGCTTTGCAAAAAAAACATAGTTCAGTTTAACGTAACAAAGTTAATTGACAATCACCCCTAACCTGGCCATAAAAATCACCTAGACAAGAAATTTACAAACTGCCCTAATAACAAATCTCTACTAACAACATAAACTTTATGGTGCGTTTGTGATGAGAACTAGGTTACACATCTTCTCAACGTCCAATTAGAAGAAGGCTGGAAGGAGTCACTTACCGGAAAATTCATTTGTTTACAAATGTAGTACAAAACTACGTAGAGCGCAAAAGGAGGTTTGTCTATCAACTAAACATTTCCAAAAACAACCTTTCTGCCTTTTTAACAGAGATTTCCATCAGAGGGAATAAGTTGCTTTTAAAAAAGATTTCCATCAAATATGGAAGTAGTACAAGAGACTGCAATGCATACACTTCTTTTCTTGATATATGCAATTGCATACAAATGTGCATGTCTGCACATCCCAACAAAACTCAGCAACAAAAGTGAGCAAAATTATGAACAGTCATCCATACATAACTCTATGCAAAATAACAAATCTCTATATTAAAAACATAAACTTCATGGTGCATATATGATGAATGCCAAGATAGCCATCTTCTCCAACAAGAAGGTGGAAAGGAGTCACTTACATAAAAATTGATTCCCTTACAGATGTCGTATGTTTATGGTAAAGTGCAAAAGGAGGTTTTGTCTTTCAACCAAGCATCGTCCCAAAAACTCACAATGTCACCACAGCCATACATAATTCTTGCTAGATACACCCACTCAAACACTATGTAAACCAAATGACATAAAAGGGTACGCATTGCATATCCATGCCTGCTAAATATCAAGGAAATGGCGTAAGTCCTCGGACAGTATTCGACAAAGATAGACAGTCAACAAGAGTATGAGGCCGTGGCACCAAACCACTGCTATATGTGCAAGGGCGTTGTATGCTTCCATCCGTGAGATGATATGCTCCAACTTCTAACCATTCTCTCTCACCAACATCATCAAAGCTCAAGTAGATTGTGTCGGCGATTATTGATCCAGAGGGGAAAACATCCAGAGACACCGAGAGAGAGCTATGCATACCAATGAACACCACGCACCCTGCACTACCGCCCAAGCTCTTGACCGGAAATAGTGTGCCGTTGTCCAAATCCACTCGATACGGGTCATAAAAACAACACGATTTATTCTCGGCTGTCACTCCACCCCAACGGTGCACCAGCATCAGCTCCCCACAATTGTCGACAAGGTGGAAATTATCCTCAAATTCCGAGTCATCCATGTTTTCCATCTTGGCATAAATGCTATCCATCTTGGCAGCCACCTCCAGGCGTGGTGGGTGATCTGCTCCAGTTTCAAGTACCATGACACCATTGTTGTCAACGCAGTAGAAGCGTCCCTCAAACATTAAGGCTGCCAGTGCCCCATCACCGTTGTCCTTTACCGACGTCCAGTGGTCGTCGCCGGGCTTGGCCGTGGCAAGCAGGTCAAGCATGTTGAAGCAGAGGACAAATGTGGAACCATCACTGGCAACACCAGAGCCCCACGCAATGAATTCGGTGTCGAAAAGTTCATTACTCTCGTCAAGTATGCCCATGTCCTTGAACTTGGAGGGCAGCAGTGAGGTGAGCGGCGGCAACTCTGTGAGTTGTCGGGTGAGCGGGTTGAGGAGGCGGACGTGGTTGCGTTGGTGGACCAGGAGAAGGAGGCCCTCGGGGGTGACGGCCAGCAACTTATGGTCATGGAGCTCCGGGATGTCGACCTGGACGCACTCGGCGGTGGATGTGTTGAGGAAGCAGCGGCGTTCCGGCGCGGCGAGTTCCTCCCGGAGCATGATCCACCGCCGGGGATGGAAGCGGCGGTCCAGGCCGTCGTGCGCGTGCGGGTCCACGGAGCACCGCCGCCACGGGCGGCACACGGCGTGGAAGCGGAGAAAGTCGGCGACGTCGTAGGCGAGGACGCGCTCCGCGATCAGCCCGCCGGCCCATCGCCAAGAGCCGCCCAGTCCCTCTCCCTCCTGCATCTGGGCAAAGCGGATCAGATCGGAATCATCATCCTCATCTTACCAGAAGTGAATTGAATTTGAGTGGGAAACAGACCTCGAGGAGCCGGCGAGGTCCATGTCTACTTCTCTACGCTGGTCCACGGGTAGGGAAGAAGACCAACTGCAACCAGGCTGCTCCTGTCCCCGCCTGAATGTGCGCCGCCGCCGCCGTCGGGAGGAGTGGTGGAGGGCGAGAGGTCCGGCTCGCCGTGTTTGTGATGGATGGGCCGGGCCAGTTCTCGGGACTGGCCTATTGCTTGTGGTCCGATAGAGAGCTAAAAAACGTAGTACTGTTTTAAGCTATACGAAATTACGGATTACTATTTCCAAAAGGCGAGTACTGGGCGCCGGCGCACCGGCCCAAAATTTCGGCCGGTCGGCCACCCACCGTCCGATTGGCCCGCATCTGGCCGTTAGATCAAGTCAACACGACCCCCTTCCACCTCATCCTTCTTCCTCGACTCTCCTCTGCATCATCATCGCGCGTGATGTCCGCCTTGCCGCGAGCACCCGTCCAACCGTCCTGCAGCGCTCGAGTCCCCACCCCCTGACCGCATCTCCGCCACGTTGTCGCGGCACAGCTTGCTTGCCACCCCTCGCCGCATGGCCGCCGGAGTTACATCATGACTTCCGTTGGACCCTCCAGACTGCCTTCCATTGACGATTGCAGCTCTCGCACCGCTGGTTCGAGCATACGGTCACCGTGGTTGCAGCGTCCCATTGTCACGGCCACCGCCGTCCCTCGCTCGTCGTCGTAGGCATGCATCACCGTGTGCTGGCAAAATAACATAATCAACAAAAAAATCTGGTTCATCGCTGGTGGCAGCAAAAATAATCGCGGGTGCTAGCAAAACAAAATCACGGTTCCAGCAAAAAACAAGAACACTTCGCTGTTCGCCGTCGCAGCAAAAAAATACCCGCAAAACAAATGGGTCACCGTCTTCCTTGATTGTAGCTCCGTCCACTATCATTGAAGCTCCCGAAAAAGCTGGTTCCAGCAATTAGCGCCGCCGATTCCAGCAAAAAAGAGCACCACCAGTCGCCGGTCGTAGCAGTTGCCCCCGGTAGTAGCAAAAATTCTTGCCGGTTCCAGCAATTATTTTTGCCGGTCCCAGCAAAATGATTTCGACACCATCTGGTTCCAGCGTCGGTCCATGGTGGTTGTAGCTTTTTTGCCATGTGGTTCCAACAAAAACTATCTCCGGTTGCAGCACCGGATCCCCCCGTCTTCACCTCCGGCAGCTGCTGGTTGTAGCAACCATGGCTACTGGTTCCAGCATCGCTGGACTCCCATTGCAGCATCACCGGAGGAGAGGACGGCGAGAGAGACAGAGAAGAGGAGGGGATAGCTCAGGCAAAGCAGAGGAAGAAGAGAAGCGTGTGTGGATGAGAACGATCTGCGAGAGGAGATAAGGTAGAGAAAGAGCGGTTTGCGGGCCCACAAGAAAAGCGGCGATGTGTCGTTCGTCTGGAGACCTACAGTCTATTTTGATCAAACGCACGCTGCGGGACCGGCCGAACGCTCGGCCGGTCGACTGTACGCAAACATTTCCCTTTCGAAAAACATAGTGTGAGAAATGTCGATGGCGCATAGTAGTGAGAGAAAAACATAGTGCTCTTTGTAGAAAAGTCCAAATTCAGTCAAAATAAGGAAAATAGCAAGAAGAAAATTCTGGGCCGGCAGGCGCGGGAGCGTGCTCATTAAGAAGAGTGATGGCGCATTCACAAGTCACAACGTGGGCAAGGCGCTTCTCCTGAAGGAAAGAGCCGCGGATGTGGGAAACCGTCCATTCCGCCGCCTTGGCAGAGACGCTGGAGGTTCTGCCGCTGAGCTCCTAGTTGAGGCCGGTGAGCGTATGGATCATCAGGGCAACGTCGGTGACTTCATTGACGGGGTTGCCGATGTCATGCAGGGTTTCAGAGAGGGATTTGAGGCGGCCGCGGTAGGAAATTCTTGTGGAAATCCTGTTGAGCATACACCGTGAGGTACTTGCGGCTGTGGAGGAAGATCACATTGATGGACGTTTACAAGGTGTATGCCGTATGTTCCCACTAGATGACAATCTTGAGGATCTCCTTGCAGATGGCGACGTTTTTCCAAGAGACAGTGAAGAAATATGTCTTTGTCCAAATCAGGTCGAAACGGCTGGAATGCGTGTCAATAGGGGGTTTGTTGCCGCGGCCGGCCGAATCGGCGATGGTGTTGGAACCTGGGAAACCAGGCCTAAGACACGAAGAACACCGACAGGAGGAGACGATGCATGGCCCGTACCCAAGGGAGTAGCCACGGCCGATGGCAGCAACCATGTTGGAGAACACTACGCGGGCTACGACTGCGTGCTTCATCGTGCCACCACCGTGGCATGTGCTCTGCTGCCGGTAAGATGCGGTAAGGAGTGGTTGGCGGTCGTATGAAGGGGGAGACAAGTTTTTCTTTTTTGAGGGGGACAAGTGATGGCTAGGGTAGTAGGATTACGTAATTGGGGTAGTGATATACTGTTGTGGTGGATTGCTAGGCTGGGCCTCATTTCTATGCTTGGCGAGAGGCCACAGCCCACAGACGTAGAGAAGTTGGAGATAGCATATAGAACAATTAATTGGCCATTCTCGGCCTGGGCCAGGCTAATTTTGAGCGGTAAACTAAAGCCCGACGGATCGAAAGTTGCTGCCGGTTGCAAATTGAAGCTTGGGCCCGGTCCAAATAACATGCCCCGCCTGGGTTTTTTGGGTCGAGTTGTTAGGCCGGTTGCCTAGGTTAAGGAGCTCTTTCGAGGAAAATATGAACTCAGACACACAGACACCATGTAAGAGATTCTTGAAGAAAAAGACACCATGTAAGAGACAAGGAAAGCACCCAACACACGTTGTATATTGATCTCATATATGAATACAAATATACTGTGTACAGGAGAGGCACGTCTATCGTGGCTAACCAAGTCCAGAAAATCTAGCTTGTGGGCTTGTGGCTAAGGAATAGGAAGAGCAAGTTACAATGCGCAACCGTGTGGTTAGACCGAACCAACTAACAGTACAGCCGGAAACTCTGTGAGTTGGCGGGTGAGTGGGTTGAGGAGGCAAACATGTTTTTTTTTTTTTTTTTGAGAGAGAGGGGCAAACATGTTTGTTGTTGTGGAGAAGGAAGAGGACGCCATCGGCGGTTTCGCCGACCAACCCATGGTCACTAAGCTCGGGGATGTTCACCCGGATGCACTCCCCACTGGAGGAGGAAGCGGCGGCGGTTAGAAGCAGCGGGCAGTTCCGGAAGCATGACCGACCGTCAGGGATAGAACCGACTGTCCAGTCCGCCATGCGCGTAGGGTCCACGGAGCACCGCCGCCATGGGCGGCACACGACGCGAAAGCGCATGTAGTCGGTGATGTCGTAGGCAAGAACACGCTCAGCGATCAACCCTACCGGCCCATCGCCAAGACTAGCCAGTCCCCAAGTTTGAGGAGCAACGATGAGGTCTCCTGGCCTGAGCAGAGGGGAGGAGGCAGGGCCGGCCCGTATGGCTGGCGAGACGGTCGACTGCCCAGGCCTGGGGCCCATGATCTGGTATGCGGGGGTAGAACTAGTATAGCCCAGCAACACTATTACCCAGAGAAAAAAAATTGCTAGCGCTAGTTGAAGGGTTGCCACGCACAGGCCGCTTCGTCTCTTCGTCATCAATCAGATCGCTAACCCCTAAAAAAATCAATCAGATCGCTCCGGCCTCTCGGAATTCTTCTTCTCGTCGCCGCAACACACGGCAGCCTGGTGCCGGCGACCAGGCGGCGGGGGCCAAGTCAATCTCCAGTCCCCAAACGCCGGCGACGTCGTAGGCAAGAACACACTCGGAAATTTGTTCCCGGTTTTGAAAATTGTTCTTGTCTTGAAGTTTTTTCCTTCTTTTGCGAAAAATGTTTGAGATTCCCCAAAAATGTTCATGTTTTCACTAAATGTTTGAGTTTTAATTTTGTTTAACAGATTTCAAAAATGTTCGTTATTCAAAAAACATGTACTTTTGCCAAAAATGAAATCAGGTTCGAAATTTCGAAAAAAACAAACCATGGCTTATCATTATTTAAACTGGGTTGTTATAATTATTTAAACTCGATGGAGGTCATGTGTTCTACCCTTCCAGTTCACATACTGTTTTTTGATTTGTTTTTTAAGTTTTGTCCCTGTCGCTCGTTTCTTTAAGCGTCAGGCTGCAAATCTTTCGCTGGAGTGTGCTGGTTGCGGTGGTAACAGCTCGGCTGGATGTGCAGGTGGTCGCGGGTTTGAGTCGAAGACCACGCTTTTGCTTTGTTAGCTACCGCCAATGGGGAGGCCCTCAAATCGATCGTACCGTTCCCCCGCGTCGCCAGCGCTCGGGGCGACTCGGGGGCGATTCCTCCAACCCTAGCGCGCCGCCACCAGGCCATCACATCTCCTGCGCCGCCGCCGGAGGACGCTGCCGGGCGAAGCCTGCGTGGCCGACGGCGGCGGCGGGGCTTCTCCTCGTGGCTCCCCTACGTCCGTGGGCGGCGGCTCTCAGCGGGATCTGGCGGTGCTCCGGAAGCGCGTGTGCCTCGGCGTCCAGATGCGCGGCAGCGGAGCTCGGCAAAGGGTGGTGGAGGGGCGCGGTTGCTGGTGCAGATGTGTGCCATATGCGGCCGTGTCGGACGCGGCCGGCGGGACGAGCGCTGGCCAGGACGATGGCGCGTGTGTTGGGCATTGTCTGATGGGCGTGTGCTATGTCCTTTGGTGGCGCTTGGGAATGAGTCGTCGGACCTTGCTCGGGTGACCTCGCCTACTCTCGTCGGCGCGCTGGACAAGATGACTGCGTTCTTGGTGATTGATGTGATGGGGAGGGCTTGAGGGGAGCCGGGGAAACCCTGTCTCGGCTTCGTGCGAGCGGCAACGACGACGCCTTGTCGAAGGCGTCGCTACATTGCTTCCCTCCTCCCCTCATGGTCTTTGCTCCGGAGAAATCCTTGCTCCCCTCGTGGGACAGACAATGGCGGCGATTTCCTCGTCACTGACCTTCTTGGATGCATTGTCTTGGAGCTGACTCGATTGCCGGATCAAGCGGTAGCTTGTTCAGCCTTGCTTCGGAGTGAGATCTATGGACAGTGGCTTGATGCAGAGGGCATGGATGTGCAGCGGCGGCGGTGAATTTCTGGTTGGGCTGATAGTCTTTGTGTGAGATGACGGTAGCCATGATCTCATCTGCAAGTGTGCGGGCAACAGCGTCTGCCTGCTGCATCATGGTATGGCGGTTTACCCCCCAGGTGCATAGGCGAAGACATGGTCCTACACTGCTAGGTGATGGCCAAGATGGGATCGGAAATCTTGGATCTTCAGATCGGGCAGCAACGACGAGTTTGTTTTGCTGCATGATTCTGCCGCCAAGGACGAGGACGACGAAGCATGAGGATGGCGCGAAGCTATTGGAGCGTCCTGATTTGGGATTTGATGGTGTGGGTGACCATCCTCCCTTCGATGGCGACCTACATTGTTTGGAGTTCTTGGTGACGACTGGCTCTTGTCGTGGCTTGACTGTCTGCTGTGCGAGCATGGGCTTTATTTGCGTGGCACCTCCCGTCATGACCATGCTATGTATGTAGCTGCTGAAATCGTGGAAAGTGGTGGCGACATCATTGCTGATGTCAAAAGATGATTGATGCAGATATGATTGCTGTTGTAGATTGTCGATCACTGATTTGATTGCTTCAGAGTTTTTTTTTCTTTTCTTTTTAGTCCACTAAGGCATAGCTTCGGTCATGTTTGACTTTGCTAGTTGCCGGTGTGATTTTCATGTGTGTACGTTGGTGTTGGTTGTGTGCATCCTAACTATGTAGAGGCCGGGTGTGGGCTCATTGTGTTTGTATTCACTTGATGCTTCATTTTGAGTTAATAAAATCCACTCTTTATCAAAAAAGCTACCGCCAATGGGCCGGCCCAGGTCAGCTAACCCCTATGTGAATCCACGACTAGTTGCCGCAGTAAGCGGCGTATACGAGGTCTCCGTGTGCGCTTCTCTCCCAAGTTTGAGTAGCAACGATGAGGTCTCCCGGCCTGAGTAGAGGAGGAGGCAGTGTCAGCCCTAGTGTATGGCCGGCGAGGCAACGGTCAAGAGCCCAGGCCTGGGGGGCCATGATCTGGTACACAGAGAAAAAAATTGCTAGCACTAGTTGAAGGGGCGCCAGCATGGCAGCTTCATCTCTTCGTCATCAATCAGATCGGTAACCCCTAAAAAATCAACCAGATCGCTCTGGCCGCTCGGAATTCTTCTTCTCTCGCAGCTGCGCGCGGCAGCCTGGTGCCGGCGATCCGGCAGCGGGGGCCTAGTCAAACTCCAGTCCCCAATCACGGCAAGGCGCTGCTGCGGTGTTTTGTTTCCATCGTCCACGACACGTCAAACTCCAGTCCCCAATCAAGGCAAGCCCATCACCGTCGATACCGTGGCGGCAATGGCCGTGGTGGAGAAGTCGGCAGGATCGTCTTCAGACTCTGGTAGTGATTGTGTCGGCTCCTTTCTATTGAATCATGTCAATTCGTATGGATTTTGAGATTTATTCCCTTACTTGCTTCATGTGCAAAAAAATGTAGTCCGTTCATTGTAGAAAATTCCAACTTAGATCAGGATCAAAGTGGACACAAAATGATGTGTCTGTATGTGCAGATTATAGCAAGTAATACACTGATTCTTCGCGTCAACGGGTTTCTCATATTGCTTATGACATTAAACACATTATCCATGTTATTTCTAGGCTTAGAAGATGGTTTTAATGCTTCATCAAAGAGCAAAAGATCTTATCAAGAATGACATGTATAAGGAGCCACTGGATGTATAATGGCCGAGTTATGCTTCCTTGTTGCGATTGCTTTTGTCCAACTGTAAGAAGTATGTGCATCATTTAAATAACTACTAGTATGTATTAACAAAAACAATGTGAGGTTTGTAAATGTCCCAAGAGAGGTTAGGTTTGGCAAATTCACACATTGAGAAAAATTGTTGAATAAGATTGATACTGATATCATTATCAGCGACTTTGCATATAGGATATTAAAAGAAAATTTTAGGGTAAAATATAATGGCCCTAGGTTCTTGTTTCTTCGGGGACCCCCAAAATCTCAGGACTGGCCCTGGGAGGAGGAAGAGGTGTGATATTGCTTGGCTGAACGGCATGGGATCGGGCGCTGGCGGCTTCCATCCTTCATTGTACAACGCCACGAAGTGGACGATGGCCGGGTCGATCGATCAAGTTGTTGTTGTTTTGTGTCCAGCAGCCCCCGTGGTTGTTGTATATGGTGGACTGATCCGACTTCGACTACGATTCTTTGCTTATCCTCCCTATTACCCTCGACAGGCCAGAGGATTGGAACTCACCTAGCGTCCCACCCAAGCTTTTGGTTACCGCTTAAAATTTCGAGTTACCGTGTGCGGTTACTGGAAAAAAATTCAGTGTCTACATTGCCAAATATAAACAATATAAAATTATGTTTGTGGTGCATCTAATGCTATCGCTTTTGTATTCTAGATGTTGATAGTTTTTGTAAAACAGTTAGCCAAATTTTATAGAGTTTGACTTAGGATAAAATCTATATGTACTACTCCCTGCGTTCCATAATATGCGATGTACTCATATATTGGTTGTAAAACATCCTAAATGGTGGTAGTACATACGTAGGAGTCAAGTTAACCCGTCACCCTACAAAAAATAGACGATAAACAAAAAGCACGTCATCATTGAAAAAACAGTTGATAAGCAAGCACACTATCATTTAAAAACATGTCGATGAGTAGACTTTATTACGTAACTCCATGCACGAAAGACGCGGTATGATTGGATTGCCTTATCTCCAACAATAGTCAGGAGTCAGACCCTTAGATGTCTGTCCATGTTAACGAGTTTACATCCCAGAGTTCAGCCCCAACCAGAAGAGGGATAACAACTTTCGTGACTATGTGAATGAGTGGGTGGTTGAAATTCACACCACATGAGAAATGGGAAGATCGAAAGGCTATACCACAATCTCCATCAACATCTTCATCAACACAATCATCTCCATCAACCCCCTTCATCCCATCTATCTGTTCTATGAACTTTCTTTTCAGATTCCTTGTTGAGAGTAGTTTCTAGTGTTGATTGCTACTTGTAATTGATGCCTAGCTAGAAGTTTTATCTATGAAAGATCCATATGTTCAGATTGTTAATCATATATTCATCTCCACTAATCATGCCCATATGACGTGTTGTCAATAGTTCGTTAAGTTCTTGAGGACTTGGGATAAATCTTGTTGCTAGTAATCTTTTGAAGTTGAATCTAGTTCAATGTTTTGATATTGTGGTGTGGTGTAATTCTCTAGTGGTGTGGTGAAAACATCAACTGCTTACCACTTCACCTATACGAGCCTAGAGAAGAGCATTGTGTGATTAGTTTGTTTATGGTTGGGCGATCGGAGTGACAGATATTAGCGTACCCTGAGTTTATGAACTGTTACATGAGGGGTTATGAAACCCTAGAATTTATTTGTATGGTTAGACTGTTATCTTAATTACTCTCATGTATGTTCGGATGCTTACATAGAGGTATAATCATAAGTAGCTTTCTTGTTCAAGTAAGAACAGCACCCTATCACTGGTTTTACCGACAAATTATCAAAACAATGAACAAAAACTCAATGAATCTTAATGAAAGTGAAAGAAATGAAATTCCCATGTGTCCTCGAGAATGCTTTGATCCATATAAAGTAATGCAATTGGTTTGTCCTTATCACAATTAAGGATTGGTCCACTTGTTGCACCGTTGCAAAAAAAAATTACTACTTATTTTCTTGCAATTAAACTTGCTTTCAAACAATCCATCAAACACTCTTTGTAGCTTTTACAGTGATCTTTTCCAGTTGCCACAAACCAATTCATTCTGCTCCTCGTTGAAGTCGACACTCTTACCTATCAAAAAGGTTGTGATCGATCTCCTATACTTATGTGATATCAAGCGGCAGCGAAAAAATGCTCAATAATTAGGGTGCAGTTTTCAGTGTATATATAGACCATGGGGCACCGATGGCCACCTGAGAGTCACCATAGGTCACAAGTGCCCTTGTAAGGTGGGCACCTATATGGAGTGCCTACACCTTGTGGGGCCCACCAGGGGTTGGGTCTTGGCCCTGGTCCTCTCCCGGCATGAAACCTCAAGAATATTTTGGTTTGATTTTTTCTTGGACATTTTCTATGGTGTTTTTCTGAAATTCTAAAAACACCAAAAACTGGGTAATGAATTAATATGTTAGTCCAATAAAAATAATAAAAAGTATGACCGAAGTGTAGGTAATTGATATCAATGTAGCATGAACAATACAAAAATTATAGATAAGTTTGAGACTTATCACTCTCTACTACTAAAAAACCAAAATAAATATGCAAGGGGTCTTACGGTTGACTGTGGAGTCCCCTCCATATGAGAGTTGAGGAGGCCCCAACACAGTTGGGCCGCACGATCTGAGTGGACCATCTTGGGGTCCTTATGGGTCCTATGGCCGGGCCTGCTCCCACTGGTCTATATTCCCTTCAATATCTCTAATTTTTGGTGTTTTCTTGGTTTCCATGAAGTTTCTAGCATATGACATGAAAAATAGAATATGTTGGATTATGTTAGCGGTTTGTAGATTTTAGTTTTACAAACTATGAATTTTAAAGGAAAAACAATAGATATCTTTTGAACATATCACTTATACAGAATAATAAACTAGAAAGGACTATTAAGATATATTCCTTAGGTCATGCACTTTGAAGATATGTACCAAAATATTTAGGGATATTAAACACACACATACACACACACAGAGTTTGTATATTAGAACTCATGCAAATATCACAACTTAATCCATCGGGTGTGCAATTTCTCCTTTTTTATCTTTCTTACATTTCAGATAATTTAATTAATTTAAAAATCTAAGGCGTGATATACCAAAGAGGGGAAAATAAGAAAGCAACTGTTACAAAACATTAATTAATGAGAGTGCAAATATTTATTTAATAATAAACCTTAGAAATGTATAACAAAAGCATGGTAACGACATTGTTATGCAGGTTCATGCTAAATAAATGATATAAAAACTTAAAAAGTATAAAAGTTTGACATAAATGGATCTCTTTATAATCATATTAACATATTAGTTAGTAAGGGCAAAAGAGGGATTTTACTTATTGTATATAATAGTTCTTTCAAGGTCGGTTACGATTTCACATGTGCTTGCACACTACACGTCACAAGATGTATAGTGTTGGATTATGTCTTTAAAAAATCAGATCTACAAAAGTTTTCAAAACCAGAATCTGTAAGATCCGAAGATATGATGGCTATGCATTCTTCTAAGCATATGAATTTGATCGAAAATTTTCCACTAAATAAAAACTCTTTCAGCTGATGAACATGCATTCCCAACTCTTTCAGCTGATTAAATTGGGTACGGGAAGAATGGTCTTGTTGCTGGGAGGGTGGTTATGATCTTCCTACACCAAGCGATTGCGTCTCCCAATGTGTGAGGGCGCTTCTTGGTAACAGAGATGTATTGCTGGATGGAAACAAATGTGATCTTCCGTTTCGATCAATGAAGAAAAACCATAAAGGACCTTAAAGCTCTGCTATGGAAGTGGAATTGTTTTAAGTAGCAAAAGACCCGTCCTAGATACTACTGTAAAAGTCTTGTTTATACTCTATAACCCTATCTGGCTCGACGGTACAAGGATGATGGTAGAAGAATAACCCGACGGTACAAAGGATGATTTTACTTTGTTCGATAAAGGAGAAGTGCTCTGATTCATAACTCTTCCAGTCTGTTTTGATGGTTTGTAGCCTACGAGATTTTGAATGAGAAATTGATAACTGATAACTCAGTAGGAATAGTTAATTTTTCTTCTTCGTGTTATACGTTGTCGGTTCGCCTTCACCTCTAGCTCGGACTAGAGTGACTTCAAGATGTCATGGTTTTCGACCATGAGGCCGAAATTGGCAATGAACGTCGCAAAGGTGGCAATGCCCGCTTCACTGCCTCCAACAGCGCTTAGGCGCGAGGCACTCCACGCCCCGCCTCCACGTCTTGGGTAGAGGTGGAACTCCGTCACCGCCTCCTCCATGCTGAATCTACCGAGCTCAACCTCCGGCACCTTCATGCCTAGCTCCGACATGTGGTCCTCCTCTGCAAGGCGAGCAACACGATATATCTCAATGGCGGGCATTTCCCGCATGATTTCCACCTAGCGCTCGGGCATGAGCATTTTGTAATATGTTATCTTCTGCCATACTATGGCGGACAGGAAGGTTGTGTTGGAAATATGCCCTAGAGGAAATAATAAAATGGCCGTGTTCATGATAATTGTCTATTGTTCATGCTATAATTGTGTTATCCGGAATCGTAATACATGTGTGAATACATAGACCACAACATGTCCCTAGTGAGCCTCTAGTTGACTAGCTCGTTGATCAACAGATAGTCATGGTTTCCTGACTATGGACATTGGATGTCATTGATAACGGGATCACATCATTAGGAGAATGATGTGATGGACAAGACCCAATCCTAAGCATAGCACAAGATCGTGTAGTTCGTTTGCTAGAGCTTTTCCAAATGTCAAGTATCATTTCCTTAGACCATGAGATTGTGCAACTCCCGGATACCATAGGAGTGCTTTGGGTGTGCCAAACGTCACAACGTAACTGGGTGGCTATAAAGGTGCATTACGGGTATCTCCGAAAGTGTTTGTTGGGTTGGCACGAATCGAGACTGGGATTTGTCACTCCGTATGACGGAGAGGTATCTCTGGGCCCACTCGGTAATGCATCATCATAATGAGCTCAATGTGACCAAGTGTTTGGTCACGGGATCATGCATTACGGTACGAGTAAAGTGACTTGCCGGTAACGAGATTGAACAAGGTATTGGGATACCGACGATCGAATCTCGGGCAAGTAACGTACCGATTGACAAAGGGAATTGTATACGGGATTGATTGAATCCTCGGTATCGTGGTTCATCCGATGAGATCATCGTGGAACATGTGGGAGCCAACATGGGTATCCAGATCCCGCTGTTGGTTATTGACCGGAGAGTCGTCTCGGTCATGTCTGCATGTCTCCCGAACCCGTAGGGTCTACACACTTGAGGTTCGGTGACGCTAGAGTTGTAGAGATATTAGTATGCGGTTAACCGAAAGTTGTTCGGAGTCCCGGATGAGATCCCGGACGTCACGAGGAGTTCCGGAATGGTCCGGAGGTAAAGATTTATATATGGGAAGTCCTGTTCTGGCCACCGGAAAATGTTCGGGATTTTTCGGTATTGTACCGGGAAGGTTCTAGAAGGTTCCGAAGTGGGGCCCACCTGCATGGGGGGACCCACATGAACGTGGGTAGTGGGGGCAAGGCCCCACACCCCTGGTCAAGGCGCACCAAGATCCCACCTTAGAAGGAATAAGATCATATCCCGAAGGGATAAGATCAAGATCCCTAAAAAAGGGGGATAACAATCGGTGGGGAAGGGAAATGATGGGATTTCTTTCCCCCACCTTTGCCAACGCCCCAATGGACTTGGAGGGCAAGAAACCAGCCCCCTCCACCCCTATATATAGTGGGGAGGCGCATGGGAGCAGCACCCAAAAGCCCCTGGCGCCTCCCTCTCCCTCCCGTGACACCTTTCCCTCTCGCTGAGCTTGGCGAAGCCCTGCCGAGATCCCCGCTGCTTCCACCACCACGCCGTCGTGCTGCTGGATCTCCATCAACCTCTCCCTCCCCTTGCTGGATCAAGAAGGAGGAGACGTCTTCCCCAACCGTACGTGTGTTGAACGCGGAGGTGCCGTCCGTTCGGCGCTCGGTCATCGGTGATTTGGATCACGACGAGTACGACTCCATCAACCCCGTTCACTTGAACGCTTCCGCTCGCGATCTACAAGGGTATGTAGATGCACTCTTTTCCCTCTCGTTGCTAGAAGACTCCATAGATTGTTCTTGGTGATGCGTAGAATTTTTTTTAATTTCTGCAACGATCTCCAACAGTGGCATCATGAGCTAGGTCTATGCGTAGTTTCTATGCACGAGTAGAACACAAAGCAGTTGTGGGCGTCGATATTGTCAATTTACTTGCCGTTACTAGTCTTATCTTGATTCGGCGGCATCGTGGGATGAAGCGGCCCGGACCGACCTTACACGTACGCTTACGTGAGACAGGTTCCACCGACTGACATGCACTAGTTGTATAAGGTGGCTAGCGGGTGTCTGTCTCTCCCACTTTAGTCGGATCAGATTCGATGAAAAGGGTCCTTATGAAGGGTAAATAGAAGTTGGCATATCACGTTGTGGTTTTACGTAGGTAAGAAACGTTCTTGCTAGAAACCTATAGAAGCCACGTAAAAACATGCAACAACAATTAGAGGACGTCTAACTTGTTTTTGCAGCATATGCCTTGTGATGTGATATGGCCAAAAGGATGTGATGAATGAAATATATGTGATGTATGAGATTGATCATGTTCTTGTAATAGGAATCACTACTTGCATGTCGATGAGTATGACAACCGGCAGGAGCCATAGGAGTTGTCTTTATTTTTTGTATGACCTGCGTGTCATTGAATAACGCCATGTAAATTACTTTACTTTATTGCTAAACACGTTAGCCATAGAAGTAGATGTAATCGTTGGCGTGACAACTTCATGAAGACACGATGATGGAGATCATGATGATGGAGATCATGGTGTCATGCCGGTGACGAAGATGATCATGGCGCCCCGAAGATGGAGATCAAAGGAGCAATATGATACTGGCCATATCATGTCACTATTTGATTGCATGTGATGTTTATCATGTTTTACATCTTATTTGCTTAGAACGACGGTAGCTTAAATAAGATGATCCCTCGCAATAATTTCAAGAAAGTGTTCCCCCTAACTGTGCACCGTTGCGAAGGTTCGTTGTTTCGAAGCACCACGTGATGATCGGGTGTGATAGATTCTAACGTTCGAATACAACGGGTGTAAGCCAGATTTACACACGCAATACACTTAGGTTGACTTGACGAGCCTAGCATGTACAGACATGGCCTCGGAACACGGAAGACCGAAAGGTCGAGCATGAGTCGTATAGAAGATACGATCAACATGAAGATGTTCACCGATGCTGACTAGCCCGTCTCACGTGATGATCGGACACGGCCTAGTTGACTCGGATCATGTTTCACTTAGATGACTAGAGGGATGTCTATCTGAGTGGGAGTTCATTGAATAATTTGATTAGATGAACTTAGTCTAAAATCTTTACAATATGTCTTGTAGATCAAATGGCCCACGCTAATGTTGCCCTCAACTTCAACGCGTTCCTAGAGAAAACCAAACTGAAAGATGATGGCAGCAACTATACGGACTAGGTCCGGAACCTGAGGATCATCCTCATTGCTGCCAAGAAAGATTATGTCCTAGAAGCACCGCTAGGTGACGCACCCATCCCAGAGAACCAAGACGTTATGAACGCTTGGCAGCAGCGTGCTAATGATTACTCCCTCGTTCAGTGCGGCATGCTTTACAGCTTAGAACCGGGGCTCCAAAAGTGTTTTGAGCAACACAAAGCATATGATATGTTCGAAGAGCTGAAAATGGTTTTCCAAGCTCATGCCCGGGTCGAGAGATATGAAGTCTCCGACAAGTTCTTCAGTTGTAAGATGGAGGAAAATAGTTCTGTCAGTGAGCACATACTCAAAATGTCTGGGTTACACAACCGCTTGACTCAGCTGGGAGTTAATCTCCCGTATGACGCGGTCATTGACAGAATCCTTCAGTCGCTTCCACCGAGCTACAAGAGCTTTGTGATGAACTTCAATATGCAGGGGATGGAAAAAACCATTCCTGAGGTATATTCAATGCTGAAATCAGCGGAGGTGGAGATCAAAAAGGAACATCAAGTGTTGATGGTGAATAAAACCACTAAGTTCAAGAAAGGCAAGGGTAAGAAGAACTTCAAGAAGGACGGCAAGGGAGTTACCGCGCCCGGTAAGCCAGTTGCCGGGAAGAAGACAAAGAATGGACCCAAGTCTGAGACTGAGTGCTTTTATTGCAAGGGAAGTGGTCACTGAAAACGGAACTGCCCCAAGTACTTGGCGGACAAGAAGGCCGGCAACACCAAAGGTATATGTGATATACATGTTATAGATGTGTACCTAACCAGCGCTCGTAGTAGCTCCTGGGTATTTGATACCGGTGCGGTTGCTCATATTTGTAACTCAAAGCAAGAGCTGCGGAATAAATGGAGACTGGCAAAGGACGAGGTGACGATGCGCGTCGGGAATGGTTCCAAGGTCGATGTGATCGCCGTCGGCACGCTACCTCTACATTTACCTACGGGATTAGTTTTAAACCTCAATAATTGTTATTTAGTGCCAGCTTTGAGCATGAACATTGTATCAGGATCTCGTTTAATTCGAGATGGCTACTCATTTAAATCCGAGAATAATGGTTGTTCTATTTATATGAGAGATATGTTTTATGGTCATGCCACGCTGGTTAATGGTTTATTCTTAATGAATCTCGAACGTAGTGTTACACATATGCATAGTGTGAATACCAAAAGATGTAAGGTTGATAATGATAGTCCCACATACTTGTGGCACTACCGTCTTGGTCACATTGGTGTCAAACGCATGAAGAAGCTCCATGCAGATGGACTTTTGGAGTCTCTTGATTACGAATCATTTGACACGTGCGAACCATGCCTCATGGGTAAGATGACCAAGACTCCGTTCTCCGGAACAATGGAGCGAGCAACCAACTTATTGGAAATCATACATACTGATGTGTGCGGTCCAATGAGTGTTGAGGCTCGCGGTGGCTATCGTTATGTTCTCACTCTCACTGATGACTTGAGTAGATATGGGTATGTCTACCTAA
Organism: Aegilops tauschii subsp. strangulata; assembly: GCF_002575655.3. Classification (NCBI taxonomy): domain Eukaryota; kingdom Viridiplantae; phylum Streptophyta; class Magnoliopsida; order Poales; family Poaceae; genus Aegilops; species Aegilops tauschii. The sequence continues at coordinate 618,785,235 of NC_053037.3, forward strand.
TGAAACACAAGTCTGAGACCTTTGAAAAGTTCAAGGAATTTCAGAGTGAGATTGAGAATCAACGTGACAGAAAAATAAAGTTCTTACGATCAGATCGTGGAGGGGAATATTTGAGTCACGAATTTGGCACACACTTAAGGAAATGTGGAATAGTTTCACAACTCACGCCGCCTGGAACACCTCAGCGAAATGGTGTGTCCGAACGTCGTAATCGCACTCTATTGGATATGGTGCGATCTATGATGTCTCTTACCGATCTACCGCTCTCATTTTGGGGCTATGCTTTAGAGACTGCCGCATTCACTTTAAATAGGGCTCCGTCGAAATCCGTTGAGACGACACCGTATGAATTATGGTTTGGGAAGAAACCTAAGCTGTCGTTTCTAAAAGTTTGGGGATGCGATGCTTATGTCAAGAAACTTCAACCTGAAAAGCTCGAACCCAAGTCGGAAAAATGCGTCTTCATAGGATACCCTAAGGAAACCATTGGGTATACCTTCTACCTCAGATCCGAAGGCAAGATCTTTGTTGCCAAGAACGGGTCCTTTCTGGAGAAAGAGTTTCTCTCGAAAGAAGTAAGTGGGAGGAAAGTGGAACTTGATGAAGTACTACCTCTTGAACCGGAAAGTAGCGCAGCTCAGGAAGATGTTCCTGTGGTGCCTGCACCGACTAGAGAGGAAGTTAATGATGATGATGATCAAGGTACTTCGGATCAAGCTCCTACTGAACTTCGTAGATCCACAAGGACACGTTCCGCGCCAGAGTGGTACGGCAACCCTGTCTTGGAAATCATGTTGTTAGACAACGGTGAACCTTCGAACTATGAAGAAGCAATGGCGGGCCCAGATTCCGACGCATGGCTTGAAGCCATGCAATCCGAGATAGGATCCATGTATGAAAACAAAGTGTGGACTTTGACAGACTTGCCCGATGATCGGCGAGCGATAGAAAACAAATGGATCTTTAAGAAGAAGACAGACGCGGATGGTAATGTTACCATCTATAAAGCTCGACTTGTCGCTAAGGGTTATCGACAAGTTCAAGGGGTTGACTACGATGAGACTTTCTCACCCGTAGCGAAGCTGAAGTCCGTCCGAATCATGTTAGCAATTGCCGCACACTATGATTATGAGATATGGCAAATGGACGTCAAAACGGCATTCCTTAACGGCTTTCTTAAGGAAGAATTGTATATGATGCAGACGGAAGGTTTTGTCGATCCTAAGAATGCTAACAAGGTATGCAAGCTCCAGCGCTCCATCTATGGGCTGGTGCAAGCATCTCGGAGTTGGAACATTCGATTTGATGAGATGATCAAAGCGTTTGGGTTTACACAGACTTATGGAGAAGCCTGTGTTTACAAGAAAGTGAGTGGGAGCTCTGTAGCATTTCTCATATTATATGTGGATGACATACTGTTGATTGGAAATGATATAGAATTCTTGGGAAGCATAAAGGCCTACTTGAACAAGTGTTTTTCAATGAAGGACCTTGGAGAAGCTGCTTATATATTAGGCATCAAGATCTATAGAGATAGATCAAGACGCCTCATTGGTCTTTCACAAAGTACGTACCTTGACAAGATATTGAAGAAGTTCAATATGGATCAGTCCAAGAAGGGGTTCTTGCCTGTATTGCAAGGTGTGCAATTGAGCACGGCTCAATGCCCGACCACGGCAGAAGATAGAGAAAAGATGAGTGTCGTCCCCTATGCCTCGGCCATAGGGTCTATTATGTATGCCATGCTGTGTACCAGACCTGATGTAAACCTTGCCGTAAGTTTGGTAGGAAGGTACCAAAGTAATCCCGGCATGGAACACTGGACAGCGGTCAAGAATATCCTGAAGTACCTGAAGAGGACTAAGGATATGTTTCTCGTTTATGGAGGTGACGAAGAGCTCGTCGTAAAGGGTTACGTCGATGCTAGTTTCGACACAGATTTGGATGACTCTAAGTCACAAACCGGATACGTGTATATTTTGAATGGTGGGGCAGTAAGCTGGTGCAGTTGCAAGCAAAGCGTTGTGGCGGGATCTACATGTGAAGCGGAATACATGGCGGCCTCAGAGGCAGCACAAGAAGCAATCTGGGTGAAGGAGTTTATTACCGACCTAGGAGTTATTCCCAATGCGTCGGGCCCGATGACTCTCTTCTGTGACAACACTGGAGCTATTTCCCTTGCCAAGGAGCCCAGGTTTCACAGGAAGACCAGGCATATCAAGCGTCGCTTCAACTCCATTCGTGAAAATGTTCAAAATGGAGACATAGATATTTGTAAAGTACATACGGACCTGAATGTAGCAGATCCGTTGACTAAACCTCTCCCTAGAGCAAAACATGATCAACACCAGAACTCTATGGGTGTTCGATTCATCACAATGTAACTAGATTATTGACTCTAGTGCAAGTGGGAGACTATTGGAAATATGCCCTAGAGGCAATAATAAAATGGTTATTATTATATTTCCTTGTTCATGATAATTGCCTATTGTTCATGCTATAATTGTGTTATCCGGAAATCGTAATACATGTGTGAATACATAGACCACAACATGTCCCTAGTGAGCCTCTAGTTGACTAGCTCGTTGATCAACAGATAGTCATGGTTTCCTGACTATGGACATTGGATGTCATTGATAACGGGATCACATCATTAGGAGAATGATGTGATGGACAAGACCCAATCCTAAGCATAGCACAAGATCGTGTAGTTCGTTTGCTAGAGCTTTTCCAAATGTCAAGTATCATTTCCTTAGACCATGAGATTGTGCAACTCCCGGATACCATAGGAGTGCTTTAGGTGTGCCAAACGTCACAACGTAACTAGGTGGCTATAAAGGTGCACTACGGGTATCTCCGAAAGTGTCTGTTGGGTTGGCACGAATCGAGACTGGGATTTGTCACTCCGCATGACGGAGAGGTATCTCTGGGCCCACTCGGTAATGCATCATCATAATGAGCTCAATGTGACCAAGTGTTTGGTCACGGGATCATGCATTACGGTACGAGTAAAGTGACTTGCCGGTAACTAGATTGAACAAGGTATTGGGATACCGACGATCGAATCTCAGGCAAGTAACGTACCAATTGACAAAGGGAATTGTATACAGGATTGATTGAATCCTCGACATCGTGGTTCATCCGATGAGATCATCGTGGAACATGTGGGAGCCAACATGGGTATCCAGATCCCGCTGTTGGTTATTGACCGGAGAGTCGTCTCGGTCATGTCTGCATGTCTCCCGAACCCGTAGGGTCTACACACTTAAGGTTCGGTGACTCTAGAGTTGTAGAGATATTAGTATGCGGTTAACCGAAAGTTGTTCGGAGTCCCGGATGAGATCCCGGACGTCACGAGGAGTTCCGGAATGGTCCGGAGGTAAAGATTTATATATGGGAAGTCCTATTTTGGCCACCGGAAAATGTTCGGGATTTTTCGGTATTGTACCGGGAAGGTTCTAGAAGGTTCCGAAGTGGGGCCCACCTGCATGGGGGGACCCACATGAACGTGGGTAGTGGGGGCAAGGCCCCACACCCCTGGTCAAGGCGCACCAAGATCCCACCTTAGAAGGAATAAGATCATATCCCGAAGGGATAAGATCAAGATCCCTAAAAAGGGGGATAACAATTGGTGAGGAAGGGAAATGATGGGATTTCTTTCCCCCACCTTTGCCAACGCCCCAATAGACTTGGAGGGCAAGAAACCAGCCCCTCCACCCCTATATATAGTGGGGAGGCGCATGGGAGCAGCACCCAAAAGCCCCTGGCGCCTCCCTCTCCCTCCCGTGACACCTTTCCCTCTCGCTGAGCTTGGCGAAGCCCTGCCGAGATCCCCGCTGCTTCCACCACCACGCCGTCGTGCTGTTGGATCTCCATCAATCTCTCCCTCCCCTTGCTGGATCAAGAAGGAGGAGACGTCTTCCCCAACCGTACGTGTGTTGAACGCGGAGGTGCCGTCCGTTCGGCGCTCGGTCATCGGTGATTTGGATCACGACGAGTACGACTCCATCAACCCCGTTCACTTGAACGCTTCCGCTCGCGATCTACAAGGGTATGTAGATGCACTCTTTTCCCTCTCGTTGCTAGAAGACTCCATAGATTGTTCTTGGTGATGCGTAGAATTTTTTTTAATTTCTGCAACGATCTCCAACAGGTTGGATATAAATGGGGAAGCTGTGGGGACACAGATGGGGGGGGGGGGAGGGGGAGGGAAGGAAAATGGGGCGTCTAGTGTATACCCTCGCCGCCCAGCTTAAATAACCGAATTTGACCCCTTCGCCAGAGCGATGGCATGAATGCGTCCTCACCAAACTGATGACCTGCCCGGTGGTTTTCATGCGGGTCCTATCCGTTTGTCCAAGGTGTAAACGGCTAATCTTTGCCCCGCATATAAATTGGATATGTGGGGTGACAAACAACACAGAGTGTATGGGCTGGGTTTGGGGTCTGGTTGGCTAACGTTTTTCGGTCCTCTAACCTCTTGCACAAGAAATCCCACATGATTCTTTTGGAAACTTAAGGCTGAAGCTGGCAATGGTTAAATGGTACCCGCGTCCCGTGGGTAATTACTCCATAGGGGATAGGGATGTGCCAGCTTTCATGTCCACGAAGAAGCTGGCGGGTCAAATACATTACCCGCAACACGGAGATGGGGATGATAAGATTATCCGCGCCCGTTGCGTGCGTTATCCGTGAAGGCCTTAGTAGTAGACCCCGTGTAATTCCCGGCCTTATCCGTCCACAAATTTTCACCCATCCCGGCCAAAAATCTCTAAGAAAACCCTAACCTAGCCACAACATATTATTCATCATATTGAAATGCTATTTTTCTATTAAAATACTATCAAAGATTATTGTTGATTATTACTACGTGTAGCCTGACTTGGCACGTGGCTGGATTCGTGGACCGCTGGACGGAGCTACCGGCTTGCGCTTCACCCATCGCGTCGTCCTCTCCGTACCTCGCCGCCGATGGCGCTGCTCCGCCTCCACCTGCTCCGGCCGCCGCCTGCTCCGCTCGCCGCCTTCTCCTCCCCCTGGCGCCGCGCCCTCCCAACCACCAGACCCGCTGCACCCGCCTCCCGCCTCCTCTGCTCCAACCACCCCGCCGCCCCCTCCTCCCCCTCGCCCTCCATCGTCGGCGGCCTGCTTGACTACCTCAACGAGTCGTGGACGCAGTTCCACGCCACCGGTGAGTGATTCAGCTTCTGCTTTATAACCCACACCACGCCACGCCACGCCACGCCAGGCGTCCCCTCTCCGCTCCGCGTGCGCGAGGCCCTCAACCTGTTCGGTCCTATTCCTCACCGGGAGCTCTCCGGCCTTACCACCGAATGCTGCTACATTTTATTGCGAATTCGGCGCACCATGGGCCCTGGCATTTAGGCAATTGTTGGTGCGAATTCAAGTGCTTACTCCGTCCTGTTTGTTTGTGTTGGCCATTGTTTCAGCCGAGGCCAAGAGGCAGCTGCTCGCGGCGGGGTTCGAGCTGCTCAGCGAGAACGACGACTGGAACCTGCAGCCAGGTGGCCGCTACTTCTTCACGCGCAACATGTCCTGCCTGGTCGCCTTTGCAGTCGGGGAAAAGTGAGTTTGTTCGAAGAGCTCCGCTCCTCCATACTGACAGTGCAATCGTGTTATCACTCGATATTTGTTGGTTAACCTGCTGTGCAGGTCTTAAATTTTGGCAATTCAATCTGATCAAACAAACCTCTGTTGTAGCATAAAGCATGACCATAGTATTTAAGTGATTTAGATATCTGTAATAGGGGAAGAGGTCATGACAACATTAGAATTTAGTTTTCTTTTCATGCTTGTATTCGTGCTAACTTCGAAGATCTGTAAAAGCTCTGGGTTGCTGGGTGGTATCCCATGGCAACGTACTATGAGTTTCGAACTAATATTTCATGCTCAGTACCAAAAACGTGATTTCAAATCAAAATTTTGCGATTGTGAGACTGTCGTTAGTGCATGTTTAATCTGAAAGACATGGAAATGCCTTTGTTCTATTCTGCAGGTACAGAGTTGGTAATGGTTTCAATATAATTGCAGCCCACACTGATAGTCCATGCCTCAAGCTGAAACCGAGATCTGCTTCCATCAAATCCGGCCATCAAATGGTAGGTGTACAGACATATGGAGGTGGGTTGTGGCACACATGGTTTGATAGAGATCTAACTTTGGCTGGGCGAGTCATCCTCAAGGCTCCAGATGGTTCATTTAAGCATAAGCTTGTCAAAGTGAACAGACCACTCATTCGCGTACCAACACTGGCTATACATCTCGACCGGTTATTTCTCATGCCCTTTTTATCACTATTCTATTTCATTTGTCCTCTGAGAGCTAAAATGCAATCTGTCATGTAGTTTCTACCCTCCCGCCAGCAATAGAGTTTTATACATCTCTTATAGTATCATGTCCTCTTATAGTTTCTTCCCTCATTTGTCCTCTGTGGCCCTTCCATTGTTTAACGATTGCTTGTTTCTATAATAAGTACAAAAATTGTCCATGTCATGGTATTTGAGTCCTATCCCAGTAACATTCTTTCAATGCATCCAGTAGACTGTTGATGTCCCGTTTAACTGGGTTTATCCATTGTAACATTCTTTCATTTTACCCATAATCCACCATTTATCTACATCTCAGTTGTTGAAAGCTTATCTGTGTAACATCATTTCAAATTCATTGAGCTTGCTGCCAAGCATCTAGTAACTTGTTCCTGTTGATGACCTGTTTAACTGTAATTTTATTTGGCCCTTCCATGTGTAGCTGACTGAGTTATTTTCCTTTTAGCACAGTGAATTCTGAAGGATTCAAGCCTAATCTAGAGAGTCATCTGGCTCCACTTCTTGCAACAAAATGTGAAGAGACCACTGTCAATTTTGATGACAAAAAAGGTTCAAGTTCCACAAAGACTGTCCATCATCCACTACTATTGCAAGTAACTCCGCACTCTATCCTTTTTCTTTTGCCCGTCATTGAAGCAAGAGTTCAGTTTTAGATTGCTAAGCTGGCTTCAAATTGCACTTATATCCAACTTGCCGATCCACAGGTTCTTTCAGAAGAAATCGGTTGTGGATCAGATGAAATTATTGGTATGGAGTTGAACGTGTGTGATACCCAACCTAGCTGCCTTGGTGGGGGGAAGAATGAGTTCATTTATTCTGGTAGATTGGATAATCTCGCTTCATGTTACTGTGCCCTTAAATCCCTCATGGACTCTTCCAAGATGCCAGAAGATTTGTCCAACGAGAAGGGTATAAGAATGATTGCTCTGTTTGATAACGAAGAGGTATTTGAACAAAGTTCTTCTCTGATTGGTATGCATATCCTGGATTCATAATACTCGTTTGGAGCCTGTTTTGATGGCTTTAAGCTTAATGTGGTTGTTAATGAGAAATATCACTGATAAGTTATAGCTCGGTAGTTGCTCAATTTCACATCAATTTTCGCTGGTTGTTGGACTAAGAGCAGTTCTTAATGATGTAGTTATTCAAAACATCTGCACAAAGGATTTTTGAATTAGAACTATCTAGGGTGTCCTTGTTTGTTTTCTGTGCCTGGCTTCTTCTTCCTCGTGTTATAACATGACACTGTTCAGGTTGGTTCAAATTCGATGCAAGGGGCAGGTGCACCAACCATATTCCAGGCCATGAGACGAATTGTTGACTCCTTGATGCATCAGTCCATGGGGGAGGGGGCTTTAGAGCGTGCACTAACTTCTTCTTTCCTTGGTAGGATTCATGTCTATACTGTCTGTTGGGTATAGCGTGTGATTGAACTCTGTTCGCCCTTTCAGTTTCCGCAGATATGGCTCATGCCCTGCACCCAAACTATCCAGACAAGCATGAAGAGTACCACAGACCAGAACTACAAAAAGGACTTGTTATCAAGCATAATGCTAACCAGCGTTATGCCACAAGTGCTGTAACAGCTTTTCTCTTCAAAGAAATAGCTCGAATTCATAACCTTCCCGTCCAGGTATTTTTCGACTTCTTTGCTTTTAAAGAACAGTTAGAACATTCCTTCTGGTGGCTTAGTGAAGCTAATGACAACCCATTTGCTCACTCTTTATTTAACTATGAGATATAAATTTGTTGTCTTTCGAGTATGTGAGTGAGTTTGAGAAATGGTAGTGATGCAATGAATGCCCTACAGGAATTTGTTGTAAGGAATGATATGGGTTGTGGCTCAACTATCGGTCCCATACTTGCTTCTGGTGTTGGCATACGGACTGTTGATTGTGGTATTCCTCAGCTTTCCATGCACAGGTATGCTCAGCTTTCTCTTCTTTGCACCTGTTAGTTATTGCACACTGATTCAGCATGCAATGTGATGTATAAAGTGCTTTCAGACCTAGCCTTTTAATTTTTTAAATTGGAAAAGATTAGTTAATATGACTTCTGTTTTCAGTTTTTCACATACACAATGTCGTACTTAGAAATTTCAAATGGTAGACAAATGGCAATCATAGCTTTGATTTATATCCTTCCGCATCATGGTTCTTCCTGCATTTCTGTGTTGCATTACAAGTATTTGACCACTATTGCATCGGTTTGCAGCGTTCGGGAAATGTGTGGCAAAGAAGACATAGACACGACATACAAGCACTTCAAAGCTTTCTTCGAGATGTTCTCGGACATTGACCAGAAACTGAATGTAGATTTTTAGGTCTTGACATCTGAATGTGCAGTCTCTTAATAATGTATGGATATTCAGCTCGGCCTCTGAATAATGTCTTGATCATAGTATCAGTTTTTGTTGCATATCCAATCTGGTTTAAGACAAGAGCACTGGCTTTGAAAATCATTTCCCAAGCAATAATACAAATTAACACAATTTCCTTGAGATTGTTTATAACTTAAATTCCTGAAGCTAATTGTATCCCCTTGTTGCGGATCACCGGTTTATCTGTAAGTTTCCAATTGACGTAGGCACGCTTAAATTAAGGATTAAGGGCGGCTGCTACAAATCAGCCGATTGATTTGTTACAAATTTAAGTCGCCACATAGCCGTCTGATCAGACACTCCCATCCACAGGATCAGGCAGCACCACGAAGTTGTCCACGGTAGCACCGACAGCACCCACCCTGGTGGCGCTCCGACTTCACTGCAGCTCCGACGACGCTCTAATGCAACTCCACCGGAACTTCAACCACCCCCCCCCCCCCCCCCCCCCTCCCGACCCTCATGATGCTTCATCGCAACGCCGGCGAGCCCCTGTCTACATCACCGCCACTTGCTTGAAGCACAGACGTACATCACCGCCACTTGCTTGAAGCACAGACGGCGCTCTAACGCAACTCCACCGGAACTTCAATCCCCCCCCCCCCTCCCGGACCCTCATGATGCTTCATCGCAACGCCGGCGAGCCCCTGTCTACATCACCACCGCCAGTTGCTTAAAGCACAGGGAGAAGTCAACAACGTCGATTGCCGCGACAGGGGGTGGTTTGCAGCATCTGGTTTGCAGCATCACCGGCTGCTGCATCCGCCGAGCGGTACAACAGTCCCATAGGGACGCGTGTCACCACCTCGAGGCAGCTTGGAGAAACGTGAAATCATCCGGTTGAATTGGAACATTTTCCTAAATTAAGAGCTGCAACCCTAAAAATACATTGCATCTGGTTCTGGCAATGATCTAGCAACAAATTGACAGGCAGGTGCTTTAAAGCCTGCAGGTAAGACTCTGCAAAATGATCAAACAAGAAAAATCAAATAGACATCCTAATAGCTCAATGGCCGTTCTTGTTCAGCTGTTCACACTATCATTGCCAAAAAAAATATTGCACGGAAAATAAATGGTATAACCAGTTTAACCTCCCACTGTTGTACAATGTGATCATGGATTATAACACTATAATTTGAACCAATGCAGTACTTTTTGCCAAAAAACCTCCATGAAAACTGGACCAAATTGGTGCACAGCTGCGCACAAGTCAGGTGTGCTTTACAAATGCTTGCAAAACACAAACAGGCTGTCAGGGATGTCGCTAACACTGCATCCCTGTTCCTGGACTACTATAGCGGGACGCAGAACAAAGCGTGTCGCAGAAATACGGCATGCTTCAGTTGCCCGCAAATGGCAGCGGCGTCAATCTCTATCCTTTCTTTTGCCAGTTACTGGTGCAGCCTGTTCTTCAGGTTGCCTCTGCCCGGCCCCATTAGATGCCTCAGATGGAGATAAATCCTGGGCAACTCTGTTGGCCACCGGAGGTTCAGGGGGTGGTTTGGTGAGATCTGTCCTGCCAATACAAAGCCAGGTCCTAGCTCTCTCGTCGCCAGATTTCTCCTCTATTGGCACGTGCCAGGATCCTGTCTCAGATTCCTGCAATGAAGATAACATCAGTAACAGCACGTTCCAACATCGGCACATGCCAGGATCCTGTCCCGGATTCCGGCAATGATAGTAAGTTCTATATAAACCTAACTTGGTTACTTACTTGAATCTCTGAAGAATAGGGGGGTGGCAGAACAAGCACCGCCTTCCCTTTATTAAAAGTGTACTTGACCTGCAATTGCAATTAGATTAGCACATTAACAAATAAATAGGAATAGGAGTGGGTTATATGATTCATAAGTTTTGCAGTGCACACCCGATGTCTTTGTTTCCACTTGTAGAAGAAGGACGATGATCCTAGGAGCTCAAATATGTGATCTCTCATTTCATCGTTAGTCACGAGCAAACAGTTCAATCCAATTGCTGCATATAGCCAATACCTGCAAAGTTATATCACATATATTTAGCAAACCCAGGAAACACAACAGTTGGTAAGATGCTGAGAATCAACAACAACCTAATTTCACATCTTAGTCAATATATGCAGTTCAGGGTGAGAGATGCACTTCCACCTCAGAATAAGGTGAACTTGAACTTGGATTAATATCTGAAGCATACTACCAATGTGAAACAAGAAGTACTAGAATATCTGCAGCTAGAAAGTGGGGAACATTACCAGTCATCATTTGACCCACTTGGCGATGTGTACAATGCTCCATTTACTCTCCAAGTTTCAATAAGATGCCTATTGGATGCAGTTTCCATAAGCTTGGCGATGCGTTTATTATGTAGTATAACAAGGGGCCATTTCCCATTATATCTATCTCGTAGCTCAGTTACAACAGCATCCAACTGCTCTATATTAAGTATGACAAATGGAACATGGATTAGTACAAATTACTTCAGTGGTGACAGCACGTCAGAATACAGTGTAGGATGATGCACAGACCTGAACTAAGCTGAAACCGCCCTCAGCAAAATTTTGTTGATAAAGTGCAATATTTGCACCATCGACTATAGCTTCGTATTCTTTATGTGCTTCCAGCCACTCCTACAGAAGTCAAAATTTCAGCTTGTAAAAGGAAAAAACAATGTTCAGAACTTTATAAACACGTATGTGTCCAAATAAAAGCAACGGACAAATAAATACAGCATATGAAACATAATTTGATTGTCATCTTTCCTTAAGCTACCTTAGTTCCTAGACAGGTGAATGTCATGCTTTAGTTATATGAGAATTGTGGGTTCCCCTAACTCTGGGTTAGGACCAGTTTCTTGAGCAATCAATTACTGCGTAGTATGGCAACCAAACACAAGGCCTTTAAGGGTGACTAAAATGTTTTAAGACAACTGCAGTTCAGTTACTATAAACGAATAATTGAAGAAACTTAATTTACAACCCTACTTAATTTGGCTACAGTGTGTCAGTACATCACCAGAAGTAGTTGTCTACACAAACAGGGCCATGCACTATCTTCAGGTATAGTTTTCACAAATTAGTCCCTAGTAATCATACAATGCCAGCTACTAATTGAAGTAAAACCAAGTGCATATGTGCTCTGCCTATCATAATTTACGCTAATTTGGTTGCCGTTTTTCATTAGCTAGCTTTAGATTCTAGACTAGTGACTGTCATATTTTAGTTATATGAAATTGTTATGAATTTCACTAACTACCTGTAGGACCAGTTACTTGAGCAAGCAGTTATTGCGCAGGCATGGCAACCAACCACAAGGTCATTACCCTTTAGGTATGACTCAAGTGTGTTAACACAACAGTAGTTCAATTTCTACAGACCAAACTGAAAATTTAGATGAAGAAGCTAATTGTATAAGAATTCAATTTGGCCACAGTATATCACCAAAAGCGGTTATCTGCACAAAACAGGGAGCCGCACTATCTCCAGGAGAATGTCATGCTTTAATCATATGAAAATTATGGATTCCCCTAACTAGTATTACCACCATCCCAAGTTACTTGTCTTAGATTTGTCTGGTGCATCCGTATCTAAACAAATCTAAGACAAGTAATGCGGGACGGAGGGAGTACATATTAAGGACCAGTTACTTCAGTAAGCAATTGTTGTGCAGACATGACATTCAACCACAAGGTCTTGAAGGATGACTCAAACTGTTAACACAATTGTAGTTCTATAAACAGGGGTGAAAATTAACATAGACGAATAAGTTTATCATATAAACCTATTGAATTTGGCCACGGTATATGACCTCAAGTCTAGTTTTCCCAAATAAGTTATTTGTAAATCACATGATGCCAGCTACTAATTGAAATAAAATCAAGCACATATCTGCTCTGCCTATCACAACTACCAGTAAACTACAGAAACTAACCACATTTAACAAAATATGCAATGTTCCAAGTTAGCTAGGGAGTCAAACACAAGGGGCAGAGATATGCACCTGAAATTGGCTGAAATTTGCTTTGGTCTCCCTCTCAAGGGCCAACCCAGAAATAGAGTCAGCAAACTTCTGTGTATCCTCCATGTCAATATCAACAGAAGCTAGGCAGCATCCGCATCCGGCGCACTTGCCTTCTGCCCCAACTTTCACCCGCTGCACCGTCCACAGGCCACTCTGGAGCCACCCCAGCTGATGGCACCCACCGCCGTTCGCCACAATGGCATCCTTCACCTGACACACATCCCACTCAGCCTTACCAGCCGTTGCCGCCTTGTCGCTCCGGAACCACCCTTCCAACACCTCTGCGGTCTCCTCTTTAACGCAGCCCACGGCTCGCCGCAGCTTGTGCATATACTCATACACCTTGTCTGCGTCCCCGGCCTTCGCGCTCACCTCAAGGAGCGTGGCGAGCTCAGGCTCTTCCGGAGATACAGCCGAGGCCGCCATGTGAGTCTCGACCGCGTAGGCCTTGCCAGCCTCCCCGGCGCGCCGGAACGCGGCGAGCACGGGGCTGTAGGACCGGAGGCGCGGCGCGAGGCCGTACTTCTCCCGCATGGTGGAGACGAGCCCGAAGGCCTCGTCGGCGCCCTCGGCGTCCGCGGCGACGACGCGGGCGAGCGAGGTGATGGTGGCCTCGGAGGGGGGCGCCCCGGCCCCCAGCATGTGCGCGAACACGCGGCGCGCGGCGGCGGCCGGGTGGGCCGGGAACGCGGCGCGGTCGGCGGAGGCGAGCAGGTGGAGGAGCTGGTTGTACTGGTGCGCGGCGAGGCGGAGGTCGGGCGCCGCGTCGGGGCCGGACACGGCCGCGTCGAAGGCGGCCATGGCCGCCGCGGCGTCCCCGCGGCGGGTGCAGTCGGTGAGGGTGCGGGAGAGGTCCGAGTTCGGCCCCTTCCCGCCCCGCCCGCGCTTACGGCGGGTCGCGTCGCCGGCGGCGGCGGCGGCGGTGGCCATGGGCGGCTGGAGAGAAACCCTAATGGGCAGCGAGGGTTTGGACTTGGAGCCGCTCAGCGGCCATGGCCCATATACTCTTGGCAGGAGGGCGGTGCCGGTCGCTGAGATTAGTCCCATACCGCTAGCCGAGGGGAGTTCCACCCGGTTTATAAGGCGGAGCTGGCGCCTGAGTGAGCACTAGCCACAGGATGAAGTGAGCGGGCCTAACCAGCCCTGGAAAGTCCCCGGGCCCCATGCGCAGCGATGCGCCCACGGAGACGTGGACGGCCCATGAGCCGGCTCTCCCTGCCTCGGCGGGGGGCTGAGACGAGTGTGGAGCCCAATCACAGGGGGCCGGCTCTGGGTCAATTGGCTAATCTCACAGTTATTCACTTGGTCCTAATTGGATTAACAGAACGGGGCTTACACTCCTGTGGCACCACCTTTTTTTTTGGGTTTTACACATATAAACTTATTCTAATTTTGGTTTTACACGCATAAACTTATTGTAGTATAAACTACTAATTCAACTATGCGGCCCATGAAATGTCGGCATGGCGGCCGAACCTATCAACGGTACGGTCGGTGACGAATATGTCGACATAGTTAGCGAATGCCATGGGCGTTATTGGTGAGGTCGTAAAACTTGGAACCGATCCCAAGCTATGCAATGTTGTCACAGTTTTCATAATGTTGAACACTCCATTGAGCCGCACACCCTGACAGGTCACAGTGTTGGTCGTGTCTGTCCTTGTAGTCGTCGGCGTGTCACACTGCGGACTCCCACCATGCACGGAGCACGTTTGGGATGTTGATGGGCTCGTCATCGAATGCCATCTTCAACCGATTCACGCTGTTGTTCCACTCCAAGGTCTTCTTGGCGCCCATGATGATACGATGGTCGGCAAAGCAGATGACGAGGGCCTGAATCCAGGTTAAATTACTGCTCATGGTGGGATTGCGTTTGCCAATGAGGTGGGCGTTGATGTGAAGGTCGGTGTCAGAGATGATGCTGAAATCTTGGTCCTTCTACCATTGAAGCAAACGTCGTTCTGGTGGCCACCGGTGAAGTGCCGGTCACCACATGAGACACCACGGGTAGACATCACACACTCGAGGGAGAAAGTTGGTAATTCATATTGTGCATCATCGTGACATGTATGTATAACATCGTTTCAAAGGTACACATTAACTAAATACTTGCATTGCCACTTACGTAGGAAATGTGTGTATCAAATTTTATCCTAGGTATACTCACTACAGAACGTCTTGCAGCTGGGGCACATGATGATGCAGCTGTGGGGGCAACACTTGTCGCACATGACATCTTTTCCCGCGGTACCGGAGAAGGACACCACCTGGTCCCTCCCATGGACCGTACACCCGCTGCCATCACCTTGAATTCCTTGGGTAGAGTCGCAACCGTTGGCAGAGTCACCTGAGCAGCGGCGCCAACAAATGAGATGGCACAAAAGACCACCATCGCAGCAGCAACATTGGCTACCAATTGCCACAACATGGCCTAGCTCGAATTGCGAGTTCTTGCCTGAGATTGTATGATCGGTATGTGCACTGTATTGCTGGTGCTGGTGACCGGTTATGACAAGAATTAACTACCTTGTTTATACACGAATTGACCCGAAGAACTTTATTTTAATGTTGTACCCATCGTACATAGTTGACATTCAAGTGGGTCAGTTGTACAAAACCCATCATGGGTAAGTACAAACCATGCAAAAACAATGACATTGAGTGAAGCTTGACCTACAAATTAACAAATTTAGTCTAGTCCACTCAGAATATGCCAAGAAAAGCAGAAAGAGAAAATAATAGAAAAACAACTAGGTTTTTCATGGTTCTAGCCACTAGCTAGTGTTACATCACCGCCTGCACATAATCGGCATAAAGGCGAGCCAATGATCCTATGGCTGACCTAGGTAGGCTCAAGAATTGGCTTTTAGACCGTTGGATGCTGGTCATGAAGTGTCTAATTAAAGATGTTTTTCCTTCTATAGTTTTCGAAGAGAATATTCTTTTAACATACAATCATATGAATTGATGTGCCATTTGCAAAGGAACCCTCCAGAACAAGACTATTTGAATTTTTAAATTCACATTAATCACGAGTACCTTTTGTTCCTTAATTGTTCAATACTCCTTCCATGAATACTATTTTCACTAGCGATTTTGTACTTATTTCACATGCTAATTTTTTGTTCAACTAGTTCTTCTAGTTCTTTGGGTAGATTTTTACTCCATCCATAAGTTCATATCAATTTCAATTACGTTGTATTTTTCCAACACGACCTTTAACTGTATTGAAATTCTGAAAAAAATTCTCTAAATAGTCGTTCCACTATTTTCCTGTAGACACACCCACTGATGCCCCGATAAATTAAACATAATCTAGAACAAAAACAACAATAAGAAGAAGAGCCCATGAAATGAGTGTATGTGCGTATATATAAGGGTCACTATGTTTTATAAAGAAAAAGCCCATGAAAAAAACCTGGAATACGTAGTTGTGCGTTGCTGCCTCCTATATTAAGGGTTACTTTTATTTCTTTTTCGGTTCGACATGTTGGTAGGGAACAAAATGTGCCGGCCCATCTTTGTGCTCAGCGTGCCTGTACACTTGATGGGACGGAATGCTGGCTAGAGAGCAGCCCGGATTTTATCCGACCCAGCCTACGGGCAGATTGTAACCGACTACTGTTATTTTGAATAAAGTCCGAACTTCGATGCAAAAAAAAATATATATATATATATATAAGGGTGATCCTTCCACGGACCCGAGATCGATCGTGCCTTCGTGCCAACAACCACACCGATCCAATCTGCCACAGTCGCGATTTAACAGCGATGGCCGGCGACGGATGGCGGTGGGCCGACCTCCCCAATGATCTCCTCGGCACGGTGTATCTCAGAGCCAACTCCGCGTACGACGGGCGCGCTTTGCTGCCGTCTGCACTACATGGCGCGCCGCCACGTGGTGCCACCGGCCGCTGCCGGCTCTGCCGCTGCTGCTCCTGTCGCCGGGAAGCGGAACGAGCCAACGGGAGGCGCTAGCGTACAGCCACGAGGACGCCAGGGCCGTGCACATCCCGCTGCAATGGTTCCCGTGGGGCGACCTCTCGTCGGGTCGCATGACGGCGGCTGGATCGCCACCGTGTCCCGCTCCGACGATCTCCTCGTCGTGAACCTCTTCTCCGGCACTCGGGTGCCCGTCCCCACGCAACAGAAGTTAGAGAGCGCAACCGAGTGCGCCTGTCCTAACTACTCCACAATGTGGAGGGGTCTTTTGACAGGCCTAATCTACGTAAAGAAAGTCATCTTTTCCACGGACCCTTCCTCGACCAGCTGCATCCTCGCTGCGATGACCCAGCTATGCTCTGTAGCTCTCTGCAGGGTTGGCTCCTCGGATGGTGATTGGACGACACAAGGATGGGGCACCATGCTCACAGACATCACCTTCTGCAACGGCGAGCTCTGTGGCATCCAACGCGGTGCACTCTTCAAGTTTGGCATCAACATTAACAAAGACGGTAATCCGGTGGCCAGCCCAATCCACCGCCTAAACATCGAAATGAATGCCTTGCACGCGTTGGAGGTGACGTCCCACCCAAGATACATCTTCCAACCGCATAGCAAGCTAGCAATAGCGGTGGAGGTCTTACCCGAAAGTCACGACCATAGCACTAAATTTTTCAGGGTCTTTGAGCTCGCCAATGACAACAAAATGTGGGAAGAGGTGATGAGTTTGGATGACTACACCCTGTTTCTTGACCCAGCTTGCTCCAAGGCGGTGCCCGTGTCGGTGATGGACCGGCGCGGTGGGGTGGATAGGAACTGCATCTACTACTCCGAGCAAGACGCCTCTCTCCACCACCATGTGGTGTGCTTACCAAAGTTGTACATCGGAAGCTGCACTGTGTATTGCCGGAAAAGTGAAGACGTGCATCACTTGCAGAGGATCATATCACGGGGATACCATTACCGCAGGTGGGATGCTGGTAATGGCCGTAACTGTTGCATGTGGCTTCTTCCTCCAGAGTTTTAGTTCCTCCTAGTGCATGTACCTCAGTTTTTATGTTTTCCATTCATTAACTAGAGGTATGCCAATAAATTGAACCCTCAATTCCAAAATATAAGGTGTGCAAATTTTCTAAAAAGTCAAATATCTTTATGTTTGATCAAGTTTATACAGGAGAAAAATCAATATCTAGAATACAAAGTCGTTGCCGTCCTATTCTTCATGAAAAGTATTTTCATATTCTATGTGTTTTGTAATTTAGATATGTACGTTGAGAGGTTTGAATTTTGGAAAAAGTAATGCACCTTATATTTTGAAATGGAGGGTGCAAATTATATATAGGCACCAGTTTCTGCACCATAACTTTATTTACCCAAAAAAGTAGGAGTTACAAGGTGGTGCGCTTGAATGCAAGGAAAATATTCACCATGAACAATGTGTTTCACATTTTTTTATGGTGTACTTGAATTTGTTTATCGAGAACATAAATAGTAAGTCTAGGTGCTTATATAATTCTTAAAAATATGCAATCTTGCATGGCTCTTAGTGCTGCTCATGCCCTATCTAAGGAAGGATGTTGCGTGGAACTGTGAAAAGTCACGGTTTGGGACTCTTGCGTGGAAGAGGGGGGCTACTCTCTCCCCCTCCTCTCCTCTCCCGCGACCGCGCCGCCCCCGCGGGCGGCCGGCCGTGCCCAGCCCTCTCCCCCGCGCGCCTCTCCCTCCCCCTTCCTCTCTGCCGCGGGCGACGCTGGTGGCGGCAGCCCCCTGGCTTTTCCCCTCTCGGGTGTCCGCCGGCGCGGGACGGGGCGATCCCGGGCGGTGCTTCTAGGCGGCGGCGGTCCAGCGCGGCGGCGGGGGCTCCCGGCGCGAGCGGGGACGGACTTCTGGACGGCGGCGTCGCCGTTGGCGGCGGGGTGACGCGGCGGCGGGGCGGGTCTGCTTCGTGGCTTCCAGGAGGCGGAGGAGAGACGATGAGCGACAGGGTGCTGGCGGCGCCATCGCCGGCTTGCTGCAGTGTGGCAGCGGGGCTTAGTGGGCCCGTTTCGGGCCTGGCCGGGCCAGGGGTGGCCTGGCATGCCCTGCTGCCGCGTCCAGACGGCTACCGCGACGGTGCCGGAGGTTCTGGCCCCCCGCACGACGGCGGTGGAGGTGGTTCCCTCCCGTTCGGCTTCGGTGCTGCTTCTCCCTCCGCGGGGCGCTTCTCCCCGGTCCTCTTGGCCTCGTGTTGGTGTTCGCAGTGAGGCAGCGTAGGTGACGGCGCAACCGCGATGGCGCATGGTGGTGGGCGGCGGTCTGGCTGGTCGGCTCCGGTCCGTGGGGCGGTGGGGATTGGAGTACGGGAGAAATCCTTGCCGGTCTTCGGCCCCGATGCAGTGACACTTGCGGGTGCCACCATTCCTTCCTGGAGGGTGTCGGTGATATCCATCCCCCACCTCCCTCCGCGTGCCGGGGAAACCCTAGGACATGTCCGGGCAGCAGCGTCGTCGGCGTCGCTTTCCTTCTTGAAGGTGCTGTTTTGTACGCGGTGGTCCGGAGCCTCGGGTTGTAGTGGTTTGTGTCTGGTGGGCGTAGCGGTGGCGGGTCATCCGCGCTCTGCCGAGCTGCCGTTGTTGGCATTTGCTTCTTCTTCTTTTTTTTGGGCTTGTTGTACTGTTCGCCCCAGCGATCCTGTATCGATGTTGGTTGCTTTGGAATACAAAGCGGGGAAACCTTTTTTTGATAAAAGTCACGGTTTTCAGGTACGTACGCCCAGATTGTACTGTGGATGCATGCTTTGCACTCGGATTATGCTGACATATATCTTTCCTTATATATATATTATTATTATTTTTTATATATATTATATTACATATATTATTTATTTTTATATAATAAAGCACGGATTGACTCCATGGGTTCACCATCACAATACGCTTCCCCAGTCGTAATACGCTTTTACGATTCGTATAGACAAAATCGTAATATAAACGAGGTGGTACTAATAGCATGTTCGTCCGTCCGTCCAACCTGCGGGGAGGCGACGCGGCGCTCGGAAGATGCGGTCCCGAGGCGGGGAGGCGGAGCCGGGGCTGCCGGGGTACGTGTTCGCATCGAGGGCTGGCGGCCTAATACAGAAAAGAATTATATGAGACCAGGTCTCACGGGCTAGCATGTGAGACCCACCCTGATGAATGACACGTGGCATTTACAAATCACAAAGCATCTATCCCACTCTTACTTGAAATCAGGGGAGAGAGATTAGATGCTTTATGATTTATGAATGCCACGTGTCATCCATCAGGGTGGATCTCACCTGCTAGCCCGTGAGACCTGGTCTCATATAATTTTTTTCCGCCTAATACGTGGCCTACACCACCACGGTCCGCGGGTTCCTGGACCTCGTCGAGGCCGCGTGCGCCGCCCACGCCGTCGAGTGCCGCCCCGTCCAGAACTTGCTCTTCTCCGCCTGCCGCCTCGCCACCATCAACGACCTCCCCAACCAGCTCTACGACGTTGCCTAGGACGTCATCCTCATCGACGGCCCGCGCGGGTGGGCATCCAAGATCCAATTTTCGTTTTGGGGGAATCAGATTTCTCGCTCGAGCGAAAGAAGCAGCTCCCTGAATCTCGTCCAGTTTTGATGATCGCAGGTACGCGGCGTCGTCGTCGGGTCGGATGTCGGCGGTTTCACCGCGGGCATGCTGGCACGGGCCCGGAAGGAGGAGGGCGCCTCGACGGACATGCTGGTGCACGACTACGAGCGGGAGAGAGCGGGCGTGCTCCAGGGAGTTCCTGTGCGAGGAGAACCGCGTGCGGGCGTCCAGCACGCAGTCGGTGGCCCACTTCGTCATCCGCGGTG
This sequence comes from Aegilops tauschii subsp. strangulata, assembly GCF_002575655.3. NCBI lineage: Eukaryota > Viridiplantae > Streptophyta > Magnoliopsida > Poales > Poaceae > Aegilops > Aegilops tauschii. Next base: position 618,805,737 of record NC_053037.3, read on the forward strand.
GGAGTGCCGTCTGTCGGGATGCCTTCTGCGGTCGCGCCGCCGCCACCGACACCGCATCGCAGCCAATGATGATGTCGGCATGTGGTGAAAAAGGGGCTTAAGTGAAAGCTCGACCAAGCTGTAAAAATTCGGTGACAGGAATTGTTGTGCTCACAGCTCACGCCATGGCGTCTGTTGCCCCTTTTCTTACTTTACTTTGTTTTTCCCTTCGTCAACTTTTGACGATGCCTGACAAGAACCAGAATGGCAAAGAAGAAGAGAAAATAAAACACAGAACAAAGAATGAACGCCGGAGAGCACTACTGTATATTTTCCCCCAAAATATGATGGGCAGTGGTGTGCTTGTTTCTGTTTGTATTGATCGCATGGTGGCCACCACTTCACCACGCATCTGACGGCGACTGTTTTATCCATGAGGTGGAGGATAAGGTATTCACCTCTAAAATCACACTTCGTTTTCCTGTTTCCATCTGAAATATAGATTACCAATATACTTCTCTCACTTGAATTTGCATATGAAAGCCGTATAAAATACTTGCACCGAACTGTATGATTTGTTGAGCCAGGTGTTGAGTCTGATACGGCATCTTTATGCTTTGAGAGCAGTGCATCTCTGAAATTCACAGTTTTGAACCGAAAGAGACACATCTAGACAATGGTTGCATGAGTGGTTCCAGTGTCATATACGCCAACATGGTAAGCATGTCTTCTTGTCTGATTCTAAGTTAGTTGTAAAAGTATTCCATGCTACTATTTTCTGACCAGAATTGGCTACCAGGTTGGAGATTGGGGATCGGATGCTGCGCCAAGAACAAGGGACCAAGGTGCTGAACTAACAGCAGGGGGAGGGTGATTCTTCAGGTACTAACATGGCCGTCGACTAGAGAATTAAGTTAACCGTTTGCTTTACTCGAAGCTCCAAATTGTAGTTATTTTATTCGTTCACTAATTTGGTATAATCCTAATCTAGGAGGATTATGATTGTATGATATGAGACCCTGACATTTAGCAATGATAAAAGTCTGACATTGAATGGTTCTTTTCGGAAGTACAGTTGTAAGATCTACAATTCTAGCTTCGACCTTTAGCTGGACAGTACTAACTGGGCATATAATTGATGATTTATGCACAACAAGATATTCTGTTGTTTTTAGTTTTTGAATCAGATTCATCTAGCCCTTTGTTGACTTTCTAATTGTTCCACCCTCTACCTCTGAAACTCAGAAATCAGAGAAAGGTAATTGGCATATCCCTATCACTGACGAAGATTTGCTAGAGAGGAAAAGGACCAGAATGTTTTTTCTATTGTTGGGGATATACATAATACATATAGATATATTTGGACCATTTATAATTTCTTGCCAAAAATATTAACTCTGTCCAGCAGTGGGCAGGAATTTGCTGAACCTAATTGAATGAAAGATTGATGGGAATCCGATTGAGAACCTTCTCTAACTAAATAGACTTATGAATGTTGTTTGATTAAAATACTGATTTAAGAATTTGGCGAATTTATAATTCTCTACATAATCAATTAGTGCATTGTTAGATCATCAAGTTATCCTAGACCACTTGGGGACAATATCATCAGACATCAATTTCTTGCATACTGCAATAATGCAAGTTTAAAAAGCCAGTTTTGTATGTTTCTTATTATCTCTGTGTTCACCTAACTGCCAAGAATCATAAAAGGATGCAACTAATGAGGTAGATTTTTTTAATGCTTTTTTTTAAGTTTACGGATGTTGTATCTGATTAATAAAACATTGTTCAACCTTCTATGGGTCCACCTAGGGAGTTGCACAAATTGGGAACAACTTCCAGAACAGGCATCCAAGCATTTTGGTCTGCTACCAGTAAGCTGCCAGAGCAAGATAGCTGGGATGTCGAGTCCCTAGGGCAATGGTGAATCACAAATTGCCTGATGTTCGATGGGAAGCATCAAACAATACCAATGTCGAGTAGTAAGATCCGATTGTGCAGGCGATCAAGACAAGATAAGTGTGCGTGCATCCCCTTTTAGTCCAGATTTAGAAAAATATGATTTTTGCTATGATAGTTTCCATCATAGTTTGGTCCTTGAGACACTTCCATTGTATGCATGTGTGTTCCTTTTCTTTCCAGAGATATGCATGTCCATTGATTATTATTGGAATTGGTTCGACAAACAATGTATATGTGACAAATTTACTAAGATACTAATATGGAATGAAATAAATATCCGTGCTTTCTGACACAGAATCCCCTAGAAGGGTTAGGTACATATGATATGGATAGTCTTTTTCAATTTGATAAAATAAATCGACATCGTGTCTATTTTTCTTTGCTAAAGGGGTATTTCCATGTCGTATTGAATGATCACACTTAAATAAGGTGGTGAACACAGTGGAGATCTCGACCAGGGGAGGATAATTGGTGACATAGATGGAGTGCCGCATTGAAATAAAGGGCGTGGACCTGTGCGTTGTGATCGGGTGCTTTTTGTTTTCCCGTTGCAACGCACGGGCGTGTTTACTATACCTTATATATATATATATATATATATATATATATATATATATATATATATATATATATATATATATATATACTAATAAAAGAAATAGGTATTCTTAGTCCGTCATGCTATTTTATAGAAAACTCCCTGATGTTTCTGACATTAAACCCACAGTACATATCAAATGTTTTTTAGAATACTCATATCTTCTAAACCATAACTTCAAAGAAATAGGTATTCTTAGTCCGTCATGCTATTTTATAGAAAACTCTCTGATGTTTCTGACATTAAAACCACATTACATATCAAATGTTTTTTAGAATACTCATATCTTCTAAACCATAACTTCAAATTTAACATGTTATATATGGAATTTGATTAAATATATATATAGAATCTGAATATGATGTTATTTTACCTGTTAACCATTTAAAAAAATACTATCTAGGATGCAATCTTAATCAATAGTGCATTATCCGTCTTTCTTTCATATCGTTACAGATCCGGATTATGGATGAACATCTCAGCAAAATCAGGATTGGAGACGAAATTGAAGATCACTTGCCCGTTTCTTTGTATGTATTAAATCTACATGCAAGACATGTTTAAATAGAAGACATGTGAAATCTTGAACTTGCGCTTTTATAGGCAAAGACCATCTTTGTTTGGGCCGTAGCTACAAATACTCAGATTATAGACCATTTTTTGTAAATTAAGAGCGTGTGGTATTCTTTCTCCCGTTGCAACGCACGGACCCTTTTGCTAGTATGAATAAAAGGGGCAATACTTCCAATAGAGAAAAAAGGTACTTCGACTTCGATGGAGAAATAATAAAATTCTAATAACGGAATTGTAAGCCGCAAAAGTCCTAAGGCTGGTCATAGTGGGAGTAACTTAACTAGTAACATAGCGCACTTCAAGAAAATTTTGCTTATGTGGCAAGTAGTTAATGAGAGGTGGTAATATAATATGTTACTGTAACATATCGCTTTTCAAGACAAGATGAGTCTATAAGTTAATAAATGAAGCCATCTATGATACTATTATTATGTTACTTTGCATTATAAAGGTAGTGACACTAGTCTAAGTTACTCCCCACTATGACCAGCCTAATATTTCACATCATGGAAGTAGAAGTTGTTGCCGAACCTGCTGGTGACCGGTTCTTTCTTCGTCTTTCTTAAACAGCGTGTACAGCCAGTTCATCAACAAACTACTATTCCCGATGAGTTTCGTGATGCACAGTCTATTGGAGGTCGTCTTTCCCCATTCCTCGTCCAACCCCTTCACATGCATGCAGTGGTCAGTGGTGTGTTCAACGGTCGCAAGGGCCGTCCGGATTCCCAAATGAGCTCACTGGTGTGATTAAACTGCTCAGCTTCTCCATGCATGCACCTAGGAAGTCGATCCGTCGAGTGTAAACACGTTCCACGCGCATTGATTCGAGTGAATGAGGCACAGTGCCATCGCTGGTTCTCTGCCATATAAACCCAAGCGCCAGCCGCCGTCCCGTCTCCGTCACTAGAGGTTTGCAGCCATCTACTTCTAAACATTGAGAAAATCTCGAGGCTTCCGCTCCATGGACGGCCCCGACAAGCTGAAGTGTGCACGCGGAGGCGGCATCGGCGGCGGCGGCGTTGGGCATTCCGTGGACCGGCTGAGCGCCCTGCCGGACGACCTCCTGCACGCCGTCCTTTCCCGCCTCAAGGCCCGGCAGGTGGTGCGGACGTGCGTGCTGTCAACTCGGTGGAGGCACCTCTGGCGCTCCGTGCCCTGCCTCCGCATTGACCAGCTGGAACTGCATGCCGGGGTGGCCGGCAAGCGCGCCCTCATCGAGAGGCACAGCTTCAAGAACTTCGCCCACATCCTGCTGCACCGCCACAACGTTGCGCTCCTAGAAGAATTTCGGCTGCGCGTAGACTGTGGCAGCTGGGATGCTGACAGCGGCTGGGTCCGCCGCGGCATAAGTCAGGATGAGACATGGCCTTGCCGGCTCAAAAGGTTGCATCTTACCAAGGTGTATTTGGACAGTTATTCTTTCAGGCTGATTTTGGAGGCTCCTGCCCTTGCTTCCCTCCGCCTTGCCGGGCATTTTTGTAGCAATTATTCAGATGTCATGAGTCTGACGACTGTGACGAGCATGCCATCACTTGTCGATGCATCTATCTGTCTGAGGACTGTGAGAGAGTTCAATTACAACAATGAACGAAACGGCCTAATTGAGACCCAATCGTCTTTTCTCGACGAGCTATTCAATGTGACAAGTTTACATTTGTCTTGTTTTGGGGTCATGGTACGTACCTTCTCTATTTCTGCCTATCGGTATCCCCCCATTTATTCAGCTTACGTCTCCTTCGCCTATGGCCTTTCAAAATGAGAGATTGAATTATATGTGTGTTGCAGTTTCTTGTCCTTGTTGATGATGCTGCTCCTCCTACTCCTCCTCCTCCTCCTCCTCCTCCTACTACTACTACTATAAATCAATTTAGTATGTAATATTAATTCTTTTGTACTGTCAACAGCTCTCGGATCCCGGACCTAAAATCAAAAAAGAAGAAAGGAGATAATGGAAAAGGCTCACTCATATTCCCAGGACATGGCGACTGTTGAGTGCAAGAACCTTAGGCTCACTGAAATCATATACTGGGCTGATGATGTCCACCTATTGGTCAAGTTTTTGTTGGGCATGTCGAAGAATATGCCAAAAAATAAGATCGAGATCACTAAAGTTGATTAGCAATACCCTATCCATATGTCAGCTTGTCTATCGTTTGATGCCTTCCTAGTTTAGATTTCATATTGTATTGCAAGTTTGCATTTTGTTCTTTCTTTAAGTCCAAGTTGTGTCTTATGGAGTTTACGGAAGGATGTTATCTATCGTTTGCTGATTTCCCAGTTTGCATGCCGTAATATGTATAATCAGGTTTACCTTTGTTCTTTGTTGAAGTCCAAGCTTCCATTGGGACCTTCACATCTATATGATTGAAGGTCGTGTGTTATGAAGATCACGCTCTTGATTTTTCAAGCTATGTTCTGTAAATGATCTTCCTTAAGGTGATGCGTACTGACATACTCACACAATGTTGCATATACTACTGCAAATTGTTATTTTCCTGGTGGTTTAAATGATTTCGTGAGTGTATTTGGTCGGAAACTCGGGACACACAACTTTCCAGAGTGTAAAAATATACTTGGTACAGATCTATAATAGTCAATACATTAACTAAACGGGCCGGTTAAACATAGTTCACCATGTTGTAATAAGTTCTCCCTCTAGTGAAGTAGTACCACTTGTGGTTTCCCTGGGGAACCGCCTCATCACATAGAATGGCTTCGGCTTGTTTGCTACTGTGTCTAGCTCAAATGAGCTCCGCATCATGATCCTCTTCTCCAGCACTCGGGTACCCCTGCCCGTGAAACCTGTGACTTAAAGCACGGATGAGTTGAGAATCAGGGAGCGGTCGGTCACACGCTCCCCAACATCAGCTAGTGCATCGGCGAGCTGGTTCAAGCGGCGACAGTACTAGGAGATGGACATGACGCCTTGTACTGTGGCACGAAGTTCTTCCCAACATGGACAGCGCGACCGGCAGCAATGTCGCGGAAGAAAACCTACAGCTCGTGCCAGAGTTGGCAGGTTGTGTTGTTTGGTGACTGCACCAAGTCATAGAGGTCGTCGGAGATCATACCTTAGATCCAGAGGACAATAGTGATATCGTCGTTTCTCCCCACAACATTTTCGTGCAGTGTGTCAACGTCCTCCTCGATGTGGATCTGCTTCGACCTGGAACTTGGAGAGAACGAAGGCAAAACAGCTGCCGCTACTTGGAGTAGATGTTGGCGCGGATGGAGAGCTTGAAGGGAAATAGGGAATGGAGCTTGCAATGTTAATATGGTGCATCGATGGAGCAGGGACGGGAGGCGACACCACGGCGGACGACGGCGTGAGCGCTGGGAGATCTATCTTGCCGTCCTGCGTGCGTGCGACTCGGCGGCGGCCTCAGGAGCGTTTCATCTTCTTCTTTTTTACCAACAACACCACGACGCTGCTACGTCTCCCCTAGTGCGCTCGATCGTGGGGTTGTGTTGACTCGTGCGTGTGTGCGTTCTGGTAAGGTAACCCATCAAGGTTTGGGCCTTCTTCTTTTCACCGAGCTGCACCCCGGCCCTGGAAAAAAGCCTACATAGCCTGTGAAAAATTTCATGCCCGGGGCCCAGCTCCGCCCCTGACCGTAGTCGTCGTCAACCGAGAAAACTTTACTTCTGAGTTTATTCTACATATCAGTTTATACATATTCATAATAGCAAAGTGAATTTTTGGTCCCTAAACTTATCATGAACTAAGGTTTTGGTTCCTAAACTTCTTTTGTGCACCCTTCATCCCTCCACTCTTAATATCTACTCCAGTATTCGTTGGTCAAACCCAGTCTTGACTTGACATGGCATATAGAGTACCAGAAACTAGAATTGTGGTGGTACAAGCCACATGCACGCATTACAACCATTACAGCCATCCCACTCCTCGTAATGGTATCCTCGTGACGTGATCCTCTCCAAATGGCGCCCAACTTTGCTTTGGCAACAATAAACGGTGCAACTACCGAGGTCCAACCTTGCTAAGCAATCCTTGTTGTTGTGGGGAGAGGAGTGTTGCTTGGAGTAGTAGATACGGTTACCCTCCACCCCACTGCGCACGTTGGTCACAGGCATGGGCATTGCCTTACAACACGCTGGACCTAGAAACAAGGCGTAGCCATCCAAGCTCATCACCTCTTCCCACCTCCTGCCGCTGTCAGAGAGCTCGAACACCTTGAAAATTGCAGAACTACCGAGGCTAATTAGCGGCCAGATCTCCACCGCTATTGCTATGTTGGAGCGCAGTTGGAAGATGTATCTTGTGCCGGGATGCGCGTGCAAGGCATCCATCTCAATGACTGGCAGGCGGAGGGGGGTGGCCACCGGATTGCCATCTTTGTCGAAGCTGATGTCAAACCAGAAAAGTTCATTGTGCGTAATGCCATATAGCTCACCGTTGACGAAGGCAATGTCCTCTAGCACCAGATGTCCATATGCAATGTACCTGCTACACCCTCGTGTCCTCCACCTTCCATTGCTCCCGACACGGCAGAGCGCAATGGAGCACTGGTTGGTCATGGCGGCGAGGATGCAGCTGCTCGAGGAAGGATCCGTGGAGCAGATGATTTTCTTGACGTGGAGAGCTCTGCCGCACCTGCGCGAGGAAGTGAGAATAGTGTCCCTCCGGATGGGCAGCGGGCACGCGCACACAATTGCGCTCTGTTGCTCAGAGAGCGGGGCCCGAGCGCCGGAGAAGAGGTTCACCAAGAGGAGCTGGTCGGAGCTGGACGCGGTGGCGATCCAACCACCGTCGTAGGATCCGACGAGCCGGTTGCCCCACGGGAACCACGGCAGCGCGATGCGCAGGGCCCTACCTTCCTCGGGGCTGTACGCCCTTGCCTCCCGGTCGCGCAAGCTGTTGCCCGTGGTCGCGAGCAGCAGCGGCAGAGCCGGCAGCCGCCGGTGCCACAACGCTGCGGCGCGCCATGTGGCGCAGACGGCGGCGAAGCGCGCCTGGTCGTAGGCTGTGGCGGATCTGAGGTAGACGGTGCCGAGGAGGTCGCCGGGGAGGTCGGCCCACCACCGTTTGACGTCGGCTCCGCCGTCCCCGGCCATCAGAGTTGACTGCTGACCAGTTCTCGATCGTGAGTTGGATATTCGGGGTGGCTCGTACGAAGGTAGTACATATATGATTGCATGCACGTAGAGGTGTCAAAGACGGTTCCGTAGCTTGTTGGGTTCTGTTACAACACGATCGAGCAAAGCAACGCGACGCGATCTCCTTGTTCGATCCGGCGTTCAAGACGTCACGCGCTCACATCAGCCTACCGGAAACGACTTTTGACCGAGTCGAACTCCCCATTAATCTGGTCGCTGCTTCTTCAACCCAAGATCCTGAAAAAGATTAGCCGATTCTGGGCATCAGCCTGGAGCGAAAACAAGTCGCACCCGGCCTAGGTGGCCCACCTGCCCGCATCATTTTTTTCTATTTGGCAAACATGTGACCTCCGTTCACACCAATTGATCGCTTGACTAATTTGGCATTATTGTCGATCATTTTTTGGCGTTGACAGGTTCACCTCACCTACTCCTAGTTTTTTTCCTCGCCATGCCCCCATCCCCGTAATACATTTTCATAATCTCAACCGATGCCGCATAAAATAACAGAAATGAAATGTCCCGAACGTTCAGAATTTGACCATGGCAAATCGAACGTTTTCGATGACAACCTTAGTGATGCGAGGATGACAAGTTTGACATGGATGGCAATTTCCCTTGAAAAAAATACACTGATCCCTGATTTACCATGCTTGCGTCACTAAAATTACCAACTGAACTTGCCATGCTCGCGTCACTAAAATTACCATTGAAAACATTCGATTTTCCATGGTCAAATCCCAAACGTTCGGGCGTTATCAACATATATAGAGTAACTTGAAATAATCTTCCACAAATCAATACTTTTCTTTCCTTGTCCTATACATATGTCCTTGAAATAAGAAAACAACATCCATTAATTTATGGAAAGTAGCATCTAACGTTGAACGAAACGATCACCTTAATCATCAAGAGTATCATCCTTTTTCGGTTTTGACTATAGCATGAGTAGAGTGGTAAATACCTCAGGCGAGGATTGTTTTATTTAGGGAAGTATCATTTATGTGGTCTCCACCTAAAATCCATCGTTCCCTTTTCATCATCTTCACATTCTGCCACATGATCCCACCCGACAACGTCGATGTGGAAAGATCCATAGGGGGAAAAAGCACACTCACGACATTTCTATTATTAATTGCCTAAGGCACTCATAATTGGTAGTGAATCGCTAAAATAAGTCTTCCCCCTTGCAACACATGGGCAATCAGCTAGTTGTTAGGAACATATACATTAGCAAAAGGAAGGAAGAAAATGAAATTGAAGGTTTAAGGAAGGAAGGAAATATTCGGTCGACCGTGTGAGTGTGTATTCTCCAGGACGAGGTGATTGTGCTGGACAATGCACATGGCCGATGTCTAGAACCTTGAACCCGCCGTCACGGCGACACCAGACCCACCCATGTATTATGTCTGGAATGCTTCATGTCGTGGACTATCATCATCATCGTCATCACCCTGACGCTCGCCTTTTTCCGCTACGCTCACACATCCACGGCCGTTCAAATATTGGTTGCCATTTGTTTAGTGGTGAGGATGGTGGGCATCACATTCAATTTCTTGAGTTGTGTTCATTAGCTACCAATTATGTATTCATGGGAATACCACGCGAGTAGATCCCAAGATAATTTGTTGAAGTATGAATGATGCATTTTCCGTTTTATGTCGTGAGTTGGCTTACCCTATTTTCACGGTCCAGTTCCTCCATTTTCTGTTTTATAGCGTGGTCTGTTTTATGAATGATCCACGCCATGCCGACACCAATGGAGGAATCAGATCACGCTACAATGCCACCTTTTGATGAAGGGGCCAATCCCCACCACCTCGCGTGTCGCTTACCGCCTCCCGATCACCGCCTCCTCCACGCTTGGCCACCGAGGCCGCCCCAGCCTAGGTAAGTGCTTTGCTTCCACCGGTATTGTTGGATAGATGAGAGGCGCCCCACCGCGTTGGCCAGCGGCGCCAGCCAAGAGGGCTTGGGCGGCCAAAAGGCAAGTCTGCGGCGGTTGCGCCATCCTTCACCGCATCATCGCCGGCCTCCTATATGGAGACACCCACGCCATGTTTCATGGTGATACTACCGGCCTTCTTTCACTAAACTATGTTTGATCTTCATGTTAGGTGAACCTTATGTTGCAGGACCGGCCGGCAGCATGACCGACCTCGTCTCGTGCCTGGTGTCGCAGGACGGGTCGATGGAGGCCAGTTTTGGTCGGCCTGGTGGGTCTCGGTGCTGGGGGACGCCCAGGGGTGCGAAAGGCGGGACCTTTCCGCTCGTCACTTTGGTGAGGGTACCGGCGGGCCTCAGATGAGGTGGTGTCAAGGTCTTGGATGCCGGGGTGGCGACCCTGGTGGTGGTAGCACGGTGCTCTTGGGAAGAGCCCGTGGCTTAGTGTTGCCCGGTGGCCAAGGCCGTGTGGGCGGCATGGTAGCCGGGGTGTGACGTTCGGTGGCGATGAATACTGGTCGGGGTGAAAACCTGTTCTATTTTTGGACGGACTAGCGGCGGCGAAGGCGTCGCCGCGGCTCTCATTGCCCTTCGTGTTGCTCCAGAGGAAACACTGGTCATTGGGTCAGGCGGTGGCGGTGCTTCGGTGTCGTAACCTTCCTGAAGGCACCGCCTTGGAGCACATGGTTCATCATATGTAGCTTCATCTCTTCGCGGTGGCATGTTCACGGTTGAGGCCCTCGATTGCTCATGTAGTGCTAGGGGTGGCGTTGATGTGCTCAGCGCCTATGTATTCTGTCCTGGGTGTGTGCATGTGTTCTGGTGGCCTGCGTTTGTACATGGTTGTTGATGATCATTTCTTTATATATAAAGCGGGGCGAAAGCCTTTTTTGGTAACCTTATGTTGCATGCTTGATCTCGATTTGTGATTAAATCTTTAATTTGAGAAGTGTGTATTTGAAATGATGTTGACTTGTTCAAATTAAAAATGTAATTGTTTAAATTACTACCATGTGAGTACTTTTATACTCATAGTGTTTGTACAATTATATCTGGAGGAACAGAGTGGTTTTTTAATATTGAAGATCTGTTGGAGCCTCCATCCCCAATAACCAGAAAAGTGCTATTGGGGGAGTTTGTTTGGCGAGTTGTTGGAGATGATCTGACGCAATAACATGCATGGTTCAATATACCTTGATTTATGGGTGGCTCATATTAAATATTCTATGAGATAAGAGGGGCCATCTTAAAAAAAAACTCATACTCTTTCTGTTAAACCTCTTGTAGTGGTATTATAGCACTATGCATGCCAACTAGGCAATTTACTGAGGTGGCATACAATCAAATAAGAAAGAAGATGCTCAATATTATATCATGAATTCGTGATACCATATCATAATAAATGATGTGCTACTATATGTGCTTGCATGATAACAAATAAAATTATTTATGATACTAACATATAATACTATGCAATACAAAATTCGTATTATATACTACCATGATATACATATGCATATAGTTCAACATTGGCGACATAGGCTGCTTCCGCGACCAGAGCAGCCGCAGAGCTACGAGATGCCGCGCCATGGATCGCCGGTGCATGCGTTGCCTGCAGTGGCGTTGGAGACATGTCATCCATTTATAGTCTCTGTTCTCAACGTACGTGTAAATTCTCAATGAGTGCTAGCTGAAGTGTTTTTTTTTATGTACCTAAAGTACAGTGGATTATAGAAAAAAATGTTTTTTATTCAATCGCTACCTAATAATGAAGGGATGAGCATTTATGCCCATCCGTCGTAACTTTTGCAGAAACCCCCTGCACTTCTTCAAAATCAACCCACGGTACTATGTTAAGTGAGAAAAAATGATTCACTTTTTTTGGAAAACCCCCTGATCTTTTAGTTAATCAACCCATCGTCCATCTAGTATTTTTGGGCAGTTTTAGTTTATTTTTTAAAATATCCATATCTTTTAAATTGTAACTCTAATTTAGATATGTTATATATGGAAATTGATGAGAAAAATGTGTACAATCTAAATATGATGTTATTTTACCTGTTAGATATTTTATTCAAATGAGATTCAAATGCTTTTAAAAAATATTCATATCTTCTAAACCCTAACTCCAATTCTGACATGTTATATATGAAAATTGATTAGAAAAATATGTAGAATCAGAATAGGATGTTGTTTTACCTGTTAAACAGTTTTATATACTATTTAGGGGAAAACCTTAATCAATAGCGCACGATTCGTCATTCTTCTGTAGCAGTGTACATCCGGATTAGAAACCAACACCTCAGCAAAATCAATTTGGACAAGAAAGAAACCATGTATAACCATGCATGCACGCCTGAAGAAAACTTCCTAGTGAAAGTTAGTTAACCCACCGTCCATCTATTATTTTTGGGAATATTTAAATGTTTATTAAAATATTCAGATCTTTTAAACCATTACTCTAATTTAGACATGTTATATATGAAAGTTGATTAGAAAAGCATGTACAATCTAATATGATGTTATTTTCCTGTCAAATATTTTTTTAATGTGATTCAAATGCTTTTGAAAATATTCATATCTTCTAAACCCTAACTCCAATTTTGACTTGTTATATATGCAAATTGATTAGAAAAATGTGTAGAATATGAATATGATGTTGTTTTACCTGTTAAACTTATTGAAATACTATTTAGGGGACAACATTAACCAATAGCGCATGATTTGTTTTTCTTTCATACCGGTGTACATCCGGATTGGAAATCAACACTTCGGCAAAACCTGTTTGGAGAAGAAAGAAACCATGTATAACCACACATGCATGCCTCGGCGAAAAAGTAGATTTCTCATTTAATGTGGAGAGAAAGAAAGACACCTTAGAATTGACCACATCCAAATGTGTTGTGATTGTTTTAGCACTAAGGCCACCGTCGACAAGAGTGAGAAGGAGAATAAGCAACAACATAGATGGGATGCACGTGGACCCATTAAGGTCTTCAATCATGATTTTAGGGGCATGTGATTATTTTCCCGTTGCAATGCACGGGCCGTTTTTCTATGTACCTTAAGTACAGTGGATTCCCTTCCGTTAATTCATCCCGACCTAACTCTGGTATGAGCTCATAGCATATAAAATACTATCTGCATAAAAAATCCAAATCAATGAAAACAACATGATAAAATAATGTAAACTCATTCGATATGCAAGGATAAAAACATCTTCTCCATGTCACCGGCAAAAAAATGAACTACAATAATTTTATTCGCAAAACTCCATGTTAACCAAAAACACACACTCTTGATGATCCGAAGCCTCCACCTCTCGACGCAAAGATAGCAGCCGGAGGCAAGTGGATGAAAGTACCTTCCGTGGTGACGTCTGTTATTCATAATGCTCCCTTAAACCCTGTACGCCTACGATTGAATTGATCCTGCCACTAAAGCACGTGCGGGTCGGTCATGCCTCTGGTGACGCGTGGGAAGTGGTTGGGGTACATTTCTCACACTAGAAAAAGAACAAAAAAGAATGCCGAAACACCACAATTAATGTTGATCGTCACATCTAATTGCTGTTATTGGGAGCAAAGTATATACGATGGATGTTCAGTACTTACGGCAGTAGGTCATGCAAGTTGGGCAGACGACGAAGCACTTGCCGGGGCAGCTTCCCCGGCATTGCACATGGCCGCCTGAGATGCAGACTAGCGGCGTGTCCTGTGCGGCCGCGGGTGACACCGCGGCGCACAGCACCAGCAGCACCGCGGCCGAGGCGACGCTCCCATCCACAGCGACGTTATTGTTGCTCAGAGTGTGATGCGTGGATTATTTGCTTTGCTGCTGCTATGGGGATTTATAGGCCGATCGTGCTTGTGCTTCGGATCAAGCGCCCGGACGGTTGACTGGCATGGTGGGTGAGACTAGCCATAGTGGAGAGTAAACATACTCCCTCCGTCCGCGAATAAGTGTACATCTAGTTTTTGTTTTAAGTCAAAGTTTTGAAACTTTGATCACCTTTATAGATGGAAGGAGGGAGTAGTAACATACTCCGTTAAATTCATGTGTGAAAGGAGCTTTCAATGATATAATTTTCACATTATGCATGTCATGCATTATTAATCTTGTCAATAGTCAAAGGCGGTCTTAAAAAACGCATTAGGCCCTATATAGATGGAAGGAGGGAGTAGTCTATGTTACCACCTTTATAGTGGGGAGTAAACATATATGTGGTGTCATGCAACACTTTATTTATTAGATATAGACTTATCTTGCCTTGATATGTGTGATGTTACTCATACTATTAGGCTGGTTCTAATGGAGATTATAATGTACTATATGATACTACATCTGTAATGCCTAGTATCATATGTTGGTATCATAGATGACTATATATAATTATTACCATGCATGATACAAAGTAACACATCATTTAATATAATACGGTATCATGATATGATACTATAGTTGACATGCATGATACTACTTATGATACTCCCATTACGGGCAGCCTTAGTAACTAGTTATGTTACCACATTACTCTCTTTCTTCATTAATTACTTGCTACATCATCAATTTTACTTAAATATGTGTGATATTACCACATATGTTACTCCCACTATGGATAATCTGAAGAACAAGCGTGCCATGCATGCAGCTCGTTTCATGTGCTTGCATGCACTTTTTTATTGCAAGATCGGAAAATGCATGTGCCACCAACACCCCAGCAGTCACATTCACACGTAAAGCATCGGACTTCGCTTCGAACGCACATTCCGTAACCATGCATATGTGCATGCCCCGCTACTCCCTGAGCAACCGTGCAAAGTAGTGCTAATAACCAAATACGTCTTATATTTTACATGAGAAAAAAAACTTAATTTTTTTAAACATCAGTACAGACGGAAGCGCTGCACATACACTCAGAAATAATGCGAACAACGGGACTTGAACCTTCATGGGCTGAAGATAGCACTGTCCCTCTAACCATCCAACCACAGATTGGTTCGCAAAAACATCTTATATTTAGGAACAAAGAATTGTATTCTCTGCCAAATGCTGTATGGACTATCCTCTGGAAGAAAAAAAAAAGATTATCCTTTGGAAGCTAAGCATCCCTGCAAAAAATAATTTTTTTTGGCATTGGGCCTTTCACGATATTTGTTGGGTTGGACGCCACGGGCTGTGGGCACCTCATACGACAGTGCATACCAGTGTGTGCGGTCATATGGTTGGCCGTATTGGGCTCTGTTGGCCTTTCTGTGCTTCCCACTTGATTTTCCTTATTTCTCTAAAAAAAAACTTGATTTTCCTTATCTTGTCTTTGCTCTCTTCCATATATGTGCGGCCATTGGGCATTTGTTGGCATCACTGATACAACAACTGCATGGGTTCCCAGAGCTAGGACTGCAGGAGGTAATTGCTACCCCAGTGCTATCTTTGGTGGTTGAGGTCTGAGGAGGCAGGTCACACATGGAGAAAATTACGCCAATTATTAGAGTAGACAAAAAGACATTTGAAAACCAATTTTGTTGATCAAGTTAACACTATTGGATGGCCGCCTAGTTTTTATTATCTCCTTGTCAAATTGTAGTGTAGATAATATTTTTTAAATCAATTTTTTATCAAGTTTATGAAAAATACCCACCAACATTTACAATATCAAATCAATACTACTGGTCATTAAAAACTATTGTTTTGTATGATAGATATTTGGTATCATAAATAATTATATTTTTTCTTTGAACTTCATCAAACTTTACAAAGTTCCACTTTCGTAAAATATTACTGGGTATGCACGGTAGGAAGAGAGTTGCCCGTATGACTAAGGGTCGTTGTCTGGAATTTGGATGTGCCGATAAAATATATAAATATATATGGGGTTTCTCCAAAAAGATCCATGTGCCTTATTTATATGACACTTTGTACATGAACTTAATTATTCGGGTCGGAAAAGTACTTCAACTATCACTTGATGCAACCATCGAGATGCTGGTACGGCGACCAAATCTAGCAACCGCGCAATCAGTGGAAAAGATGTCCGATGATACATAGCTGGTTATGCCGCCCATCACCGGCATGCTAGCGCTCACCCTAAGCTTGTTAATATAGTCAGAACGGTACGTTTGACCAAGGACGCCGTGCACATCGTCGGTGAGGTCGTGAAACTTGAAACCGATGTCCAAGTGAGCCAGACAGTCGTCCTCCGTGACACCGTAGTTGTGGATGCGAGAGTCCTTCTCCGTGACGGGCACCACGCTGGCCATGATGTCAAACACCCCCTTGAGCTGCACTCTGATGCCATTGGTCGTGGCGGTTCTCGTGATGGTCAGGCCTGCCACGGCTGCCGACTCCCAACGCGCGTCGAGCTTGGCAGGGAGATCGATGGTCTCGTCGTCCAAGCCAATCTCAAGACGGTCGACGCGGTTGCTCCATTTCACGGTCCTCTTGGCACCGACGAGGAGGCGGTGGTCCGCGAAGCGGATGCCAATGGCCTGGATCCAGGTGAAGTTACGACCCGTGGCGGGGTTGTGTGTGCCAATGAAATGGGCATTGACATGGAGATCAACATCGGAGAGGACGCAAAAGTCCTGGTCCTTCTTGCCGTGGAAGTAGAAGTTGTTGCCGTCGCCACCGGTGAAGCGCGGGTCGCCGCAGGAGATGCCCGGGTAGTAGTCGCACACTTACATGGCACAAGTAGCTAACGTTACCACGTGTAGATAGATAGAAGAAAAGAATCGTGGTGGCAGTGTGGCAGAGATTAACTAACTGAAGGTGTTTATATATACTTACTGCATAGCGTCTTGCAGCTGGGGCAGAGGACGAAGCACTGGTCCGGGCAGCGGCTCTCGCACTTGGCCATGCACTTCCTCTTGCCGCAGTACTCCCCCGCGTCCCGCTTCCCTAGTAACGGTCCCCGTGGGGTTATCATGGCGAAGTTGGACGGCAGTCCCGCCCCTGCGGCGGCGACGGCGCCAGCGGCCACCAAAGCAGCTGCGAAAAGACCTACGAGCTGCCGCGCCATGGATTGATCGTCGGCGCGCCTTGATATACCGGTGTTTGAGATGGCTGTATGGCGTTAACGTGGGCTGTGGTGGCGTTGAGGAGTTGACGCCAATTTATAGCTCCATGTGTACGTGTCGACTGTCCATGAGTGCTTGCTAAAGTACTTTGAGATTACGAAATTTGTTCTCTCTTTAGGTAGTTTTTTGAGTTGACATAGGGAAAAGGTGGGTGGATTCCCTCCCGTTAATTCATCCTGACTAAACTGGTGGCAGCTTGCCACTGGTTAGCGAAGAGCCCACGTTACATTCATGAAGCAACTCCAAACCCAAGTTACCACTCCGGTACTCCCTCAGTTTGGAAGATAGTGTTTGGGATTTTCGTTCCAGTATTGAAAATTAAAAATTAAAAATTCAGTCATAGGTAAACAATTCCAACAAGAGTACAAATATAGGGCTGCATATATTTTCTGCCCATACGGGTCACATGGTTCTCATACTATTTGTTTCTTTAACACAGTACAACGCTGAAAAAATAGGCCAAATATATTAGTGTTTCTCATACAATTATCGGCAAAACTATCTCTGTCTCTCTCTCTCTCTCTCTATATATATAACTTAAAAAGAATGTAAGGTTCCATGTTTCACTTTTCTTCCCACCACCCCCTCGTCCAATCTTCCATACGATATGCAATCACCTTAATTTACTTACTTTCTGAACAAATTCCACTTTAATGTACTTATCAAACTTCTCATCAAACTATAAGGTGAATAATGAACAAGATTTGATAAATATTTATTTATTATTGCATTAATGGGTACATAATCAAAAGCTAACATACTACTGGAATATTTATATCCCGTTGCAACGCACGGACATTGTCCTAGTTATGTAAAAAAAAAAAAACTATCACAGGAATCAAACCATGTTGTTCAGTCCATATGCCCAACTACCCTGGCCCTGATAGACAACTTGGGCCATGGCCTATGAGCTGAATACCTGGTTTTGGTTTTGCCCAGTTTTGCTGGTGGATCACGCAAAATCTATATCTTACTTGTTGTGAGGTGGATATAGCACTCACCGTGACTGGGCCAGCCCAATAACTTGTGGGTTTGGGAACCATTTGTGGCAGAGCTGGAAGCGGTTTTGGCAAAGTTACCTTTAGTTTTGCCTCGATCATACACGTTTGGTTTTCTCTTTTTTCTTTTTCTTTATTTTATTTTCCCCCTTTCCAAGTTTTGAATACAAGTTGATGTTTTTAATATGCATTGAAGATTTTCTGAATACATGATGAACATTTTACAGATACATGAAGAACATTTTTTATATATACATTGAATTTTTAATGGCCTACACGTTGAACAATTTTCAAATACACATTAACATATCTCCAAATACACATTTAATATCTTTCAAATGCATGTTAAACATTTTTTAGTATGTGGGGAACATTTTTACATACACGGGAAATATTTTTATACACTTATTGAATAGTTTTCAATTACATGTCAAGCATTTTTTCTAAATGCTCGGTGAACATTTGACACACTAAGAGCGAGATATAGACGTGCCTACAGCGTCGATCCGGAGATTCTGGTGGCCCAGGGCAAAAAAGAATTTCGGGGCCTTTAATATAATGAGGACATGATGGGGAAATAAACAGGGCTCCTATATAAATATTAAATACAGAAGTATATCAGAAAAAAACATGAAATGTTGGGTATCAAACCGGGTCAATCATTCTAGTCATGTGTGAAGTTTAATGAAGAAATGGCATCCACGCTATCCTTACTGAAGAAAATGCAGTTCAACCTACGATCCATTCAAACAGTTTTTCACATAATCAGATTTATTGACTTTTTTTTACTAAGGATACCATGGATGTCATTTCTTCACCAAACTTCACACAGGAGTAGAACGGCCGACCAGATTTGATACCCTAAATTCCAGTATTTTTTCTTGTCCTGATATTTTTTTAAACCCTATATGCATATAGGGTTCATGGGCACCCAAGACCTACAAATCGTCTTCCTAACATAATAGCCAATATGCGTATATGTAAGATATACTGGTAGGAGCTAGGGCCCTACCGGATCTAGGGCGTAGGTTGTAGGGGAAGGAGGGGGAAGGACGAGGGCTGGTGCGCGGCGGCCGGCGGCATGGCGCCGTCCTTGCGACGGAAGCAGCGGCGGCGAAGGCAGGAGGCGGCTAGGGTTTAGGTCTCCCGGCTCCCTAAGGGAAGCCGAGCAAATTATGATTGCTTCTTGCTTGATTGGATTGATACATCTCCTCTCCTTATATAGAGAGGTTTACTTGACTCCTAAGCAAATGATCCTAATATGATAAGATAATTGGGCTAAGCCCCTAATTAAGATACTTGGGCCATAACCCACTGGGCTAAGCCCCTATGCCGGTCATAACACTTCTCCCCGCCTGCACAAACAGCTCGTCCTCGAGCTGTAAGGTGGGGAAGCGCTTGCTGAACTCCTCGAGGTGATCAACCAGCGTCAAACACCTTCGCAACAGCTGGGGCGGCAAGGTCGGCGGCGACGGCGTCCTCTGGAATGTAGTCTGCAACCTCCAGGTAGAAGAGTCGCGGGCAGGCGTGTAGGGCTCGTCGCAGTTGAAGCACAACCCTTGGCGGCGACGCTCGAGTAGCTCGGCCGAGGTGAGCCGGCGGAACGGGCGCGCCGCGGTCGCGGCGAGGGGTGCCGCGGAAGCCTGAACAGGCCGACACGGAGCGGGATCTGGCCAGGGTAGCGACCCAGTGGCCCGGGACGGTGACTCCTGCTGGACGGCCACCACGTGGCGCTCGAACGCGCGGGCGTAGTACATGGCCGTCTGGATATCCTGGGGTCCCTGAAGCTCCACGTCCACGCTGATGTGATCCGGAAGTCCACCGACAAAGAGGTCGGCCCGCTGCTGCGCCGTCACGCCCGACGCGTGGCATGCCAGGGCCTGGAAACGGTCGGCGAAGTCCTGAACCGTGGAGGTGAAGGGAAGGCGGCCTAGCTCCGCCAGGCGACTCCCTCGGATCGGGGGCCCAAAACGAAGGAGGCAGAGCTCGCGGAAGCGCTCCCAAGGGGGCATGCTGCCCTTGTCCTACTCGAGGGCGTAGTACCAAGTCTGGGCTGCACCGCGGAGGTGGTAGGATGCCAGCCAAGTGCGCTTCGACGCGAGCGTGCGCTGTCCACGGAAAAACTACTCACACTGGTTGAGCTAGTTAAGCGGGTCCTCCGTGCCGTCATAAGTGGCGAAGTCGATCTTGGAGAACCGTGGCGGCGTCTGGGTCGGCGCGCCATGGCCGACCGGCTCGGCGGTGCGGAGCAGTGATGATGACGGCGCCCGGTCAACGGTGGGGAGACCGTCATAGGCCCCCGCGGAGCCGGACGAGGCCCCAGACTGCAGCGTGGGTACCGGTGGGTTCCCGGCCTCCGTGTAAACTGTCGGTGGCGACGTCCCGGTTAGCCAGGCCAGGATCTGGGACGGTGACGGCGGAAACCGGACCTGCTGGATCAGGAGGTCTCCCGATGTGGACTGGCCCAGTCCGAAGCTGGGCGGCGGCGGTGGGAGCTGGACCGGCACGGGCGGCGCGGCTGGGGCTGGCACGGGCCAGTGCGGCCACTGCGGCGCTGGGGTGGGCGCGGAAGGCGCCGCGAGAACCGGCACGGGCCACTGCGGCCAGGACGGCACTTGGGCGGGCGGCGGCTGGAACGACGGATGGGCCCCGACGATTGCCGCGGGTACCGAGGACCAGGGCAGGTGCAGCAGCGGCGGAGGCGGCCCGCTGGGGTGCCCCGCCTGGAACGGCGGCAGCGGTGGCCCGCCCATTGCAGGCGCGCCCTGGGACGGCCACGGCAGCGCGGGGTGGTCGTAGGCGGCGGTAGTCGCAGCCGGCGGAGGTGCGGGCGGCCCGGCCAGGTACCGATGGATGCCTTGGACGGCCGTCACGAGATCCCACAAGATGCTGGTGACTTCTTCCGGCGTGAAAACGGCAGTTGTCGGCGCAGCGGAGGTGACCGGGGCTGGCGGCGTTGGGGACCCGGCAGTGGTCATCGGGGCGGTGGTGATGATGGGCAGCGGCGGCGTGGGTGTTGATGACGACATGATCGAACCCGAGTCTCTGGATACCAAATTGGTAGGAGGTAGGGCCCTACCGGATCTAGGGCGTAGGTTGTAGGGGAAGGAGGGGGAAGGACGAGGGCTGGTGCGCGGCGGCCGGCGGCGTGGCGCCGTCCTTGCGACGGAAGCAGCGGCGGCGAAGGCAGGAGGCGGCTAGGGTTTAGGTCTCCCGGCTCCCTAAGGGAAGCCGAGCAAATTATGATTGCTTCTTGCTTAATTGAATTGATACATCTCCTCTCCTTATATAGAGAGGTTTACTTGACTCCTAAGCAAACGATCCTAATACGATAAGATAATTGGGCTAAGCCCCTAATTAAGATACTTGGGCCATAACCCACTGGGCTAAGCCCCTATGCCGGTCATAACATATACTAATAAATATTTCAAATGCATCAATATTGCATTGCATAATTTATACATATTACCTTAAAAAATTCTTATAACATTCTTAGATGCATAATCTCTTCTCAATGGATAAAATTGCAGGATGCATACTTTATACTCCCTTTGTTCCCAAATATTTGTCTTTCTAGAGATTTCAACAAGTGACTACATACGGAGCAAAATGAGTGAATCTACACTCTAAAATATGTCTACATACATCCGTATGTTGCGTCCATTTGAAATGCCTAGAAAGACAAATATTTGGGAAGGGAGGGAGTAGATTAGATGACCGTGCCAAAATTTGATGAAACAACTAGTAATTCGAAAATTACTCAATCAACAGAATAAATCTTACCTATGGTAAAGTGAAACTTGCAAATAACAAATGCACGAAGCTGAATAATATCTACCACTCAACAGTGTCCAATCAGTCGATCATCATTGTGCTATTGCAGTAAAAAAGACGCAATATCAATGTCATCTATGAAAATATCTAGATCACCAAGTCACACATAGGATATTAGGCTACCTTCTCTGCGTACGTAGCCGCGCGGACAGCAGAAGACCGTCGACTGCTACCAGGCGTCCCTGTGGCCGGATGGATCCTGTTCGCCCTTTTCCTGGAGGCCGCTGCGGCTACAGCCGCTGCAAGGAGGTGGGCTAATGGCGATGCGATCAGGCAAGGAGACGGCATCGTCTGGCGAAGACGTGATTAGGCAGAATAGCAATTAGATCGTGCGTGATTGGCGGCCAGTGATGCGTCGCTAGATTTCAGGAAGTCCTCGGTGTGCGCTTAGCGATCTGTTGGGCCAGGCATTGCACGGTAGAGCCAAGTGGATCACGCGCCGAATACCGACCTGCACGTATGGATTTACAGATTTTAGGCCGGTCCATGTGCTACCATTTCTAGCAGGATTTTGGGTTTCTTTTTCTCAATTTTTCTGAGCTTCTGCCGAAGTTTCCTGCATGGCTTTCCTCTTTAATCTTCATTTTTTTTACTTTTCTAATTTTTGTGGCTTTTTCTCTAATTTTTGTTCCATTTTTCCTTATTTTTAAATATAATTGTATTACCAATAAATGCACAAGCATCATGAAGAAGATATGAACCTTTAAAATAAAATGTTATAACACTTTTTAAAATAAAAACGAACACATTTTTAAAATGTCTGAGTACTTAGTACAGCTATACGAACAATTCAAAATGGCGAATAGTTTTGAATTTTTTTTCTAAACTTAGATGAGCATTTTAAAATATATGTGAACCATTTTTTATTGCACGGGATTTTTTTAAATATGTGCGTATCTATTAATAATTCATTGAACATGTTTTAATGTGAACACTTTTTAAATGACCTGAAGACTTTTTAAAAATTAATACAAACAATATCTTCAATTCTATGCACAATTTCTGAAAATCCATGTATTTTTTTAAATACCTAAATTTTCCTAAAATAATAATTGTTGTTACTCTTTATATGTTCAAATGATTTAGTTTTCCATTTAAAATTTTTGTTAATATTTTTATTATTTTTCAATTTGTGAAATATAAATAGTCCGTAAAAATTCAAAATGGTAAATGGGTCGATCTTGTGTTGGGCGAGGCGCACACACTTGCTATTCATTGCCTTATGCATGGAATAGGAGGTTGCCACCTAGATAACCAGGGAACCATCATTGACAAGATTTTTAAAACACGGTGGTTATTGAGAATATTTTGATATAATTTTGTGAATAGACTGATCATTTTTTCTCACACTAGGTCTTTTCTGTCTATCCCTCCCTGATATTTTTCTTTAAATCCACTAGAAATTCACAACGTATTTTCCTCTGGTAATTTAGTCGCTTTCTCGATTGTTTTTTTTCATCATTTCGTTATTTGTGTTGAATGTTGTGTTGGTTAATTTTAAGTTTCTCTACTGATTGTACATTGAGGAGCATATATGTTGAAGATTACTTGTCCCATTGAGTAAGTAGACTCTAGAGAAATGAAATGCAAGCTGGGTTACAAAATCAAGCATGTCTAGCAACATCCGAAACCATCGTTGCTTTTGCTAGTTAGTGAGATTTTTAACATATGAGTCATAGTAGCATGCTTGGAATGAATCTTCTCAAGGCTTGGAACATGAGTTCTAATTTCATACACAACAACACCATATACATGTATATGTTTAGTTCTTCCTTGTTCTTTTCAACCTGTAGGCAGTCGAAAGCACAAAACAGACTTTGCATCAATGTTTGCTGGAAAAGCTAGTGCTTTCCTACATGACATTGTTTGTGGTGTTGCTAGTTTATAAACAATATCTTGAGCTATTAGAATCCATCCCTAACATGGCAGACATCTTCATTTTTGCACGTCATAACAACGACTCCTCTCCCTTTGTTCCACAACATAGCCACATGAACTGAACTTTAGTAGTCCTGACTTTGCAATGATCTAGTGGTTTCGCATAACCTCTGAATGTTTGACAGTGATGTGGGGGTTCGATCTTAGTCCCTCCAAATCTTAAAAGAAATGTTTGATGAAGCCAAATGTAGTTAAGGGGCTGTGAAAATGACATTTTTCGATAAGTTTTCTTCTAGCAGTTCATATTGACTAGCAAACCACTAGTGTCTTGATGAAACTAACATGAGAGAGTGTCTCCGTTATGTTGAAGCACCAAAGATTTGGGCTATGTGTTCCGTAGTGCTTAGTGCTCAATCAAATCATCATAAAAGGACGCATACACATATAGATCTAGTATATTTTAGAAAAGCATGCGCCCATGTGTGTTAATTTAAGTGGCAATCTTTGGAAATAACTAAGGTTTGCGTTTTCCTTCTCTTGAGCAGGATACAGTTGGCAGAGAATCTCCAAGAAGTCAAGAAATTAAAATGCTAAATTTTCTTGAAATTTTAAGAATATAGAATGAAATCCGTTAGTTTGTCTCCCCCTCAAAAATCTATATCCATGGTTAAGCATCAAGATCGCAACGGGGAAGAAACCCACCGGGTTTTGCTTGCCCAAACCCATCCCCACAAGAAAATGGCAAACCCGTCCCCGTCCCATCAACGTGCGCGGGGTTAAAATGTTGCCCGTCCCCTAAACCCGTCGGGTTTTCTAAACCCACTTGGAACCTGTCCCCACAAGCAGTCAATGAAAACAACAACATTTGAAAGAAAAATAGGAGCATATTACAGCAGCAGGCGACGGCTGGGGGACCTAGGTTTAGGTTTAGGTGTTGTGTCGTGCGGGAGAGAGGTCTGAAGAGTGAGCGACACTGTAGCGACCGAGTGAGGGGTTGGTTTGTACTCCAGGGCCTCGACGTTGTGGGGCTCGGCTGCTCGGGCACCGTGGCTTTGGTCCACTTGAGTCAAGATGGATCGGTAAATGCTAAATAACGTATTTTGCTGCGTTTTGTCGGGTTTCGGGTTCGGGTAGTACTCAAACGGGTTTAAACCCATGAAACATGCCGGGTTTTATAACGTACCCACGAGCAACCCCACGGGGATAGAAAGTCGCCCATCGCCGTCCCCTAATAGGGTAAAAACCCACGGGGACGCGGGTTTCGGGGCCCATTGCTATCTTGAGTTAAGCATGCCACACATTGGGTTAAATCTCATAGGGCAAGCGCGCCAGGGTACCATGCTACTGCCGAACACTCCACCTCACCAAAGCTAACATAAGGCAACACCTACTCCATGAATTACCAAATGTCTGCCTTCCTTGCGACATAAATGTCAACTCTTTCTCATTTCTCTCTCCATCAACTTTTCCCTTTTCTTTC
Organism: Aegilops tauschii subsp. strangulata; assembly: GCF_002575655.3. Lineage (NCBI taxonomy): Eukaryota > Viridiplantae > Streptophyta > Magnoliopsida > Poales > Poaceae > Aegilops > Aegilops tauschii. Next base: position 618,831,177 of record NC_053037.3, read on the forward strand.
ATACCGGAACCCATCTTCCCTCCTATATAATAAATGTTTTTTTTAATTTTTAGATCTTGCTGGCAAATAGCCTTGTTAGGCTCCCCAATGTAGGACTGAGAAACCAAGGTATTAATCCGTGGAGGTGCCGGTACCCTACAAGAGTTTAATGCTCTACAACACATATAAAACTTCACTTTGGTACTGTTGGGGAACGTAGCATGTAATTTAAAAAAAAATCTAGGATCACGCAAGATCTATCTAGGAGATGCATAGCAACGAGAGGGGGAGAGTGTGTCTACGCATCCTCGTAGACCCAAAGCGGAAGCGTTAGGTTAACGCGGTTGATGTAGTCGAACGTCTTCATGATCCAACCAATCCAAGTATCGAACGTACGACACCTCCGTGTTCAGCACACGTTTAGCTCGATGACGTCCCTCGAACTCTTGATCCAGTAGAAGGTCGAGGGAGTGTTCCGTCAGCACGACGGCGTGGTGACGGTGATGGTGATGTGATCCGCGCGGGGCTTCGCCTAAGCACTACGACGCTATGACCGAGGAGTAAACTGTGGAGGGGGGCATCGTACACGGCTAAGAGAAATCTTCGTGTGCCTTTGGGGTGCCCCCGCCCCCGTATATAAAGGGGGGAGGAGGAGGTGGCCGGCCCAAGGGGGGGCGCGCCAAGGGGGGAGTCCTACTTGGACTCCCAGTCCAAGTAGGATTCGCCCCCCTTCCTTCCAACGGAGAGGGGATAGGGGAAAGGAGGGAGAAGCAGAAGGAAAGAGGGTGGCCGCGGCCCCTCCCCTTGTCCAATTCGGATTGGGCAAGGGGGGTGGCGCCACCTCCCGTGGCTTGCCTCCTCTCCTCCACTGTGGCCCATTAGGCCCATTAACATTCCCGGGGGGTTCCGGTAACCTCCCAGTACTCTGAAAAATCCCCGAACGTTATCGGAACCATTCCGGTGTCCGTATTTAACCTTTCAATATATCAATCTTTACCTCTCGACCATTTAGAGACTCCTCGTCATGTTCGTGATCTCATCCGGGACTCCGAACAAACTTCGGTCACCAAAACACATAACTCATAATACAAATCATCATCGAACTTTAAGCGGGCGGACACTACGGGTTCGAGAACTATGTAGACATGACCGAGACACATCTCCGGTCAATAACCAATAGCGGAATCTGGATGCTCATATTGGCTCCTACATTTTCTACGAATATATTTATCTGTCAAACCGCATAACAACATACGTTATTCCCTTTGTCATCGGTATGTTACTTGCCCGAGATTCCATCGTCGGTATCATCATACCTAGTTCAATCTCGTTACCGGCAAGTCTCTTTACTCGTTCCGTAATGCATCATCCCATAACTAACTCATTAGTCACATTGCTTGCAAGGCTTATAGTGATGTGCTTTACTGAGAGGGCCCAGAGATACCTCTCCAATACACGGAGAGACAAATCCTAATCTTGATCTATGCCAACTCAACAAACACCTTCGGAGACACCTGTAGAGCATCTTTATAATCACCCAGTTATGTTGTGACGTTTGATAGCACACAAAGTGTTCCTCCGGTATTCGGGAGTTGCACAATCTCATAGTCAGAGGAATATATATAAGTCATGAAGAAAGCAATAGCAATAAAACTAAACGATCATAATGCTAAGCTGACGGATGGGTCTTGTCCATCACATCATTCTCTAATGATGTGATCCCGTTCATCAAATGACAAAACATGTCTATGGTCAGGAAACTTTAACCATCTCTGATTAACGAGCTAGTCAAGTAGAGGCATACTAGGGACACTCTGTTTTGTCTATGTATTCACACATGTACTAAGTTTCCAGTTCATACAATTCTAGCATGAATAATAAAATTTATCATGATATAAGGAAATATAAATAACAACTTTATTATTGCCTCTAGGGCATATTTTCTTCAGTCTCCCTGTCGTGGTGGGCGCACGGCAGATGCCAAGGGATGGCTAAAGAGAGGAGGAGGCTCGAGGGCACTGGTGGGCTCCAGAGGCGAGGTCGTCATGAGCGAGTGCGGGATGCAAGACATACCCAGGTTCGGGGCTCTGCGGAGAGATAACACCCCTAGTCTTGCCGAGCGTGGTTTATATGTAACAGTACAGGGTTGCTCCTAGAGCTGTATGGAGGAAGAAGGAAGGTTGGCCAAGGCTTAGGCAGCTCCCTCTCCTCGGGTGTTGCTTGCTAGGTGTGTGTGTGAGTGATCGCCTCTGTGAGTGAAAGAGTTGCCTATATGCATGAGGGCTCCTGGGGGGTTTTATAGGTCAACCCCCTAGGGGTACAATGGTAATGTTACAAGGCCGTTGGGCTAGGTCGTCAGTGTCCAGGAACCCGGTGCTGGGGCTTGCCGGGTTCCCCGGGCGCGGGACCTGCCGGGTACAGTGACGATGAAGGGGCCCTCCCATGGGGAGGATAGCTTGTGTTGGCCGGTCTGCTCTTGGACGAGCCGGAGGACGAGGTCTCCCTCCCAGAAAGCGAGGGGCTTGATCGTCTTGCCGTGGAAGTGCCTTAGGCCTTGCTGGTAGATGGCTGAGCGGCTGAGCTCCAGGAGACGTGCCTCTTCGAGCAGGTCGACGCCGTCTTCGCGGGCTTCCTTGGCTTTGGCTTCGGTGTACATCGTGATGCGCGGCGAGTCGAACTCGACGTCTGTTGGGATGACGGCTTCTGCTCCGTAGACGAGGAAGAACGGGGTGAACCCGGTCGACCGGTTTGGCGTGGTGCGGAGACTCCATAGGACGGCCGGCAACTCGTCAAGCCAGCTGCCGGACGAACGAATGAGTGGCTCGATGAGTCACGGCTTGATGCCAGATAGGATGAGGCCGTTGGCCTGCTCGACCTGGCCGTTGGACTGCGGGTGTGCAACGGAAGCCAGGTCGAGGCGGATGCCGAAGACGGAGCAGTACTGCGCGAGCGCAGCCTTGGCGAAGTTGGTGCCGTTGTCCATGATGATGCTGTTCGGCATGCCGTAGCGCACCGCGATGTCCTTGACGAATCGAACGACCGTTGGCCCGTCCAGCTTCTTGATTGGCCTTGCTTCGATCCATTTGGTGAACTTGTCCACCGCTACCACCAAATGCGTCATGCCGCCTCGAGCGGTCTTGAAGGGCTCCACCATATCGAGTCCCCAGACCGCGAAGGGCCAGGGGATTGGGATGGTCCGGAGTGCCGACGCCGGCTGGTGGCTGCGCTTGCTGAAGCGCTAGCATCCCTCGCACTTGAGGACGAGTGATTCTGCGTCTTCGAGGGCTTTGGGCCAGTAGAAACCATGGCGGAAAGCCTTGGCCACCAGGGATCGCGAGGCGGCGTGGTGCCCGCACTCGCCCTGGTGTATGTCGAGGAGGATCTCAATGCCCTTGTCTTGCTTGACGCAGCGTTGGAATACGCCGGTGGAGCTGCGCTTGACGAGCTCGTTGTTGATGATGCTGTAGGCGGACGCTCGGTGCTGCACTTGCCGAGCTTCAGTCTCGTCCATGGGGAGGAACCCGTTATCCAGGAACTCCGAGATGGGCAGGGCCCAGGATGGCGCAGTCACCACGGCGAAGGCGGCCACTATTTTGGGTTCTGGGGTGGCAGCCCCCGAGCTGGGTTCAGCAGCCCTCGGGTCGGGTTCGACAGTCCCCGGGCCGGGTTGAGGTGCGGCCGGGTTGGGTGGAGCAGTCCCCGGGCCGGTTTGAGGCGCGGCCGGGTCGGCTGGGACGTGGATGGACTCGGAGTCCGGAGACGGCTTGACGGACTGCTTGTGCAGATGCTCGAGGGAGACACTGGACGGAATGGACTACCGGGACGAGGCGATCTTGGCGAGCATGTCGGCCGCCTCATTTTCTGCGCGCGGGACGTGGAGGAACTCACAGCCCGCGAAGAAGCCGGACAGCTTTTGGACGAGGAAGTGGTAGCTTGCCATGTTGGAGTCGTGGGCGTCCCACTCGCCGGAGCACTGCTGCACCACCAAGTCCGATTCGCCATAGCACATGATGCGCCGGATGCTGAGTTCCTTGGCAAGCCGGAGGCCGTGCATAAGGGCTTTATACTCGGCGACATTGTTGGAGGCGGCGAAGTGGATCTGCAGTGCGTACTTGATCCGGTCGCCCTTGGGGGAGGACAGCACGATGCCGGCCCCTAGGCCGAGTCGCATCTTCGAGCCGTCGAAGTGCATGCGCTAGTGCGTCAAGTCCGGCGGTGGCGGTAGGTATTGGGTTTCGGTCCAGTCGACCAGGAAGTCGGCCAAAGCTTGGGACTTGATGTGCGGGGCTCGTAGAGGATGGTGTGGCCGGCTAGGTCGAGCGCCCACTTGGCGACCCGGCCAGAGGCATCCCGGCACCCGATGATTTCGCCGAGAGGGGCCGTGCTGACCACGGTGACGACGTGCTCTTAGAAGTACTGCTTCAGTTTCTTGGCGGTGAAGTACACGCCGTAACACATCTTCTGGTAATGCGGGTAGTTCTGCTTCGAGGCGGAGAGCACCTCACTCAGGTAGTAGACGGGACATTGGATGGCTTGGACCTTGTCCTTCTCTGGTCGCTCGACCACCATCACCATGCTGACCGACCGCGAGGTTGCGGCGATATAGAGCAACAGCGGCTCCTTCTCGGCCAGTGCGGCCAGGACTGGTGCGGTGGAGATCATGCGCTTGAGATCCCGGAAAGCTTCGTCCGCCTGGTCGTTCCACTCGAACGACGTCATCTTCTTCATCATCTGATATAGGGGCAGGGCCCTCTCGCCCAGCCGGCTGAGAAACCAGCTGACCGAGGTCAAGCAGCTGGTGAACTTCTGGACATCGCGCAGCCGGGCCGGCTTGCGCATGCGCTTGATGGCCTTGTTTTTCTCTGGGTTTGCCTCAATGCCACACTCCGAGACGAGGAAGCCGAGTAGCTTTCCGGCCAGGATGCCGAAAATGCACTTTTTTGGGTTGAGCTTGACCTTGTACTCGCGCAGGTTGGCGAAGGTCTCCTTCAGGTCGTCGAGGAGCGTGAGGTGCTGCTTGGTCTTCACCACGATGTCGTCCACGTAGACGTGGATGTTGCGGCCGAGTTGCGGCAGCAGGCATTTCTGCATGCAGCGCTGGAAGGTGGCGCCGGCGTTCTTTAAGCCGAACGACATGTTGATGTAGCAATACGCCCCAAAGGGCGTGATGAAGGACGTCTTTAGGGTGTCGTTCGGGTCCAGCTTAATCTAATGATAGCCGGAGTAAGCATCCAGGAAGGGCAGGAGCTCACACCCGGCAGTGGAGTCGATGACTTGGTCGATCCGCGGGAGGCGAACGGGTGTTTGGGGCAGGCATTGTTCAGGCTGGTGTAGTCGATACACATGCGCCAGGTCTTGTTCTTCTTCAGGACGATGGCTGGGTTGGCCAGCCACTCGGGGTGAAACACTTCCATGATGAAGCCGACCGCCAAAAGTTTGGCGACCTCTTCACCGATGGTCCTTCTCTTCTCTTCGGAAAAAACGTCGCAGGGGTTGACGGACGGGCTTGGCGTCCTTGCGGACGTGGAGTTTGTGCTCGGCGTACTTCCTCGGGATACCCGACATGTCCTTTCGGGTCCATGCGAAAATATCTCGATTCTCACGGAGGAAGTCGACGAGCTCGCCTTCCTATTTTCTGTCGAGGCGGGTGCCCACGACAACGTACTTGCTGTAGCTGGGATCTTCCGGGTTCAGCTTCACTTTCTTGGTCTCCTTGGAGGGATTGAACGAGGCCTCATCGGCTAGCTCCCCAGCCGGGATCAGCGCGGCCGACGCTTCTTAGTCCAAGGAAACGATCCGGTCGAGCTGGCGCCGCTCCTCGGCTACGACCAGCGACTCGGCCAGCCTGGCGCAGTCCTTGGCGCACTCTATGGACTTGCGGTAGTCGCCGGTGACGGTGATGAGGCCCTTCGGACCCGACAACTTTATCTTCAGGTAGGCGTAGTGGGGGACTGCCATGAATCGGGCGAGCGCGGGCCGGCCCAGCAGCGCATGGTACGCGCTAGACAGGTCCACCACCTCGAACCAGATCGGCTGGCGTCAGAAGTGGCTGCTGTCGCCGAACAGGACGTCGAGCCGGATCCGGCCGATCGGGGAGCAGGAGAGAGCGGGAACTTTGCCGTGGAAGATCGTCTGGGTTGGCTCCAGGACTTTGGCCTCGATGCCGAGCTTGGTCATGTTGTCGCGGTAGAGGATGTTGATGCTGCTGCCGCCGTCGATGAGAACCTAGGAGAACTTGCACGTGCGCCGGGGCGCGACGATGGTGGGGTCGAGGACGAGGGAGTAATCACCTGGGTTCGGCATGATGGCCGGGTGGTCCTCCCGAGTCCAGGTGACCGGGCGCTCAGACCAGTGCATGTATTCCGTCTTGGCTAGGATGACAGTGTTCACCTCCTGCCGAAGGAGGCGCTCACTTCGCTTGTCGTCGCCGAGGCTGGTGAAGACGACGTAGGTCGCGTTCTGGGCCGGGTAGGCGTCGTCGCGCGTCGCGCCGCCAGTGGGTGGCAGCGGAGGGGATGGAGGCGGCTGTCCCGCTCCTGGAGCCGGGGCCGGAGGAGGCGGGATGTTGCCCCTCAGGATGCGCTTGGTGATGGCGCACTGCCGAAGCGTGTGTGTGGACGGTCTCGCGCCGCTGTGGCGCTTGCAGGGAGCGTCGAGCATCTCCTCGAAACTCATGGCGGGTTGCCACGTCGTCTTGCCGGTCTGCCGGCGCTTGGCGGCCGTGTCGGCCGCGGGCGCCTGCTCGGCGGCCACGATGAGCCGGTTGTCGTAGCGCTGGGCCGGCTGATCGGCCTTGCGCTTGTTGTTCTGCTGGTTGTGCTGTTGCCGGCTGCTTTCGCCGGCCGGCTTCGGGGGGGGGGGGGACCCGCTTTACTTTGCCAGCTTCGTCCAGCGCCACCTGGATTGTCATGGCGGAGTCGGCGTTGGCGTACTTGTCCGCCGTCACCATGAGCGCGGCCATGGTGGCCGGCTCGGAGCGCAAGAGCTTGTGCTTAAGGAGGGTGCCGTCCCGGCACCCGTTGATGAAGTATTGGATTGCTTGGACTTCGTGGACGCCCTCGCAGCTGTTCAGGAGCTCGGTCCAGCGTGCGAGGTACTCGCGGCCGGTCTTCATTGGCCCCTGCACGCACATGGCGAGCTGACTGGGGCGGCCGGGTCGCTTGTACGTGCCGGTGAAGTTGCGCACGAAGGCTTGCTCAAAGTCGACCCACGCGTTGATGCTACCCCCCGGCAGACTGTTCAACCAGGTGCGGGCCGACCCCTGGAGCATGAGAGGCGCGTAGCGTACGGCGAGGTGGCAGTTACCGCCGGCGATGCCGATGGCGGTGGTGTAGTCGGTGAGCCAGTACTCTGGCTTCACGGTGCCGTTATACTTGGGGGTGTCACTGGGGAGCGTGAACCCTTTAGTAAAAGGCTCACCCCGGATGTGTGGCCCGAAGCACGCCGGTCCGATGGGGCCGGTCTCCTCCAGCTCTTGAGAGAGGGCGAGTCGGTCGAGGCGGTGACGGGCGTCGGTGTCGTCGATGGCGCGCGGGCCCAGCCGGTCGGCGACCACGCCGCGGGGTCCAGGTCGCCTCCAGTCGGACATCGGCTGGATTGGAGCAGAGGGTCGAGTCGGCATCGGACCTCCGAGATCGGCTCGTCGCCCAAGCCGCCGGCGGTCGTCGGGGCAGGGTTGCGCCGGGTCCGGGTGTGGCCGGAGTGCGCCTCGCCGGGTGGCCAGGATGCCGTGTGCTGGAAGTCGCCGGGTCCAGCGACGTGGGCAGAGCCTGATCCGGCCGACTTGGCGAGTTGGTTGAGGCGGTCTTGCTGCGCGTTGGCCGCAGCGAGAAGGTCGTTCACCCTCTTGAGGCGGTCCTGCAGCTCTTCGCCTGCGAGCTAGTCCAGGCCGACCGCGGCCGCCTGGGGAGCGCGCATGTTCTTCACGGGAGTCTCGTAGATGGGAGGGATGGCGCCGAAGGCGCGCCCTATCGCGCCACCCCGGGCCCGCACGTCGGCGACCCGGCTTGGCTCAGGCACGTCCGGCGTGAAGCCGTAGGCGGCGTTGTGCTCCAGCTGAGTGGAGTCGAGGCGGCGCTGCGTGGCAGCGAGCGTCTCGGTGAGGTCCAGCAGGCGCTGGCGGTCCTCGTCGAGGCGAGTCCGGGCCTCGGCGATGTCGGAGGCGTCTATGTCGGTGCCGATGGGGACGCGAAGGCTCTGCATCGTGGCGCGCAGCGGGTTGGGCGGGCTGGCTCGCTCCGCTGCGGCCCTGGCTTCGACGGCCTTCCTTGCTGCGCTGGACGAGGAAGCAGCGCCGGCGTTGGTGACGAAAACCTCCACGCAGAGGTCCATTCCCCCGGCAGGAGTGCCGCCGCCGAGGGAAAGGGGGGAGTCGGAAAAGTCAAGTACCTCGCTGGGGTACTCGTCGGTTGCAGGTGCGTCGGAGATGCGCAGCGCGGCGAAGGAGGCGGCGAGTGCGTCGATGACGTCGTCCGCCAGCGTGACGGGCTCGTCGGAGTCGGAGAGGAGCCCCGTCTGAAGCATGCTCCCGGCCAGGACGTCGAGCTGCCCCACGGTGGGCACCAACTGTCGTGGTGGGCGCACGGCAGATGCCAAGGGATGGCTAAAGAGAGGAGGAGGAGGCTCGAGGGCACTGGTGGGCTCCAGAGGCGAGGTCGGCATGAGCGAGCGCGGTAGACAAGACATACCCAGGTTCGAGGCTCTCCGGAGAGATAACACCCCTAGTCCTGCCGAGCGTGGTTTATATGTAACAGTACATGATTGCTCCTAGAGCTGTATGGAGGAAGAAGGAAGGCTGGCCAAGGCTTAGGCAGCTCCCTCTCCTCGGGTGTTGCTTGCTAGGTGTGTGTGTGAGTGATCGCCTGTGCGAGTGAAAGAGTTGCCCATATGCATGAGGGCTTCTGGGGGGTTTTATAGGTCAACCCCCAGGGGTACAATGGTAATGTTACAAGGTCATAGGGCCGGGTCGTCAGTGTCCAAGAACCCGGTGCTGGGGCCCGCCAGGTACCAGGCCTCGCCGGATTCCCCGGGCGCGGGACCCGCCGGGTACGGGGGGCACGGTTGGCCGTCTTGCCGATCGTCAGGGAGTGGCTGGGTTGAGTTGGCTATAGTGGCGCTCCGTCAGGTCACCACTTGCTGGCGTCATGGGTGACGACGATTGCTCCGTGGCCACGCCAGCCCTGGCCAGCGGGTAGGTGGGCACTGTTGCCACGCCCGGCTGACCAGAGGCACGGGCGGGGCACTGTTGTCTTTGTCATTGGTAGGTGGGGACACGTCCCATCGTACGGCTGGGATGGGACGACCGCTGACCCTCAGCTGGGTTGGAGAATCATGCCAGGGATGGAGCTGGCTTGTTGGGGAAGTCTTGAGTTGGTTGTTGGGGCCGATTTGAGGAGTCCGGCCGGGTCGAGGGGCTTGGCTGGGTCGAGTGACCCGGCCAAGCGCGAGCCGGATTGAGGGGCGATGCTGGCCCCGTTGTTTTTGAAAAGGATCCGGGTTCCATTGCCTGCCCGGGGTTCATCCCCCCGACACTCCCACTTGCACTAGAGTCAATAATCTAGATTACATAGTAATGATTCTAACACCGATGGAGTCTTGGTGCTGATCATGTTTTGCTCCTGGAAGAGGCTTAGTCAATGGATCTGCAACATTCAGATCCGTATGTATTTTGCAAATCTCTATGTCTCCCTCCTTGACTTGATCGCAGATGGAATTGAAGCGTCTCTTGATGTGTTTGGTTCTCTTGTGAAATCTGGATTCCTTCGCCAAGGCAATTGCTCCAGTATTTTCACAAAAGAATTTCATTGGACCCGATGCACTAGGTATTACAGCTAGATCGGATATGAACTCCTTCATCCAGACTCCTTCATTTGCTCCTTCCAAAGCAGCTATGTACTCCGCTTCACACGTAGATCCCGCCGCGACGCTTTACTTGGAACTGCACCAACTGACATCTCCATCATTCAATATAAATACGCATCCGGTTTGTGACTTAGAGTCATCCGGATCAGTGTCAAAGCTTGCATCGACGTAACCATTTACGACAAGCTCTTTGTCACCTCCATAAATGAGAAACATATCCTTCGTCCTTTTCAGGTATTTCAGGATGTTCTTGACCGCTGTCCAGTGATCCACTCCTAGATTACTTTGGTACCTCCCTGCTAAACTTATAGTAAGGCACACATCAGGTCTGGTACACATCATTGCATACATGATAGAACCTATGGCTGAGGCTTGGGGAATGACTTTCTTTTTCTCTCTATCTTTTGCAGTGGTGGGGCATTGAATCTGACTCAACTTCACACCTTGTAACACAGGCAAGAATCCTTTCTTTGACTGATCCATTTTGAACTTCTTCAAAACTTTATCAAGGTATGTGCTTTGTGAAAGTCCAATTAAGCGTCTTGATCTATCTCTATAGATCTTGATGCCCAATATATAAGCAGCTTCACCGAGGTCTTTCATTGACAAAATGCTTATTCAAGTATCCTTTTATGCTATCCAGAAATTCTGTATTATTTCCAATCAACAATATGTCATCCACATATAATATTAGAAAAAAACATATAATATTAGACTTAGATAGGTCTCTGTTCCTAGCTTTTGTATATAGTTTTCTGGTTTTGTACAGTACTCTTTTTATTCAATAAAGGGCTGTGGGGCTTTTGCCTCACCGTAAATATTCAGAAAAAAACATATAATATTAGAAATGCTACAGAGCTCCCACTCACTTTCTTGTAAATACAGGCTTCTCCAAAAGTCTTTATAAAACCATATGCTTTGATCACACTATCAAAAGCGTATATTCCAACTCCGAGAGGCTAGCACCAGTCCATAAATGGATCGCTGGAGCTTGCACACTTTGTTAGCACCTTTAGGATTGACAAAACCTTCTGGTTGCATCATATACAACTCTTCTTTAAGAAATCCATTAAGGAATGCACTTTTGACATCCATTTGCCAAATTTCATAATCATAAAATGCGGCAATTGCTAACATGACTCGGACAGACTGAAGCATCGCTATGGGTGAGAAGGTCTCATCGTAGTCAACTCCTTGAACTTTTCGAAAACCTTTTGCAACAAGTCAAGCTTTGTAGACAGTAACATTACCGTCAGTGTCAGTCTTCTTCTTGAAGATCCATTTATTCTCTATGGCTTGCCGATCATCGAGCAAGTGAACCAAAGTCCACACTTTGTTCTCATACATGGATCCCATCTCAGATTTCATGGCTCAAGCCATTTCGCAGAATCTGGGCACATCATCGCTTCCTCATAGTTCATAGGTTCGTCATGGTCAAGTAACATGACCTCCAGAACAGGATTACCATACCACTCTGGTGTGGACCATACTCTGGTTGACCTACGTGGTTCGGTAGTAACTTGATATGAAGTTTCATGATCATCATCATTAGCTTCCACACTAATTGGTGTAGGAATCACTGGAACTGATTTCTGTGATAAACTACTTTCCAATTCGGGAGAAGGTAAAATTACCTCATCAAGTTCTACTTTCCTCCCACTCACTTTTTTCGAGAGAAACTCCTTCTCTAGAAAGGATCCATTCTTAGCAACGAATATATTTGCCTTCGGATCTATGATAGAAGGTGTACCCAATAGTCTCCTTTGGGTATCCTATGAAGACACATTTCTCCGATTTGGGTTCGAGCTTATCAGGTTGAAGCTTTTTCACATAAGCATCGCAGCCCCAAACTTTAAGAAATGACAGCTTAGGTTTCTTGCCAAACCACAGTTCATATGGTGTTGTCTCAACGGATTTAGATGGTGCCCTATTTAACGTGAATGCAGCCGTCTCTAAAGCATAACCCCAAAACGATAGCGGTAAACCGGTAAGAGACATCATAGATCGCACCATATCTAATAAAGTATGTTTACGACATTCGGACACACCATTACGCTGTGGTGTTCCAGGTGGCGTGAGTTGTGAAACTATTCCACATTGTTTCAAATGAAGACCAAACGCATAACTCAAATATTCACCTCCACGATTAGATCGTAGAAACTTTATTTTCTTGTTACGATGATTTTCCACTTCACTCTGAAATTCTTTGAACTTTTCAAATGTTTCAGACTTATGTTTCATTAAGTAGATATACCTATATCTGCTGAAATCATCTGTGATGGTTAGAAAATAACGATGCCCGCTGCGAGCCTCAACACTCATCAGATCGCATACATCAGTATGTATTATTTCCAACAAGTCAGTTGCTCGCTCCATTGTTCTGCAGAACGGAGTCTTAGTCATCTTGTTCGTGAGTCATGGTTCGCAAGCATCAAGTGATTCATAATCAAGTGATTCCAAAAGCCCATTAGCATGGAGTTTCTTCATGTTCTTTACACCAATATGACCTAAACGGCAGTGCCACAAATAAGTTGCACTATCATTATTAACTTTGCACTAGAGTCATTATTATTAGCATGAATTTTTTCTATTTTTTCTTCTTCTCTTCTATTCCTTTCTTCTTCTCCTCTTCTTTTTCTTCTTTTTCCTCTTCTTATTTATTTCTCCTCTTCTTCCTCTCCTCTTCTTCTCCTTTCTTCCTCTTCTTATTTTCCTTTTTCCTCTCATTCATAAAAAATGTTCAAATAGAAAATTTTGAAAAAAAGTAAAGGTTTTGCCTAATGCATTGTTCATATGAATATACAAACATTTGCATATTCTACAATAATTAATATCACCAAAAAAATCTATGAACAGAAAAAAATCCTAACTTCTCTAAAAATCTATCTTTGCATATATACATGAACATATATATATACACAGAGAACATATATACATTTTTATAAAAATGCAAAAAAAAGATCTAAAAAAAGGACATATAAACAGATATACACACATACATATACTCATACATATACATATAATCAGGAAAAAAAACATCATATATATGTGCAGAAAAAACAGGGAGGAAGGGGGCAGTGCCGGCCCTGACCAAAGGATGAGAGGTGCGGCGTGGTCGGGGTAGGGGCAGAGGCACGGCGCGCGTCGGGGTAGAGGCGACGGCGGCGTGGTCGGGGCAGGGGCAGAGGCGACGGCGGTGTGGTCGGGGCAGGGCGAGGCAGAGGCGACGGCGGCGTGGTCGGGGCAGCTGGGGCGACAACGACGTGGTCGGGGCAGGGGCGCGCGGCGTGGTCGGGGCGGGCCGCCGGCGGCGTGCTTGGGGAAGGGGCGGCTGCGCGTCGACGAGGCAGCAGAGGGCGGCGACGGCGTCGACGGGGCGAGCTCGGGCAGCCTGGCGGCGTCGTCGGGGCGGGGGAACTGATGCAGAGATGAATCTGAAAAACGCTAAGTGCTTTCTTATATACTGAGAGCATTGGTCCCGGTTCGTGGCACCAACCGGGACCAATGCCCCCCTTTAGTCCCGGTTGGTGCCACCAACCGGGACCAAAAGCCTCTTGTCAGTAGCCCAAAGGGCGGGAAGCGGCGGCCTTTGGTCCCGGTTGGTGGCACCAACCGGGACTAAAGGGGGGCATTGGTCCCGGTTGGTGCCACGAACCGGGACCAAAGGGTGGCATTGGTCCCGGTTCGTGCCACCAACCGGGACCAATCGCCTTGCACAGCGGCGTGGTGGTGGGAGTTTAGTCCCACCTCGCTAGCTGAGAAAGAGCCGCACCTGTTTATAAGGTGCGGTGCGCCTGAGCTGTCGAGCTCCTCTCTAAAGCAGGCTTACAGGCCTAACCTCTCCGTACATGCCTGTGGGCCTACTGGGCCTTCTGCGGGCCTGAATCTTGGCCCATGGATGGGTTTCTAGTCGTATTCAGGCCGTGGTGGCCCAGTAGGTGGCATAATTTTTATTTTTTTGCCTTTTTTTGTTTTATTTTTTGCTTTATTTATTTTGTTTTGTTTCTACTTACAACAAAAAACTTATTTATTTTATTTTATTTTGTTTCTAATTACTTATTTATTTTACTTTATGATAATTCTTTTTGCTATTAAAGTTTCTAAAAAAAAGTTCTTTATGAAAATTATTTTTACTTTGAATGATTTTGAACAGAAAATACTTCGATAATTTTAGTTGCATCAATTTTATATAATTTTAGTTTCAATAATACTAGAGGTTGCTTATAATGTTTTGAATAGAAAATACTTTGATAATTTTAGTTTCATAAATTTTATTTATGTTATTAAAGTTTATTTTATTTTGTTTCTACTTATATATTTTATTAAAGTTTATATTATTTTGTTTCTAATTACTTATTTATTTTATTTGTTATTCTTCATGCACCATTTTTCATGCATTTACTGATTATTTTGAGCTATAAAACCCTAAAATTGAAAAGCATTTCAAATGAACTCTGAAAAGGTTGAAAGTTGGCATGGTATCATCATTTCATCCACATAGCATGTGCAAGAAAGTTGAGAGGGTTACGACAAAAACTGGATGCACTTCGTGTACAAAACGGACAATCTCTTTCGAAGTATCAGGATTTCATATGGAAACTCGTCTGTTACAAAAGGATTTCATTTTTTAAAACTTATTTGAACTCCTGACTTTGTGTGTGTTCAAAATGCATCATTCAAAGCCACATCATCAATTTTCAACCCTTTCTGACTTCATTTGTTATTTTTCATGCATTTACTAATTATTTTAAGCTATAAGACCCTAAAATTGAAAAGCATTTCAAATGAACTCTGAAAAGGTTGAAAGTTGGCATGGTATCATCATTTCATCCACATAGCATGTGCAAGAAAGTTGAGAGGGTTACGGCAAAAACTAGATGCACTTCGTGTACAAAACGGACAATGGTATCATACTCGTCTGTTACAAAGTTGGCATGGTATCATCATAATAGTTGCGGGAGAAAGTCTTCACTTTTTCTTTGCTTGTGTCATTTGCTTATTGCGCCGCAACCATGGATAATCTTCATCGTTTATCATGATGCTTGGGTCAGCCTTGACTTTGAAGGGAGGAATTTCATGAAACATTTCATAATCTTCAGACATGTCTGTCTTGCCCTCCACTCCCACAATGTCCCTTTTTCCTGAAAGAACTATGTGGCGCTTTGGCTCATCGTATGATGTATTCGCTTCCTTATCTTTTCTTTTTCTCGGTCTGGTAGACATGTCCTTCACATAGATAACTTGTGCCACATCATTGGCTAGGACGAACGGTTCGTCAGTGTACCCAAGATTGTTCAGATCCACTGTTGTCATTCCGTACTGTGGGTCTACCTGTACCCCGCCTCCTGACAGATTGACCCATTTTCACTTAAACAAAGGGACCTTAAAATCATGTCCGTAGTCAAGTTCCCATGTGTCCATTATGTAACCATAATATGTGTCCTTTCCCCTCTCGGTTGCTGCATCAAAGCGGACACCGCTGTTTTGGTTGGTGCTCTTTTGATCTTGGGCGATCGTGTAAAATGTATTCCCATTTATCTCGTATCCTTTGTAAGTCAATACAGTCCAAGATGGTCCCCTCGACAACGAGTACAACTCATCACAAACAGTGGTGTCTCCTCTGAGACGTGTTTCCAACCAACTGCTGAGAGTCCTGATGTGTTCACATGTAATCCAGTCGTCACACTGCTCCGGGTGTTTGGAGCGCAGACTGTTCTTGTGTTCATCGACATACGGGGTCACCAAGGTAGAGTTCTGTAGAACTGTGTAGTGTGCTTGAGACCAAGAATATCCGTCCCTGCATATTATTGAGTCCCCTCCAAGCGTGCCTTTTCCAGTCAGTCTCCCCTCATACCGCGATTTAGGGAGACCTATCTTCTTAAGGCCAGGAATGAAGTCAACACAAAACCCAATGACATCCTCTGTTTGATGGCCCATGGAGATGCTTCCTTTTGGCCTAGCGCGGTTACGGACATATTTCTTTAGGACTCCCATGAACCTCTCAAAGGGGGACATATTGTGTAGAAGTACGGGCCCCAGAATGACAATCTCGTCGACTAGATGAACTAGGACGTGCGTCATGATATTGAAGAAGGATGGTGGGAACACCAGCTCGAAACTGACAAGACATTGCGCCACATCACTCCTTAGCCTTGGTATGATTTCTGGATCGATCACCTTCTGAGAGATTGCATTAAGGAATGCACATAGCTTCACAATGGCTAATCGGACGTTTTCCGGTAGAAGCCCCCTCAATGCAACCGGAAGCAGTTGCGTCATAATCACGTGGCAGTCATGAGACTTTAGGTTCTAGAACTTTTTCTCTGGCATATTTATTATTCCCTTTATATTCGACGAGAAGCCAGTAGGGACTTTCATACTGAGCAGGCATTCAAAGAAGATTTCTTTCTCTTCTTTCGTAAGAGCGTAGCTGGCAGGACATTCATACTGCTTCGGAGGCATGCCGTCTTTTTCGTGCAAACGTTGCAGGTCCTCCCGTGCCTCAGGTGTATCCTTTGTCTTCCCATACACGCCCAAGAAGCCTAGCAGGTTCACGCAAAGGTTCTTCGTCACGTGCATCACATCGATATAAGAGCGGACCTCTAGCTCTTTCCAGTAGGGTAGGTCCCAAAATATAGATTTCTTCTTCCACATGGGTGCGTGTCCCTCAGTGTCATTCGGAACAGCTAGTCCGCCGGGACCCTTTCCAAAGATTATGTGTAAATCATTGACCATAGCAAGTACGTGATCACTGGTACGCATGGCGGGCTTCTTCCGGTGATCTGCCTCGCCTTTAAAATGCTTGCCTTTCTTTCGACATTGATGGTTGGTCGGAAGAAATCGACGATGGCCCAGGTACACATTCTTCCTGCATTTGTCCAGGTATATACTTTCAGTGTCATCTAAACAGTGCGTGCATGCGTGGTATCCCTTGTTTGTCTGTCCTGAAAGGTTACTGAGAGCGGGCCAATCGTTGATGGTTACAAACAGCAACGCGTGCAGGTTAAATTCCTCCTGTTTGTGCTCATCCCACGTACGTACACCGTTTCCATTCCACAGCTGTAAAAGTTCTTCAACTAATGGCCTTAGGTACACATCAATGTCGTTGCCGGGTTGCTTACGGCCTTGGATGAGAACTGGCATCATAATGAACTTCCGCTTCATGCACATCCAAGGAGGAAGGTTATACATACATAGAGTCACGGGCCAGGTGCTGTGATTGCTGCTCTGCTCCCCGAAAGGATTAATGCCATCCGCGCTTAAACCAAACCATACGTTCCTTGGGTCAGTTGCAAACTCAGCCCAGTACATTCTCTCGATTTTTCTCCACTGCGACCCGTCAGCGGGTGCTCTCAACTTCCCGTCTTTCTTACGGTCCTCACTGTGCCATCGCATCAACTTGGCATGCTCTTCGTTTCTGAACAGACGTTTCAACCATGGTATTATAGGAGCATACCACATCACCTTCGCAGGAACCCTCTTCCTGGGGGGCTCGCAGTCAACATCACCAGGGTCATCTCGTCTGATCTTATACCGCAATGCACCGCATACCGGGCATGCGTTCAGATCCTTGTACGCACCGCGGTAGAGGATGCAGTCATTAGGGCATGCATGTATCTTCTGCACCTCCAATCCTAGAGGGCATACGACCTTCTTTGCTGCGTATGTACTGTCGGGCAATTCGTTATCCTTTGGAAGCTTCTTCTTCATTATTTTCAATAGCTTCTCAAATCCTTTGTCAGGCACAACATTCTCTGCCTTCCACTGCAGCAATTCCAGTACGGTACCGAGCTTTGTGTTGCCATCTTCGCAATTGGGGTACAACCCTTTTTTGTGATCCTCTAACATGCGATCGAACTTCAGCTTCTCCTTTTGACTTTCTCATTGCGTCCTTGCATCGACAATGACCCGGCGGAGATCATCATCATCGGGCACTGGTTCCTCTTGATCTTCAGCAGCTTCCCCCCTTGCAGCATCATTGGGCACATCGTCTGGTTCCTCTTGATCTTCAGCAGCTTCCCCCGTTGCAGCATCACCGTATTCAGGGGGCACATAGTTGTCATCGTCCTCTTCTTCTTCGCCGTCTTCCATCATAACCCCTATTTCTCCGTGCCTCGTCCAAACATTATAGTGTGGCATGAAACCCTTGTAAAGCAGGTGGGTGTGAAGGATTTTCCGGTCAGAGTAAGACTTCGTATTCCCACATGTAGGGCATGGACAACACATAAAACCATTCTGCTTGTTTGCCTCAGCCACTTCGAGAAAATCATGCACGCCCTTAATGTACTCGGAGGTGTGTCTGTCACCGTACATCCATTGCCGGTTCATCTGCGTGCATTATATATAATTAAGTGTGTCAAAAACCATTACAGAACATCATGAATAGATAATTAAGTGACCAAATTAATAGAAGTTCATCATCACATTAAAACCAAAGTACATACATAGTCCTCATCTAACAACATATATATAGCTCTCCAGAGCATCTAATTAATTAAACCATACATTGAAACTATGTAAAACATTTCAATGCGAAAACAAATGCGATCATAATCGCAACCAAGGTAACAATTGATCCAACGGCATAATGATACCAAGCCTCGGTATGAATGGCATATTTTCTAATCTTTCTAATCTTCAAGCGCATTGCATCCATCTTGATCTTGTGATCATCGACGACATCCGCAACATGCAACTCCAATATCATCTTCTCCTCCTCAATTTTTTTATTTTTCCTTCAAGTAATTGTTTTCTTCTTCAACTAAATTTAACCTCTCGACAATAGGGTCGGTTGGAATTTCCGGTTCAACCACCTCCTAGATAAATAAAATCTATGTCACGTTTGTCGGCATATTTGTCATAAACAATAAATGAACCAAATAGTTATAAAAAGATAATATATACCACATCCGAATCATAGACAGGACGAGGGCCGACGGGGGCGGATACCAAAACCATCGCACTATGTAATAAGAAGGAATAATAAAAGTAACATAATTAGAGAAGTATCTATCTAAAGTAAGAATTTTTTTCTTTCAGAAAGAAGATAAGAACAAGAGGCTCACCACGGTGGTGCTGGCGACGAGATCGGCACGGGCGATCGACGGGGGTGAAGACAGGGACGGGACGTGACGGACCGCTAAACCTAGACAAATCTCGGGGAAAATGGAGCTCGGAGGTCGAGTTTTGAGAGGAGAAAGATTAACTAGTGTGGCTCAGACGTTTCATCGAACACCTCATGTGCATAGGAGGTGAGCTAGAGCACCCAAATGCCCTCCCCTCGCCGGCCAGAAAAAACAGAGCACTGTGGAGTGCTCTGCTGTTGCGATGGGGTATATATAGGCAACTCATTGGTCCCGGTTCGTGGCACCAACCGGGACTAAAGGGGGGGCATTGGTCCCGGTTGGTGCCATGAACCGGTACGCATGCCCCCCTTTAGTCCCGGTTGGTGGCACCAACCGGGACCAAAGGCCTTGTGCTGCCCCGCGTCAAAAGTTTAGTCCCACCTCGCTAGTTGAGAGAGCTCGAGAGTGGTTTATAAGCGCTGCTGCGCCCACCCTCTCGAGCTCCTCTCAACTGCAGGCTTTCGGGCCTAACCGTTCTCTTTGCCTGTGGGGCCTACTGGGCCTTCTGCGGGCCTGAATCGTGGCCCATGGATGGGTTTCAAGTCGTATTCAGGCCGTGGTGGCCCAGTAGGTGGCATAATTTTTTTCCCTGTTTTTTGTTTTCTCTTTTGCTTTATTTATTTTGTTTTGTTTCTACTTACAACAAAAAACTTATTTATTTTATTCCATTTTGTTTCTAATTACTTATGTATTTTACTTTATTTATTTTATTTTTATTTATTTTACTGCTGCTATTTTTATTTGTTTTACTGCTGCTATTTTTATTTGTTTTATTAAGGTTTATTTATTTTATTTACTATAGTTTATTTTATTAAGGTTTATTTATTTTTATTTATTTTATTAAGGTTTATTTATTTTATTTACTATAAAAAATGAACATAGATGCGCCTATAGAGAAAATTCAACCTAAATTCATAATAAATTTCTATGAAATCTAAAGAAATTTACTCTGAATTTAGGTCAAATTCCCTGTATAAGGGCATCTATTTTCACTTTGAGAGGAGCTCAACAGGGCAGAGAGGGACGGGCTTATAAACCGGTGTGAGCGCCCTTCGGTTGGCGAGGTGGGACTAAACTCTGACCGCTACTAGGACCAACCCTTTAGTCCCGGTTTGTGGTATGAACCGGGACTAAAGGGTGAGCCTATGGTCCCGGTTCAAGCCACCAATCGGGACCAATGGTGGTGGGCCAGGAGCGAGGCCCATTGGTCCCGGTTTGTCCCACCAACCGGGACCAAAGGGGCCGGACGAACCGGGACCAATGCCCCCACGAGCCCCGGCAGGCCCCTAGCCGCACGAACCAGGACCAATGCTCACAATAGTCCCGGTTCGTGACTGAACCGGGACTAATGTGAATATTGCCCTGTGACCAAAGCCCAGTTTTCTACTAGTGACCAAGCGCATCTCTTCAATACATAAAAGTGCGGAAAGTAAAATAATTATTTGAAAAAGTACACAATAAAATATTTCATGATTGTGGCAAATGTATGAATGTGTTGATTTACATATGTAGTACGTCCATAATATTATTAGGCTGAGAGCAACATGATCCCTCTACATCTTATGGCTAAATAGTCCATCCATATATCAAGATCCCTCTTGCACCATCTGAATTTTAGTGTAGCACAGGTAATTGCTTTGAGCAACATGACATACTATTGTATATAGGATTCAAATGAATCCTCTAATAAACCTTAACCCTCAGTGACCAAAATTCTGTAGATCACTCGCCAGATTGAACCAAACTAATGCACAACTTCCCCACTACTGATTACCGATCTAAACATGCCAATAGTAACAATCAACTAGAGAGAAATATACAACAATAGACCAAAGATGATGACATTCATAAATCCGAGCATAAAGAAATAATACAACACATGCTCAAAATCACCGCTACAAATACATCAAATTAACCATAATCATATAGGGCAGCTCATATGGCTATTGTATTGAACATCTAAACACATCAGCAGGAGAGATTACAACTTGGCTACTGCCATGAACCCATAGTTCAGGGGGTGGATGAGGGAGTCCTGGATTAGGGGGTCCTCAGAGGTCCAGCCTATGTGACGTGGGCCGGACTGATGGGCCATGAATATACAAGACAGAAGACTCTCTCCTGTGTCCGGATAGGACTCTCCTTTGCGTGGATGGCAAGCTTGGCGATCGGATATGTAGTTTCCCTTCTCTATAACCGACTTTGTAATAACCCTGGTCCCCTCCGGTGTCTATATAAACCGGAGGGCTTAGTCCGTAGAGGCAATCACAACCATACAGGCTAGACATCTAGGGTTTAGCCATTACGATATCGTGGTAGATCAACTCTTGTAATCCTCATATTCATCAAGATCAATCAAGCAGGAACTAGGGTATTACCTCCATCAAGAGGGCCCGAATCTGGGTAAACATCGTGTCCCCTGTCTCCTATTACCATCGACCTTAGAGGCATAGTTCGGGACCCCCTACCCGAGATCCGCCAGTTTTGACACCGACATTGGTGCTTTCATTGAGAGTTCCGCTGTGACGTCGAAGACAGGATCGATGGCTCACCTTGTTATCAAGGACAGTATCACCTCCGGAGGATCCCTGGCCTCAGGCCAAACCCTTCGGCTGGGCGGCTTTACCATGACCGCCCGTCTAGCCATTAAGCCGACGATGACTTCTCGGGTCATCAAAAATCACCGCCGCGTTGACTCCGAATACTACAAACGGATGGATCCGGCGGAGTTGTTGTCTTTAAATGAATTCCTGGATCGCATCGCTGCCATGGGGGTCGCTACAGACTACGATCGGATTGGGCTTAAACCCGATCAGAGAGAAATCAAATCTCCGGCGATCACCCATCAGATAGCAGTAGTAGAGGAGCAAAACAACAACTCTTCCTCTATGTTGAGGATGAACTACGTTCGGATTTCCGAGCTCGAAGAGCCGGATACCTGTCTGCGGAACGACATGCCCTGTCCCCCGAACATAGAATCGGACATTGGGCGTGAAAAATCAGTTGACATCCCGGAGCCCGAACTATTAAGCTCGAGAGTTCTTCAATCTACGGACTCCAAATTGGGTCAGGGTTCGGATTTAAAGTCACCCACGCACCACAAGCAATATTCGCCAAACAATTCCGGACCTCTGGATACATGCGACCTCATGTACGTACAACATCAGTCTCAGGAAACAGTCCATCACTTTTGTGTCAGATTCCTCCTTGTCAAAGACAAGATTAAAGATTGCCGCGACGAGGACACAATTTCAGTATTCTCAATAATTGCACGGATGAAGGAATCCTCAACGCCATCAGCCGACGTCGCGTATTACACTGCGCTGACTTGGCAACCATAGTACAGAAGTACTGCACAATGGAAAGCGCCTGGAAAACTCAGACAGCTCATTGGGAACCACCGGTTCCCACTCAACACCTTGGGCGGGCAAAAAGGATGCACCCTCGCGGGGCGCCCGAACCCATAGTAAAGAAAACTAAGCCCGTTACGGGAAGCGGAACAGTTCTGGAGGGATGGCTCGACAGGCCATGCAAAATACACACGACACCGGATGCCGTACCAACCCATAGCCTTAGAGCATGTTGGATACTCCGGCAGGTGGCCAAGAGTGGCGAGGATATCCTCACCAAAAACAGCCCAGAGCAACACCCCCCGGGAGACAACGACCTCAGAGTATTGACGGTCTTCGAGGCTTTCGCTTCAAACAATCGGCGCAAGAGGGCACTCCACGACCTCACCGAAGTCTGCCAAGTCGCAGCAATAAACCCCTGGAACGACACGGCCATAACTTTCAATGCCAGTGACGAACCAAAATTCAGGACAGTCCGGGCACCAGCCGCCTTGGTCCTCAATCCAATTGTGGACGGCTTTTGGCTCACTAAAGTGCTCATGGACGGCGGCAGCGGACTAAACCTCATCTACGAGGACACACTCAACAAAATGGAAATAGACAGGAGCCGCATCGAGCAAAGTAGCATGACCTTCCGAGGAATCTTTCCCAGCCGGGAGGCGTGATGCGTGGGGAAAATCACACTCGACGTGGTATTCAGCACGCCGGAGAACTATCGGTCCGAAGAGATAACCTTCCAAGTGGCCCCTTTCAACAGTGGATATCACGCCCTGTTGGGGCAAGACGCATTCACGTGCTTCCAAGCGATAACCCATTACGGTTATATGAAGCTCAAGATGCCCGGGCCCAATTGTATTATCACTCTCGCTAGTGATGCGGACATAGCACTCCGCGCCGAAAACAAAACCGCATCCCTGGCCCTCGAGGCACTGTCCGAGGCCCTCGCGGCCGAAGAGTTAACCGCACTCCGCTCCACGGTGGATAAGGACGACGTAATCCTGGATAAGTGACCCAAATCCACCTCCTTTAAACCAGCAGACGAAATAGTCAAATTTCAAGTCCACCCTACGGACCCCAACAAGAAAACTTCCATTGGGGCACAGCTGGACCCAACGGTTGACACCGCACTACGAGAGTTCCTGCGCGAGAACAGGGACATATTCGCCTGACACCCTTCTGATATGCCGGGAATCCCACGCAGGTTGGCCGAACACAGCCTCAAAATATTGAAGGGATATAAGCCGGTCAAGCAAACACTGCGGCGCTTTTCTGAACCCAAACGACAAGCTATGGGGGAGGAGCTAGCCAAGTTAATTGAGGCCGGATTCATCAGAGAAATAAAACACCCGGACTGGCTAGCAAACCTGGTGATGGTGCCAAAGAAGGATAAATCCTGGCGCCTGTGCATTGATTTCAAAGACCTCAACAAGGCCTGCCCTAAGGATCCTTTCCCCCTCCCCCGCATCGATCAGATCATTGATGCTACCGCAGGACATGACTTACTGTGTTTCCTCGATGCATATTCCGGATACCATCAAATCAAAATTGAGGAGTCCGATCAAGCCGCAACGGCATTCATTACCCAATATGGGCCTTTCTGCTTCAACACTATGCCCTTCGGGCTCAAAAACGCCGGCGCCACCTACCAACGCATGATTCAAACATGCTTGGAGAAGCAAATCGGCAAGACAGTTGAAGCATATGTGGATGTCGTAGTCATCAAGACTAGGCATGTCGAGTCACTAATAGACGACCTATGTCTCACATTCAACAACCTCCATACATATGACATCAAGCTCAATCCGGAAAAGTTTGTTTTCAGCGTTCCCGCTAGAAAACTGCTGGGCTTCATCGTTTCCAATAGAGGAAGTGAGGCAAATCCAGCCAAAATCCAAGCTTTGTCACAACTGGCTACACCAACAGACCTTAAACAGGACCAAAAGCTAGCTGGACGCGTGGCAGCTTTAAGCCGCTTTATCTCCAGACTAGGAGAAAAAGCATTGCCACTTTATCGCCTTCTCCGACGTACCGACCACTTTGAGTGGACGGATGCGGCAACGACCGAATGGAACAAATAAAAGCTCTTTTAGCGAGCAACCAATCCTAGCCGCGCCGAACGTCGGCGAACCCATGTTATTATACATCTCGGCAACACACCAGGTGGTGAGCGCAGTACTCGTCGTTGAATGAGAGGAGGACGGACATAAATTCCCACTTCAGAAACCGGTATACTACGTATCCACTGTCCTCACACCATGCAAATCCCGGTACCCTCATTACCAAAAGATAGCATATGCGGTCTTCATGGCATCCCGGAAGCTACGACACTACTTTCAAGAGTGCTTGATCACGGTGGCTTCCGAAGTACCACTCAATGACATAATAAACAACCGCGATGCTACGAGCTGGATTGCCAAGTGGGCCATTGAGCTCCTTCCATTTGACATAACATATAAACCGCGCCGAGCCATTAAATCCCAAGTACTGGCAGACTTCGTCGCCGAATGGACAGAGGCCGAACTCCCTAAAGAGTACGGCACATATTCCAACTGGGTCATGCACTTCGATGGCTCTAAAATGCTGGACGGTTTAGGAGCGGGAGTTGTCTTAACGTCCCTCACTGGAGACACAGTCCAGTACGTACTACAAATATTATTCACAGACTCCAACAATGCAGCCGAATACGAGGCCTTATTGCATGGTCTTCAGATGGCTGCCTCCGTGGGCATACAACGCCTAGAGGTGCGCGGGGATTCAAACCTCGCAATATCCCAAATAAATGGAGATTGTGACGCCAAAGATCCGAAGATGGCGGCCTATCGTAACACCGTTCTCAAAATATCGGCTCGGTTCGAGGGGCTCGATTTCATCATGTGGCCCGAGAAAGTAATCAAGCGGCAGATGTCCTTGCTCGCATAGGCGCCAAGCGTGACCCCGTCCCGCCTAACATATTCCTGGAAAGGCTCTTCAAGCCATCTGTGGTGTGGCAGGGAGAGAGGAGCAACACCAGTCCGGATCCGATTATACCCCCGAAATAACACCATCGTCCCATCTTATAATGGCAGTAATTGCCCCATGAACCGAACCCTTCTTGGCCTACCTTAATAGGCGAGAGGTCCCTGAGGATCAGAACGAGGCTCGCTGCATTGTCCGGTGCTCGAAAGCCTACAAGGTCCATGATGGAGAGCTGTAGAAGAAAAGCACTACCGGAGTACTCCAAAGATGTATCTCCTAAGAAGAGGGACGGCAGCTCTTGGCTGAGATCCATGCTGGTCTGGGTGGTCACCACGCCGTGGCTCGGGCCCTTGTAAGTAAGGCCTTCTGTACAGGTTTCTTTTGGCCGACGGCCCGAGCAGATGCACAGGACCTTGTCCAACGTTGTGTCGTACGCCAGCTTTTCTCCAATCAAAGTCATATCCCGCCCACTGCTCTACAAACAATCCCCATTACTTGGCCTTTTGCAGTCTGGGGGCTTGATATGGTCGGACCCCTTAAAGGAGGAAGCCATAAGAAAAAATATCTGCTGGTCATGGTAGGTAAATTCACCAAGTGGATAGAGGCCAAACCAGTTAAAACGGCCAAAGCCGGACCAGTGATAGACTTCATATCCCACATAGTATCATCACCGATAATGGCTCCAATTTGACAGCCGATGAAGTGAAAACCTGGTGTGCTAACCTGGGCATTAAACTCGATTACGCCTCCGTCTATCACCCACAAACAAACGGTCATGACGAACGAGCTAATGGTCTTATTATGAGCGGCATTAAGCCTAGAATCATGCGGTTTTTGAAAGAATCAGACAAGGACTGGGTTGAGGAGCTCGACTCCATACTCTGGGGGCCGCGGACGACGCCCAATCGCACTACTGGATACACACCTTTCTTCATGGTGTACGACGCAGAGGCCGTGTTGCCATGCGACATTATTCATGACTCACCTCGAGTGCGCATGTATGAAGGGAGAGAGGCCGAACTTGATCGGCAGGACAGCTTAGATGCCCTGGAGGAGGAGCGTGTTGGTGTCAAACCGGCGGATCTCAGGTAGGGGGTCCCAAACTGTGCGTCTAGGATCGATGGTAACAGGAGACGGGGGACACGATGTTTACCCAGGTTTGGGCCCTCTCTATGGAGGTAATACCCTACTTCCTGCTTGATTGATCTTGATGAATATGAGTATTACAAGAGTTGATCTACCACGAAATCGTAATGGCTAAACCCTAGAAGTCTAGCCTATATGACTATGGTAATGTGTGTCCTTTCTGGACTAACCCCTCCGGTTTATATAGACACCGGGGGGGGGGGGGAATCTAGGGTTTACATAGAGTCGGTTACATAAGAAGGAATCTACATAGTCGGTTGCCAAGCTTGCCTTCCATGCCAAGTAGAGTCCAATCCGGACACGGGTACAATCTTAGGTCTTCATGTCTTCACAGCCCATCAGTCCGGCCCACGGATAACAGGCTGGACGCCCGAGGACCCCTTAGTCCAGGACTCCCTCAGTAGCCCCTGAACCTGGCTTCAATGACGAGGAGTCCGGCGCGCAGATTGTCTTCGGCATTGCAAGGCGGGTTCCCCTTTTTTCCAAACTCCAAGATAGTCTTCGGATGCGATGATAGTATCCGGGCCTGTCACACACCATACAAAACCGCAGAGAGAATATATTTTTACACGAGTTCCATCCGCTGACAAATTTTCCACGGCACGACATTACGTCTGACCGGTCATAATTTCAAACTGTTTCTCTTCTGCCGCTCCATGTTTCGAGACGCGGTTGCTATTGGCACGTCTTGTCAAAGCAGAGATCGTGTCCCCTTATCGCGGGATTCTCATCAATGCGGGCATGGTTAACCCAACCGTGCCGTTTATACGGCCCTTGGGAATAGGCGAGTCTTAAGGCAAGTGGGGAGGCGCTAGATATTCATGGCCTTTATAAGGGGATAAGAATTCCCTTTCTTCACCCACACCTCGGTTCCTCCTCAGCCCTTCCGTCCTTGAACTCCAGCGCCCAAGTCTTTAGCTTTTCCCTTGTCCGAGAAAGCACTCCAAAGATGTCCGGATCCAGGGCTGGAGGCAAGTGGATGCCCTCCTCCGTTACGAAGAGGGATATCAAGGAGCTCCGGGAGGCTAGATATCTGGCCAAGGAGATCGCCCGCAGACTCCCGGCCAAGGGACAGATCATCCCTACTCCAGAGCCCCACGAGAGGGTAGTGTTTCTTACACATTTCATCCGCGGGCTGGGCTTCCCTCTTCACCCCTTCGTCCGTGGACTGATGTTTTACTACGGGCTAGATTTTCATGACCTAGCCCCTAACTTCATTCTCAACATCACGACATTCATTGTCGTGTGCGAGGCCTTTCTCCGCATCCCGCCTCATTTCGGCCTATGGTTGAAGACCTTCAATGTGAAGCCGAAGGTGGTGAGCGGCCAACAAGCAGAGTGCGGAGGCGCCATGCTGGGCAAGATGCCCAACGTTACCTGGCCCGAAGGCACATTCACGGAGACGGTGAAGGGGTGGCAATCGGGGTGGTTCTATATCACCGAGCCGCGCGACGCCAACTGTGCGGCGGCCCCCGAATTCTGATCCGGAATCCTGATGCGGCTCACCTCCTGGCAAGAGAGGGGCCTAACCTGGGGTCCCTCAGACGAGCTGTCCGGGCTCCAGACGTGCGTCCAGAATATGATAGACAGGAAGATCAAGCTCGTCAACGTTGTCCAGGTCATGCTCATTCGTCGGGTCCTTCCTGCCAACGCCGGACTTGCTATCTGTGGGAGTTCGATCCGGCCCAGCTCCAAACGCTACTAGAGCTCTTTGGCATGACGCACGAAGAAATCTGGAAAGTGCTCTTTAAGGCCGGCGAGACGCCACCGCCTAAGACCGAAAATCGCGGGCTTAGCTTAAAACGCCAGGCTAACCCGGCAAGTTCTTTTAATGTTTTCAAGGAGTACCGTCTACTGGCATATTTTGAGAGGAAGCCTAAGCTTTCCTTCCCCTGTTATCAGGCCTGGATCAAGGTAGCAGAGGAGATTAACTGTCCAGCTCCGCTGCCCGAAGACCAAGAATTCCCATTACTGACAAGAATGCTGTTCCCTGCACCTTATGAGGTGCCGGAGAAGACGGCTAAGAAGGCGGCCAAGGGGGCCAAGAAGGGCCTTCGCCGAAAAGGCGCTCCGGACATGACGTCCAAAAGCGAGACTTCCTCTTCATCCGCTGACGACAACGACGAAGAGGAAGAAGAAAACGTCTCCCCTCCTGAAGTGGGGAGGAAGAAGAGAGCGGCCCCCACAAATCCGGAGGCGAAAGTGCCTAAGAGGGTTAGAGGCTCCCTCGCGGATAACTCCGTGTGGGATGTTGATAGTAGTCCGGAGCGACCTCACCGAACCAAGCCTCGGGCCGCCTCGTAAGTACCAGAATCCGAAAACATCTGGCCTTCCCGGTTTGTAATATTGATATACCTTAAACCTTGTTATTGCAGTCCGGCATGCGATGGCTCCCCGCGATCCTCGACAGAGGGATCGCTAGACTCAAAGGAGATGGCTAGCCTGTCTCCGCCACATGCTCATTCCATCTCTCGCAAAGGTGATGACGAGGTGGTGTCGCAAAAGACCTTCCCCGATCGGGGGGAGTTTCCAGAGATCGTCGGGGTGACGCCCCAGGACGATTCCTCAGTCGCCGGACACATGGGAGAAAAAGCCCCCATGGGGCTGGTGACGGGGGCTGAGTTCCCTTCGGACCTGAGCCGGATACCATTCCAGAGATCTAAGCGGCTCCGGAGTCCAGCGAACGGCATTCCCCAAAAGGAGGGAATGTGCCTGTTCCGCCGGTGACCTCTGTCCAACCAGAGGCACCGGATAATCTGCTGGAGGCGCTACGAGGCGCCTCTATTGTGGATGAACACCGCGCCCTTATGGGCACGGTAATAGAGAAGGTTCAGTTCGTCAAAAGCGGACTGACCGAAGCCTGCACCAGCCTTCTATCGGGCTTTGAGGTAAGTAATGTGTTTGTAGGAATAATATCACAGTATAGACAGTAGCCCCTGATGCTCTGTTTGGTGTTCGGGAAGAAAAAGCTGAACAGAGGATCAAGAAGAAATATCGCAGGATTCTAACATAAGTTGTCTATGTGAATAAGCAGGTTGCAGGCTGCCACCGCTCATGCTGCAGAGGTTTCCGGACTGAAGCGAAAACTGGAGCAGGCCGAGGAGGAACTCGGCCTCGTGAAGAAGCAGCTGGAGGATAGCCAAGGTATGCAGTAACCTGTCGGTACATTTTAAGAAAAAATGAATGGTCCGTCACTAAGGTGTCATAAACTTTATTAGGGGCCACGACCGAGGTGGCAGCCCTCAAGAAGGCGTTAGTCGAGGCCGAGGACAAAGCGGCCAAGGAACGCACCGCGCGTGAGAAGCACGAGGCCCGGGTTGGCGAAGCGCAGCAACAGCTCCAGGGCGTGATCGGGAGATTTGAGTCCTTGGAGCGCGAGTGTAAGGCGCAAGAGTCCAAACTTTTGAAGGCCCGCCAGAGCGCACAGGATGCACGAGCCGAAGCCCAGAATACCCTCCAGGAAATTCAGGCGGCCAAGAAGATTGCGGCGGGTAAGTATTTCACTATGCAAATCAAGTATGTAGAAGAAACGTTCCTTGTACTTATCCGAATTTGGGTTTTCCAGGGGCGTTTACGGATCTGCTGCGCAGTATATCAGATGCTGCCGAGCATTATAGAGCCGAAGAAGGGATGTCTATGGAGAAGCTATTCTGGACCCAATATCTTGGACCCGAACATCCGGTGCCCTTCAGCGACCAGCTAAAGCAGTTGGTCGAGCTGCACAGGTCGGCAGAGGTAGCCATGAAGGACCTGATAGTCCGGCTGTGGCGTGCCGAACCTATACCAAGCAGCAACTTCAGACTTGTTAAGCGACTTGTAAGTGCCTATCCGCGGCTCAAAGCCGTGAAGCGGTCGGTCTGTATTGAAGGTGCGCGTATGGCATTTGCCCGCGTCAAGACGCATTGGGCAAAGCTGGATGCCAAGAAGCTGATGACCGAGGGGCCACCGGAGGGCAAGGAGCATCGTCGACCCGAGCACTATTTTGATGGTGTCCTAGAGGGGTCCTGCCTTGTGGCGGAGCAATGTTCGAAGGATGTCATATTCCCATGAGAACATTTGTGTTATCCTGTCCTGTAATATGGAACAATGATGTTATGTATTATAATGCTTGCGATTTGCATTTTACCTCCTGTGTGGCCGTTTATGAAATCTGAGGGTTGACCAGTCGTCAGCTTCTGCCCCCATGTAGATAGTACGGGGGTGTTCGGGATAAATCTAAACACTCTTTACTCCACATTCTGGTCCTTAAAGGAGGTGTTTAGCGCAACGAACAAGGCAATCAGACTATGCGGCCTTTACTGCCCTCACTTAGCCATAGGAGTTTGACAATTAAGAAAGTTGGCGAAGCCCCTGGTGTTCAGAAGGCCGAACTAGGGGCATTGTACACGCCTAATCGGAAGAACCGATTCTTCGCAAGAAGCGGAAAAAATCTCTAACGATTTGGAACCTCTCGAACAGCTGACTAGCTCTCGCCGCATCATGACAGTCAGTTTTCGGCTTTCTCTACTGAGGTGCTCGTTCGGAAGAACCGGGACACAATCGCAGTAGTTCTCCCTTTACTACCTCAGCCGATATAGCGGAACGTAAGGTAGCAAGCACAGGAGCCGGGCAACCCAACTATTGACCAAAGACATGATTCGGAGCCGATGCATATAATGCTATAAGTTCGGGGTGCCGAACTACACTGTAAAAGTGTTCGGACTTTTATTGCCGTAATGCGGGGTGTAATGAAGCCCCTGGCACAGTAATACCCACCATGGTGTACGCGTGCGATAAGTAATATATACAAAGGTGAGGAAACAGGAAAATTAAGTAATAAGCTGACGCCACCATTTATTCACCATTGTGATGTAATTAGTTCGTCGAGGCGTACTTTGTGCAAGTAATGCGATAAGCAAGTAAAGCTATTTACCATGCCGCCACCAAGGGCGAGCTGCATGCGGGTATGTAAAACAAGTATGGCAATCGTTTAGTAGAAACCACCTGGGGATTCCCTTGTATGCCCGAGCTCCTTGCCTCCTTGGTGTGTTCTGCAAGCGGGTCGTCCGCATAGACCTCGAAAAGAGAAAAAAAACCCGTAATAAAAAAAGAAAAAGTAAAGGTGTGCGAATCCCAGGGTCGGTCCGGCCGCACTGTGGATCGCGTGCGAGTTATGCCTCCTTCAGTACCCATGGGGTTTCGAGTGCGTAGTTATGTACGCGCGGTACGGATGCCATTTCCTCATCGGGGTTGGGACAGAGGCCGAATTTGCTAATTCAGCTCTTGACCAACCGAGGTGCCCTGACGCAGTGTAGTTCGGACCTTCTTAACGATGTCCAGGGGCTCGGCGGCCCGATTATGGTGCCGCTTGAGAAGGACGCTCTGTACTTCTGCTGCTAGGGCTGCGGTATGCTCCTCTGTGCGGAGGGAACGTTCCGTGTTTCCATTTACTGTAATGACGCCACGTCGACCGGGCATCTTGAGCTTGAGATAAGCATAAGGTGGCACCGCGTTGAATCTAGCAAACGCGGTTCGTCCAAGCAGTGCGTGGTAGCCGCTGCGGAAGGGGACGATATCGAAGATTAGCTCTTCGCTTCGGAAGTTGTCCGAGGAACCGAAGACCACCTCCAGCGTGATTGAGCCCGTACAACGGGCCTCTACGCCTGGTATAACTCCTTTAAAGGTAGTTATCGTGGGCTTGATTCGTGAGGGATTAATACCCATTTTGCATACTGTATCCTGATAGAGCAGGTTGAGGCTGCTACCACCGTCCATTAGGACTCATGTCATGTGAAATCCGTCGATGATTGGGTCGAGTACCAATGCAGCCGAACCGCCATGACGGATGCTGGTTGGATGATCATGACTATCAAAGGTGATCGGGAATGACAACCATGGGTTGAATTTTGGGGCGACTGGCTCTACCGCATAGACGTCCCTGAGTGCGCGCTTGCGCTCCCTTTTGGGGATGTGTGTAGCATATATCATGTTCACCGTTTTGACATGAGGCGGGAATTTCTTCTGCCCCCCAGTGTTCGGCTGCCGGGGCTCCTCATCATCGTCCTTGCTTTGCGATTCCCCTTCCTTGTTTCCACTATTTACTTTGCTGGCTTGCTCAAAGACTCGGCGATCTCTGTTGGTATGGTTGGCCGGTTTGTCTGGGGTGCCATGTATCTGGCACGGATGATCCTCCGCCGTTCCTTTTATAAGGCTTCTTTCGCTGGCCGGAATTGGAGCCACTGAATCCGGCGTGAACTGTAGTGTCATCGGTGTTATCGCCATTGCTTCGGCGTTTGTGTCTATTGCGCCGGAGCTTGCCGGTGCTGATTTTGGCCTCGGAGGGGCCTGCTTCGTTGGCTGTGTTTGTACTGCGAGCCAGCCAACTATCCTCTCCCGTGCAAAAGTGAGTCATAAGTGCCATGAGGGCTGCCATGGACCTCGGCTTTTCTTGGCTGAGGTGGCGGGCTAGCCATTCATCACGGATGCTGTGTTTAAAGGCCGCTAGGGCTTCGGCATCCGGACAGTCAACAATTTGGTCCTTTTTGGTTAGGAACCTAGTCCAGAATTTTCTGGCTGATTCTCCAGGTTGTTGAACTATGTGGCTTAAGTCATCGGCATCGGGTGGCCGGACATATGTACCTTGGAAGTTGTCAAGGAAGGCTTCTTCCAGGTCTTCCCAGCTGCCAATGGAATTTTCAGGCAGGCTATTTAGCCAGTGTCGAGCTGGCCCTTTGAGCTTTAGTGGGAGGTATTTGATGGCGTGGAGGTCATCTCCACGGGCCATGTGGATGTGGAGAATAAAGTCCTCAATCCATACTGCAGGATCGGTTGTTCCATCGTATGATTAAATATTGACGGGCTTGAAACCCTCAGGGAATTCGTGATCCAGCACCTCATCTGTGAAGCAGAGAGGGTGTGCGGTGCCTCTATAGCGGGCCGCGTCACGGCGCACCTCCGATGAAGTCCGTCTGCGGTTATCGGCCCGGGTGTGATTAAGTTTGTCACGTCCGAATAGGTAGCTGTCATCCCGAGTAGGGAAGCATCCTCGCGATCCGTAGATTGATCTGGTGTGTCCTGCTCTACTGTTTAATTCCTGCCGAAGGTCGTATGTATGGTCCTGAGCTGTTCTGTCCCTGGTTTTGCGAGGCGGTGGGGCGGGCTGTTGTTCGGCCTGAGTTGCCGTTTTATCCTGACTACGGGGTGGTCGGTCCGCCACACTATCCCAACCACGTGGTGGTCGGTCCGCATTGCGCGTGGGAGGTATGGGATCTGGTGCCTCCTCATCGAACTGAGGTAGCAGTCTGCGTTTTGGGTAGCTCTTGGCTGGGCGCTTGAGGCCGTATTCTTCGGCTGCCAGGACATCGGTCCATCTATCGATGAGTAGGTCTTGATCTGCTTGGAGCTGTTGCTACTTTTTCTTTAGGATTCTTGCAGTAGCTATGAGCTGGCGCTTAAAGCGCTCCTGCTCGAGGGGTGCCTCAGGCACGACGAAGTCCTCATTGCCAAGGCTCTCATCATCCTCAGAGGGTGGACGATAACTATCATCATCCGGGTCATTGGGCGTGGCGTGTTTATCAGGCTTAACTTGCTCGTTGTCTTGTTCCTCTTGTTCGGATGCAGCCCCGACAGGGTCTTCATTGTTTTCGGCGTCGCCCGGAGTACTATTTTTCCGGTGCCAGTGTTGCCATCTTTTGAGCGACGAGGCTTAGAACGGCGTTTGCGGCGCCGGCGCTTGGACTGCGTCTCAGAGGGTTTATTTGCATCTTGCTCTTCTCTGCCGTCGACAGATCCTTTAGGTGTATCAACCATGTACACGTCGTACAAAGAGGTGGCCGTCCAACGTCCAGTGAAAGGCGGGACTTGGCCTTTCTCCTTGTCGGCATCGTCGTTCATACCGTCGATGTCTTCGGAGCCATAATCGAGCTCGTCCGTTAAGTCCTCGACGGTAGCTATGAAGTGGGTGGCGGGCGGGAAGCAAAATTCCCCATCATTAGCCTCTAACTCGAACCGAACATAATTCGGCTGCGAGTCCTTATCAAAGGACAAATTCTTGAAAGAGTTCAGCACATCGCCCAAAGGTGAGTGCTGGAAAACATCTGCGGCGCTGAATTCGAAGATCGATAACCGATCTAGCTCGGTGTCCGCAGGCGTACACGGTCCGAAACTTACAGCCGGAGACGAGTCCGAAGTTCCATTGACGCGAATATTGCAGGGTGTTGAGGCCGTGTGCGGCTCCAACGCCGCGGACTCTATAGCTTTGGATGGCATGATCTGCTCTGGTTCTAAGGCCGTTGCAGCAACAGGAACCATCTCCTAGATGTGATCCGATGACAGATTTAAGTCATGTTCATCGGAGCGAGGGGGAGCGATCGCCGCGGTCTCCACAGATATCCGTGACGTAGTTCAAGCTTCCAAATCTGACTTGGTGGCCAGGTGCGTAGCTATCGACCTGCTCCAGATGGCCAAGCGAGTTGGCCCGTAGTACGAAGCCGCCGAACACAAAAATCTGTCTGGGGAGGAAGGTTCCTCCTTGCACAGCGTCATTATCGACGATTGAAGGGGCCATCGAACCTTTTGTCGACGGCACAGTGGAACTCTCAATGAAAGCACCAATGTCGGTGTCAAAACCGGTGGATCTCGGGTAGGGGGTCCCGAACTGTGCGTCTAGGATCGAGGATAATAGGAGACGGGGGACACAATGTTTACCCAGGTTCGGGTCCTCTCTATGGAGGTAATACCCTACTTCCTGCTTGATTGATCTTGATGAATATGAGTATTACAAGAGTTGATCTACCACGAGATCGTAATGGCTAAACCCTAGAAGTCTAGCCTATATGACTATGGTAATGTGTGTCCTTTCCGGACTAACCCCTCCGGTTTATATAGACACCGGGGGAGGGGGGAATCTAGGGTTTACATAGATTCGGTTACATAAGAAGGAATCTACATAGTCGGTTGCCAAGCTTGCCTTCCACGCAAAGTAGAGTCAAATCCAGACACGGGTACAATCTTCGGTCTTCATGTCTTCACAGCCCATTAGTCCAGCCAACGGATAACAGGCCGGACGCCCGAGGACCCCATAGTCCAGGACTCCCTCAGAGTGCGACGTTGCAAAAGACCGTTCGACATTTTATCAACAACAGGCTCGCATATATCAAAACAGAGAAGTGCGGGCTAAGACTTATAATGTTGGCGAACTGGTTCTACGCTTGTCAAAGAAGAAAAAGGAAAAACTCAAGCCCAAGTGGGAGGGTCCCTTCTTCATAGATGAAGTTCTCACTGGAGGAGTGTACCGCCTGCGTGATGCATCGGACAATCGCTTAGAGCCGAACCTGTGGAATGCCGCTAGACTCCGAAGATTCTACGCCTAGAGCGGGACTCTTTGTTCGTCTTCTTCTCCCTTTCTTTCAATTATTTTTTCCTCTCTAACTTTTTTTCTAGCTTTAAGCTCTTGTGCGGTTAAACCGCGCACCTATGACGTACACATATTTAAATATGTACGCCCATAATACCCGGGGGCTTCTTGTACAGAAGCTTATTATTATTTGCCGAGCATCAAGCTCACCACATATGTGTACTTTCCTCATTTGTACCTTTTCTTCGCCATTATATGCATTGTTATGACTTAAGTTTTGGCCAAGCTGGGTTGCCTGGCTCCTGTGCTTATGCCCTACATTCCCGTTTGTTCGGCTAGGGCATAAAGGGAGCACCTCTGCGATTGTTATAGCCGGGTCATCCGGACATGTACCTTAGACTGGGTGAAGCCGAAAGCTAGCGTTCTTAAGGGAATATACGGTCGGCGGATTAAAGATGTTTTACACTCACTACATTATGAACCCCCAGATGTTACGTATACTGCTATTTTTTGATCACAGTTCGGACATGCATACTAACGCATGTTCACCCAGGGAAAGGAACCCTTAACGGAACTATTCTCCCTGGAAGATGTTTCTTACAATCAACATGTAATATAACATAGCTAGCCGGATACAACTTGTCTGTTCAAGCAACTATGACCCCTATGCCTGTTTCCACGCATACCCCGGTCTATATTACCGTTGCGGTATTCGGAAACACTCTGAGCCTTCGGGTCCAGAGGTCGAAGCGAAAACGTCTGCCATGACAATCGTTTTACAATCCGGCTAGGGACAAATTTATCAATTGAAGTACATAGTCACTTGGACTCAAAAACTTCTTCCTCTAAGCCATCTAACAGGCTATCTAGCTTACAATCCTGTTGGGAAGAATACTTGGCGACTATCTTTACTTTGTCCTATACCAGACTAACTGGAATTTCTTTTCCATCTGACCCCCGAGGTCCAACCCAGGCCATATGATTCGGATCAAGCTTGGTGTACCGTGTTTTCACCATGGCCCAGGCTTCTCGCGCACCTTCTCGGCAGGCCGATATCTTCCATAATCGGAAGCGCCGTCGAGGTCCTTGGAATAGCTTTACAAGCTCCTCCATGCTTCCTGGAGGAGAGGCGGATGGCCATAAAGCTTTGGCAATGCTCCGCATTGCTTGCCGAGCCCGCTCATGCAGTTGGGACAGCTCTTGCAGCAGGTCGCCTTCAGAGCCGGACATTTCCTCTTCGGGACGGCCAGTTAGCATACCTGCAGACATAAATCTGTTAGATCATTGCTTCACTGAAATATACGGAGGGGAGTTCAAAAGCATACTGCATATGCCGCCTCATAGCCTCCTATTCTCCTTTACAGCGTCAGCCAGCTGAGCTCGTATGTCTTTTAGCTCTTTGCCTAGCAGGGTGTTGGAATCCTACAACTTGTTTTTATCATCTCTGACTCGTGTCAGCACACGTTCGCCCGCGGCCAGTTGCCTTTTGGCCTCTTGTTCACCCGCCTGCGCGACTTTCAGTTTCTCCGTCAGTTGATCTGACGATCCTGTCATGGGAAATACAATAGTATTAATATAACTGGTATATGATCATATTTTTCTCGATGGAGGGGAACATTACCAGGCGGTGCCTCCTTGGATTTCTCCAGTTCGGCAGTTGCCGCAGCCAGCTGGGTCGGGCACTTTTGCAGCTCTTGAGACAGCAGGTTGTTCTTCTCCGTGAGTGCCTGGTTATATGATGATCCTTAAATCAGTTGTATCAACTTCTTCAATTGTCGGGGGCTACTTGTATATGATTACCAAATCCATACAATGCATACTTACCTGCATATCTTTTAAATGCTGGTTCGTGGCTCTAGCAAGCCCATCCCGAGCAGCTCGGATGTATGCATCGGCCGAGCTGAAGGCATTGAATGCCTCTTTTGTAAAGCCGGGGTCGCGGAGAGCGGCCCTCCGGCGCCGATGATTCATGGCACTCTCCACTTCAGAGTTCGTGATGGACACATCGTCTGAGTTCTCTGCGGAAGGACAATTCAGCGTCCCTCCCCTGTTAGCCTCCATCCTTAAGGTAGGGTCTGGAACCTGACTGGTGGAGGCGCGACCGGCAGGATCCCCGCACATAGTCCGGCGAACGTGTTGGGAATCGTAGCATAATTTAAAATTTTCCTACGCTCACCAAGATGCATCTATGGAGTCTACTAGCAACGAGGGGAAAGGAGTGCATCTACATACCCTTGTAGATCGCGAGCGGAAGCGTTCCAATGAACGTGGATGACGGAGTCGTACTCGCCGTGATCCAAATCACCGATGACCGAGTGCCGAACGGACGGCACCTCCGCGTTCAACACACGTACGGTGCAGCGACGTCTCCTCCTTCTTGATCCAGCAAGGGGGAAGGAGAGGTTGATGGAGATCCAACAGCACGACGGCGTGGTGGTGGATGTAGCGGTTCTCCGGCAGGGCTTCGCCAAGCTTCTGCGAGAGAGAGAGAGAGGTGTTGCAGGGGAGGAGGGAGGCGCTCAAGGCTGTAGGTTGCTGCCCTCCCTCCCCCCTTTATATAGGCCCCCTGGGAGGGGGGGCGGCGGCCAAAGCCCATCTAGGGCAAGGGGCGGCGGCCAGGGGGGTTCCTTGCCCCCCAAGGCAAGTGGGAAACCCCCCACCCTAGGGTTTGCAACCCTAGGCGCAGGGGGAAAGGCCCATGGGGGGGCGCCCAGCCCACTAGGGGCTGGCTCCCTTCCTACTTCAGCCCACGGGGCCCTCCGGGATAGGTGGCCCCACCCGATGGACCCCCGGGACCCTTCCGGTGGTCCCGGTACAATACCGGTAACCCCCGAAACTTTCCCGGTGGCCGAAACTTGACTTCCTATATATAATTCTTCACCTCCGGACCATTCCGGAACCTCTCATGACGTCCGGGATCTCATCCGGGACTCCGAACAACTTTCGGGTTTCCGCATACATATATCTCTACAACCCTAGCGTCACCGGACCTTAAGTGTGTAGACCCTACGGGTTCGGGAGACATGCAGACATGACCGAGACGCCTCTCCGGTCAATAACCAATAGCGGGATCTGGATACCCATGTTGGCTCCCACATGCTCCACGATGATCTCATCGGATGAACCACGGTGTCGAGGATTCAATCAATCCGTATGCAATTCCCTTTGTCAATTGGTATGTTACTTGCCCGAGATTCGATCGTCGGTATCCCAATACCTTGTTCAATCTCGTTACCGGCAAGTCTCTTTACTCGTACCGCAATGCATGATCCCGTGACTAACGCCTTAGTCACATTGAGCTCATTATGATGATGCATTACCGAGTGGGCCCAGAGATACCTCTCCGTCACACGGAGTGACAAATCCCAGTCTCGATCTGTGCCAACCCAACAGACACTTTTGGAGATACCCGTAATGCACCTTTATAGTCACCCAGTTACATTGTGACGTTTGGCACACCCAAAGCACTCCTACGGTATCCGGGAGTTGCACGATCTCATGGTCTAAGGAAAAGATACTTGACATTGGAAAAGCTCTAGCAAACGAAACTACACGATCTTTTATGCTATGCTTAAGATTGGGTCTTGTCCATCACATCATTCTCCTAATGATGTGATCCCGTTATCAATGACATCCAATGTCCATAGTCAGGAAACCATGACTATCTGTTGATCAACGAGCTAGTCAACTAGAGGCTTACTAGGGACACGTTGTGGTCTATGTATTCACACATGTATTACGATTTCCGGACAATACAATTATAGCATGAATAATAGACGATTATCATGAACAAAGAAATATAATAATAACCTTTTATTATTGCCTCTAGGGCATATTTCCAACAGTCTCCCACTTGCACTAGAGTCAATAATCTAGTTACATTGTGATGAATCGAACACCCATTGCGTCCTGGTGTTGATCATGTTTTGCCCTAGGGAGAGGTTTAGTCAACGGATCTGCTACATTCAGGTCCGTATGTACTTTACAAATATCTATGTCTCCATTTTGAACACATTCACGAATGGAGTTGAAGCAACGCTTGATATGCCTAGTCTTCCTGTGAAACCTGGGCTCCTTCGCAAGGGCAATAGCTCCAGTGTTGTCATAGAAGAGAGTCATTGGGCCCGACGCATTGGGAATCACCCCTAGGTCGGTAATGAACTCCTTCATCCAGACTGCTTCCTGTGCTGCCTCCGAGGCTGCCATGTACTCCGCTTCACATGTAGATCCCGCCACGACGCTTTGCTTGCAACCGCACCAGCTTACTGCTCCTCCATTCAAAATATACACGTATCCGGTCTGTGACTTCGAGTCATCCAGATCTGTGTCGAAGCTAGCGTCGACGTAACCCTTTACGACGAGCTCTTCGTCACCTCCATAAACGAGAAACATATCCTTAGTCCTCTTCAGGTACTTCAGGATATTCTTGACCGCTGTCCAGTGTTCCTTGCCGGGATTACTTTGGTACCTTCCTACCAAACTTACGGCAAGGTTTACATCAGGTCTGGTACAGAGCATGGCATACATAATAGACCCTATGGTCGAGGCATAGGGGATGACACTCATCTCTTCTATATCTTCTGCCGTGGTCGGGCATTGAGCCGTGCTCAATTGCACACCTTGCAATACAGGCAAGAACCCCTTCTTGGACTGATCCATACTGAACTTCTTCAATGTCTTGTCAAGGTATGTACTTTGTGAAAGACCAATGAGGCGTCTTGATCTATCTCTATAGATCTTGATGCCTAATATATAAGCAGCTTCTCCAAGGTCCTTCATTGAAAAACACTTATTCAAATATGCCTTTATACTTTCCAAGAATTCTATATCATTTCCCATCAATAGTATGTCATCCACATATAATATGAGAAATGCTACAGAGCTCCCACTCACTTTCTTGTAAACACAGGCTTCTCCATAAGTCTGTGTAAACCCAAACACTTTGATCATCTCATCAAAGCGAATGTTCCAACTCCGAGATGCTTGCACCAGCCCATAGATTGAGCGCTGGAGCTTGCATACTTTGTTAGCATTCTTAGGATCGACAAAACCTTCCGGCTGTATCATATACAACTCTTCCTTAAGGAAGCCGTTAAGGAATGCCGTTTTGACGTCCATCTGCCATATCTCATAATCATAGTATGCGGCAATTGCTAACATGATTCGGACGGACTTCAGCTTCGCTATGGGTGAGAAAGTCTCATCGTAGTCAACCCCTTGAACTTGTCGATAACCCTTAGCGACAAGTCGAGCTTTGTAGATGGTCACATTACCATCCGCGTCCGTCTTCTTCTTAAAGATCCATTTGTTTTCTATGGCTCGCCGCTCATCGGGCAAGTCAGTCAAAGTCCATACTTTGTTTTCATACATGGATTCTATCTCGGATTTCATGGCTTCTAGCCATTTGTCGGAATCCAGGCCCGCCATCGCTTCTTCATAGTTCGAAGGTTCACCGTTGTCTAACAACATGATTTCCAGGACAGGGTTGCCGTACCACTCTGGTGCGGAACGTGTCCTTGTGGACCTACGAAGTTCAGTAACTTGATCCGAAGCTTCATGATCATCATCATTAACTTCCTCCCCAGTCGGTGTAGGCACCACAGGAACACTTTCCCGCGCTGCGCTACTTTCCGGTTCGGAAGGGGTGACTATCACCTCATCAAGTTCCACTTTCCTCCCACTCAATTCTTTCGAGAGAAACTCCTTCTCTAGAAAGGACCCGTTCTTGGCAACGAAAATCTTGCCTTCGGATCTGAGGTAGAAGGTGTACCCAATAGTTTCCTTAGGGTATCCTATGAAGACGCATTTTTCCGATTTGGGTTCGAGCTTTTCAGGTTGAAGTTTCTTGACATAAGCATCGCATCCCCAAACTTTTAGAAACGACAGCTTAGGTTTCTTCCCAAACCATAATTCATACGGTGTCGTCTCAACGGATTTCGACGGAGCCCTATTTAAAGTGAATGCGGCAGTCTCTAAAGCATAGCCCCAAAATGAGAGCGGTAAATCGGTAAGAGACATCATAGATCGCACCATATCCAATAGAGTGCGATTACGACGTTCGGACACACCATTTCTCTGAGGTGTTCCAGGCGGCGTGAGTTGTGAAACTATTCCACATTTCCTTAAGTGTGCACCAAACTCGTGACTTAAATATTCTCCACCACGATCTGATCGTAGGAATTTTATTCTCCTGTCACGTTGATTCTCAACCTCACTCTGAAATTCTTTGAACCTTTCAAAGGTTTCAGACTTGTGTTTCATCAGGTAGACATATCCATATCTACTTAAATCATCAGTGAGAGTGAGAACATAACGATATCCTCGGCGAGCCTCAATACTCATTGGACCACACACATCGGTATGTATGATTTCCAATAAGTTGGTTGCTCGCTCCATTGTTCCGGAGAACGGAGTCTTGGTCATCTTACCCATGAGGCATGGTTCGCACGTGTCAAATGATTCGTAATCAAGAGACTCCAAAAGTCCATCTGCATGGAGCTTCTTCATGCGCTTGACACCAATGTGACCAAGGCGGCAGTGCCACAAGTATGTGGGACTATCGTTATCAACTTTACATCTTTTGGTATTCACACTATGAACATGTGTAACATCACGTTCGAGATTCATCAAAAATAAACCATTGACCAGCGGGGCATGACCATAAAACATATCTCTCAAATAAATAGCAACCATTATTCTCGGATTTAAATGAGTAGCCATCTCGAATTAAACGAGATCCAGATACAATGTTCATGCTCAAAGCTGGCACTAAATAACAATTATTGAGGTTTAAAATTAATCCCGTGGGTAGATGCAGA
Source organism: Aegilops tauschii subsp. strangulata (assembly GCF_002575655.3). Taxonomy (NCBI): domain Eukaryota; kingdom Viridiplantae; phylum Streptophyta; class Magnoliopsida; order Poales; family Poaceae; genus Aegilops; species Aegilops tauschii. The sequence goes on from NC_053037.3 coordinate 618,873,745, forward strand.
GGTAGCGTGCCGACGGCGATCACATCGACCTTGGAAACATTCCCGACGCGCATCGTCACCTCGTCCTTTGCCAGTCTCCGTTTATTCCGTAGTTCCTGCTTTGAGTTACAAATATGAGCAACCGCACCGGTATCAAATACCCAGGAGCTACTACGAGTACTGGTAAGGTACACATCAATTACTTGTATATCACATATACCTTGGGTGTTGCCGGCCTTCTTCTTGTCCGCTAAATATTTGGGGCAGTTCCGCTTCCAGTGACCACTTCCCTTGCAATAAAAGCACTCAGTCCCGGGCTTGGGTCCATTCTTTGACTTCTTCCCAGTAACTGGTTTACCGGGCGCGGCAACTCCCTTGCCGTCCTTCTTGAAGTTCTTCTTACCCTTGCCCTTCTTGAACTTGGTGGTTTTATTCACCATCAACACTTGATGTTCTTTTCTGATCTCCCCTTCCGCTGATTTCAGCATTGAATATACCTCGGGAATGGTCTTTTCCATCCCCTGCATATTGTAGTTCATCACAAAGCTCTTGTAGCTTGGTGGAAGCGACTGGAGGATTCTGTCAATGACCGCGTCATCCGGGAGATTAACTCCCAGCTGAGACAAGCGGTTGTGCAACCCAGACATTCTGAGTATGTGCTCACTAACAGAACTGTTCTCCTCCATTTTACAGCTGAAGAACTTGTCGTAGACATCATATCTCTCGACCCGGGCATGAGCTTGAAAAACCAGTTTCAGCTCCTCGAACATCTCATATGCTCCATGTTTCTCAAAACGCTTTTGGAGACCCGGTTCTAAGCTGTAAAGCATGCCGCACTGAACGAGGGAGTAATCATCAGCACGTGATTGCCAAGCGTTCATAACATCTTGGTTCTGTGGGATTGGTGCATCACCTAGCGGTGCTTCTAAGACATAATCTTTCTTGGCTACTATGAGGATGAGCCTTAGGTTCCGGACCCAGTCCGTATAGTTGCTGCCATCATCTTTCAGCTTGGTTTTCTCTAGGAACGCGTTGAAATTGAGGACAACGTTGGCCATTTGATCTACAATACATAGTGTAAAGATTTTAGACTAAGTTCATGATAATTGAGTTCATCTAATCAAATTATTTAATGAACTCCCACTCAGATAGACATCCCTCTCGTCATCTAAGTGAAACATGATCCGACTTTAACTAGGCCGTGTCCGATCATCACGTGAGACGGACTAGTCAAGATCGGTGAACATCTCCATGTTGATCGTATCTTCTATACGACTCATGCTCGACCTTTCGGTCCTCCGTGTTCCGAGGCCATGTCTGTACATGCTAGGCTCGTCAAGTCAACCTAAGTGTATTGCGTGTGTTCCGAGGCCATGTCTGTACATGCTAGGCTCGTCAACACCCGTTGTATTCGAACGTTAGAATCTATCACACCCGATCATCACGTGGTGCTTCGAAACAACGAACCTTCGCAACGGTGCACAGTTAGGGTGAACACTTTCTTGAAATTATTATAAGGGATCATCCTACTTGCTACCGTCGTTCTAAGCAAATAAGATGCAAAAACATGATAAACATCACATGCAATCAAATAGTGACATGATATGGCCAATATCATCATGCTCCTTTGATCTCCATCTTCGGGGCACCATGATCATCTTTGTCACCGGCATGACACCATGATCTCCATCATCATGATCTCCATCATTGTGTCTTCATGAAGTCGTCACGCCAACGATTACTTCTACTTCTATGGCTAACGCGTTTAGCAACAAAGTAAAGTAATTTACATGGCGTTATTCAATGACACGCAGGTCATACAAAATAATAAAGACAACTCCTATGGCTCCTGCCGGTTGTCATACTCATCGACATGCAAGTCGTGATTCCTATTACAAGAATATGATCAATCTCATACATCACATATATCATTCATCACATCTTCTGGCCATATCACATCACATAGCACTTGCTGCAAAAACAAGTTAGACGTCCTCTAATTGTTGTTGCAAGTTTTTACGTGGTTTGTACGTTTCTAGCAAGAACGTTTCTTACCTACGTATGACCACAACGTGATTTGCCAATTTCTATTTACCCTTCATAAGGACCCTTTTCATCGAATCCGTTCCGACTAAAGTAGGAGAGACAGACACCCGCTAGCCACCTTATGCAACTTGTGCATGTCAGTCGGTGAAACCTGTCTCACGTAAGAGTAAGTGTAAGGTCGGTCCGGGCCGCTTCATCCTACAATGCCGCTGAAACAAGAAAAGACTAGTAGCGGCAAGAAGAATTGGCAAACTCAACGCCCACAACTGCTTTGTGTTCTACTCGTGCATAGTAGCTACGCATAGACCTGGCTCATGATGCCACTGTTGGGAATCGTAGCATAATTTAAAATTTTCCTACGCTCACCAAGATGCATCTATGGAGTCTACTAGCAACGAGGGGAAAGGAGTGCATCTACATACCCTTGTAGATCGCGAGCGGAAGCGTTCCAATGAACGTGGATGACGGAGTCGTACTCGCCGTGATCCAAATCACCGATGACCGAGTGCCGAACGGACGGCACCTCCGCGTTCAACACACGTACGGTGCAGCGACGTCTCCTCCTTCTTGATCCAGCAAGGGGGGAGGAGAGGTTGATGGAGATCCAACAGCACGACGGCGTGGTGGTGGATGTAGCGGTTCTCCGGCAGGGCTTCGCCAAGCTTCTGCGAGAGAGAGAGGTGTTGCAGGGGAGGAGGGAGGCGCTCAAGGCTGTAGGTTGCTGCCCTCCCTCCCCCCTTTATATAGGCCCCCTGGGAGGGGGGGCGGCGGCCAAAGCCCATCTAGGGCAAGGGGCGGCGGCCAGGGGGGTTCCTTGCCCCCCAAAGCAAGTGGGAAACCCCCCACCCTAGGGTTTGCAACCCTAGGCGCAGGGGGAAAGGCCCATGGGGGGGGGGCGCCCAGCCCACTAGGGGCTGGCTCCCTTCCTACTTCAGCCCACGGGGCCCTCCGGGATAGGTGGCCCCACCCGGTGGACCCCCGGGACCCTTCCGGTGGTCCCGGTACAATACCGGTAACCCTCGAAACTTTCCCGGTGGCCGAAACTTGACTTCCTATATATAATTCTTCACCTCCGGACCATTCCGGAACCTCTCGTGACGTCCGGGATCTCATCCGGGACTCTGAACAACTTTCGGGTTTCCGCATACATATATCTCTACAACCCTAGCGTCACCGGACCTTAAGTGTGTAGACCCTACGGGTTCGGGAGACATGCAGACATGACCGAGACGCCTCTCCGGTCAATAACCAACAGCGGGATCTGGATACCCATGTTGGCTCCCACATGCTCCACGATGATCTCATCGGATGAACCACGGTGTCGAGGATTCAATCAATCCGTATGCAATTCCCTTTGTCAATTGGTATGTTACTTGCCCGAGATTCGATCGTCGGTATCCCAATACCTTGTTCAATCTCGTTACCGGCAAGTCTCTTTACTCGTACCGCAATGCATGATCCCGTGACTAACGCCTTAGTCACATTGAGATCATTATGATGATGCATTACCGAGTGGGCCCAGAGATACCTCTCCGTCACACGGAGTGACAAATCCCAGTCTCGATCCGTGCCAACCCAACAGACACTTTTGGAGATACCCGTAATGCACCTTTATAGTCACCCAGTTACGTTGTGACGTTTGGCACACCCAAAGCACTCCTACGGTATCCGGGAGTTGCACGATCTCATGGTCTAAGGAAAAGATACTTGACATTGGAAAAGCTCTAGCAAACGAAACTACACGATCTTTTATGCTATGCTTAAGATTGGGTCTTGTCCATCACATCATTCTCCTAATGATGTGATCCCGTTATCAATGACATCCAATGTCCATAGACAGGAAACCATGACTATCTGTTGATCAACGAGCTAGTCAACTAGAGGCTTACTAGGGACACGTTGTGGTCTATGTATTCACACATGTATTACGATTTCCGGACAATACAATTATAGCATGAATAGTAGACGATTATCATGAACAAAGAAATATAATAATAACCTTTTATTATTGCCTCTAGGGCATATTTCCAACAGAACGCTCTTCCTGATAAGACACAGTGGACAATGTCGCAGTTCGATGTGACTGCCAAGGGGCGTGTTTAAAAAGCTATACCTCTTTGATGAAGGCTCGGCCGTGTTTTCATTTGCCTTCCTCTTCGAAGGCTTGCCCGTCGCGGGCGTCGCTCTCTTATGAGTCGCCTCTGGTGCAGCATGGCGCGCCGAGCGCCTCCCCTTTGGAGCATGAGACAGTGCGGTGGGGGAGGCAGAGTCAGGAAGCTCTTTCAGAGGAGATGTCTCCTGATTACTTACATGTGAGGCAGGAAGGAGGACGGGATAGTCGGCCATGATGGCCACTTCTGTGCCGTCGTAGCTCGCCTGGTAGAATACTCCCTCCTCAAGCTCTACAAATATGTCCGGATCCTCTTCAAATCCGGGGTCAAGATCCCGGTTATGGTCCTCGGTTGTGGAGCGGGACTATAGATCCCCTCGACGACCTTTCGCCATTCCTGTTACAAATGGACGGGTTAGAGTCAATTAAAAGCGACTCAGGGAGAGGATTGAGTAAAGTGGAGGGATTAAAACTCACCCAACTAAGAGGATTGTACATGGAAAATCCCTCTCGGCGCGTAAGCCGAGAGAACTCCTCTTTCTCCCCTTTATACAGATCGGCTAGTATTGCGGCCAGGGCGGTGAGGGAATCCAGACCCTTTCTTCCGCAGCGTGAGGTGTCATCTTCCCCATTGTACTGCCACATAGGGATCCCCCTAAATTGGAGCGGCTGAACCCCTCGCGTTATGGAAGTGGCCATTACCTCGACTATTGTTAGTCTGGACTGGGCGAGTGCCCTTATCTTGCCCATTAATTGACGGACTTCCGCGCTATCTTCCTCCTCGAGGCTCCGAGGGCGCCAGCTGTGGCGTTTCTTCAATGGAGCACTGGAAAATTCGGGAAGATCCATTCGGATTGGGTCGGGGAGAGCAATGTCCTTAATATAGAACCACTCTGAGGGCCACTCTTCGGATGCCTTCTTCCATGTGCCAGATAGGTATCTGGTTCCAGCAATGCGCCATACCTCAGCGCCGCCCACCTCGAATACCCATCCCTCTTGGGTACGAGGGACGAGGTAGAATAGCTTCCTCCATAACTCAAAATGGGTCTCGCAGCCCAGGAATAGCTCACAAAGAGGGACAAAACCCGCGATGTGCAGGATAGAGGCCGGCGTGAGGTTGTGCAGTTGGAGGCCGTAATACTCCAGGAGTCCTCGGAGGAAAGGATGGATTGGAAATCCGACGCCTCTTAACAAATAGGAAACGAAGCACACTCGTTCCCCTGGATGGATTGGGGAAATTCTCCGCCTGGGCTTCGCCGTTGAAGGAGGTCAATCCTGCCCGAATAGGGACTAGATCCGCGGGGGGAAGAAATCCCTGCTTTGAAGCTTAACCAGCTGATCGCGGGATACGGAACATCTCTCCCAATCGCCTTTTTCGGAGCCGTGGGGGCGGGAGGAAGAACTGGGGATGCTAGCCATGTTGGAATGGTTTCTCCTAGCCAGCTCTAAGGATTTTCCGCTTGGTGTGGAATAAGATCTGAGATCCAATCTCTTTAAATAGATTCCTTTCTTACGTGGCCGGGGTGTTATGTGCAAAAAATACCCAGACCTCTCGTATTCGCTGGACACGTGGAAGCAGAAGCAATGGAGGCGCAGAAGCCAAAGGGGGTGACATTAAATCACAAGCCGAGTACAACTTTTTCGGGTCAGATACTTTGAAGTAATCGGAGGAGGAACCCGCCTTGCAATGCCGAAGACAATCAGCGCGCCGGACACATCGTCATTGAAGCCTGGTTCGGGGGCTACTGAGGGAGTCCTGGATTAGGAGGACCTCGGACGTCCGGTCTATGTGACGTGGGCCGGACTGATGGGCCGTGAAGATACAAGACAGAAGACTCTCTCCCGTGTCCGGATAGGACTCTCCTTTGCGTGGATGGCAAGCTTGGCGATCGGATATGTAGATTCCCTTCTCTGTAACCGACTTTGTAACAACCCTGGTCCCCTCCGGTGTCTATATAAACCGGAGGGCTTAGTCCGTAGAGGCAATCACAATCATACAGGCTAGACATCTAGGGTTTAGCCATTACGATCTCGTGGTAGATCAACTCTTGTAATCCTCATATTCATCAAGATCAATCAAGCAGGAAGTAGGGTATTACCTCCATCAAGAGGGCCCGAACCTGGGTAAACATCGTGTCCCCTGTCTCCTGTTACCCATCGACCTTAGACACACAGTTCGGGACCCCCTACCCGAGATCCGCCGGTTTTGACACCGACAGTGGACTAGTCACAACACATCTAGGAGCGCGATGATCCATGTCAGTGATGATGGAGAAATGCCCACTCCGTCAGAGTATCAGATCATGGCTAAAAACGAAGATCGCCTCAGAATGGCCAGGTGGCTTGGCCGAAAAGAAGTAGGATAACTAGGGTGAATATTTTCTGGAGATCATATAGACCATGATGTATTGGAGCCACCTGGGGACAGTCCCACATGCATTAGGCACCCCTATAAATAGGGCACCTACGTTGGGCGCATAGGTCATGTGGGCCCCTCCATGTGCTGGGCCTAGGCTCCTGGTCTTCTCCTGAAACAAAAACTTTCAATCTTATTTTATTTTATTTTTTCTCGGGCTTTCCATATGGTGATTTCCAGAAATTTGAAAACACCAATAAAAATAGGAAGTTGCACTCGTGTAGGATTTATGTGTTAGTTAAGTAAAATTTGATTTAAATTATGCCCAAAGTGTATACACTTTACAGAAATGTAACATGAATAATACAAAATTTATAAATACGCTTGATATATATAAGCATCCCCAAGATTAATCTACGCTCATCCTCGAGCATGATGATGATTACCAAGATTATTTTGGAGAGGAATGCTACCAATCCTGTTCTTGATTAACTAATGAAACACTTAGGTGAGTCGAATGCAATAAAGGAGATATTTGGAAAACATTTTTGTTAACAATCTTCAACTATCTCAACGCATACAAAAGAAGTTCCCACATATTCTTTGATAATCAAATACATCAAGTCAAAATCAACAACACCAAAGGTTTAGAAAGAATGTCAAAATGTATTGGGAACACAATTGTAATCATCGATTCAAACTATGTATACATGGCAATCACTTCTAGTCTTACCCAAGATACAAGACCGAATACAATCACTTGTCGTATATTTCCTCTATTCAAGACTCTTCACAAATTCAGAATCTGGGCCCAAGTACGAGTTTATGCCCTAATCATGGATAAGAGAGCATAAGGTTGGGGGTTAAGGAGAAGTGAAAAACAAAAAAGTCTTGCAACAACATAGCTGACCATTATGGAAAGAGGAAGACCTTATGATTGATATTGCGCAATGAGTAGGGATATCCATGCAACTGGGATGCACATAAAGCTATGTATGAATGAAAGCAATCCTGCAAACTAATAGCGGTGCATCCAACTTGTTTGTTCATGAAGAGATAAAGCTCATTTGATGAGGCTCATCACTGGATATACAAGGTAAGTTCTATAATCTAAAGTCCCTACCAGTATAAATGAGAATGAAACTCATTAACTCTCAACACTAACATGCATGAGGCTGTGGTACTTTAAAGCACTTATTTTCCTTCCAATGCTTAGTGCTTCTTTAAAGCACTTCATAATTCTTCTATTTTGAACACTTATTGCTACTTTGAAGCACTTCACATGTGTACTCCCAGAAGGATGATGGCGTTGCTCTCTCTCCCTCCCTCCCTCTCTCTCTCTCTCTATCTCACACACACACACACACACACACACACACACACACACACACACACACACACACACACACACACACACTTTATTGGTGCCTCCTTTGCACATCTTTTCTTATCTCAAGGTAGAAGAAACACCTTACAATAATGATCAGTGCACTTTTCTTAATTTCAAAAAATATATCCAAACATAGCTCTTGCCATGAACCTGAAAATAACTCTCTATATGATGCCTCTGGCAATGTACGGGGATGTGCAATGATCTAGCGTAGCAATGTATATGATGACCGAATGGCAAAGCTAGGAAAAAAACAAAGCCATCTGTTATTATTATTTAGAGCAAGCACATGTGAAAATAACAACATGTCTCTAGTCATGTAATGGTATTTCATGGAAATTTACTTGGAATTGCTACTGAAATGCCATATGTAGGTTGGTATGGTGGCTATTTTGTGGAGATGTTGGCTTTATGTGTAGGAGGACATGGGGTTAGATGTACCATATAAATATGCCCCATGTCTTAATGTGAGAGTGGGCAATGTTCGGTATCAAACATGCAAGCATATTATTTTATATGGTGGCAACGCAGAGCTCAAAGACTTCAATTAATCATAAAGAACTCATCAACCAAATAACTGTCTCCTGGAATTACTAGAGCAAAGCCAAGTATCCCATGTGGGAGGATTGATAGTTTCAAGACCATCGCCCATCCCCGTCCGCATCAAAGTCACTACTCTATATTGGTTGCACGCAAACAAAACTATGCAATTTCAGCTTCTCACTACAGTCCCCAATTTTGCTATTAGTTGAAAAGCGGCAAATGTTCATTTGAACAATGAGTACTTTATTTTTGTGGGGTTTTTCAATTTTTTTGTAGAACAAAGGATTGGCAACGCAAGTGATAATTTTTTTTCTCAGCAAGATCAGTTCATCTACATATATAAGCACCACACTCAAGTTGATAAACTAATTTTTAGACATGCCTTCCCTAGGTTTGATGAAGTGCGTCCCAGACATGATATAAAACATGTGTGTGCATCTCCTATGTGCCTAGTTAAAAAAAAAGAGATCCTCACTTGAGTTAAGAAACTCACTACTAAGCAACTTCCATTTGAGCAAGATTCAAATTTGAAAACTTTACTTGTGGTTGAAGTTCGTTAAAGCGAAGCAACCTAGCGGCTTGTGCGGATCTTTTATAAGGTGGGCGCCATGCCGTACACATCACCACTTAAGGTCCAAGCCCCGGCGAAACTAACACCCAAAATAAAAAGCATTGAATTCGTATACAAGCGACGTTCGTATGCCCAACCGGAAGAAAGAACTACAAAACACATAACTGCTATAGAGAATACGAAGCTTCAAAGGTTATTAACATAAATTAGAAAGCAAATGATTGCTTAGAAAATACCTCGGTGACCTCATATGTTGAAAGTGAAGCAATTGGATGTATTTTCTGGTATGAGCGGCGGCACGACCGGGAGAAATCATACCGTACGCCGTCCTTCGCTCTGGAAGTTCAATCCCAGTGCACCCTCTGGTAAGAGCAGTGGTATGCGTGCGAGCACTCATACCATGCATTGTCTTGGAAATCTGGGGTTTCTGTTAGTCATGGGTGGCATCAGTGACAAGCACCGGTACGAGAGCGAGCGCTCGTACCATGCATTGTATTTTGCTCTAGAGAGGTTGATCTAGCACATCCGCTAGTGGTATGATATGGGTACATCCAGGAGTGGTCATACCACATGGGAGTTCAGAATGGTTCCCCGTGATATATGCGCCAAAATGAATCTTCATCTTCGGTGCCACCACTTTCATTGCCGATTCGACTGGCCACATTGGCCAGGTGGAGGACTACGTCTCCAGTCAGCTCGACAGAGATCGGACAGGCGACTTCATCAACATCAACTTCAATCTCAACCGGGATCATGGAAAAATTCATCCATGGAGTTCGGGAGCTCAACATCAACATTGCTCTGGTGTGGCCTGGTAGAAACATATGAATGAAGGATTCATTTGCATCGCCCTGCTTCGTCGACCATTGTTTCGCTGATCCCTTTGATGGAATTGTGCGAAATTGAGTCTACAACAAGCCTGTGAAATTTTATTTCGGTTCAACAGTGTGATCTCCGAAATACTGTAGCACTAGGATATGGGAAGTAATCCGCGCGACATCACAAGAAGAAGGCCAGTGGTCAAATGTCACCTCCTTTGGACGACCAACCATTCAGATCATGCTGCATAATCATGACTGCAACGCCTCAAAAGTTCAGCTTGATCCGACAGTGCAAACTTCAGGAAATCACTACAGAGTGGATCAATTTGCGAATTCGTTTTCCGTGCGAATGTGAATCTCACACGAGTTCATCTTTGTTCATGAATAGCTTGTCAAATGACCTCTGATTAAGGATCTTTTTTGTGAGATGTCGTGTTTTGTTCCCAAACACCTGCCTACTTTGAGACTATACTGAGATGCTCTTCTAAGTCGCGTCGTTCATGTTCTAGAATTACCTAGTAGCTTTGCAGATTCCAACCTACACTAATGTCTTTGCATTGCCACCTCGTTGCCCTGACCTGCTCGCTCGGTCACGCTGATTTTCTCCATAACAACGGCTGGTTCGGGGGCTCCGACATTGTCACATCGACATGCTCTGGGAAATCTGTCTCAGCACGTCGACTGGCTCGGGGGCTCCAGCGTCGTCATATCGACCTGCTCCAGGAGATCCGCATCACCAAATCGACCTACTTCACGGATTCTGACCCGCGCTGGCATCGCCTCGCAGTCGGTTCATCAAGCCGACATCGACCGCGTCACATCATCAGCTCTGTGGGCCAACCTCCTTGATTTGTCACATTGATCTGCTCCGTCACGTTAGCATGCATGGGGGCTCCAGTATCACCTAGCTGACCTCCTTCGCCACATCGGCTGGCTCGAAGGCTTCGCCTCGCCAAGTCGACCTACTCCAGGTGCTCTACGTCACCATGCCGACCTCTTTTGTCCCATCGGCTGCCCTATGGCTTCGCCTCGCCACACCGACCTATTTCGTCACGTCGACAGGCCACGTAAACCGCGCGTGGTCATCATTTCGACGGGCTGACCTCCTTGCTTCCCCACATTGGGACCAGCTTGGGGTTGGGACCTTGTCCCTTAGCGAGCCCGGACCGCATAAACAACGCCGGGAACATAAACCTAGTAATTCACTTACATGCTTAATCTTTTTAAATTTTATACTTTCTGTTTAGTCCGGTCAGGCATTATATATGCTGGATAAATATGTTTTTCCTTTGTTCCTTTTGAGGTTTCTAAATAATTAGTCTAGTCGGGTTTGCCTTGTAGTTTGATTTTGTTCCCGGACTGGGGCTATTATAGCTATTATTTCAATTTGCGTCGCTAGCCGGCCATGTATTTTCTTCCTCCGTCGTTTGCCTGTTTGGTGTGGTCTGGTTTTCAGCTTGTGTCTTTGGACAAGCCAGGTTGCCTGGCTCTTATATTCTTAGAAGCTATTCGGTATTTCCGAGCTCATGAAACTTCTAACCTATTATATGATTTTGATCCAAGAGGCAGGGCATCTTCTTGGTCGAGGTATGATGCACCCACGATTTTTTTAAATACAAAGTATCATGGATATGTGCTCCAGAACGAGATTATGGTCCTCATTCCGGCCTTCCATACCGGATCCCTGTTTAAATCAAAGGCAGTAAGCCAATTCCTAAGAAGATTTGATCCTTAGGTGGGCCATGTTGCCTAACCTAAGCCTCAGGGGCTACTACATCGTCTGGCAGATTAGTTGACCGATCCCCTAGAACCGATCCTGGGGCTACTTGTGCGCAAGCGTCGCTACTCAGCTAAGGTAGTTCCCAAGGGGATTTTTTTTAAACCTTGACCGTAGAACAATCCTTCTACGGTTTTTTCATTAATAATAAACTATTACAAAAAAGAAAAGAAAAGAAAATACATCAGGCCTGAAGCCTCCTTCAACCGATACCCTCTCTAGGAAACTTAATAACAATCATATTACAAATACAGTTCTGTCCAAGACTTGAGGAGCTCTGCTTTCCTAGCTTTTGCCCAAAGTTGTGCTTCCCAGAGTCTTTCTTTCAAATAGAATTTCCAGGTGTCAAGATGAGCTGCAGTTGTTCTGAATACTTTTTCATTTCTTACAGACCAAATGCCCCAACAGCTTGATAGGATGATATCCAGAGCAATGTCTTGTGGTAGCAGGCTGGAAATGTTCGAGATCTCATCAAAAGAGGAAATGCCTCAGTGTCTTCCAGGGACAATATAATCCCAGCATGAAAGTGCGAATGAGCAGTCCCAAAATAGGTGACCCAGTGTTTCCTCAACTTTTTCAGAGCAAAGCACACAAGAATAGTCTGGGAGATACATCCTTCTTCTGGATAGCATATTCCTGGTGTTGATCTTGTCATGAAGTAGTAACCAGAAGAAGATCTTATATCTGAGTCTACCGGAAGTTTTCCATAGACTTTTAAAAGAACCATGCTCATTACTGGAGCCCATGATATTCTTGTACATCTTCATAGATGAGTAATGCTTGGTGGTCCAAGAATATTTCCAAATGTCCTTATCTTCTGAAATCTCTCTGTTATCTAGTAATGCTTGGTAAGATAGTGGTCGTTGGAAAATCATACTGAGATCTTGCTGATTAGTGACTTCAGCCATAGAGGAGTCCTTGTTAAGCGCATAAGAGCAAAGTTCAGGGAATTTCTCCAATAATGGTTGTCCTGACCAATTATCATACCAAAATGTTATTGGTTTTCCTGTACCAGGTTTGCAGATTGCTTGGCTTTTGTAAAGTGGAAGCAACTTAAGCAGAGATTTCCACCAGAACGATCCAACCATTTTGTCACTTGGGAGCGTTTCTTGATAATGAGCTTCCCAAATGATATTAACCCAGGGGACATCTTCCTTGTTGAAAAATTTGTGGAGGAATTTCATCAGAAGGGCTTTGTTGTGAGTTGTGATATTCAAAATTCCCAATCCACCATGGGCTTTAGGTTTGCAAATGGAGTCCCAGGCTATGAGGGAAGAGCCTATCTCCAAGGTACCATATTTTCTCCAGAAGCAGTTTCTCAGATAGCAAGTGATTTGATGGACCACACCCTTTGGTAAAGTGAGGGAACACATGAAGTAGATAGACATGCTGGCAAAAACAGATTAGATGAGAGTGAGTTTGTCTCCACTGGATAGCATGGTTGAGCAGCTCAGCAATCTGTTTTCAATCCTTCTCATCATAGGCATGAAGTCCACAATTTTGGGTTTTAGGAGACAAAGAGGTAGACCCAGATATGTGTGTGGAAGGGTACCAATCTTACATCCAAGCAAAGCTGAGAGGGCAGTCATCTTCTGAGGGGGAGTGTTGATTGAGATCATAGTAGATTTCCCATAATTCACTTTGAGTCCAGTATAGGCAGCATAATGCAATAAGAGGTTCTTAATATGGTTCAGTTGGAGAGGATCAGCATTAGCCACGAGAATGGTATCATCAGCATATTGGATGATTTGGATAATCAGGACACGAGTGATTAAGCAAAGGTGGGTAAATCATGGAGTTTGCCATTGCCTCATTGAACATGGATTGCAACAGATCAGCAGCCAATACAAAGATAAGCGGAGATAAAGGATCCCCTTGCCCGACTCCCTTCTTGCATAGAAATTGTTTCCCTGGGACACCATTAAGAAGAACTGAGGAAAACCCAGTACCATATATCATCTTGATCCACTAAATCCATCTATTACCAAAACCCTTAGCTTGCAGTATCTCAATGATGGTGTCATGGTTTATCATATCAAAAGCTTTCTCAAAATCCAGTTTCAATAGAACTATCTCTTTCTTGGCTTGATGACATTGATGGATATATTCATAGGACCAGGCTAGACAATCTTGAATACATCTGTTATTGAGAAAGCCATACTGATTTTTATGGACCAGTTTCAGGATAATTTTCTGCAATCTATTTGCAAGCAGCTTGGTAAGGATTTTCAGGGTGCAGTTGAGCAGGGATACAGGTCTGAACTCAGCTGGAGTAGCAGCAGAATCATTCTTGGGAATCAAAGTTATGAAAGAGTAATTGATGCTCTGGAGATTAACAGTCCCAGAGTAAAAGTCATCAATTAATCTATAGAAGTCTGGTGCAATGATTGTCCAGTAAGCTTTGAGAAAAGCAGCATTGAATCCATCTGGGCCAGGGGCTTTATCAGGAGGCATGGGATGCACCACATAATCAATCTCTGCTCTAGTGAATGGAGCTTCTAATTCAGCCAGGTTAGCATCTGCATGAATGAGGTGGTGAAGCAACAAAGGGTTTTGAGATGTGACAACAATGCCCAGTCTCTCTTTGAAGGCTCTGAGTAAAATTGCAGCTTTGGCATGATGGGTATGATGTTCATGGTTGTGCTCATCTCGTAACATAGCAATGCAGTTGTGTCTGTGTTTGATAGTAGCTTTTGCCTGAAAATATTCAGTATTAGCTTCCCGAACCTTAAAATCTCTGATGGTGGATCTTTGCTTCCAATATAGGCGTTGCTGCTTTAGAATCTTTTCCAAATGAGCCTTAAGGATATACCTCCCATTAGCTTCCACTATGCATAGTGGTCTGATGTCTTCTATCTGATCATAGAAAAAAGTCATGAAGTTGGTGTTCTCAATAATCTGCTTAAGGTTGGAAATATTTCTAGACCAAATCTTGATTCCTTTTCCCAATCTTTTAAACCTATAACCTTGGCACTATCTGTTTCATCAACCTCTTATGTCCAAATTTGTTTAACCACATCATAGAAATCACTGTGCTCATGCCAGAAGTTTTCAAATCTGAATATATGAGATTTGGGGATATTGGTGCCAATTTTGACCATAAAGGGAACATGATCTGATGTAGTTTTGGCCAGTGTATAGGCCAAGGTGTGGGGGAAGTTGAGGGTCCAAGTTTCAAAGGTAAAGCACCAGTCTAATTTTTCCAGCAAAGGTTGCTCCTGCATATTGTTCCAAGTAAAGTTTCTACCCTTAAGAGGAATTTCAACTAAAGCCAGATTGCTGATGGCTTCATTAAAAGCCAGCATGCCATTAATGTTACCCCCTCATTACTTCTGTTATGAGGATATCTGATGTGGTTAAAATCACCCATCACCAACCAGTTATGATCATCATGCATTTGAAGGTTTCTGAACCACTGCATGAAATTGTTTCTACCCTCTCCTTGACTGGGCCCATAAATATTTGAGAGGATCCATGAGTCACCATTATGATTGGAAGTGAAAGAAACTGAAAGAGCATAGTTATTCCTATGAAATACTTGCCCAGAGAAGATCTGGTCATTCCATGCAATAAGCAGCCCACCAGAGGCACCAAATGAAGGTAGGTATTCAAATTTGTCGAGTCGTTTAGGGAAAAAGTTGTGCAGGTACCAGCTATCAATATTCTCTCGCTTGGTTTCTTGGAGACAAAGGACAACACATTGTGATTCTTCTATTTTATTCTTGATGGCAGACCACTTTTTAGGATCATTCAAACCTCTAATATTCCAGTTAAGTACAGACCATTCCCTAGCCATAATCCAATTGATGCACTTTCAGAGTGTCAGAAAACTATTCCGCAAATAATCTAAGTCTGTTAGAACTCAAGTAGAGCTGAAAGTAACACCTGAACTCATAACCAGCATAGAAATCATAGATGATACTAACCATGAAAGTATCAACAAAGCAAACAAGCAGAACATGTAGAGTACTGAGTAGCATAAGCATACAAGTCTCTCCCATGGATACAATATCACAGCAAATAAAGATCCACTGATCACTGATAGACTGGATATCAAAAGTTCTGAATTATCCTCTTACAAAAGATGTAAATCAAACCCCAAAAGGATTTGGTCTTGTAAACTCTAGGTACTACATCCTTCTCCTTAATGGTATCTTTGGCAGCTGGGGTGCTCTTGATCTTCTTGGGTTTGCTAGACAGCAGCTCTTCAGTGGTGTCCTTTGCTGGTACCTTGCAGAAAGAAGTATTGAGACTTTTAACTACTTTTGCAGGAATTAGAGGAGGTAAAGCATGGCAAGCCAGACAGTTTCTATCTGTACAAAGTTTTTGTTTAAATCCTTTCTGGCCTCCTCCCGAAGCTTCTAGGGTGTCTTCTGGTCCAAGAATATTCACTAAAAAGTTTCGTTCCATTTGGACTCCGTTTGGTATTGATTTTCTGTAAAGGCAAAAACAAGGAAAAACCAACAAGAGGCACTGGGCACTAGGTTAATATGTTAGTCCCAAAAAATGATATAGAACTGTATAATAATACATATAAAACATCCAAGATTGATAATATAATAGCATGGAACAATAAAAAATTATAGATACGTTGGAGACCGTTCAGTCGCCGATTGGAGTGGACGGCTCCTCGTAGTAGAACCATGTGGAGGCCCACCCCTTTAGCGAGTTGGGCCACCTTATGTCAAAGTAGCTCGACATCTACCTGGCCTGGATGCAGACTGCCCCACATGTCTAGTAGACGTCCTTCGACAACGTTTGAGGCGTGACGTAGAAGAAGTGGTTGAACAAGGCCCAATATGGCGGGATGCCAAGAAAGAACAACGTCACGAAGCCGGGAGGTGGGGGGTGGTGTTCAGCGGAAGATGGTGGAGCTGCACACGAAAGAAATCCAACATCCCCTGAAGGAAGGGGTGGATCTGGATGGCCAATCCCCGATCCAAATAAGATGTGAGGATGACTCACAAATTCTCGCGGGGCACCGGCTCTCACTCGCGCGTCCGGCACCCACCAGCCGGCCTCCAGCAGCTGGTGGTCCCACGCGTACGCAAAGAGAATGCTCTCCGTCACAATGGACGAGAGCCAGTCCCATCGCTCCCGGTGGTTGAGAGTCGTGGCAGCAGCCACGCCAGCCGCCACGGAAAGCTCCTCAGCCATAGAGGACGATGCAACACCAATGGCCTTGTCCTTCTCAAGCTTTCAGATCGAAGCCATGGTGATCTATGGGTTTGGGAGGAAGAAGAAGAACTGTTTCGGTGGGTGTGAACTCAACCCGGCAATGCGACCCATGGGTTCGTCCGCCTATGGGCACCCGACCCGAATGGTTAGGGTATGGGTTGTCAACCTGGCCCATGGGTCTTACTCATGGGTAACCCGATTAGTCATGGATAGGGTATGAATTTAAGTTTATGCCCGTGGGTTACCCGATTAGTACTAACAATTAAATAAATGATTTATTCTCCATTTTACCTGATGTTTTTAATCTAATCTAAATCTAAATACACTCACGTATAGCGTCTCACTAGCAATGGTCATTAAAAAAGAACGCGGCACAACTAGCTGGGACCCATACGGTAGCACTATCGGAACTCGGAAGCGTCACTCAGATCTTTGATATTTGACACACGGAACCTGAAGAGTCTGCTCACACGGGTGGTCAGGTGGAAGCTTGTCTGACATGCAAAAGATCTCGATGCGACGACTCAAGAAGATCTACAATGATGGTTTGCTTACGACCGGCCTTCCTGTTTTCTTTTCTTGAACCGGCCATAATCCATTTTTATTACTTTCATAACGGATAAACAATAGTCTGTCAATTGGGAAGGAAACCAGAAAGGGGAAAGCGAGTTCAACCCATCACTGGAAAACCCACGGTAAACACTCGTCATCGAGCAGTCTACCATGGGGCGAAAATTCAGTGACACCCTAAGAACCAGCACCAACTACCAAAAGGACCCGAAGTCTTAGCCACAACAGCCACATGAGGCCAAAAACGCATGCTCATGCAGGAGCCGCTAAACCAGCATAGTTCGCACAGGCGCAAAAGCTACAGAATCCCGCACAGGAAAAGAAAGACATGGAGCATAGCATGTGGTATTCCTGTTTGCTGACGATCTGCCTTCCAGTCGCTGACGAGCTATGTTCCGGTCGGCTGATGAATCGCATTCCACTCGGCTGAGAACTACATACCAGATCGACCGGTGGATCCGTCCCAGGTCGAACAATCTGCGCCTAAGGCGTGATGACTACCCAAGTGCCCGCCACTCGAAGAAAACTGAGAGCACTCGTCGCAGATTCGTTCTGTGTAAGAACAAGGGGAGCCCAAGATATCCCCCATGGCACAAATCAGATTCCCCTCCGAGAGAACCAAATATCTGGCTGCGCAGACTTGGTTCCGCCGAAAGGCTTCCGACTGGTGTTCCTCCCGAAGGATATTTACTGGCCGCATTTGATCCGATCAAGCCCAGACATCTCGGATAGCCATGCGGAACTTGATGATACACCAACAGTCGAGCCACAAGCCGTCCTCACCAGAAGAGATTGAAAATGGGTATCACGAGTCTTCTTCCTAGTTGCTCGCTGCTTCGCCCTCCGAGGGCATCAATAGATTGAGTCCGCCAAGTTCTCTCTGTCGAACCTCATGCTCGTCGATTAGTCGGACGTTTTGCAGGAGGAAAGCACCCCGCAATTCTATAGGGAGACCTCGACTGACTCGGGGGCTACTATCGGGGTTACAGATACAGGGTAGGCTCAAGTACACGAATGGCCCACCAGAGGCCCAAGGCTCATATAAAATATGGTCCTGGAGGCAATGGGTCGAGGACTTCATCACCAGCCCATCAGAGACAAGGATGGTGGCACAAGACAACACGAAGTCCTAACAGTCGGATACCAGGCCACCCAACTGTAAAGTAACAGCACTCGGCTAGGCCATCACTCGGCAGCTACCTAGGATACCTCTCGGCCTTGATGCCTTAGTGATGGCAGTTACCCAACGGTGACACAATCTAGTTAAATACGACAATTACCGGTAGTAAATGCCATGAAACAGTCGGCCACACCTGAGGCCATGAATAACATTAACACCAGCCTTTATGTAGCCCTACCTGGTGCACTCCACATAAGTTAGGAGGGAAGCCTTGGGCCGAAGGTTAAACATCCACACTTTGTACCCTATGCCAAGAGCAAAGAGCACTACAGGACTAGGGTATTACCTCCATCGTAGAGGCCCAAACCTGTATAATTCCTTGAGCGTACTCCCAACGACACAGTTCGCTGGATACTATTGCCTCTACATTCCTTCCCCCTAGCATTGTAAGGATTATATCCATGACAACATAGGGTAGAGAATCATTCTGTACTATGTACTCCAACACAATCAATACAATAGAAGCATGGTGTAGGGTTCTACCTTCTAGAATGGACCTGAACCTGGGCAAACACCGTCACCCTTGGTCATCACGATACCATCTAGCTAAGATCACCAACTCGGGACCCCATACCCGAGATCTTCCGGATTTAACACCGAGTGTACTGGTGACTGGGTAGCCAAACAAGGCTCGCTAAGTCCCTGCTCCCTTGCTGGCGCGTTGCTCCTTCGGTTCGTACAGTTATCCCTCCTGGTCGGTTGACCTTTCTCCATTGGCTTTTGAAGAAAAACACGAATAAGAAAGAACATTAGCATAAATTGAAAAACTGTTCATAAATTAGAAAAAGACTCATAACTTTAAAAAATAGTTCACAAATTTGAAAAAAGTTCGGGGATTTCGCAGTTTTGAATAAAAGTTAAAGCATTTGAAAATTGTTCGCACTTTTTGCAATTTCAATTAAAAGTTCACGGATTTAGATGAAGTTCATCAGTTTGAAAAAAAGTTCATCAATTTTAATAATAATTCATTAAATATGAAGAAGTTCATTAAATTTGAAAATAGTTCATCGAATATGAAAAAAGCTCGTCGAATTTGAAACAATTCACCAAATTTGGGAAAAAGTTCAGCAAATTTGAAAAAGAGTTCATCGAATTTGAGAAATGTTCATCGCATTTGAAAAAAAATCATTTAATTTTAAAAAGTTCATCGAGTTTCAAAAACAACTTCACAACTTTTTTCTAAAAAGCACGAATTTAAGGAAACAAAAACAATAATAAGAAGACCTAGAAAAAAAGAAAATAAAAGAAAGCCCAGACCGAAGTGAAGAATGAAATAAAATAATAAAGCGATGTAAGTGTGCACAAGTGGTTGAGATGGCCTTTGGTTGTTGTGCTTCCTTTTGAATGATAAGGTCGCGAGTCGTTCAATCCGGTCGACAGCACCTTTTTTTGTAAACTCAACAGGGAAATAAGAAGGGAAATGGGCGGGCCCAGAGCAGAGCAGGGGTGTGCTCTCATTTGTAATTAACAAAAAATCAGGCGCGTGAAGCCCCGAGTAGGGGACTAACTAGTTGACGAGTGCTCCTCTGGAGCCTCGCAACGATCACTTGCGAGTGGGCTGAGAGCACGCCACTTGGCGTGCTCTTGGCCGCCGCCACGTGTCGCACTCTCGAATCTAGTTTTGAAGATCTCGACGCGAGAAATTCAACGATGATATCGGTTCAAGATTTGGACGCACGGTTTAAGAGATAAAACATTTGAATAAACAGATTAACGAAAAAAGGAAAACTTCAGATTACGACAAGTAGCGCACATGCAACACGTCACGTTTCGCAATCTGGAGAGATGAGAGTGATCTTTGCAAGAAGTACTGCTCAATTACTGATTTCGCCAGAATAGAAAATACCAAGCGAGACATAGCGCTACCCATGCTAATCCCTAGCGGAGGCCTTTGGGCTGGCCCGCACGGACCTTTATATTGGCGTGTCGGGCCTTGCCGAGCCATATTGGCTGGCCTGGACACTCCGCCTCGAAAAATGTGTTAAATGGCATTCTCAAAATTATTTATATCCCCAAAGGGATTCTCAAAAAGAAAAAAGAAATCATATCCCCAAAGGCAGCGGTGCTCTTAGAGGCGTAAGGGGAACAACCGCAGCGACGCCTATCGACGATGACAGCTATTAGATCTCTAGCATGGAAGATCGGCGGCCGCGCACTACAGCGATCGCCGGTCATCTGTCCTGCTGTGAAGGTGGAACACGAGCTGCTCCTCCGTATGCCTCCACATGTTGTCAAATCTCGCCTATTTAGCTCCGGTGGTTCCGACACAGGCGAACCCTTATGTAAGGTATGCCATCACAACCCTTTCAGTCTTCTAGTTCAGATCCGCTCAATTTTGGCCACGATTTCGATTGAAGAATCAATCTTAGGAAATTTCGGGAAGCAAGTACTCTGGGTTCACAGGAGATGTAGGGAGGCTTCCGATTCAGAAACGTGGATATGTGCTTTCTAATGGAAGAGATGGGGAGATAAAATTTCGATATGAGAGATATTCTCGTGTTGTTGACGTTGGTGGTGTCGTCTTTTTAGGCCTATCCTCTTCGACTATGCCTCCTCGATCCTGCTAGCTCTTGTTTCTCTTCTTCCTTTTTGTTGTAGTAATAGGAATTAACTTTAGGTGCTTTCCTTTGATAAGGCCATGGTATCCCCCAGTGCTAGCTGACAACTCCCCTTCCCCTTCACGTAGGCCCCGTCCCATGTAGCTTCACACTTGTGGGTAGTTCATGGCAAGTGAATAGCACCTCCCACTTTGTCATATCGTACTCGTCTTTGCCTCCCTTTGCAGAGTGGGTAATCAGCAGCACGAGAACCTTTTGTGGTAGAGTTCCATGGAAGCGTTTGATAAGTTCCACATTCATGGATAATGGATCCGAGCACCCAGATGTTGCTGAAGGCGATAAGCCCGGTCGCCGACTACCCAATGATGACCACAATGCTGCTCTGTCATGATTTTTGTGTGCAAGAAGTAGCCTCTCTGTAATCTCCAAATCCATCCCTGTCTATCTACCTGGTGCACGTCATTCATAGTATTTGGTGGTCAGTGGGTATGACCATAGACAACCTTGAAGGGCCAAGGCTGAATAACCTGCTGTTATAACATACTCTGATGTCTGATCAGATGGTACATCGTTTACTTCGGACGTTGTGCTTGTAGCTCACTGGAGGACAAGCTGGGGTTGATGGTTAGGTGTGTCTGGTCCGGGATTGGGAAATCAGGGAGCTAGATTAGGTTGGGAGAGCTTACGGTGAAGATAATAAGTTTTCTTATTGCTTGATACCATGGTGTGGCCTGTGGGAACTATTCTCTTCTGTTGACTTCTAAACTGGAGTTAGACCGGGTAATGTACTCGGCCTTGATAATCCTAGTAGCTGTTGCTTCATGTCTAACTTCCGCTGGGGCGGGAACCAAACCATTTCACAATGGATATTTCCTTTTATCTGTCTGAAGGCAAGTGTACATTTTGTTATTTCTTAGCAAGAGAATTCTTCCTTCCAAATACTTACCTTGCTAAAAACAATCCTTTTGTGTGTCCAGAATTGTTTACACTCTTTCACAGGGCCTGCTGCGGATGCTAGGTCCCATCTTAATAATCTAGGACCCAAGGGTCTTAGAGAGGAAGTGGAGAAGAAGAAAAAAGATCTGCTATATGCACTACTGAAGATGGATTCCTGCACCAATTTGAGTGCATTTCAGGGTGAAAATAGAGAGGAGCTGGGCGTCCTGCTCCCACTGCTCCAACCCAAGACGCAACAACCCAGGTGCACTGCGCTTCAAACTTACTAATGTTTTTGTCATCATTATCATAACCCCCCCCTCCGTGTGTGTAGGCTTGAAGAGTTACTTGATCGACCAATGAAGTTCTGCATCTTCGTGATTTGCGCAGCACCTATTGTGGCCGTTCTTTGTGTTTACAGAAACAGTACTCGCCCGTTTGCAATAGATGAAGAGTAAACAGGAGGCTAAGGACCAGTTCTTTTGGGCGGCTAAACAAATAAGACGTCTCTCTCCAGCTTAAAAATAAGCCACACCCTAAATTTGTTGATATTTCTAAATTAGTTATCACACATTTGCATATGTACATATAATTGTTTAATCATTATGTATAAGATGTTGAAATACTGTTTGTAGTGCTGTATAATTTAGTACGCCCTATGTTCCTAAATGTAAGACGTAATTGAACTCAAAAACATCTTACATTCAGGAATAGAGTTACTAATAGTTAGCTCTTGTTGCCAATGATTTTTTTTCCGTCTTTCATAATACGGTTAACCACCATGTTAACTAATCGATTACGAAAAATTGGATCGGATTTTGCAGTTCTTTTTTCTGCAGTACCTCGACGTGACATGAGCGTGAAAGAGGTTCAAGAATCCGTTTTCTCAATATATACAATAGCAGTTCTACAAATTAACTACATAACTATTTTGTATTTTCAAAAGATACATTATGGATCTATGTATGAAAATATGACTTGAATTTAACTTTCTAATGATGAACCAAATCCCCTTAGATAGGCATGGGCACGTATACATTTATTTGAAACATTGTAATTTTTTAGATACTAGTAACCATTACATGTACAATACCTTGGGCTCAAGATCCAATAAATTACAACATAATTCCTAAAGATAAGAAGAATACGATAAAAGAGCGGTAGGGTGGTAGGCTAGTTCATACTGTGCAGGTCTGAATTACATGCGTAAAAAACCCCAGAAAAATGGAGCCTTATGGGCCTACTATTCTAGTTATTAGGTTCGTAACTTTGAGCCCATAATAAATTTCTGTGGGTTTAGCATATTTGTACTTGAAATAGGTCATCCACCGCTGAGTTCAAGGTGGTCTCGTCATGCCCTCTGTTGCACGACATAACAAACATATCTGTCTACGTGCCACATGTTAATCACGTGGAAGTGTGGATCTCATTTTTTAACACAGTACAAACGCACATACACCCATCCTTATGAACACACACACGCACACCCTGTCTCTATGAGCACCCCTGACAGACTGATCCGGCACATCATGGATCTCATATTTAGGCCACATAAAATATTTTGCAAAATTATTTTGTTTATCATGAATTGGTTTATGTTTTGTTCAACTTGTTTTTTTTTCTCCACCAATGTTGTGAATTGCTGCGTTTGTGTGTGTGTGCAGGAACGGTGTTAAGTTGTTCAACATGTGCGTCTACATTTTTCTTTCACTATGTTTCGAGTCATTCATCAGATCAGCAAATTATATATTGTACACAGAGTAACAAGAAAATTCAACATATAAAAGACTTCAACTGCGACATATTCTTCGGTAATAAATTTATTTCATTTCATCATTTGCAGTATCAATTTCACAATCATGTTTATGTGCGTATCCAAATGACGTGATCATGTGTGTCTTTGGTGGCATCAGTATGTCATAAATCCTTTATGCTTATTATTCCTGGGCTAAGTCTCAAATGTCTCGAGAGCTAGCCGTCGACGCACGGTGTTTAACTGGCCTTGGTGGTGGTCATCGAGATCGCGCCGCGGCTACGGCCGAACCTGGCAACCTTGCAGTCGGTGGAGAAGATGTCGGAGGAGACGTAGCTGGCGGCGCCGCCCATGATGGGCATGTTGGCGGTCACGCTGAGCTTGTTGACGTAGTCCGTGCGGTACGTCTGGCCGAGCACTCCGTGGACATCATCTGTGAAGGCGTGGAACTTGAACCCAATGTCGAAGTGCGCGAGGCTGTCTTCCTCCGTCACGCCGTAGTTGTGGATGCGGGAGTCCTTCTCGGTGATGGGCACCACATTGGCCAAGATGTCAAACACTCCCTTGAGCTGGACCCTGATGCCGTTGGTCGCGGAGGTCCTTGTGATAGTCAACGTGGGCACGATGGTGGACTGCCACTCAGCATCGACCTCGGTGGGGATGTCGATGGGCATACCATCAAAGGCCAGCTCAAGGCGGTCGACATCGCTGTCCCACTCGACGGTCTTCTGGGCGGCCATGTAAAGGCGGTGGTCGGCAAAGCGGATGCCGAGGGCCTGGATCCAGGTGAAGTCTCGGCTCATGGTGGGGTTACGCTTGCCGATGAAGTGGGCGTTGATGTGGAGGTCGGCGTCGGAGACGACGCAGAAGCTCTGGTCCTTCTTGCCGTGGAAGTAGAAGTTGTTGCCGTCGGCGCCGGTGAAGCGCGGGTCACCGCAGGACACGCCGGGGTAGAAGTCGCACACTTGAAAACAATGTCAATTACTTTAGGCACCTCATTCTTAGTGTATGTATATATGCTAGTATATACGGAATGTATATATGATAGTATAGGTAGGCTTACTGCAGTAGGTCTTGCAGCCTGGGCACATGACGATGCACTCGTTGGGGCAGCGGACCTTGTCGCAGGTGGCGACGCAGGGGTTCTTCTTGTCCTTTTCGTCGTCGCATGTGAGCACCTGGGCCCTCTTCCCGAACCGCCCCGGATGGATCGTCTTGAAGTTGGACGATAGCTTAGGAGCGGGAGGCCCCGTCTTCCCCTGAGCGGCGGCCCGCACGGCGGCGCACAGGACCACCAGCACGGCCAACGCGGCGACCACACCCATGGACAGCGACGACGACGACGCCCTCGCCATTGCTAGCTCGATTCAGCTAGCTGTATGGAGGAGGATCAAGTGTAGCTAGCTCGCTCTGGGTTGGGTGCGGTGAGACGGATGGTTGTGTGGCGGGGAAATTTATAGGGCGGGAGCGGGGCGGGCAAAGGGTGCATGAATGGAGGGGAGAGTCGTTGACGAACGTGGCGGCCAAGGGACGACAGCGTCGTGCGAGCATGCCACCGCCGGCTGCGCAGGCGCAGGAGGCGCCCGGCCGGCGTGCGTCGTGTTGACTCGGGAAGGAAGGATCTGCATGGGACAAAATGATATCCTGCCTGCGTACGTACCGAGAGATGCTGAGCTTACATGCACGCATTCCCATCGTCGCGATGCCATACCTGATTGCCTGCGTTGGACCTGACCTGACAGGCACACGTACGTAAAGCAGCCGGGAATCACTTCAAGCGCGTGCTGCGTGCATGCGCGGCCTGCAGCTAGCTTTTTGTACGTGCCACGGCATCGGCAGGCTCGCTTCGACCGCGTATATATTCCGGTTTATATTCTACGCGCATCTTACCAGTGCAATTTGAGTTAGATGTCACCAAAACGTATTACTCCCTCTGATAAAAAAAAGAGTGTCGTAGCTTTAGTTCAAGTTTAAACTAAAGCCACAACACTTTTTTTCACCCGTGGGATTATTATTAATTTGAATACAAATTTAACAATATATGCATATTTTTGTCATATGTATCGCGTATCGCTAGTCGAATCGCGGTACTAGGGATACCTGTGCGGGGCTTATAGTATAGAGTTGATTGGTTCATGGCAATCGGTAAGAATACAAGGGACTTCAAAATTAAGATGCATGGGGGTTCACTGTGTTGGGGAACGCAGTAATTTCAAAAAAAATTCTACGAACATGCAAGATCTATCTAGGTGATGCATAGCAACGAGCAGTGAGAGTGTGTCCACGTACTCTCGTAGACCGAAAGCGAAAACGTTATATCAACGCGGTTGATGTAGTCGTACGTCTTCACGATCCGATCGATCCTAGCACCGAACGTACGGCACCTCTGTGTTTAGCACACGTTCAGCTCGATGACGTCCCTCGTACTCTTGATCCAGTTGAGGCCGAGGGAGAGTTCCGTCAGCACGACGGCGTGACGACTGTGATGATGAAGTTACCGGCGCATGGCTTCGCCTAAGCACTACGACGATATGACCGATGTGTGTAACTATGGAGGGGGCACCGCACACGGCTAAGACAACTCTTGAGTCCCTTTGGGGTGCCTCCTGGCCACGTATATAAAGGAGGAGAGGGAAGAGGTGGCCGGTCCAAGGGAGGCGCGCCAGGTGTGGGGAATCCTACTAGGACTCCCCAGTCTAATTAGGATTCCCCACCTTTCCTATTCCTAGTAGGAGAAGGAAGGGAAGGGAGAAGGGGGAGAAGGAAAGCGGGGGGCGCCGCCCCCTCCTAGTCCAATTCGGACCAGCCCATGGGGGGGACGCGCGGCCACCCCTTGAGGCCCTCCTCTCCTTTCCACTAAAGCCCATTAAGGCTCATTACTTCCCCGGCGAATTCCCGTAACTCTCCGGTACTCTTAAAAATTCCCGAATCACTCGGAACCTTTCCGATGTCCGAATATAGCCTTCCAATATATCGATTTTTATGTCTCGACCATTTCGACACTCCTCGACATGTCCGTGATGTCATCCGGGACTCGGAACAACCTTCGGTACATCAAATCACATAACTCATAATATAAATCGTCATCGAACGTTAAGCGTGCGGACCCTATGGGTTCGAGAACTATGTAGACATGACCGAGACACATCTCCGGTCAATAACCAATAGCGGAACCTCGATGCTCATATTGGTTCCTACATATTCTATGAAGATCTTTATCGGTCCAACCGCATAACAACATACGTTGTTCCCTTTGTCATCGGTATGCTACTTGCCCAGGATTCGATCGTCGGTATCATCATACCTAGTTCAATCTCGTTACCGGCAAGTCTCTTTACTCGTTCCATAATGCATCATCCCGCAACTAACTCATTAGTCACATTGCTTGCAAGGCTTATAGTGATGTGCATTACCGAGAGGGCCCTGAGATACCTCTCCGATACACGGAGTGAAAAATCCTAATCTCGATCTATGCCAACCCAACGAACACCTTCGGAGACACCTGTAGAGCATCTTTATAATCACCCAGTTATGTTGTGACGTTTGATAGCACACAAGGTGTTCCTCCGGTATTCGGGAGTTGCATAATCTCATAGTCAGAGGAACATATATAAGTCATGAAGAAACCAATAGCAATAAAACTCAACGATCATAATGCTAAGCTAACGGATGGGTCTTGTCCATCACATCATTCTCTAATGATGTGATCCCGTTCATCAAATGACAACACATGCCTATGGCTAGGAAAGTTAACCATCTCTGATTAACGAGCTTGTCTAGTAGAGGCATACTAGGGACACTCTGTTTGTCTATGTATTCACACATGTACTAAGTTTCCGGTTAATACAATTCTAGCATGAATAATAAACATTTATCATGATATAAGGAAATATAAATAACAACTTTATTATTGCCTCTAGGGCATATTTCCTTCAGACTCCCACTTGCACTAGAGTTAATAATATAGTTCACATCGCCATGTGATTTAACACCAATAGTTCACATCAACATGTGATTAGTTCACATCGCCATGTGACTAATACCCAAAGGGTTTTACTAGAGTCAATAATCTAGTTCACATCGCTATGTGATTAACACCCAAAGAGTACTAAGGTGTGATCATGTTTTGCTTGTGAGAGAAGTTTAGTCAATGAGTCTGTCACATTCAGAGCCGTGTGTATTTTGTAAATTTTCTATGTCTATAATGCTCTGCATGGAGCTACTCTAGCTAATTGCTCCCACTTTTAATATGTATCCAGATTGAGACTCGGAGTCATCCGGATCGGTGTAAAAGCTTGCATCAGCGTAACTCTTTACGACGAACTCTTTATCACCTCCATAACCGAGAAATATCTCCTTAGTCTTCTAAGGATAATTTTGACCGCTGTCAAGTGATCCACTCCTAGATCACTATTGTACCCTCTTGCCAAACTCATGGTGATGTACACAATAGGTCTGGTACACAACATAGCATACTTTATAGAACCTATGACTGAGGCATAGGGAATGATTTTTCATTCTTTTTCTATTTTCTGCCATGGTCGGGTTTTGAGTCTTTACTCAACTTCACACCTTGCAACACAGGCAAGAACTCCTTGTTTGACTGTTCCATTTTGAACTAGTTCAAAATTTTGTCAAGGTATATACTCATTGAAAAAACTTATCAAGCGTCTTGATCTATCTCTATAGATCTTGACGCTCAATATGTAAGCAGCTTCACCGAGGTATTTCTTTGAAAAACTCCTTTCAAACAACTCCATTATGATTTTCAGAAAATTCTACATCATTTTCGATCAACAATATGTCATTCACATATACTTATCAGAAATGCTGTAGTGCTCCCACTCACTTTCTTGTGAATACAGACTTCACCGCAAGTCTGTATAAAACTATATGCTTTGATCAACTCATCAAAGCGTATATTCCAACTCCGAGATGCTTGCACCAGTCCATAGATGGATCGATGGAGCTTGCACACTTTGTTAGCACCTTTATGATTGACAAAACCTTTTTGTTGCATCATATACAACTCTTTCTTTAAGAAATCCATTAAGGAATGCAGTTTTGACATCCATTTTGCAGATTGCATAAAATGTTGCAATTGCTAACATGATTCGGACAGAGTTAAGCATCGCTACGAGTGAGAAAATCTGATCGTAGTCAACACCTTGAACTTGTCGAAAACCTTTTTGCGACAATTCGAGCTTTGTAAATAGTAACACTACTATTAGCGTCTGTCTTCCTCTTGAAGATCCATTTATTCTCAATGGCTCGCCGATCATCGGGCAAGTCTATCAAAGTCCACACTTTGATCTCATACATGGATCCCATCTTAGATTTCCTGGCCTCAAGCCATTTCGCGGAATCTGGGCTTATCATCGCTTCCTCATAGTTCGTAGGTTCGTCATGGTCAAGTAACATGACATCTAGAACAGGATTACAGTACCACCTTGGTGCGGATCTTACTCTGCTTGACCTACGGGGTTCAGTAGTAACTTGATCAGAAGTTTCATGATCATCATCATTAGCTTCCTCACTAATTGGTGTAGGAATCACTGGAACTGATTTCTGTGATGAACTACTTTCCAATAAGGGAGCAGGTACAATTACCTCATCAAGTTCTACTTTCCTCCCACTCACTTATTTCGAGAGAAATTCCTTCACTAGAAAGGATCCATTCTTAGCAACGAATATCTTGCCTTCGGATATGTGATAGAAGGTGTACCCAACAGTCTCCTTTGGGTATCCTATGAAGACACATTTCTCCGATTTGGGTTCGAGCTTATCAGGTTGAAACTTTTTCACATAAGCATCGCATCCCCAAACTTTAAGAAACGACATCTTAGGTTTCTTGCCAAACCACAGTTCATATGGTGTCGTCTCAACGGATTTAGTTGGTGCCCTATTTAACGTGAATGCAGCTGTCTTTAATGCATAACCCCAAAACGATAGTGGTAAATTGGTAAGAGACATCATAAATCGCACCATATCTAATAAAGTACGGTTGTGACGTTCGGACACACCATTACGCTGTGGTGTTCCAGGTGGCGTGAGTTGCGAAACTATTTCACATTGTTTCAAATGAAGACCAAACTCGTAACTCAAATATTCGTTTCTGCGATCAGATCATAGAAACTTTATTTTCTTGTTACGATGATTTTCCACTTCACTCTGAAATTCTTTGAACTTTTCAAATGTTTCAGACTTATGTTTCATCAAGTAGATATACCCATATCTGCTCAAATCATCTGTGAAGGTTAGAAAATAACGATACCCGCCGCGAGCCTCAACACTCATTGGACCGCATACATCACACTACTAGGGAAAACCTTATACACAAAACATTAGCAGTAGCGCGGGCTAAAAACGCACGCTGGTGCTAATTAGCAACAGCGAGGTGTTGTAAACCCGCGCTACAGATACAATTATAGCAGTAGCGCGCCCGAGTACCAAAGCGCTACTACTAAAATTCCCACGGCTCAGCCGATAGGCTGCACATAGTAGTAGCGATCTTCGCTAAACCGCGCTACCGCTATTTGCTTTGTAGCAGCGCGTTTATGCTGAGAGGCGCTACTGCTAAAGTAAATAAAATTAAATGGAAAGCAAATAGAAAAGTAAATGAAAATGAAAGAAATACAAAAAGGTGAAAGGAAAAAAATAAAATGTAAAGAAAAATAAATGAAAAAGTGGAAAAAAGAGAATGGTATAGCAGTAACGCTAATCCAGGAACGCGCTGTAGCTATGTTAGCAGTAGCGCACCTCCTGGAACGCGCTACTGCTACTTCTAACTAAACCGCTCGATTCGTTTTCCCCAACGGCCACTTCCCCCAAATCGCAACTCCTCCGCTGTCGCCGCCGTCGTCGCCCGTTGGCCGCCGCGCGCTCTCCCGCCTCAACGCCGCCCCCGACCCCGGATTCGACGCCGCCCCCGACCACGACCTCGACGCCGTCCCCAACCCCGGATTCGACGCCGCCCCCGACCCTGACCTCGACGCCGCCCTCCGCCGCGCGCTCGAGCCCCGACCCCGACCTCGACGCCGACTGCCCCTCCCTCGCCGCAGTCACCGTAAGGCTCTGCCTCTCCTCACCCCTACCCTCCTCTCTCTCTCTGCTAGGGCAATTTATATGTGTTGATGCTGTGTTGATGTTCATATGAACCCTAGGTGTTCATATGAACCCTAGGTGTTCATATGAACCCTAGATTTGTTTAGGGCAGTAGGCATTTTTTAGCATTTAGGGCAAATTTTTATAAAAATGCCTAAACAGTAATTTCATTTGCATATTGTTGTTATATGATATATGTCATTGATGTTCGTATGCATATTCCATTATTGAAGTGGTTCGATTGTGCCCAAGTGGCTTTGTTGTTTTCAGGAAATGAAGCCGAGTGGCCTATGTTTTGCCGGAATGTTGTGTAGCGACCCGACCTTAGACGGTCAAGTCTCTGTGCTTAAGTGTCATCCCTGGATCGGTATGCTGACACACACAGTACACGAGGATTTATAACAGAGGTAAATCACATGTATAAATAACGTAAATACTATTACCTCAATCCAAATAGCGGAAGTAACAACAAGGTTGTGGATTCCCATCAACACCAACGGCAAAGTTGAGTGTAGAAATCGTAACCCTAACGTATCACTTACTCGTCGTAAGATTCCTGCAACATGAGACGTTGCAGCCACAAAGGGTCAGTACATTGAATGTACTGGCAAATTCACAGCATAGGATAATGATGAATAAAGGCTATAACTACATGCATATTTGGCTGGTGGAAAAGCTCTATGGTTATAATGTTTTTGCGAAAAGCCAATTTTTCCCTACTGCAAAGGAATACATTTTATTTAACTACAAAGTTTGTTGAAAATATTGAGAAGGTTCCTCCAACTCAATCCCAAAT
This sequence comes from Aegilops tauschii subsp. strangulata, assembly GCF_002575655.3. Lineage (NCBI taxonomy): Eukaryota > Viridiplantae > Streptophyta > Magnoliopsida > Poales > Poaceae > Aegilops > Aegilops tauschii. The sequence goes on from NC_053037.3 coordinate 618,905,413, forward strand.
TAATAATCATCAACCCAACAAATTAATTAAATAGAGTGGTGAGATCAATATGAGAATCCAAGAACCAGATACTCAAGATGTCCATAACCGGGGACACGGCTAATCATGATTAGTTTGTACACTCTGCAGAGGTTTGCACACTTTTCCCCACAAGACTCGATCTCCTCCGTTGGATTTCTCACACTACATGGTGTTTGAGAAACGGATGACCGAGACACAGTCTTTCAGAAGCATTAACTCTTTACTCCGGGTAGACTATACCAACCTACATCCCCCTACATCTGCTAGTCCACCCCTTCAAGAGCTCTCGCAACTTACTCAACTATGCCAGAGCTCATAATGGCTTGAGGCTGCACACGGAAGTTTCTAGCATGAATAATCTTATGATCCCTTTGAGCCTGGGTGGCGAACCGTAGGATGATCACACGGGTCCTCCGGGATATCCTAGGACAACACTGGATTCTCCAGGTGCCCGCAACCAATCCACCCAGATGTGTATTAAAGTAGCCACCTTAAGTTGAACCATTAAGTAAACAATCTCACGTCTGTCATGGAATACACTCAAACCCAATCCACGTCTACGAGCATAGCATGGCAATATAGGCATAACGTAAAAGTAACTCCCAAGGTTTGAATGCAGGGCAATAGGTTCCTACCTCAGCAACTACTTCCCAATACCCACATGTTATCAAGTCCTAACCATGCAATGTTTGAGGGTGAAACTAATGCATAAAAACTGGGTATGAAAGGGACATGATCAAAGTGTGAACTTGCCTGTACTGTTGATGAAGATGGTTCGCACTCATAAGTCCTGATAGTTCTACTCGTCACACTCCGGTCAATCTAGCGTAAGCAAGCAGTAGTAACCACACATAAGCAATCACTCAAAAGACCGGAAAGAACAAAGAAGACAATTCGGAAAACATCAAAACCAGACAAATAACTCTTGCAACAGAAAACAATTTCTAACAGTACCAAAATTAAGTGAATTTGGCCTTATTAGAAAGTTTAGGTCAAGAGCTTCGAATAGCAAAAAGAATCAACTAAATCGGAGTTATAAAACTCAAGTTATGATCAAAAGAAGATTTGAATCCAAATCTGTTTGAAAACAAATTTTAAATTTTCAAAAACATGTTTAAGTTGTTTAACTGGATAGAGGGGATCATAACGAAGACGTGGGCATTGGTTTCGTTGGATTTGGACAAACGAGTAAAAAGATGTGGTTGTTTGAAACAGAGGGACTAATCTGTAAATAAAATCATCACACATAGGTCCCTGGCTGAAATTAAAATCAAAAGAAAAATCCTATCGAACGAACGTTCGTTACCGAACGGTAAAGAACGAAAACCGTTTGCTATAGATCTAAACGGGTGAACGCTCGCTATTTAACAATACCTAAAAAAAATAAACCGCTCTAAAAGAAAAACCGAACTATATACAGAAAAACCAGCGGGTTTTCTCGGGTTATACTGGGGCGGGTGAGATGAACCGGCGGCGGCGGCGGTTTTCTCCGGCGAGGCGGGGCAGCGGCGACGGCGAACTCTGGCGTGGCGCGGCTTCGCGACGAGGGGCGAGGGCGGCGAGGTGGCGGCGGTGGCGCGCGAGGTGGAGGCGCGGGCGGAGTGCAACGGCGGCGGTGGCAATGGCAGGGCGGCGGGGGCGAGGCGCGGCTGCGACAGGTCTCGCCGGCGGCGGCAAGGAGAGAGAAGAGAGAGGGGGCCGGGGCTCCGTATTTATATACGGGAGGAGGTGGCGCGGAGCTTGCGGGAGGGGGCAACGGCGGCGGTGTCCGCGCTGGACACGGGCGGCGGCGGGGCGTGCAGCGCCTGGACTCGGGGCGAAGGCGGCACCCGGTTTGGGCCGGCTGGCTGGCTGGGCTGTGGCCCAGTCGGTCGGCGCGAGAGAGTTTTTTTAACACAGAGAGAGAAAAATAATAAAACAAAAGAAAGAAAAATATTATATAGGCATATAATATATCAAAATATTCAGAAAAAGATTTTCTTAAACATGGACATTCTTGTCAAGTCAAATAAAATCGAGAAAAATTCAAATAATTCAAAGAGTGTTACTGTCCTACTAAAATCCAATAAAAATCATTTTAAAAATACCAAAATGATTTCAAATTTATTTATCTCCAATTTTCTGATGTAGGGAATCATGTTACCCTATTTTCCATATGTTTTTTATTTTGGAGAAAAATAATTTGAATAAAAACCAAAATAACTCCAAATTGAAAATAATTTCAAAGGGGCGTTAAATTTGGTTTCTTTGAAACTTTCAACTCACATTTCATATAATTTGAAGAAGTCATTTTATCTTCTCTTGTGAAAATCATTGAGTTGCATAAAGTTTCTGAGTTTGAAAATAGTTCCAAATGAAATTCAAATATTTTCAAATACCCTTTTCATTTAATTAAATGGAAGAAGTCATATCATCTTCACTCAAGGGTTTTGTATTTGAAAAGAATTTGAATTCACGGAGATCAAAATGCAAAATAGAAAGTTTCGGAAAGTCCTTTTATTCCCTCTCATTTAACTTTCAAAAAGTTTTGAATTTCACTCAATTTCACTCAAGCAATCAACCAATCAATCAAAACTATCTATTTACTATAACATTGCAAAATTTAGAAATTTTGGGATGTTACATGTTGATTCATTTCCGTTCCGGCAAATTTCAGGTTCTCGATTTGTCCACTTTTTAGCAAAAGTTATGCCGAAATTTTCCGTGAATTTCGGCATGACTTGTGCTATAAACTAGGACATATCGAGTGCCCGGGATTTGCCTCACCGGGAAGGAGTCAACGTTCCTGCAAAGCATAGGCCTTTTTTATGTCATTATTCATTTTATTAGGTATAGAATTAATTGACTAGATTTAATCATAAGAACTAGTTGAATTAATATAACTAGTTGAACATGTCACATTTGTTGTTATTTTTTTAGTTAAAGCAATTTTTCGCGCATCGACGTCGACGATGCCTATCCCGCATCCTCGTCGTCGAGTCGGCGGAGGACACCTGCGTCACCAGATGGGCCATGTCCGGGACTGGGCTCCGCCGGGGTGGTACTGGGAGGCGCTACCTACCGGGGGGCGCAAGTTGGTGAGGAGCCAGCCTGTCGTTGACCCGAACCTTCTTTGGTGGCGGTCGCGTGGGCCAGTGACGGTCCAGAGGCTCGAGGACCCCGCGGAGGTGGTGCGTCACCGTGTCAGTGAGGAGGACGCGCACGTCCGTCGCTACTTGTTTGCGTTGGAGCACAGGTTCTCCAATACCTGGCAGGTTCTCCAGGGATCTCACTGGAGCTATGATCCTGTGATGGTTCCTTCTTTTTGGGTGTCCACCGCCCGCGCCGATACCCGTCGTGCGCTAAGGTTTTAGTTGTATTAGTGATGTTATATGTATGATACTATTTGGGATGTATTAGTGATAATATTCGATGATGTACAGACGCATGAGATGATTTACTTTTGCTTATTGAATGCATGCTAATTTGAATACTTATTTATTTTACGATTTGGTTTTGCTTATTGAATGCTCATGTCAATATGATCCTATAAGATATTTTGAGTATCCTGGAGTTGTCTTTGATCGATTTTCAATTAATGTTTCACCTATGAACATAGGAAATGTCTGACAACGAAAAGGATTTCGGTATTTGCAAATACTGCAAAGACGAGCGCGGCTTGTGCGACGGAATCTTCCTAGATGATGATAGGCGCTTCAGCATCAAGCTGGACGTGAACTTCGAAGTGGATACAGCAAGTCACAACGACAAGTCTTTTTTCGTAATTAAGCATGCACATCTGCTTCATTTCCTTCAACTTATAATTTAATTTTTTTACTATTCTACTAGCGTATCCCCTGCCATGCAAGAGTTTTTGTCTTGGATAAGATAGGTTTCAGTCGTACTATGGAGGTAAAGAAAGTTTACTTGAAGACCGAGCATGGTTATATTTTCCACACAAAATTATACAACGCAGACGACTACACCTATTTTGGATGCAAAACTTGGCGAGCACTATGCAAGACTTATGCATTTGAGTCTGATATGGTTATCACCTTTGATATTCGTCCGGAAGATGATATTCAAGGTAATACCGACATCTGGGTCGATGTGCAGACGCCTCAAGTTATACCATTATGTGAGTTTCTCAACCATATTTATGTCTTCGATATTGTTTATTCAAAAATAGTTGACAACTAATTTCTATTGTCAGCTTATTTCGGTTCAAGCAAACATGTCCAACGCTTGGTAGACATGACCTACTACTGTCCCGGGGCTGAACTAAACTGCGAGGAGCTAAGTCATTATGTTTCATGGCTTGAGGACCTTGATACTGTCAAGACAAATTTTCTTCCTGCACTTAGAAATGTTAGTACTGAAAACGTGTGACCAATAGTGTTCGTAATGAACAACGGTCACATCTATTTAGGAAAGATGGTAAGATTTTTACTATTTGTCCTTAGTGCATCTTTTGCATACATTATTTTTTAAGCTAAACTTCATTGCTAAGTATGTTACTATACGATGTTCTTCAACAGGGACTCCCGATGAATGTTGTGCCTCATGGGATCGAGACTAATGGTACCATGAGTATTGTTAGCTTACGGCTAAGATATCCTACAATGCACTTTAGTGCATTCAGGATTTCTAAGAGCGAGGAAGTCTTAATAGTGAAAGACTGGACCAAATTTGTGATGGAGGAGCGCAGGGAAGTACTAGGGGGCAGCAATGAGAAGCACAACCCATGATTAGGAGACAGGTTGATCTGCATGCTCCAACTTCATAAAAGAGGAGAGCTACACATGTTTTATGTTATTTTACCTGAGAGAGAGAGCAGCAGGAGTGATTAGCTAGCTAGAAATGAGTTTGAAAATGATGATGTGCTACACTATGAGTATGCTGATTAAATAGCTAGTGTTGGTGGTAATGACTATGATGATTATTATTAGCTAGTGTTGGTGGTGATTAGATAGCTACCGCATCTAGTGTTGGTGGTGATTAGCTAGCTAGAATGAGTTTGAAGATGATGATGTGCTACACTATAACTATGGTGATTAAATAAATACTGTTGGTAGTAATGACTATGATGATGATTAAATAGCTTGTGCTGGCGGATTAGATTCAAGTAGAGGCAACATGTGGTGCACATAGAAAGTACTACTAGTCCAAACTAGATCAAGTTTGGATTAGTAGTATACTTTTGACATGCACCACATATTGCCTCCACTTGAACCTACTCCACCTTCATTTGACACACTGTTATGGACATAATGATATAAACCTCATAATTGGTATTGTACCAAAATTTGTATAACGGCTTATAAATACACTAAAAATGAAAAAAAGAGTACTAGTAGCGATGGATAGTAAACACGCTACAACTAGCTAGATTAGCAACAGCGCGTGAGAGAACAAGCGCTGTCGCTATGTGTCTTAGCAGTAGCGCTTGTCGCACGCGCTACTGCTAAGTAATAGCTGTAGTGCCTTATTGGTAGCGCGGCTGCCCGCGCTACTAGTGGGCATTAAACCCGTGCTACCACTAGGGTTTTCCCTAGTAGTGTCAGTATGTATTATTTCCAACAAGTCTGTTGCTCGCTCCATTGTTCCGGAGAACGGAGTCTTAATCATCTTGCCCATGAGGCATGGTTCGCAAGCATCAAGTGATTCATAATCAAGTGATTCCAAAAGCCCATCAGCATGGAGTTTCTTCATACGCTTTACACCAATATGACCTAAACGGCAGTGTCACAAATATGTTGCACTATCATTATCAACTTTGCATCTTTTGGCATCAATATTATGAATATGTGTATCATTATGATCGAGATTCAATAAAACATTTATATTAAGTGTATGACCATAGAAGGTTTTATTCATGTAAACAGAACAACAATTATTCTTTGACTTAAATGAATAACCGTATTGCAATAAACAGGATCCAATCATATTCATGCTCAACGCAAACACCAAATAACATTTATTTTGGTCCAACACTAATCTCGAAGGTAAAGGGAGTGTGCGATGGTGATCTTATCAACCTTGGAATCATTTCCAACACACATCATCACTTCGCCCATAACTAGTCTGTGTTCATTCTGCAACTCCTGTTTTAGTTACTACTAGTAAAGCACACATCAATAACATGTATATCAAATATACTTTTGTTCACTTTGCCATCCTTCTTATCCGCCAAGTATCTAGGGGAAGTTCCGCTTCCAGTGACCATTCCCTTTGCAGTAGAAGCACTCAGTTTCAGGCTTAGGTTCAACTTTGGGCTTCTTCACGGGAGTGGCAAACTTGCTTGCCATTCTTCTTGAAGTTCCCATTCTTTTCCTTGCCCTTTTACTTGAAACTAGTGGTCTTGTCAACCATCAGCACTTGATGCTTTTTCTTGATTTCTACCTTCGCCGATTTCAGCATCGCGAAGAGCTTGGGAATTACTTTCGTCATCCCTTGCATATTATAGATCATCACGAGGTTCTAGTAACTTGGTGTTAGTGACTAGAGAACTTTGTCAATTACTATCTTATCTGGAAGATTAACTCCCACTTGATTCAAGCAATTCTAGTACCAGACAATCTGAGCACATGCTCACTGGTTGAGCTATTCTCCTCCATCTTGTAGGCAAAGTACTATCAGAGGTCTCATACCTCTCGACACGGGCATGAGTATGAAATATAAATTTCAACTCTTGGAACATCTTATATGTTTTGTGGCGTTCAAAACGTTTTTGAAGTCCCGGTTCTAAGCCTTAAAGCATGGTGCACTAAACTATCAAGTAGTCATCATACCGAGCATTGTCAAACGTTCATAACGTCTGCATCTCCTCCTGCAATAGGTTTGTCACCTAGCAGTGCATCAAGGACATAATACTTCTTTGCAGAATTGAGGATAATCCTCAGATCATGGAGCCAGTCCGTATCATTACTACTAACATCTTTCAACTTATTTTTCTCTAGGAACATATCAAAAATACTACATCGCGAGCTATTGATCTACAACATAGATATGCAAATACTTTTAGGACTAAGTTCATGATAAATTAAAGTTCAATTAATCATATTACTTAAGAACTCCCACTTAGATAGACATCCCTCTAATCATCTGAGTGATCACGTGATCCAAATCAACTAAACCATGTCCGATCATCACGTGAGATGGAGTAGTTTTCAATGGTGAACATCACTATGTTTATCATATCTTCTATATGATTCACGCTCGACCTTTCAGTCTCAGTGTTCCGAGGCCATATCTGCATATGCTAGGCTCGTCAAGTTTAACCCGAGTATTCTGCGTGTGCAAAACTGGCTTGCACCAGTTGTATTTGAACGTAGAGCTTATCACACTCAATCATCACGTGGTGTCTCCGCACGATGAACTGTCGCAACGGTGCATACTCAGGGAGAACACATATACCTTGAAATTTAGTGAGGGATCATCTTATAATGCTACCGCCGTACTAAGCAAGATAAGATGCATAAAAGATAAACATCACATGCAATCAATATAAGTGATATGATATGGCCATCACCATCTTGTGCCTTTGATCTCCATCTCCAAAGCACCGTCATGATCACCATCGTCACCGGCTTGACACCTTGATCTCCATTGAAGCATCGTTGTCGTCTCGCCAACTATTGCTTCTACGACTATCGCTACCGCTTAGTGATAAAGTAAAGCAATTAAATGGCGATTGCATTTCATACAATAAAGCGACAACCATAAGGCTCCTACCAGTTGCCGATAACTTTTACAAAACATGATCATCTCATACAATAAAATATAACATCATGCCTTGACCATATCACATCACAACATGCCCTGCAAAAACAAGTTAGACGTCTTCTACTTTGTTGTTGCAAGTTTTACGTGGCTGCTACGGGCTTAGCAAGAACCGTTCTTACCTACTCATCAAAAACCACAACGATTTTTTGTCAAGTGTGCTGTTTTAACCTTCAACAAGGACCGGGCGTAGTCACACTTGATTCAACTAAAGTTGGAGAAATAGACAACAACTAGCCACCTGTGTGCGAAGCACGGCGGTAGAACCAGTCTCATGAACGCGGTCATGTAATGTCGGTCTGGGCCGCTTCATCCAACAATACTGCCGACTCAAAGTATGACATGCTGGTAAGCAGTATGACTATTATCGCCCACAACTCTTTGTGTTCTACTCGTGCATATAACATCTACGCATAGACCTGGCTCGGATGCCATTGTTGGGGAACGCAGTAATTTCAAAAATTTGCCTACGAACACGCAAGATCTATCTAGCTGATGCATAGCAACGAGTGGGGATTGTGTGTCCACGTACCCTCGTAGACCGAAAGCGGAAGCGTTATATCAACGCGGTTGATGTAGTCGTACGTCTTCAAGATCCGTCCGATCCTAGCACCGAACGTACGGCACCTCCGTGTTCAGCACCCGTTCAGCTCGATGACGTCCCTCGTACTCTTGATCCAGCTGAGGCCGAGGGAGAGTTCAGCACGACGGTGTGGTGACGGTGATGATGAAGTTACCGGCGTAGGCCTTCGCCTAAGCATTATGAGGATATGACCGAGGTGTGTAACTTTGGAGGGGGGCACCGCACACGGCTAAGACAAATCTTGAGTCCCTTTGGGGTGCCTCCTGGCCACGTATATAAAGGACTGGAGGGAAGAGGTGTGTCGGTGTCAAAACCAGCGGATCTCAGGTAGGGGGTCCCGAACTTTGCGTCTAAGGCGGATGGTAACAGGAGGCGGGGGACACGATGTTTACCCAGGTTCGGGCCCTCTCGATGGATGTAATACCCTACTTCCTGCTTGATTGATCTTGATGATATGAGTATTACAAGACTTGATCTACCACGAGATCATAGAGGCTAAACCCTAGAAGCTAGCCTATGGTATGATTGTTGTTGTCCTACGGACTAAACCCTCCAGTTTATATAGACACCGGAGGGGGCTAGGGTTACACAGAGCCGGTTACAAGGGAGGAGATCTACATATCCGTATTGCCAAGCTTGCCTTCCACGCCAAGGAGAGTCCCATCCGGACACGGGACGAAGTCTTCAATCTTGTATCTTCATAGTCCAACAGTCCGGCTAAAGGATATAGTCCGGCTGTCCGAGGACCCCCTAATCCAGGACTCCCTCAGTAGCCCCCGAACCAGGCTTCAATGACGATGAGTCCGGCGCGCAGATTGTCTTCGGCATTGCAAGGCGGGTTCTTCTCCAAATTCCGAATACCTATCGAGTAGTGTTCGGCTTCCCATAAATGTTTGCACTTCTTGGCTTCCGCGCCCAATAATGGCTATCTTCCACGTGTCGAACGAATGCGAGAAGCTTGGGCATTTTTACATTTTCCACCCTAGCCATGTGAGTAAACCGTCTATTAAAGAGACGGGGATTCTTAGATCCAGATCACACCATCCTCCCACAGCGAGTATCCATCGGAGCGCGCATAAAAAAATCCATTCCAACATGGCCGGCCATCGCAGCTCCTCCTCTCGCTTCCGTAGCCCTAAGCCCGGCGATTAGAAGAAGTGTTCCGTCCCTCACAGCCAATTAGTAAAGTTACAGACCCAGGGATTTCTCCCTCCAGCGTATATGGTCCCCGTTCGAGCCGGGCTCGCTACCTACAATGGCGGGGAGCAAGTGGAGAACTTCCCCAACCCGTCCAGGGGGGAACGGGTATGCCTGGTCCCTTACTTATTAAGGGGACTTGGATTTCCAGTCCATCCGTTCCTCCGCGGGCTCCTGGAGTTCTACAGTTCCAGTTGCATAACTTTACCCCTGCTTCCATATTACACATCGCTGGCTACGTCACCCTTTGCGAGCTGTTTCTGGGATGTGAAGCTCATTTCGAGCTATGGCGGAGGCTATTCTGCCTCGTGCCCCGTACGCAGAAGGGGTCAATGTTGGGGAACGTAGCAGAAATTTAAAATTTTCTACGTATCACCAAGATCAATCTATGGAGTCATCTAGCAACGAGAGAGAGGGGAGTGCATCTACATACCCTTGTAGATCGCGCGCGGAAGCGTTCAAGAGAATGGGGTTGATGGAGTCGTACTCGTCGTGATCCAAATCACCGATGATCCTAGCGCCGAACGGACGGCACCTCCGCGTTCAACACACGTACGGAGCGGGGACGTCTCCTCCTTCTTGATCCAGCAAGGGGGAGGAGAAGTTGATGGAGATCCAGCAGCACGACGGCGTGGTGGTGGAAGTAGCGGGATCCCGGCAGGGCTTCGCCAAGCGCAAGCGGGGAGGAAGAGGTGTCACGGGAGGGAGGGAGGCGCCAGGGCTTGGGGTGCTGCTCCCATGCGCCTCCCCACTATATATAGGGGTGGAGGGGGCTGGTTTCTTGCCCTCCAAGTCCATTGGGGCGTTGGCAAAGGTGGGGGAAAGAAATCCCATCATTTCCCTTCCCCACCGATTGTTATCCCCCTTTTTTAGGGATCTTGATCTTATCCCTTCGGGATATGATCTTATTCCTTCTAAGGTGGGATCTTGGTGCGCCTTGACCAGGGGTGTGGGGCCTTGCCCCCACTACCCACGTTCATGTGGGTCCCCCCATGCAGGTGGGCCCCACTTCGGAACCTTCTAGAACCTTCCCGGTACAATACCGAAAAATCCCGAACATTTTCCGGTGGCCAAAATAGGACTTCCCATACATAAATCTTTACCTCCGGACCATTCCGGAACTCCTCGTGACATCCGGGATCTCATCCGGGACTCCGAACAACTTTCGGTTAACTGCATACTAATATCTCTACAACTCTAGCGTCACCGAACCTTAAGTGTGTAGACCCTACGGGTTCGGGAGACATGCAGACATGACCGAGACGACTCTCCGGTCAATAACCAACAGCGGGATCTGGATACCCATGTTGGCTCCCACATGTTCCACAATGATCTCATCGGATGAACCACGATGTCGAGGATTCAATCAATCCCGTATACAATTCCCTTTGTCAATCGGTACGTTACTTGCCCGAGATTCGATCGTCGGTATCCCAATACCTTGTTCAATCTCGTTACCGGGAAGTCACTTTACTCGTACCGTAATGCATGATCCCGTGGCTAACTCCTTAGTCACATTGAGCTCATTATGATGATGCATTACCGAGTGGGCCCAGAGATACCTCTCCGTCATACGGAGTGACAAATCCCAGTCTCGATTCGTGCCAACCCAACAGACACTTTCGGAGATACCTGTAGTGCACCTTTATAGCCACCCAGTTACGTTGTGACGTTTGGTACACCCAAAGCATTCCTACGGTATCTGGGAGTTGCACAATCTCATGGTCTAAGGAAATGATACTTGACATTAGAAAAGCTCTAGCAAACGAACTACACGATCTTGTGCTATGCTTAGGATTGGGTCTTGTCCATCACATCATTCTCCTAATGATGTGATCCCGTTATCAATGACATCCAATGTCCATGGTCAGGAAACCGTAACCATCTATTGATCAACGAGCTAGTCAACTAGAGGCTTACTAGGGACATGTTGTGGTCTATGTATTCACACATGTATTACGGTTTCCAGTTAATACAATTATAGCATGAACAACAGACAATTATCATGAACAAGGAAATACAATAATAACCATTTTATTATTGCCTCTAGGGCATATTTCCAACAGTCAATATATCAAGTGGGTGGAGCCGAAATATGGCGCATTGCCGGGACCGGATACCTGTCCGGTACCCCGAAGAAGACGTCCGAAGACTGGCCTTCGGAGTGGTTCAATATGGAGGACATCCCCCTTCCAGATCCTATTCGGATGGGCCTTCCTGAGTTCGACAACGCCCCTTTGAAGAAACACCGCAGCTGGCGCCCTCGGAGCCCCCAGGAGGAAGATAACGGAGAAGTCCTTTACCTGATGGGCCGGATAGAGATGCTGGCCAAATCAAGATTAACAATAACCGAGGTTATGTCCATATGTATAATGCGGGGGGTGCAGCCACTTCAATATCGGGGACAACCCATGTGGCACTTCAACGGAGAAGACGATGCTACCCGCTGCGGTCGTAAAGGTCCGGATTCCGTCGCCGCACTAGCGAAGATATTGTCTGATTTGTATAAAGGAGAAGAAGAGGAGTTCGTCCGCATTAAGCCACGGGATGGATTCTCCATGTACAACCCCCCAAGCTGGGTGAGCTGCTACTTTCCACTCCAATCCTTTCTGCATTCTTTGTCATGAGTATTTACCTTGATATTTCAAAGCAGGAACTGCGAAAAGCTGTGAGGGAGGTCCACAGCCCGTCTCCACAACCAGAGGACCCTGACCGGGCCCTCGACCCCGGACTCGAAGAGGATCCGGACATATTTGTGGAGCTGATTGACAGGACGTTCTATCAATTGAGTTGCGACGATGCCATGGTGGCCATCATAGCCGATTATCCTGGACTACTCCCTGCATCGCATGTAAGTAAAACCGGAGCCCTAACTTCCAAGAAGGATCCCTTTTTCTGCACTTCACCTACCGCACACATATGGTGTCTTACAGGGAAGGCCCTCGGGACGCCTTGCCGAACCCGCAGTGACTCACCAACAAGGGGCACCGAAGCCGGGTAGGCTTAAAAGGAAGGCGGTCAGGACTGAGACACCGTCGCAGAGGTATGAAACAAAACCCCGCTCCGTGGTTGTCGTCTTTTAAAATATAATAACGTCCTTGTTTCCTAGTAGGAAAAACGCTCGCCGGACTATATCCGGAGATGTTGCCGGTCACGCCTCCACCAGTCGGGCTCCAGAGCCGGACATAGAGGCGGACGCTAACATGGGGCCAACGCCGGATGTTCCTCCTACAGAGGATGCAGATAGGCTATCCGCTACAAATTCCAAAGTGGAGAGCGCCATGAATCACAGGCGTCGCCGGGCCGTACTCCGTGGCGCTTGTTTCTCCCAAGAGGCGTTCGATGCCTTCAACTCAGGAGACGCTTACATCCGAGCTGCTAAAATGGTCTTGCCAGAGCCACGGACCTGTATGTAAAAGATATACGGGTAAGGAAATCTAATAATTATGTATATTAGTAGCCCCTGAGACTTGAAACAGTTGACACAACTGATTTAAGGATCATTGTTTGCATAGGTTCTTACGGAGAAGAATACCCAGTTGTCTCTAGAGCTGGAGGAGTGCAAAGCCCAGCTTCAGGCCGCAGTTGCCGCAGTAAAGGAGTCCGAGAAGGCCCCATCTGGTAACGTTTGTTTTCATTGCAAAGAATGTCATGTACCAGGTAGTATGCGGCATGCGTGCAAATCTAACAATAGATTATGCAGATGGTCCCGGAGTGAATCCGGATGAGCAACATGCTCTATGACAGCTAAAGGCTGGCGAGCGCGTGCTCACGCAAGTTAGGCGGGAGAAAAACGATCTCCAAGATGCCAATATCCAGCTGGGCGTGGAACTAAAAGATGTTTGAGCCCAGCTTGCTGACTCCGTAAAGGAGAATAAGAGGCTTCGACGTGGCATTTTCAGTAAGTGCTTGAACGAACTTTTAAAGAGTTCAGCGAAGAAACCGACTAACAGAGTTATGTCTACAGGTACGCTGACGGGCCGTCCCGCAGAGGAGATGCCCGGGTCTGCGGGTGAGTTTCTGCCAGAGCTCTCACAACTGCATGAACAAGTTCGGCAGGTGATGCAGGACATTGCCCAAGCCTTGTGGCCATCCGTCTCCCCGCCAGGAGGCATGGGGGAGCTTATAGAAAAGCTCAAGGGAGCGCGGTGGCGCTTCCGATTATGGAAGATATCAGCCTGCCGACAAGGTGCGAGGGAAGCCTGGGCCATGGTGAAGACCCGATATACCAAGGCTGACCCGAACCATATGGCCGAGGTCGGACCTGTGGGGCCCGATGGGAAAGAGATCCCCGTCAGTTTGGTGTATGACCAGGTAGAATTAGCCGCAAAGTATTCCCAACAGGATTGTAGGCTAGATAGCCTGTTGGATGGTATAGAAGAAGAATTTAGTCAGTCTAAGTGACTGTGTACTTCAAGTGACATGTATTGTCCCTAGCCGGATTGTAAATCATTTGTCATGGCGGACCTTTTCGCTTCGACCTTTGGACCCGACAGTCCGGAGTGTATCCGAATACCCGCTCAGTTATGAAAAAAAGCCGGGGCACGCGTGGAAACCAGGCGTAGGGGTCATAATTGCTTGAACAGACAAGTACCCAACTAGCTATGTTATATTACATGGATAGTAAGAAACATCTTCCAGGGAGAATAGTTCCGTTAAGGGTTCCTTTCCCTGGGTACGCATGCCCTAATGTGCATGTCCGAGCTGCGAAAAGAGACGCAGGATATAAACATCTGGGGGCATGTATTACAATAAATAAGGATCATCTTTTGTTCACCGACCGAGTATTCCCTTAAGAACGCTAGCTTTCGGCTTCACCCAGTCTGAGGTACACATCCGGCTGACCCGGCAGTAACAATCGCAGAGGTGCTCCCCTTATGCCCTAGCCGAATCAACGGGAACGTAGGGCATAAAAACAAGAGCCAGGCAACCCAGCTTGGCCAAAACTTAAGTCATATCGATGCATATAATGGCGGAAAAAGGTACATGCGGAAGAAAAACACATGTGTGGGGCATAGAGCCCGAAAAATTAGTTATATTAAGCTTCTGTATAAGAAGCCCCCAGGTATAATGAGCGCGGCTAGCGCGTCAAGATTGTGTAGTAAAGACACATTTTAGCCTTTGAAGGCCTTGAAGAAAAAAAGGAAGGAAGAAAGAGAGAAAGAAAGAAAAGACAGATGACTAATATATAAAAAATTGACAGAGGTAAGGAGACGAACACCGAGTCCGGCACTAGGCGTAGAACCTTCGGAGTCTGGCTGCGTTCCATGCGTTTGGCTCGAGTCGATTGTCCGATGCATCCCGTAGACGGTACGCTCCACCGGTCAGAACTTGGTCAATAACGAAGGGACCTTCCCATTTGGGCTTGAGCTTGTTCTTTTTCTTCTCCGGTAGGCGTAGAATGAGTTCGCCAACGTTATAAGTTTTGGCCCGTACTTCTCTGCTTTGATACCTTGGAGCCTGTTGCTGATAGAATGCGGAACGGGCTTTTGCCATGTCACGCTCCTCCTCCAGAGCGTCCAAACTGTCCTGCCGATCAAGTTCGGCTTCTTTCTCTTCATACATGCGCACTCGAGGCGAGTCATGAATTATGTTGCAGGGCAGTACCGCCTCTGCGCCGTGCACCATAAAAAACGGTGTGTATCCGGTAGTGCGATTCGGCGTGGTCCGCAGCCCCATAGTACGGAGTCAAGCTCCTCTACCTAGTGCGTATCGGATTCCTTCAAGGATCGCACTAATCTAGGTTTAATGCCGCTCATGATAAGACCATTTGCTCGCTCGACTTGACCGTTAGTTTGCGGGTGATAGACAGAAGCATAATCGAGCTTGATGCCCATTGAAAGAACATGCGGTGCCCCCATGTTTGGTTTTGGTAATTGATGACAATCTCTATGGACTAATGGTTGCCTTGAGTTATATTTGAAGGATTTGTCCATAGGCATTTCTTGAAGTCCATGTGTTGGTTTCAAGGAGTTTATGTGGTGACCAAGGTGTTATTAAGGAATTATCCAAAGATTGGTCATGTGAGAGTAGAACTTATTGCAAGCATGTCTTGAAGAAGAAGATTGTGTGATCATTCATGTTTACCTTCAAGACATCATCCAAATGAAGAGAGTTGGAAAGAGTCAAGGTTGATCAAGACTAAGTCAAGAGTGAATCAAGTTGATCAACACACAAAGCGCACAAGATGTACCGAGAGGGATCAAGCGATCCCATGGTGTGGTAAGCATTGTCAATTACGCTTTGTGTACTAACCCATGATCTTCGTGAGAGTTCTTTATGGGGTTAGGTTGCGGTGTGCAAGTTCAAGTGAAGCATCATGAAGAGATCAAATGCTTGAAGCTTGCCGTCCATTGTGGCGACAATGGACTTGTGAAGATGTTGCGGTGTGCAAGTTCAAGTGAAGCATCATGAAGAGATCAAATGCTTGAAGCTTGCCGTCCATTGTGGTGACAATGGACTTGTGAAGATGTGCGGAAGAGTGGCTCACCCATAGTGGAGTATGGGGGAGCAATCAACTAGTCTTCATCGAGCCAACACAACCAAGAAAGGTGGTCCAACTTGAGGGAGTCAAGATCGTCATCATCTAGCACAAGTGGACCATGTGCAAGGCAAATGTTTGCTCTTGATAGGTTTTCTATTTTACCGGTCTCATGATGGTAGTTGGGAGACCGGGTTATAGGATCGATTGCCGTACAATCAAGGGGGGCTCTCGATGAGTAGCTTGATCGTATCGTTCATAGAGAGCTCAAACCATTGCATCCTTGCATCATCTTTGTTGGTTCTTGTTTGGTTCTTCTCTTTGTGAGTTTTGGAGCTTATGGTCATCTTGATGACAAGCTCGAGTTCATCGTAAACGGAGTTCACTCGCATCTTCTATGATGTTTTCGATGTTGGAGGTTATGCAGGTTCTTCTCGGTTGGAGGTTTCACTCCTCTATTTTTTGGCATACCTCCCCTGCCTCTTCTTACTATAACCAACAAGCTTGAGTTTGCTCAATTCGGAGCTCATATGCAGAAGTTATGGCAGTTTTGGTTTCCTAGCGGTAGTACCGCGGCCAGAGCGGCAGTACCGCTTATCGCCCCAAGCGGTAGTACCGCTGTCCAAAGCGGTAGTACCGCCTATGGCCATAAGCGGTAGTACGGCTACGGTTCCGCGCTGGTACCGCCTCGATTTTGGTTCTTGCATTTTTCGTGTCGAGTTTTGCAGTAGTTGCACGGCAGTAAGGCACGGCAGTTCCGCCTATAAGCGGTAGTACCGCCCCGATTGGGCGGTAGTACCGCCTATAAGCGGTAGTACCGCTCCGGTCGGGCGGTAGTACCGCTACTGCATTTTTTGGTCCCGTGTTCTGCTCCTCCATCGGTAGTACCGCTGGGGTGCGCGGTAGTACCGCTTATAAGCGGTACTACCGCCCCAAGGTTCATGTTTGGTTGCTCCTTTTTCCCTGTTTCTTCCGCCAGAGCGGTAGTACCGCTCGTGGAGCGGTAGTACCGCTCGTGTGCGGGCTGAGCACATAACGGTTGGAATTTTCCCCTTCTATAAAAGGGGGTCTTCTTCCCCAATGAACCTTATCCTTTGAGCTCGTGTTCTTCCCCCATTGTTGACCTTCTTCGAGCTTGCTAACTCTCAATCCCTCCATGGATTCTTGCTAGTTTTTGAGGGAAAAGAGAGAGGAGATCTAGATCCACATTTCCACCAATCACTTTCTCCTCTTTGTGAGGGGAACCCCTTGGATCTAGATCTTGGAGTTCTTGGTGTTCTCCTTCTTGTTCTTCCTCTCATTTTCTTCCCTAGCATTAGTTGCTTCGGTGGGATTTGAGAGAGAAGGATTTGGGCACTCCGTGAGCCCTTGCCATTGCATTTTGTGCATCGGTTTGAGTTCTCCACGGTGATACGTGGAAGTTACAAGTTGAGAAGCTTATTACTCTTGGGTGCTTGGTGCCCTTGAGCTTGTTCCTCTTGGGTGCTTGGGCGCCCTAGATGGTTGGTGGTGTTCGGAGCTCAATCATTGTGGTGTAAAGCTCCAGGCAAGCGTCGGGGTCTCCAATTAGGTTGTGGAGATCGCCCCGAGCAATTTGACGGGTACCAGTGACCGCCCCCAAGGGTTGCCAAAGTGTACGGGTTCGGTGACCGCCCCCAAGGGTTGCCATTTGTACGGGTTCGGTGACCGCCCCCAAGGGTTGCCATTTGTACGGGTTCGGTGACCGCCCTCAAGGGTCCCTTAGTGGAATCACGGCATCTTGCATTGTGCGAGGGTGTGAGGAGATTACGGTGGCCCTAGTGGCTTCTTGGGGAGCATTGTGCCTCCACACCGCTCCAAACGGAGATTAGCATCCGCAAGGGTGTGAACTTCGGGATACATCGTCGTCTCCGCGTGCCTCGGTTATCTCTTACCCGAACCCTTTACTTATGCACTTTACTTTGTGATAGCCATATTGTTTCTTGTCATATATCTTGCTATCACTTAGTTGTTTATCTTGCTTAGCATAAGTTGTTGGTGCACATAGGTGAGCCTAGTTGTTGTAGGTTTTGTGCTTGTCAAATTAACCGCTAGGTTTATTCCGCATTTGTTCAAGCCTAAACCGTAATTATTTTAAAGCGCCTATTCACCCCCCTCTAGGCGACATCCACGATCTTTCACCCATGTTGCTGCACCAAAGTTTTACCTCGTCGGCTGTAAAGTTCGAGCCGTTATCGGTGATGATGCTGTGGGGGACGCCGTAACGGTGTACCACCCCGGATATGAAGTCCATCACTGGTCCGAATTCGGCCGTTTTAACTGGTTTGGCTTCTATCCATTTGGTGAATTTATCCACCATGACCAATAAGTATTTTTTCTTATGGCTTCCCCCTTTGTGGGGTCCGACCATATCAAGCCCCCAGACCGCAAAGGGCCAAGTAATGGGGATTGTTTGGACAGCGGTAGGCGGCATATGGCTTTGGTTTGCAAAAAGCTGGCAACCGACACAACGTTGAACGAGGTCCTGTGCGTCTGCTCGGGCCGTCGGCCAGTAGAAACCTGCACGGAAGGCCCTGCTTTCAAGGGCCCGAGCTGCGGCGTGGTGGCCGCCGAGTCCAGCATGAATTTCTGCCAAAAGTTGCCGCCCCTCCTCTTCGGAGATGCACCTTTGAAGGACTCCGGTAGCGCTTTTCTTATAAAGCTCTCCCTCGTGGACCTTGTAGGCTTTAGACCGCCACACAATGCAGCGCGCCTCATTTGGGTCCTCGGGTAGTTCCTGCCTAGTTAGGTAGGCCAGGAATGGTTCTGTCCACGGGGCGATGACAACCATTATTACGTGGGCAGAAGGTGTTTTTTCGGTGGCAGAGCCTCCGATTATGTCAGGGTGTTCGGTATCTGTTGTTGTGGCCGGGTCCGGACTATTGTTACCGGTCTCCCCTTCCCATGCGACGGATGGCTTAAACAGCCTTTCCAAGAAGATATTAGGTGGGACAGGGTCGCGCTTAGCGCAGATGCGGGCGAGGATATCCGCCGCCTGATTGTTTTCCCGGGCCACATGGTGGAATTCAAGCCCCTCGAACCGAGCTGACATTTTGAGGACGGCGTTGCGATAAGCCGCCATTTTTGGATCCTTGGCATCGAAGTCTCCATTTATTTGAGATATTGCGAGGTTCGAGTCCCCACGCAACTCCAGGCGTTGAATGCCCATGGAGACTGCCATCCGGAGACCATGTAACAGGGCCTCATATTCCGCCGCGTTGTTGGAGTCTGTATATAATATTTGGAGTACGTATTGGACTGTATCTCTGGTGGGGGATGTCATGACGACACCAGCCCCCAGACCGGCCAGCATTTTAGAGCCGTCAAAGTGCATAATCCAATTGGAGTACGCGCCGTACTCTTTAGGGAGTTCGGCTTCTGTCCATTCAGCGACGAAATCAGCCAGTACTTGTGACTTAATGGCTCGCCGTGGTTTATATGTTATGTAGAACGGGAGGAGCTCAATAGCCCATTTAGCAATCCGGCCCGTGGCCTCGCGGTTGTTTATTATGTCGTTGAGTGGTACTTCAGAGGCCACCGTGATTGAACACTCTTGAAAGTAGTGTCGTAGTTTCCGGGATGCCATGAAGACCGCGTATGCTATCTTTTGATAATGTGGGTACCGTGATTTGCATGGAGTGAGGACAGTGGATACATAGTATACCGGCTTTTGAAGCGGGAACTTATGTCCGTCCATCTCTCGTTCGATGACGAGACTGCGCTTACAACTTGGTGTGTTGCCGCCATATATAGCAGCATTGGTTCACCGACGTTAGGTGCGGCCATGATTGGGTTTGTGGCCAAGACGGCTTTTATTTCTTCTAATCCGGTCGTGGCCGCATCCATCCACTCGAAGTGTTCGGTGCGTCGAAGAAGGTGATAAAGAGGCAGTGCCTTTTCTCCTAATCGGGAGATGAAGGGGCTTAAGGCGGCCACACATCCAGTTAGTTTCTGGATTTGCTTGAGGTCTGTTGGGATGGCCGACTGTGACAGAGCTCGAATTTTAGCCGGATTTGCTTCGATTCCTCTGTTGGAGACGATGAAGCCTAAGAGCTTTCTGGCGGGCACGCCGAAGACGCATTTTCCGGATTGAGCTTAATGTCGTATGTTCGGAGATTGTCGAACGTGAGCCTCAAGTCGTCTATTAAGGATTCGACGTGTCTGGTTTTAATGACCACATCGTCTACATATGCCTCCACTGTTTTGCCAATCTGTGTCTCCAAGCATGTCTGAATCATGCGTTGATAGGTTGCACCGGCGTTTTTGAGCCCGAAAGGAATGGTGTTAAAACAGAAGGGGTCGTATGGAGTGATAAATGCCGTTGCGGCTTGATCGGACTCCGCCATCTTAATTTGATGGTATCCGGAGTATGCGTCGAGGAAACACAATGAGTCGTGTCCTGCGGTAGCGTCGATAATTTGATCGATGCGGGGGAGGGGGAAGGGATCCTTTGGGAAAGCCTTATTAAGGTCCTTGAAGTCGACGCATAGGCGCCAGGATTTGTCCTTCTTTGGTACCATCACCAGGTTTGCTAGCCAGTCGGATGTTTTATTTCTCGGATGAATCCGGCCTCGTGTAACTTGGCTAGCTCCTCCTCCCATGGCTTGTCGCTTAGGCTCAGAGAAGCGCCGAAGAGTTTGCTTGACCGGCTTGAATCCCTTTAGGATGTTAAGGCTATGCTCGGCCAGCCTGCGTGGGATTCCTGGCATGTCTGAAGGATGCCAGGCGAAGATGTCCCAATTCTCGCGCAAGAACTCCCGTAGTGCGGCGTCTACTGCGGGGTTTAACTGTGCCCCGATGGATGCTATTTTTGTAGGGTCCATTGGATGGACTTAGAATTTGACTATTTCATCCGCTGGTTTAAAAGAGGTGGACTTGGATCTTTTTTCGAGTATCACGTCGTCCCTGTCCACTGTGGAGTGCAGCGCAGTTAATTCCTCGGCCGCGAGGGCTTCGGATAACGCCTCGATGGCCAGTGCGGCTGTTTTATTTTCAGCGCAGAGTGCTATGTCCGGATCACTAGCTAGAGTGATGATTCCATTGGGCCCGGCCATTTTGAGCTTCATGTACCCGTAATGGGGTATAGCTTGGAAGACCGTGAATGCCTCCCGCCCTAGAAGGGCGTGGTATCCGCTATTGAACGGGGCCACTTGGAATGTGATTTCTTCGGACCTATAATTCTCCGGCGTGCCGAATACAATATCCAGTGTGATTTTGCCAGCACATCGTGCCTCCCGACTAGGGATGATTCCTCTGAAGGTCGTGCTGCTTTGCTCAATGCGGCTTCTGTCTATTTCCATTTTTCGAAGAGTCTCCTCATAAATGAGGTTTAATCCGCTGCCGCCATCCATGAGCACTTTAGTAAGCCGGAAGCCGTTCACAATTGGACTAAGGACCAAGGCGGCTGGTGCTCAGGCTGTTCGGAATTTAGGTGCGTCACTGGCATTGAAGGTGATAGCTGTATCGCCCCATGGATTTATTGCTGCTACGTGGCAGACTTTGGCAAGGCTGCGGAGTGCTCGCTTATGCCTATTATTTGAGGCGAAGGTCTTGAAGACTGTCAATACTGTATTGTTGTTCTCCACGGGATGGTGCTTTGCGGTATTGTTGATGAGGATATCCTCACCGCTCTTGGCCACCTGCCGGAGTACCCAACATGCTCTAAGGCTGTGTGTTGGTATGGTATCCGCTGTACTGTGAATTTTGCATGGCCCGTTGAGCCATCCCTCCAATACGGTTCCACGCCCTGTATTGGGCTTTTATTTCTTTGTAATTGGATCGGGTGACTTATGAGAGTACACCCTTTTAATTCGTACGGGGGGTTTAGTGAGAGCCCGAGGATCCGAGAATTTTGTTTGGGTTTTCCAGGCGCTTTCCATGGCACAGTACTTCTGTACTATGGCCGTCAAGTCGGCGAAGTGTGCTATGTCACGGATACTTATGGCATTGAGGATTCCCTTGTCCGTGCAATTTTTGCAAAAGAATGAAATTGCGTCTTCCTCGCGACAGTCCTTGACCTTGCTCATTACAAGGAGGAATCTGGCCCAATAGTGATGTACTGTCTCTTGGGGCTCTTGTCTAATCTGGGAAAGATCACTTATATCTGGGTGGGTAGATTTAGGTCCGAACCCTGACCCGATCTAAGACCCAGGAGCGGCGGAGTTTCCGATCTTGAAAGTTCGGGCTCCGGTTTGTTGCTCAATAGGTCTTGCCCGCTGTCTGACTCTAGGTTCAGAGCTTGGGCCATGTCCTCCCGTAAACGGGTATCCGGCTTAGAGAGCTCGGGAATCCGGACATATCTTGTCCTCAAGATAGAGGAAGAATCACTGCGTTGCTCCTCCACCACCGCTATCTGATGGGTGACCGGCGGAGAGTTAATCCCCCTTTGGTCGGGTTTAAGCCCGATCCGATCATAGTCCATAGCGACTCCCAAGGCGGCGATGCGATCCAATAGCTCGTTCAAAGAAGAGAGCTCCATTGGATCCATCTGCTCGGCGAATTCCGAGCCGACGTGGAGACTGTTTTTGATGACCCGAGAAGTCATCGTCGGCGCAGCGGCCGAACGGGCGATCATGATGAAGCCGCCTAGTCGGAGAGTTTGGCCTACAGCCAGGGCTCCCCCAGAGGTGATGTTGTCCTTGACAACGAGACGAGCCATCTAGCCTTACGGTGACGTCACAGTGGAACTCTCAATGAAAGCACCAATGTCGGTGTCAAAACCGGCGGATCTCGGGTAGGGGGTCCCGAACTGTGCGTCTAAGGCGGATGGTAACAGGAGGCGGGGGACACGATGTTTACCCAGGTTTGGGCCCTCTCGATGGAGGTACTACCCTACTTCCTGCTTGATTGATCTTGATGATATGAGTATTACAAGAGTTGATCTACCACGGGATCGTAGAGGCTAAACCCTAGAAGCTAGTCTATGGTATGATTGTTGTTGTCCTACGGACTAAACCCTCCAGTTTATATAGACACCGGTGGGGGCTAGGGTTACACAGAGTCGGTTACAAGGGAGGAGATCTACATATCCGTATTGCCAAGCTTGCCTTCCACGCCAAGGAGAGTCCCATCCGGATACGGGACGAAGTCTTCAATCTTGTATCTTCATAGTCCAATAGTCTGGCTAAAGGATATAGTCCGGGTGTCCGAGGACCCCCTAATCCAGGACTCCCTCAAGGTGGCCGGCCCAAGGGGGGCGCGCCAGGTGTGGGGAATCCTACTAGGACTCCCCAGTCCAAGTAGGATTCCCCTCCTCTTTCCTATTCCTAGTAGGAGAAGGAAGGGAAGGGAGAAGGGGGGAGAAGTAAAGAGGGGGGTTCCGTCCCCTCCTAGTCCAATTCGGACCATCCCATGGGGGGGGGGGCGCGGCCACCCCTTAAGGCCCTCCTCTCCTTTCCACTAAAGCCCATTAAGGCCCATTACTTTCCCGGCGAATTCCCGTATCTCTCCGGTACTCCGAAAAATACCCGACTCACTCGGAACCTTTCCGATGTCCGAATATAGCCTTCCAATATATCAATATTTACGTCTCGACCATTTCGAGACTCCTCGACATGTCCGTGATCTAATTCCGGGACTCCAAACAACCTTCGGTACATCAAATCACATAACTCATAATACAAATCGTCATCGAACGTTAAGCGTGCGGACCCTACGGGTTCGAGAACTATGTAGACATGACCGAGACACATCTCCGGTCAACAACCATTAGCGGAACTTGGATGTTCATATTGGTTCCTACATATTCTACGAAGATCTTTATCGGTCCAACCGCATAACAACATACGTTGTTCCCTTTGTCGTCGGTATGTTACTTGCCCGGGATTCGATCGTCGGTATCATCATACCAAGTTCAATCTCGTTACCGGCAAGTCTCTTTACTCATTCCGTAATGCATCATCCCACAACTAACTCATTAGTCACATTGCTTGCAAGTCTTATAGTGATGTGCATTACCGAGAGGGCCCTGAGATACCTCTCTGATACATGGAGTGACAAATCCTAATCTCGGTCTATGCCAACCCAACAAACACCTTCGGAGACACCTGTAGAGCATCTTTATAATCACCCAGTTACGTAGTGACGTTTGATAGCACACAAGGTGTTCCTACGGTATTCGGGAGTTGCACAATCTCATAGTCAGAGGAACATGTATAAGTCATGAAGAAAGCAATAGAAATAAACCTCAACGATCATAATGTTAAGCTAACGGATGGGTCTTGTCCATCACATCATTCTCTAATGATGTGATCCCGTTCATCAAATTACAACACATGTCTATGGCTAGGAAACTTAACCATATTTGATTAACGAGCTAGTCTAATAGAGGCATACTAGGGACACTCTGTTTGTCTATGTATTCACACATGTACTAAGTTTCCGGTTAATACAATTCTAGCATGAATAATAAACATTTATCATGATATAAGGAAATATAAATAACAACTTTATTATTGCCTCTAGGGCATATTTCCTTCACACTGCACTAGTAGAGAGGGCACATTCATGTAATCTGGATCACAAATGTGAGTTTTTTCTGGTCAAATGGTGTCCCATGATGATTTTAAAAAAAATATTTTTTGCACTCTTAGGGTAAGCTAATCAATATGTTTTTTACATACTTAGACACACACAAGCATGCACACCATGCACCAACACATGCCTATCGAAGACCAAGATTGTGGAGCTTCAAAATTCACAAACACTACCGATATGTCACTTCGCACTAGAATAATATTTATTCCATCTCACGGAGACACGCAAAACATACACTGACCTGGGTTTACATCCTTGGTGGGTTGAGGTACGACCTCCATCCTAACCATCCAACCAAAGATTGGTTGTTTGTTGATACAACATTAGTTATTAGTTACACTACAACTACATAGATGGGTGAGGTCACTGGACAATCTGAAGAAATAGTGGTTACTATACCAAATAATTTGTAAGTTTCAGAGTGTAGTATGTCTTTTCACCATTGAGATATGCACTGGGTGTCAGACTTTGGTGGCGGGTTGAGGTACTATGGTCCTCCTAACAATCCATCTACTGCACTACATAATTTTAAATTTTAAAGTATAATCTATCTTTTAACCTAGAGAATATTTTGTTTTCTGAGAAATCTAGGGCAAATTTGTTGGTAACCATCTTTCCACCTAGAGTAAATTTTAGAGTAATCAGGCCTGCACACTTCTGGGGCCTCTTGCATGCCAAAGAGACCACACCAACATTGACTAAGATATGAGTTTGATCTCTCGCTGTGGCACTTCTTTGTTGCACAAGGTCCCCCCTATCTCACGCGAGTTACTTCTGCATATAGTGATGCCCTCTTATGCATTGGAAATACTAGGAGGTCGTCCATGAAGGAAATATGCCCTAGAGGCAATAATAAAGTTATTATTTATTTCCTTATATCATGATAAATGTTTATTATTCATGCTAGAATTGTATTAACCGGAAACATGATACATGTGTGAATACATAGCCAAATAGAGTGTCACTAGTATGCCTCTACTTGACTAGCTCGTTGATCAAAGATGGTTATGTTTCCTAGCCATAAACAAAGAGTTGTAATTTGATTAACGGGATCACATCATTAGGAGAATGATGTGATTGACTTGACACATTCCGTTAGCTTAGCATTTGATCGTTTAGTATGTTGCTATTGCTTTCTTCATGACTTATACATGTTCCTATGACTATGAGATTATGCAACTCCCGTTTACCGGGGGAACACTTTGTGTGCTACCAAATGTCACAACGTAACTGGGTGATTATAAAGGTGCTCTACAGGTGTCTCCGAAGGTACTTGTTGGGTTGGCGTATTTCGAGATTAGGATTTGTCACTCCGATTGTCGGAGAGGTATCTCTGGGCCCACTTTGTAATGCACATCATTATAAGCCTTGCAAGCATTGCAACTAATGAGTTGGTTGCGGGATGATGTATTATGGAACGAGTAAAGAGACTTGCCGGTAACGAGATTGAACTAGGTATTGAGATACCGACGATCGAATCTCGGGCAAGTAACATACCGATGACAAAGGGAACAACGTATGTTGTTATGCGGTTTGACCGATAAAGGTCTTTGTAGAATATGTGGGAGCCAATATGAGCATCCAGGTTCCGCTATTGGTTATTGACCGGAGACGTGTCTCGGTCATGTCTACATATAGTTCTCGAACCCGTAGGGTCCGCACGCTTAAAGTTCGATGACGGTTATATTATGAGTTTATGTGTTTTGATGTACTGAAGGTAGTTCGGAGTCCCGGATGTGATCATGGACATGACAAGGAGTCTCGAAATGGTCGAGACATAAAGATTGATATATTGGACGACTATGTTCGGACACCGGAATGGTTTCGGGGAGTATCGGGCATATACCGGTGTACCGGGGGTTACCAGAACCCCCCGGGGAGAGTAATGGGCCTATTGGGCCCTAGTGGAGAAGAGGAGGGGCGGCCAAGGGGCAGCCGAGCGCCCCCTCCCCCCTTGTCCGAATTGGACAAGGAGAGGGCGGGAGGGGCGGCGCCCCCCCTTTCCTTTCCCCCCTCTCTCCTTCCCTCTCCGATCCTACTCCCACATGGAAGGGGGAGTCCTACTCCCGGTGGGAGTAGGACTCCTCATGGGGCGCGACAAGGGTGACCGGCCCCCTCCCCCTCCTCTACTCCTTTATATACGGGGAGGGAGGCACCCCTTGGAGACACAACAATTGATCCCTAGGATATCTTAGCCGTGTGCGGTGCCCCCCTCCACCATAATCCACCTCGATAATATCGTAGCGGTGCTTAGGCGAAGCCCTGCGTCGGTAGAACATCATCATCGTCACCACGCCGTCGTGCTGATGGAACTCTCCCTCAAAGCTCGGCTGGATCGGAATTCGAGGGACGTCATCGAGTTGAACGTGTGCTGAACTCGGAGGTGCCGTGCGTTCGGTACTTGATCGGTCGGATCGTGAAGACGTACGACTACATCAACCGCGTTGTGCTAACGCTTCCTCTTTCGGTCTACGAGGGTACGTGGACACACTGTCCCCTCTCGTTGCTATGCATCACCATGATCTTGCGTGTGCGTAGGAATTTTTTTGAAATTACTACGTTCCTCAACAGTGGCATCAGAGCCTGGTTTTATGCGTTGATGCTATATGGACGAGTAGAACCCAAGTGAGTTGTGCGCGATACAAGTCATACTGCTTACCAGCATGTCACACTTTCGTTCGGCGGTATTGTTGGATGAAGCGGACCGGACCGACATTACGCGTACGCTTACGGGAGACTGGTTTTACCGCCGTGCTTTGCACACAGGTGACTAGCGGGTGTCAGTTTCTCCAACTTTAGTTGAACCGAGTGTGGCTACGCCCAGTCCTTGAGAAGGTTAAAACAGCACTAACTTGACGAACTATCGTTGTGGTTTTGATGCGTAGGTAAGAACGGTTCTTGCTCAGCCCGTAGCAGCCACGTAAAACTTGCAACAACAAAGTAGAGGACGTCTAACTTGTTTTTGCAGGGCATGTTGTGATGTGATATGGTCAAGGCATGATGCTATATTTTATTGTATGAGATGATCATGTTTTGTAACTGAGTTATCGGCAACTGGCAGGAGCCATATGGTTGTCACTTTATTGTATGCAATGCAATCGCCCAGTAATTGCTTTACTTTATCACTAAGCGGTAGCGATAGTCGTAGAAGCAATAGTTGGCGAGACGACAACGATGCTACGATGGAGATCAAGGTGTCGCGCCGGTGACGATGGTGATCATGACGGTGCTTCGAAGATGGAGATCACAAGCACAAGATGATGATGGCCATATCATATCACTTATATTGATTGCATGTGATGTTTATCTTTTATGCATCTTATTTTGCTTTGATTGACGGTAGCATTATAAGATGATCTCTCACTAAATTTCAAGATAAAAGTGTTCTCCCTGAGTATGCACCGTTGCCAAAGTTCGTCATGCCCAGACACCACGTGGTGATAGGGTGTGATAAGCTCTATGTCCATCTACAACGGGTGCAAGCCAGTTTTGCACACGCAGAATACTCAGGTTAAACTTGACGAGCCTAGCATATGCAGATCTGGCCTCGGAACACTGAGACCGAAAGGTCGAGGCTGAATCATATAGTAGATATGATCAACATAGTGATGTTCACCATTGAAAACTACTCCATTTCACGTGATGATCGGTTATGGTTTAGTTGATTTGGATCACGTGATCACTTAGATGATTAGAGGGATGTCTATCTAAGTGGGAGTTCTTAAGTAATATGATTAATTGAACTTAAATTTATCATGAACTTAGTACCTGATAGTATTTTGCATGTCTATGTTTGTTGTAGATAGATGGCTCGTGCTGTTATGCTGTTGCATTTTAATGTGTTTCTTGAGAAAGCAAAGTTGAAAGATGATGGTAGCAATTACACGGACTGGGTCCATAACTTGAGGATTATCCTCATTGCTGTACAGAAGAATTACGTCCTGGAAGCACCGCTAGGTGCCAAACCTGCTGCAGGAGCAACACCAGATGTTATGAACGTCTGGCAGAGCAAAGCTGATGACTACTCGATATATCAGTGTGCCATGCTTTACGGCTTAGAACCGGGACTTCAACGACGTTTTGAACGTCATGGAGCATCTGAGATGTTCCAGGAGTTGAAGTTAATATTTCAAGCAAATGCCGGATTGATAGATATGAAGTCTCCAATAAGTTCTACAGCTGCAAGATGTAGGAGAATAGTTCTGTCAGTGAGCATATACTCAGAATGTCTGGGTATAACAATCACTTGATTCAACTGGGAGTTAATCTTCCGGATGATAGCGTCATTGACAGAATTCTTCAATCACTGCCACCAAGCTACAAGAGCTTCGTGATGAACTATAACATGCAAGGGATGGATAAGACGATTCCCGAGCTCTTCGCAATGCTAAAGGCTGCGGAGGTAGAAATCAAGAAGGAGCATCAAGTGTTGATGGTCAATAAGACCACTAGTTTCAAGAAAAAGGGCAAAGGGAAGAAGAAGGGGAACTTCAAGAAGAACAGCAAACAAGTTGCTACTCAAGAGAAGAAACCCAAGTCTGGACCTAAGCCTGAGACTGAGTGCTTCTACTGCAAGCAGACTGGTCACTGGAAGTGGAATTGCCCCAAGTATTTGGCGGATAAGAAGGATGGCAAGGTGAAAAAAGGTATATGTGATATACATGTTATTGATGTGTACCTTACCAGAGCTCGCAATAGCACCTGGGTATTTGATACTTGTTCTGTTGCTAATATTTGCAACTCAAAACAGGGACTACGGATTAAGCGAACACTGGCTAAGGACGAGGTGACGATGCGCGTGGGAAATGGTTCCAAAGTCGATGTGATCGCCGTCGGCACGCTACCTCTACATCTACCTTCGGGATTAGTTTTAGACCTAAATAATTGTTATTTGGTGCCAGCGTTGAGCATGAACATTATATCTGGATCTTGTTTGATGCGAGACGGTTATTCATTTAAATCTGAGAATAATGGCTGTTCTATTTATATGAGTAATATCTTTTATGTTCATGCACCCTTGAAGAGTGGTCTATTTTTGATGAATCTCGATAGTAGTGATACACATATTCATAATGTTGAAGCCAAAAGATGCAGAGTTGATAATGATAGTGCAACTTATTTGTGGCACTGTCGTTTGGGTCATATTGGTGTAAAGCGCATGAAGAAACTCCATACTGATGGACTTTTGGAATCACTTGATTATGAATCACTTGGTACTTGTGAACCATGCCTCATGGGCAAGATGACTAAAACGCCGTTCTCCGGAACTATGGAGCGAGCAACTGATTTGTTGGAGATCATACATACTGATGTATGTGGTCCAATGAATGTTGAGGCTCGCGGCGGGTATCTTTATTTTCTCACCTTCACAGATGATTTAAGCAGATATGGGTATATCTACTTAATGAAACATAAGTCTGAAACATTTGAAAAGTTCAAAGAATTTCAGAGTGAAGTTGAAAATCATCGTAACAAGAAAATAAAGTTTCTACGATCTGATCGTGGAGGTGAATATTTGAGCTACGAGTTTGGTCTACATTTGAAACAATGCGGAATAGTTTCGCAACTCACGCCACCCGGAACACCAAAGCGTAATGGTGTGTCCGAACGTCATAATCGTACTTTACTAGATATGGTGCGATCTATGATGTCTCTTACTAATTTACCACTATCGTTTTGGGGTTATGCTTTAGAGACGGCCGCATTCACGTTAAATAGGGCACCATCAAAATCCGTTGAGACGACGCCTTATGAACTGTGGTTTGGCAAGAAACCAAAGTTGTTGTCGTGGAATTGTCACGGCAGATGTCCTTGAGCTAGGACTTAGTCGTGGAGCCATCGCAAGTAGGAAGCTTGAAGGGGTTATGCGGGACAAGGAACACGAGGGTTTATACTGGTTCGGCCCCTTACGGTGAAGGTTAAAGCCTACGTCCAGTTCGAGGTGTTATCGATTAGGGTTACGATCGCCAGGGACCTAAACAGCTACGCCCGGCTCTCGTTGAGATTGTTGTCGCCCCTAAACCGCTGCCGGGTCCTCCCTTTATATAGGGAGGCTGACGCCCGGCAGCCCTTAGAGTCCCGGCCGGCTCATAAGAGCGTCCGGCTCGGACTCTAAACAATACTTGCCTTACACTACAAGTCTACTATAACAATGATTGTAACTATGGGCTTTAAGCCATATCCGGGTCTCAGCCCATCTCTGGCCCATTATCTTGAAACTTAGCTCCGGGCTTCTGGAAACGACCCTACGAGTAACCCGGCCCCTCCTGGTGGGTGACTCTAAGGTCTATATCCTCAACATTAGGCCCCAGATTGATTTGAGCCGGCTCGTGTCAATCTTCAACCCTGCAGATAGAAAAAATCTCCGGCTTATCATTCATGTGAAGGCCATAACCCAGAGTGACGTCATCCTCTGGACTCCGGATAATCCGCCGTGACGTCATCTTCCATTAAGTCCGTTTTTTACTCCGCCAGATCCGCAACCGATCTTTGCTTTTACTGTCATTCTGAAAATCGAGGCGCTGTGAGGGGGAGATAACCACGCCGTGGCCTCCTTGAATCCCGCGCCCACTTATGACTCTGCCTTATAAATAGGCCGGCCCAGCACTTTCTTCTCACGCTCCCCTTCTTCTTCCTCGCGCCATCGCTCTTCTGCCCGAGCTCTGCCACTGCCGCCGCCGTCGCTCCTTCGTCCTTCATCAACCCGGCCGCTGCATCACCCTGACTCGGACCAGATAACGGCGGCGACCTCCGCTCTTTCCCAAGTCCGGTAAGTCCCCTCTGCCTTACTAGAGTAGATCCGTGATAGAGTTCGTCTGTGTTCTTCATGTTCGTCACCATAGCCACAAGTTCCAGTAGCTCCTGTAGTCACTGCCCGTGTTGATCTTAACTCTTCGTAGAACCCCTGCGGTAGACGTTTGAAATCCATTCCTCCTGCGAAAAATCCTCTTTTTACTGCTTAAGAACCATGTTCCACCTTAAGAACTTCTCTTGCATCTGTTTTTTAGGTCTAGAAAATTTTCATCTCGCCCGACCATTTTGATCCGAAAAAGTTACTGCAATATGTGAAATCTGTTTTACCACACTTAGTAAAAACTGCAGCCCTTGAATCTTGGTGGCTTATATTTCCGACTTAAAGAAAACACGCGCCGTAGAACTTTCCTGTTTAAAGAGAACCATGCTCTGTAGAATCCTCTGACTTAGCCACAGTAAGCCGTAGATGACCAACTTATCCTGAAAACCCCGACGGCTTAGATACCCACCATATCAATACATATCATTAGTCCCCTTCATAAGCCGTCATTGTAATTTGAATGATAAACTCCGGCTTGTAATTAACCCGGACACCTTTCTCTTTATCATAGACCACAAACTGTCACCATGCCTCCCAAGGCTCCTATCACTTGCAACTGGATGAGATCCAACGTCACTGACGAGACCCTGGCCAACTTCGTTAAGTCCGGATATCTGCCCAAGAAGGAAGTGATGTCCTACCGTGCCCCTGACCCATCAGAAGAAAGACCACAGCCGAGGGACGGGGAGGTAGTGATCTTTGCGGACCATATGAGCCGGGGCTTCGCACCG
This sequence comes from Aegilops tauschii subsp. strangulata, assembly GCF_002575655.3. NCBI lineage: Eukaryota > Viridiplantae > Streptophyta > Magnoliopsida > Poales > Poaceae > Aegilops > Aegilops tauschii. The sequence goes on from NC_053037.3 coordinate 618,937,593, forward strand.
CCCAGCTCAAAATTCTTCCGGGACGTGCTCAACTTCTTTGACCTTCGGCCTCAGGATATAGGACCCAATTCCATATCCAACATCTGCAACTTCCAAGTCTTTTGTGAAGTATATCTTGGAGAAGAGCCGAGTCTGCTGCTCTTCAGAGGGCTGTTTTATTTGAACCGCCAAAATGAGTGTGCCAACGGGCCAAGTCTAGAGTTAGGCGGCATCTCCATCCAGCGACGTAGGGACTGTCTGTTCCCCTACGCAGAACCGCCGAGCCACCCTAAGGACTGGAATATGACTTGGTTCTACTGCCAAGACACGTCCCCGGCTGACGAGAATCCACTGCCCGGCTTTCGCCCAACACGCCTGGAGCCGACTCACCCGTTATCCGACAAACTTACTGCCGCGGAACGCCAGCCTCTGCTTCCAACAATCAACAAGATCAAGGCCCTGCTAGGCAACGGTCTGAACGGAATTGATCTAGTCCGGGTCTGGATCTCATGGCGGGTGATCCCATTAAGCCGCCGCCCCGGCTTAATGTGTGAGTACACCGGGCGAAAGGATGACCCGCAGAGGCACAGTCGCAATGATCTTCCAGAAGACATTGCTGAATAAGAGACCAAGGCTCTGTTAAATGAGAGCCTGGCAGACTGTGGGAGGACCGGGCTAGCCCCGTTCTGCAAGACCAATCCAGCCCCAGCGGTAAGCCGCTGACTTTAACCTTTCAACTTCTTTGGTATGCCCCCTTGCTCTGAACCATTTTAAGAATTCATTATTGTATTTCTCAGGCTGATGACAAATTCTGGCGGGTCAAGTATGACCATGAAGCAGCCAAGAAGGCGAGGAAGGCGAAGAAAGCCGCCAAGAAAGCCGCCCCTCGCAAAAAGGGAAGCAGACCCACTGCTTCGGAGCTGCTGCAACTAAGCGACAGCTCCGAGTCAGAGGTAACCCTTAAACCTTTAAACTCTTGCCATATTTGTCGTTTTCTGCTGTCCGCCTTATCAACATTTTGCTTACTGACAGGATGACACCTGCGCCAGTAACCCGGTGATTGAAGAGGTAACATCACTTCCCTCCGACTCGGAGCCTTTGCCACAGCTGAAAGTCCGAAGGGTAACCCGGAAAGTAAGCTTTTCTCATCCATTAGCTCATCAAGACCCTCAATTTCTTTTAAAGCAACAGGTTCATGAAAGCCGGCGTCACACCCGGGCCCGCAAGGACACCGACCTCTCCGCCGGGTTACCCGACGCAACAAGGAAGCGTCGTACTGAGGTTTTTTCTCACCTGTACCCTTTTCATCCGTTGGCGGGTGTCGTCCGTCAGCCACTCAACTCTTCTGACTCCAATTACCAGGAGACCTCCCCCTCTTCGGGTGACTCCATGCAGTCAAGTCTGCCGGCCTTCAAAACTGCACCCGGGTAATAACAATCTCCTTACATTATCTATCTGTATTTATTCTTTGTATGCCTAACACTTCTGCCTTTTCAGTGCCCAGGCAAAGCTCACCAAAAGAGCAAAGAAGACCAGGTCAGCCGGAGTGCCAGACTTGCCTGAGCCGGAGACGACGGCTCAAGAGCCGCCAGCCGCCTCCGGCCCCGAAGCCACCATTCCCATGGACACGGCGCCTGAAGCCCCTGCCCCGACCACCAAGAGAACAACCGAAGCGTTAGCTAACCCGGAGGCCTCCGGCTCAGCCCCACCAGCTAACGACCCGGACGTGGTAATTACCCGGACGGAGTATGTTGAGCCGGGGAGGCCAACCGCACTGGCCAAATGCTCCGCGAAGGGGGAGTTGCTGCAACCCCACCGGGTGAATCTGGATCTCTCCAGCTACACCGACTTAAGCATTGGAGAGCTCGTCTCAGGCTACATCAGCCAAGTTCACAAGAGCCGGGACGCCGAGATCGCCATGGTCAACCAGATCCAACAAAAATCTGAGGTAACCTTCTGCTGTCTTCTTACTTTTTGCATAGTGATCCTTGTCATTCTAGCCCCCAAGTCTAGGACTTATACTTGAATATGTTGTAGACTTAGATTCCGGCTTACTGATCTGAGCCGGCCGTACATAGATAGATACGTTCAATATGCATTAGCCCCCAAGTGCCAAGTGTCTTTGCTTGGAAAGCGCTTGGGACTTTATAGAATGACTGTTAATAACCCGGAAATATATGCAGGCTGTTGGCAAGAAATTAGAGTCGGACCTGGCGGATCTCAAGAGCCGGCTGAAGGCACAAGAGATGGAGACCCGGAAGGCAAACGCCAAATTTGTCTCCAGCATCGCTGCTCAAGAAAAGCTGAAGACCGAATTTGATGCTGAGCGGAAGGCCTGGGCTGAGGAGAAAGCCGCACTGATAACCCGGGCGGAACAGGCGGAGAAGGCACTCTCCGAAAAAACCGCCGAACTCTCCAGCCTAAAGCGCCAAGTGTCCCAAATGGTTGCCGCCATCTTCGGTAAGCCGCCTTCACCGGTTTTCATCCATGTTAGAATGTTTACACCACCTGATTCATCCTTGTCACCGGGTCATCTGATGTTGTTAAACAGGTTCCAGAAGCGCCAACTTGAACCAGAGCATGGTCACCAAGCTAAAGGCCGTGTACACCCTGGTGGAACAACTCTACACCGGGTCACAGCGCGCCTTAGCTGTAGTGGCCCTATCCAACGAGGTGCCAACCCATCTGGCCGAAGTCCTGCGCCGGCTCGCTGTCCTACCACAGCGGATCCAGGAGTTACGCCGAGCCGCCGCAAGATCCGGAGCAATTGCCGCGCTGAGCCGGGCCAAAGCATTCCTGCCGGAGCTAGACCCGGCAGACATCGCCCTGGGTTACCCGAGCCTGAAGGAAGACGGTTCCGCCTTCGACCAGAAGGACTTCGCGGCATGTGTTAAGGCTGTACGCCCGGTGGCCACCATCATCGGGAACGACACCGATTTAACCAAGTACCAGCCGGGGTACAACGCGGAGAATCAGAGGATTCCAACCCCTCGCTATGAAGCTCTCAGTCTGATTCCTCCGGCTCGGCAGCACACCTTCGCCCCCGAGATTGACCCGGCCGGGTTAATTGACGAAGAAGCCCAGTTCGAAGCTCTCAGCGGCATCGACTGGAAGTCGTCAACCTTCGAGGTCTTGGGATCAGCCGGAGCAGAAGATGAGCCGGGGACTTCAACTCAGCAGGCATCATAAAGCGGCTGGCGGTTCACCGAACAACGCTCCACCCTTGAGACTTTGAAGGGTTTTTTGTAATAGAATAAGTGCAACAATTTATCTCTGCCGTGCCATCGTGCACGTAATGAATGCTGAAACCCCTTGAAGTTATTCTTTTGTTTCTCCTCCGGGTCATGATTATCCCTTTGCCCTTCTCAACCTTAAAAAGTATCTTCAAGCATCTGTACAGAAAGGAAAATCACAAGTCTCAAGGCGGCTTACCACCCGGAAAATCAGGTGTTTGAGATAGATAACCCGGAATACGAACCAAAAAAGACTGGTCGTTAACTATACTCTGAACATGGACGTGATAACACACTCAACGGCCTGTAAGCATACTTCTGGTTTAAATAACCCGGGTAGCACGGTCGGTACCTTAACTCGAATTTACCTGTCTTGACAACATCCATGATGTTCAACTAACAAGATAAATCAAAATTAAGCCGGCAAGGGAAACCCGGCAGTACATACTTTGACATGATCAGAGTAGATTTGTGATAAAAACTTAGGGGCTTCCGGTTCGAATACGACCAAAAACCCGGCCCAAAGGGGTTTAAGCTAAGATTCGGATGCGATCATATAGCTCCCAGTGGGTGTGGCGATGCCAATCAAAAGGGTATCGACAGCTATGTTCTCTTTGGTTCGAATACGACCCATGTTTGAACAGGAAGCCCCCAAGTGACCTTACTGCTTACGGCTAGGCTCGAATACAGTCATAAGCCGGATCCTCCTTTCAAATTAGTATGTAAAAATGACACACACATAATTGGAGGAGAAAAAGGACAGAGGTCCTGCTTTATTGCTTTATCATAATATACATATGTCTGAGATAAATGTGTACACCACGAGAGCCGGCAGCTCAAGTGTAGTAAGGCCGAAGCTGAGCTATATTCCAAGGCCGACGGGTCTCCTCCTCAGATTTACGCGAATCCTTATGTTCTCGAATATCAATGAGATAATATGACCCGTTGTGCAAGTTCTTACTGACCACAAAGGGCCCTTCCCAAGGTGGGGATAACTTGTGCGCATCAGTTTGATCCTGGATGAGCCGGAGCACAAGGTCGCCTTCCTGAAAGACCCGGGACTTGACCCGGCGGCTATGATAACGGCGCAGGTCTTGTTGGTAAATCGCTGAGCGGGCTGCTGCCACATCACACTGTTCGTCCAACAAGTCCAGAGCATCTTGGCGCGCCTGTTCATTATCCGTCTCAACATAAGCCGCCACACGAGGTGAATCGTGACGGATGTCGCTGGGGAGGACTGCTTCTGCTCCATAAACCATGAAGAAAGGCGTGAAGCCTGTAGACCTGTTGGGAGTAGTGTTGATACTCCATAAGACGGAGGGCAACTCCTCCACCCAACAACCCGGCGTCCGTTGCAAAGGGACCAAAAGCCAGGGTTTGATGCCCTTCAGAATCTCCTGGTTAGCTCTCTCAGCTTGACCGTTGGATTGGGGATGAGCCACTGAGGAAACATCAAGTCGGATATGCTCTCGTTGACAAAACTCCTCCATAGCGCCCTTGGATAGATTGGTACCATTGTCAGTTATGATGCTGTGTGGAAAGCCGAAGCGGAAAATCACCTTTTTCATAAATTGAACCGCCGTGGCTGCATCGCACTTGCTAACTGGCTCAGCCTCCACCCACTTCGTGAATTTGTCAACTGCCACCAAGAGGTGGGTCTTCTTATCTTTGGACCGTTTAAAAGGCCCAACCATATCAAGCCCCCAGACCGCAAAGGGCCAAGTGATTGGGATCATCCTCAACTCCTGAGCCGGCACATGAGCCCGTCGTGAGAACCTTTGGCAACCATCACATTTACTGACCAAGTCCTCTGCATCAGCGTGAGCCGTCAGCCAGTAAAAACCATGACGGAAAGCCTTGGCTACAAGAGATTTTGAACCGGCATGATGGCCGCAATCCCCTTCATGGATCTCACGCAAGATCTCTTGACCTTCCTCAGGGGAGATACAACGTTGGAATGCCCCTGAAACACTGCGATGGTGCAACTCGCCATCAATGACAACCATTGACTTAGCCCGCCGGGTTACTTGCCTGGCCAGAATTTCATCCTCAGGCAACTCTCCCCGGGTTATATAAGCCAGATATGGCATTGTCCAGTCTGGTATGACATGAAGAGCCGCCACCAGTCGTGCCTCCGGGTCAGGGATAGCCAAGTCCTCTTCTGTAGGCAACTTAACTGAGGGGTTATACAAGACATCCAAGAAAGTGTTAGGCGGCACCGGCTTTCGCTGAGAACCTAGCCGGCTTAAAGCATCAGCCGCCTCGTTCTTCCTGCGATCAATGTGCTCTACTTGGTATCCCTGAAAATGCCCAGCAATGGCATCAACCTCGCGACGATAAGCCGCCATGAGAGGATCCTTAGAATCCCAGGTGCCTGACACTTGTTGAGCCACCAAATCTGAGTCCCCGAAACACCTTACCCGGCTTAAGCTCATCTCCTTAGCCACCCGAAGACCGTGGAGCAAAGCTTCGTATTCAGCCGCATTGTTAGTGCAAGGAAACATCAACCGTAGCACATAATGGAACTTGTCACCCTTTGGGGAAGCCAATACAACACCAGCCCCCGAGCCCTCCAACTGTCTGGACCCGTCGAAGTGGATAGTCCAATAAGTGTTATCCGGCTTTTTCTCAGGCACTTGAGACTCCGTCCAATCATTGATGAAATCCACCAAAGCCTGAGATTTAACAGCAGTGCGCGGCACATATTTGAGGCCATGAGGTCCAAGTTCTATAGCCCACTTAGCGATTCTCCCTGTAGCCTCTCTGTTCTGGATGATATCACCAAGGGGGGCAGAACTGACCACAGTGATGGGATGACCCTGAAAATAATGTTTGAGCTTCCGGCTCGCCATGAATACCCCGTATACAAGCTTCTGCCAATGCGGGTATCGCTGCTTGGACTCAATGAGCACTTCGCTGACATAATAAACCGGCCGCTGAACCGGATGCTCCTTACCCGCCTCCTTGCGCTCCACTACAATAGCCACGCTGACGGCTCGTGCATTGGCCGCTACATATAGTAGCAAGGGTTCCTTATCAACCGGAGCAGCAAGGACAGGGGGCTCTGCCAGTTGCTTTTTCAAATCCTCGAAAGCGGTATTAGCTGCATCATTCCAGACAAAGTTGTCAGTTTTCTTCATCAACTGATATAAGGGCATAGCCTTCTCACCCAAATGGCTTATAAACCGGCTTAAAGCAGCAATGCGACCCGCCAAACGCTGAACGTCATTTACACACGCCGGCTTAGCCAGGGAAGTGATGGCCTTGATCTTCTCCGGGTTAGCCTCAATGCCTCTGTCAGAAACCAAGAAGCCCAATAGTTTGCCTGCAGGAACACCAAAAACACATTTGGCCGGGTTAAGCATCATCTTATAGACCCGGAGATTGTCGAAGGTTTTCCTTAAGTCATCTATCAGGGTTTCCTCCTTGATGGATTTAACCACAATATCGTCCACGTAAGCGTGAACATTGCGCCCGATCTGTTTATGAAGACAATTCTGCACACAACGCTGGTAAGTCGCCTGCGCACACTTGAGTCCAAAAGGCATAGACACATAGCAGAAGGCTCCAAAGGGAGTCATGAACGCCGTCTTCTCCTGGTCCTTAACTGCCATCTTAATCTGACGATACCCGGAATAGGCGTCCAAGAAACTTAAGCGTGCACAACCTGCCGTAGCATCAATGATTTGATCAATACGGGGGAGAGCAAAAGGATCAGCCGGAAACGCCTTGTTCAAGTCCGTGTAGTCCACACATATCCGCCAGGTGCCGTTCTTCTTGAGTACGAGCACCGGGTTAGCCAACCACTCCGGGTGAAAAACCTCAACAATGAACCCGGCCGCCAAGAGCCGGGCCACTTCTTCACCAATGGCTTTTCGCCTCTCTTCATTAAACCGCCGGAGGAACTGTCTGACCGGCTTAAATTTCGGATCAACATTGAGAGTGTGCTCAGCGAGTTCTCTAGGTACACCTGGCATGTCAGAAGGTTTCCATGCGAAGATGTCCCTATTCTCACGGATGAACTCGATGAGCGCGCTTTCCTATTTCGGGTCCAGATTTGCACTGATGCTAAACTGCTGAGACGAGTCACCTGGAACAAAATCAACAAGCTTAGTCTCGTCAGCTGACTTAAATTTCATTGCTGGCTCGTTCTCCGTGGTTGGCTTTTTCAGAGAGGTCATATCTGTTGGGTCAACATTGTCTTTATAAAACTTCAACTCCTCTGTGGCGCAAACAGACTCTGCATAAGCCGCATCACCTTCCTCACACTCCAGAGCCACTTTTCGGCTGCCATGAACCGTAATGGTTCCATTGTGACCCGGCATCTTGGGCTGTAAGTACACATAACACGGCCGTGCCATGAACTTGGCGTAAGCCGGCCGTCCGAATATAGCATGGTATGGACTTCTTATCTTGACCACCTCAAAGGTCAACTTCTCCACCCTGTAGTTGTTCTCATCACCAAAAGCCACTTCCAATTCGATCTTGCCGACTGGATAAGCCGACTTACCAGGTACCACACCATGGAAAATAGTGTTTGACTGGCTGAGGTTCTTATCGACCAGCCCCATACGGCGGAAGGTCTCATAATAGAGGATGTTGATGTTGCTGCCTCCATCCATGAGTACCTTTGTGAACTTGTAACCTCCCACCTGAGGAGCCACCACTAAGGCCAAGTGGCCAGGGTTATCCACCCGGGGAGGGTGATCCTCCCTGCTCCACACTATAGGCTGCTCAGACCACCGCAAGTAGCGTGGAACTGCCGGCCCAACAGCATTCACAGTCCTCTTGTGAAGCTTCTGATCTCGTTTGCACAAACTAGTGGTAAACACATGATACTGTCCACCGCTAAGCTGCTTTGGGTTGGTCTGATAACCCCCCTGCTGCGGCTGCTGACCCTGACTGGACTGTTGATTAAAGCCCCCTTGACCGTTCTGAGGACCGGAATTTGAGCCGCCCCCCGGGCCATGAAAGCCGCCAGCGCCTGAGCCGCCGGCACCTGAGCCGCCGCCCGGGCCATTGTAGTTTTTAAAGGCCTTCATGATAGCACAATCCTTCCACAGATGAGTTGCTGGCTTTTCTTTAGAGCCGTGTCTCGGACAAGGTTCATTCAACAGCTGCTCCAGAGAAGGTCCTGACCCGCCGCCTCGGGGAGGGGGCCTCCCCTTGCGTCGCTGGTTATTACCTTGAGAGTTGGTGTTGGCTACAAACTCTAGGCTGCCATCGGCCTTACGCTTGCCTCCTCCTTGGTTCCCCGGGTTAAACTGAGGACCCTTGCCATTGCCGTTCTTCTTTCCCTTCCCTGTCCTTTCATCATCTGAAGGGGGATCCTTGGTACCATCGGAATCGGCGTACTTGACAAGAGCCGCCATTAGTGTACCCATATCAGTGCAGTCACGTTTAAGCCGCCCAAGTTTCATCTTTAGGGGCACAAAGCGGCAGTTTTGTTCCAACATTAAGACCGCAGAGCCGGCATCCATCTTATCTGATGAATGTATGATCTCCTTAACCCGGCGAACCCAATGGGTCGTGGATTCACCCTCCTGCTGCTTACAGTTAGTCAAATCCACAATTGACATAGACTGCCTATAGGTGTCTTTGAAGTTTTGAATGAACCGGGCTTTCAGCTCAGCCCAAGACCCAATGGAGTTCGGTGGTAGCCCCTTTAACCACGTGCGGGCAGTCCCATCTAACATCATGGTGAAATATTTGGCCATGGCCGCCTCACTAACCTCTAGCAGTTCCATAGCCATCTCATAACTCTTAATCCAGGCTGCAGGCTATAAGTCAGCTGTATAGTTAGGCACCTTCCTAGGGCCCTTGAAGTCCTTAGGTAGACGTTCATTACGGATGGCTGGCACCAAACAAGGGACACCCCCGGTCCTGGTAGGGATACCCACATCCACGGACGTCGTCGGGTAAGCCGGGGGGGGGGTCTGGTAAGCTGTCAATTGAGGCGCCTGCTCCGCGTCTTAGCGTGCTTGGTCTGCTGCGTAGAAGGCTCCAATATGAGCCGGGCCACGGCCAGGGGGCGGGTCATGGCGTCGGACATTACTTGAGCCGGTTGCTGAGGCCATGTGCCGGTTGTAACTCGGGCTCTGGCCTGGGCGAGGAGTCGAGTGGATCCTGTCCCGGCTGTAGGAGTACGCCCCTTGCTGTGCCAGAGCCGTCTGCAGGAGTTCCCTGACCCGGCGGGTTTCGATGGCCGCCGGGGAGTCGCCGTCCGCGGGGAAAGCCGCCAGCCGTACTGCCGCAGCCACCATGTTCTCCAGCGGGTTATCATAATGACCCAGGGGTATTGGCACATACTGAGGCGAGGCAGGGGGCACCTGGGGAGGCCCCATCACTCGTGGCTGGATAAGGGGTCCTGATCCGGGCGCAATGGTCCCTGGCGGGTTACTAGATCCCGCACCTGGCGTGTTGAAGAGATTGCGCGGATCGTAAACCGGCGGGAGTCGAGACTGGGCCTTCTGATGCCTCCTTCTCATGACCTCGTTGGCCGTGTTCTGATCCATCGTGAGTTGGAAAGACTGCGCCTGAATCAGCTGAGTCCGGGCGTCGAGAGCCGCCCGCTCCGCATCCAGCCTGATCCCTTCTGCTGCAAGATCCTCTTTAGCTTTTATCAGATCCAATTTCAACTGTGCCACCTCCGCATCATGCTGAGCTTGATCTGACGGGTCAACCGCGGTAGTTAACAGGGCTGTCATCTTGTCCGTGAGGTCCATCAGTACCTGAGCCGGAGAAGGCACCGGGTTTCCCGCAGCAGGGCTCTGAACAGGCTGCGCACCGGCCATAAAAACTCCAACCTGACTTGGCGGCTCAAAAAGGTCCGGAATACTGTCGCCGTCGGAACAGCCCATGAACCTGCCATCTTGAAGTTGGTACAATGAGTTGGATTCATCAGTGGCCGACTCGCCGTCAGAGCCGGCGACCGCCTCATCTCCAGACCCGGACGGATCAGAGGGCCCTCCATGGATGCATCCCACAAAAGCGCGCCTTAAGGCAGGCCGGGCCCGGGCGGGTCATGCGCGCTGAGCCGTTTCGATGAGATCGGCGCAGAGATCCGGCTCGGGGCCCGGCTCACCAATCTTGCCAATGAAGACATGAATTCCGCCAAAGGGGACCCGGAACCCGTACTCTATTGAGCCGGCGTCAGGGCCCCAGTCCTCGTCATTGATGTAGAGCTTGCCGCGACGACTCTTGGTCATCCGGCCTACGGCGTATCCCTTGAGCCCTTCGAAGCTGCCCTTCAAGAACTCAAATCCACCGTGCGCCGGCCCCACGGTGGGCGCCAACTGTTGTGGAATTGTCACGGCAGATGTCCTTGAGCTAGGACTTAGTCGTGGAGCCATCGCAACTAGGAAGCTTGAAGGGGTTATGCGGGACAAGGAACACGAGGGTTTATACTGGTTCGGCCCCTTACGGTGAAGGTAAAAGCCTACGTCCAGTTCGAGGTGTTATCGATTAGGGTTACGATCGCCAGGGAGCTAAACAGCTACGCCCGGCTCTCGTTGAGATTGTTGTCGCCCCTAAACCGCTGTCGGGTCCTCCCTTTATATAGGGAGGCTGACGCCCGGCAGCCCTTAGAGTCCCGGCCGGCTCATAAGAGCGTCCGGCTCGGACTCTAAACAATACTTGCCTTACACTACAAGTCTACTATAACAATGATTGTAACTATGGGCTTTAAGACATATCCGGGTCTCAGCCCATCTCTGGCCCATTATCTTGAAACTTAGCTCCGGGCTTCTGGCAACGACCCTACGAGTAACCCGGCCCCTCCTGGCGGGTGACTCTAAGGTCTATATCCTCAACAGTTGTCATTTCTTAAAGTTTGGGGCTGCGATGCTTATGTGAAAAAGCTTCAACCTGATAAGCTCGAACCCAAATCGGAGAAATGTGTCTTCATAGGATACCCAAAGGAAACTGTTGGGTACACCTTCTATCACAGATCCGAAGGCAAGACATTTGTTGCCAAGAATGGATCCTTTCTAGAGAAGGAGTTTCTCTCGAAAGAAGTGAGTGGGAGGAAAGTAGAACTTGATGAGGTAACAGTACCTGCTCCCTTATTGAAATATAGTTCATCACAGAAACTGGTTCCTGTGACGTCTACACCAATTAGTGAGGAAGTTAATGATGATGATCATGAAACATCAGATCAAGTTGTTACTGAACCGCGTAGGTCAACCAGAGTAAGATCCGCACCAGAGTGGTACGGTAATCCTGTTCTGGAGGTTATGTTACTAGACCATGACGAACCTACGAACTATGAAGAAGCGATGGTGAGCCCAGATTCCGCAAAATGGCTTGAGGCCATGAAATCCGAGATGGGATCCATGTATGAATACAAAGTATGGACTTTGGTTGACTTGCCCGATGATCGGCAAGCCATCGAGAATAAATGGATCTTCAAGAAGAAGACTGACACTGACGGTAATGTTACTGTCTATAAAGCTCGACTTGTTGCAAAAGGTTTTCGACAAGTTCAAGGGATTGACTACGATGAGACCTTCTCACCCGTACCGATGCTTAAGTCTGTCCGAATCATGTTAGCAATTGCCGCATTTTATGATTATGAAATTTGGCAAATGGATGTCAAAACTGCATTCCTGAATGGATTTCTGGAAGAAGAGTTGTTTATGATGCAACCGGAAGGTTTTGTTGATCCAAAGGGAGCTAACAAAGTGTGCAAGCTCCAGCGATCCATTTATGGACTGGTGCAAGCCTCTCGGAGTTGGAATAAACGTTTTGATAGTGTGATCAAAGCATATGGTTTTATACAGATTTTTGGAGAAGCCTGTATTTACAAGAAAGTGAGTGGGAGCTCTATATCATTTCTGATATTATATGTGGATGACATATTGCTGATTGGAAATGATATAGAATTTCTGGATAGCATAAAAGGATATTTGAATAAGAGTTTTTCAATGAAGGACCTCGGTGAAGCTGCTTATATATTGGGCATCAAGATCTATAGAGATAGATCGAGACGCTTAATTGGACTTTCACAAAGCACATACCTTGAAAAAGTTTTGAAGAAGTTCAAAATGGATCAAGCAAAGAAAGGGTTCTATCAATGCCCGACCACTGCAGAAGATAGAGAGAAAATGAAAGATGTTCCCTATGCTTCAGCCATAGGCTCTATCATGTATGCAATGCTGTGTACCAGACCTGATGTGTGCCTTGCTATTAGTTTAGCAGGGAGGTACCAAAGTAATCCAGGAGTGGATCACTGGACAGCGGTCAAGAACATCCTGAAATACCTGAAAAGGACTAAGGATATGTTTCTCGTTTATGGAGGTGACGAAGAGCTCGTCGTAAATGGTTACGTCGATGCAAGCTTTGACACTAATCCGGACGATTCTAAATCGCAAACCGGATACGTGTTTTTATTGAACCGTGGAGCTGTCAATTGGTGCAGTTCTAAACAAAGCGTCGTAGCGGGACCTACATGTGAAGCAGAGTACATAGCTGCTTCGGAAGCAGCAAATGAAGGAGTCTGGATGAAGGAGTTCATATCCGATCTATGTGTCATACCTAGTGCATCGGGTCCAATGAAAATCTTTTGTGACAATACTGGTGCAATTGCTTTGGCAAAGGAATCCGGATTTCACAAGAGAACCAAGCACATCAAGAGACGCTTCAACTCCATCCGAGATCAAGTCCAGGTGGGAGACATAGAGATTTGCAAACTACATACGGATCTGAATGTTGCAGACCCGTCGACTAAGCCTCTTCCACGAGCAAAACATGATCAGCACCAAGGCTCCATGGGTGTTAGAATCATTACTGTGTAATCTAGATTATTGACTCTAGTGCAAGTGGGAGACTGAAGGAAATATGCCCTAGAGGCAATAATAAAGTTATTATTTATTTCCTTATATCATGATAAATGTTTATTATTCATGCTAGAACTGTATTAACCGGAAACATGATACATGTGTGAATACATAGACAAATAGAGTGTCACTAGTATGCCTCTACTTGACTAGCTCGTTGATCAAAGATGGTTATGTTTCCTAGCCATAGACAAAGAGTTGTCATTTGATTAACGGGATCACATCATTAGGAGAATGATGTGATTGATTTGACCCATTCCGCCAGCTTAGCACTTGATCGTTTAGTATGTTGCTATTGCTTTCTTCTTGACTTATACATGTTCCTATGACTATGAGATTATGCAACTCCCGTTTACCAGAGGAACACTTTGTGTGCTACCAAACGTCACAACGTAACTGGGTGATTATAAAGGTGCTCTACAGGTGTCTCCGAAGGTACTTGTTGGGTTGGCGTATTTCGAGATTTGGATTTGTCACTCCGATTGTCAGAGAGGTATCTCTGGGCCCACTCGGTAATGCACATCATTATAAGCCTTGCAAGCATTGCAACTAATGAGTTAGTTGCGGGATGATGTATTACGGAACGACTAAAGAGACTTGCCGGTAACGAGATTGAACTAGGTATTGAGATACTGACGATCGAATCTCGGGCAAGTAACATACCAATGACAAAGGGAACAACGTATGTTGTTATGCGGTTTGACCGATAAAGATCTTCGTAGAATATGTGGGAGCCAATATGAGCATCCAGGTTCCGCTATTGGTTATTGACCGGAGACGTATCTCGGTCATGTCTACATAGTTCTCGAACCCGTAGGGTCCGCACGCTTAAAGTTCGATGACTGTTATATTATGAGTTTATGTGTTTTGATGTACCGAAGGTAGTTTGGAGTGCCGGATGTGATCACGGACATGACGAGGAGTCTCGAAATGGTCGAGACATAAAGATTGATATATTGGACGACTATGTTCGGACACCGGAATGGTTTCGGGGAGTATCGGGCATATACTGGAGTACCGGGGGTTTACCGGAACCCCCGGGGAGACTAATGGGTCTATTGGGCCCTAGTGGAGAAGAGGAGGGGCGGCCAAGGGGCAGCCGCGCGCCCCCTCCCCCCCCCCCCCAGTCCGAATTGGACAAGGAGAGGGGGGGCCTTTCCTTCCCCCCTCTCTCCTTTCCTCTCCTCTCCTACTCCCACATGGAAGGGGGGAGTCCTACTCCCGGTGGGAGTAGGACTCCTCATGGGGCGCGCCAAGTGTGGCCGGCCCCCTCCCCCTCCCCCACTCCTTTATATACGGGGAGGGAGGCACCCCTTGGAGACACAACAATTGATCCCTTGGATCTCTTAGCTGTGTGCGGTGCCCCCTCCACCATAATCCACCTCGATAATATCGTAGCGGTCCTTAGGCGAAGCCCTGCGTCGGTAGAACATCATCATCGCCACCACGTTGTCGTGCTGACGGAACTCTCCCTCAAAGCTCGGCTAGATCGGAATTCAAGGCACGTCATCGAGTTGAACGTGTGCTGAACTCGGAGGTGCCGTGCGTTCAGTACTTGATCGGTCGGATCGTGAAGACGTACGACTACATCAACCGCGTTGTGCTAACGCTTCCGCTTTCGGTCTACGAGGGTATGTGGACACACTTTCCCTCTTGTTGCTATGCATCACCATGATCTTGCGTGTGCGTAGGATTTTTTTTTGAAATTACTACGTTCCCCAACAGTCCACTGCATAGTTGGAATGTTGACATTTGGTACGCCTCCAGTATGCTGACGACAAGGTTCTTCTCTTTCAACCGGACCTCCACAATATTGCCACGGTTAAAACTCTGCTCATTTGCTTCGAGGCGCTGTCAGGGATGAAGATCAATATCACCAAAAGTGAAGCATTCACTATTGGACAGGATGCGGACGAGGGAAGAACGCACATTGCCAACCTGCTTAAATGTAAAAAACGTATTTCCCCATCGCCCTACGCGAACAAAATTCCAACTAAATCGGACAGGGATCCCACGGTAGAGAAAGTTATTAGGAGATGTGACTCTTGGAAAGGGAAACCTATGTCCTTTGTGGCTAGGTTAACTCACACAAACGCCTGTCTCTCTGCCATCCACACTTCTGTGATGGGCCTCTTTATTCTAGGGGAAGGAGTGCACATGAAATTTGACAAAGTGCCAGCTCATTTTTTCTAGGAAGTGGATACTAAGAACATAAATATCACGTTGTTAGATGTCTTGACTATGTAGATCTAAGAGCCACGAAGGGTTAGGAATCTCTAACTCGAGAAAGATGAACCTTGCTCTAGTTACCAAATTGGTTTGGAAAATTTCACAAAACGACGACGGCCTTTGGGCTTGTATCCTAAAAGCTAAGTACACCCCCAACAGATCCTTCCTTGCATGTAGGGATGAAAGTGGAGCAGAAAGTTTCCGCTTTTTCAGAGGAAAAATGAAAATGGAGAGGAAATATGAAAACAGAAACGAAAATGGAAATGGAATTTTTTGTGCAGAAACGGAAACAAAAATGGAACAGTGTTTTCTGCTGGAACAGACGTGGAAACGGAACTTTTCCGTTTTTGTGAATATGAAATTTTGGTTTCTACTATAGGCCTATGGCTGTTTTGTAGCCCAACTACCAAACAACACATAATGACATAATAAGAAGAATGGATCATTTGAGGACCAACTTCTATGACCACACATGTATTTCAACTAAACCTTACACGAAATTGTCCAGTACTAATGCAATACAACCCTAAGTTGCTAACACAACCATATTATTTTCTAGCCATGTAAAAAATTCATTAAATTTGTTTGCTTTTTGTGTGGATTTCTCTATGATTCAAGGGGGTTTTAAGTTCTGGTCAATACACACTTTCGTTTCCGTGTCCTCTCTGTATTAGCTCGGTGTCCATCTCCGATAGTATCTGTTTCCGTATTCATTTTCAGGGTTTCTGTATTCAAATACACTTCTGTAAAAAAAAAAGAAAACAAATGTGATAGCATCTAGTTCTGTCCGTTTTCACTCTTTTTTCATACATACTTGCATGTAAATCCAAGAGCTCACAAATCTGGAATGGGATTCAGAAATGTAAAGATATTTTCGACCTTCCACAAAATTCTCGGTTGGGAATGGCTGAGAAACCAAATTTTAGCTTTTCGAAATGGATTTCGGACAAGACTCTACGCCATCTTCCCTTCTCTTTTTGTTATTTGCATCAGAAACTCAAATCCGAGTTAGCGAGGTGTTTGCGTCCGGCGATGCCAACATTCGCACTCTATCGCCGGCGAAGACATCCTCTTGGGAAGCTCTTTGCATCCTCGTGGAACCAGTCTTGCTTAGAACGAGCCAAGACTCGATCAGATGGGATTTGGAGGACTCGGGAATCTTCTCTGATAAATCTGTTTATGCCAAACTAGTTCCAGGTACCGAAGTTCGTTTTGCCAAATCGTTGTGGGCTACGAGAGTGCCACTGAAATTTCGCATTTTCATCTGGCAAGAGGCTATGGACCACCTCCTGTTGGCTCTTAACCTTAAAAAATGTAACGGTCCAGGCAATGGGTGTTGCGCACTGTGTGGATCTTCGAAAGATGTGTATCACATTTTATTCCAATGCGCTCCCGTCAAGTTCCTATGGAGCTCTATCTGGGAATGCTTGGGCCTATGTTGAATTCCGCAATCAATGTTTGAAGCTCGTTCACTTCTTCGAGCTGTCTGTGGGCAGCCTTGCTCTTACGAAAAAGGGTTTCCCCCCGTTTCATATTATGAAGCATCAACCAACCCATACAATCAGCTAGCTCGGGCCGAAGCACAAACAAGCCCAAAAGAAAAAACGAGAGAAAGAAAGAGAAACAAATGCTGACGCCGGCAGCTCAAAAGCGAAGATGGCCGATATCCGCCGCACCCTCCGGAGAAGTACCACCGCACGCCTAGCACTCCGAAGTCTCGTGCATCAAGCAACACCTTCATGAAGGAATGTGACGATGACGACGCCGCTGCTGCCCGGACAGGTGTTAGGGTTTCTCCCGGTATGCGGTTGGTAGATGCGAAGGGGTATCACCGACGCCCCTCAAAAAGGTCCGGCAACGCCCACGGGCGCAGTCACGCCGGTGGCGGACGAGCCGCCAGGGATTTCTCCCACCCCGAAACCAGCACCAACCCAGACAATCGAGAGTGCACCGCCCAACATGCCGCCCACCAGCCTTGCTCTTTGGCCTGGCAGACATTTAGTGCTTTGGATTGGGCACTTTGGACTACTTGTAACAAAATGGCTATTGAAGGGATCTTTTCATCACACCCTGCTAATTACATTTTTTAGTGGCCCATATTGTTTCAACAATGGCAACCTCTAGGGAAGAGGAACGACTGTGATGCGGCTTCTGAAATCTTGCGCAAGATCAAACATCTTCACTGTTTCCATAGGCTTCCTCATGAAAACGATGCTCTCTCGTTGATGATCTTGCGCTTAGTTTGAGTCTTGTTGTGTTTCCTCAATTTGCTATTATGATCTTCTTGACATTTTTGTAAGTCTATTAAAACTTTTTAACGTTAGCCTACGTTGCCTTTATTAATTTAAAGCCAGGCGCTCCTTGCGCCTATTTTCTAAAAACATCTAGTACGCCAACGCAACGTCTGCAAGCTACATGTTAGTAATTAAAAGAAGGTGCGGACCTCGCAATTGTGGCGCATTACGTTTTTTGCTATAGTAATCGCTCTAAAAAATTCACCCCCCCCCCCCTCAATTTCTTATTCTATCACAAATTTGCTAAATTTTTTAGCATGACTATATTTTGTCCTCCTAGGTTGTGAATTGTTCAATGCGTACTTTTACTTTTCTTTTTCACTATGTTTCGGGCCATGTGTCAGAGCATTTTATATACCGTACAATATCGAACAAGGCAAGGATATTTCCCCACCTAGCCTCCGTCGCGGAGGTGTGTCAAACGTTGTCTTCGGCAGGTCCACCTGGATCCGGTCTTCGTTCAACTTTGCTCGTGTGTTTATAGGTTGAATCTTCTCTTCATCAGCGATGATTGATGTTATGATGCCATGGTCCTGTGGATGCTTAGCACGACAGCATCCCGACTGTCTAGTACAATAAGGTTTCCCAGCTCCGGTTAGGGAAAGGCGATGGCGATGGCGCGCCTTTGCCTCGCTTTAATGTTTGTAGTCGTGGTTAGATAGTATATGGACCTGGATGTATTTTTTGTTACTTATGTTGTTCTTTGTACTGCAAGATAGTTGACAAATTGATTGAAAGTTAAAAAATAAAACATAACAAGGATTTCAAGTGCCACAGTCTTCGTGAACACTTTTATTTCATTTAAATATCAATTGAACAAACCATGCTTATGTGGGTATTAAGATAACATGATCGTGTGTATCATGATGGTACCGGCCTGTCGAAGATAGGTATTGATTATTCCTGGGCTAACTCTACGATGTCATGTTAAGACACTTAGAGCCAGCCGTTGAGATATGGTGCTTAAGTGGCCATGCCAGTGACCATGGAGATACCAGAAGAACGGCCAAACCGGGCGACCTTGCAGTCGGTGGAAAAGATGTCGGAGGTGACGTAGGTAGAGGTGCCGCCCATAATTGGCATGTTGGTGCTGACACTGAGCTTGTTGACATAGTCGGTGCGGTAGGTTTGGCCAAGCACACCGTGGACATCGTCGGTGAGGCTGTGGAACTTGAAGCCGATGTCGAAGTGCGCGAGGCTGTCATCCTCGGTTACGCCGTAGTTGTGGATGCGGGAGTCCTTCTCTGTGATGGGCACCACATTGGCCAAGATGTCGAACACTCCCTTGAGTTGGACCCTGATGCCGTTAGTTGCGGCACTCCTTGTGATGGTCAATGCGGGCACGGTGGTGGACTGCCACTGGGCGTCGATTGCGGTGGGGATTTCGATGGGCATGTCGTCGAAGGCCAGCTCGAGGCGGTCGATGTTGCTGTCCCACTTGACGGTCTTCTGGGCGCCCATGTAGAGGCGATGGTCAGCGAAGCGGATGCCGAGGGCCTGGATCCAGGTGAAGTCGCGGCTCATGGCGGGGTTGCGCTTCCCGATGAAGTGGGCGTTGATCTGGAGATCGGCGTCGGAGACCACACAAAAGCTCTGGTCCTTTTTGCCGTGGAAGTAGAAGTTGTTGCCATCAGCGCCCGTGAAGCGCGGGTCCCCGCAGGATACTCCCGGGTAGAAGTCGCACACTTGAAAACGAGGATAATTAATTAAATTAATTTAAGCATCTCAATTAATCAATGTGAATGTGCTAGCCTATGCTTACTGCAGTAGGTTTTGCAGCCTGGGCACATGACGACGCACTCGTTGGGGCAGCGCTTGTCGCAGTGGGCGACGCAGGGGCTGTTGCCGTCCTTTGTGTCGTCGCAGGAGAGCACCTGGTCCCTCCTCCCGAACCCCCCCGGGTGGATCACGTGGGAGTTCTTCGGCAGCCCCTTCTTGCCCTGGGCGGCGGCCGGCACGGCGGTCGCGCACAGGAACACCAGCACCGCCGCGGCGGCGACCACACCCATGGACACGGACGATGCCCTCGCCATCTTGCGCAAACAGAGCTAGCCGAGTAATAGTGTGTGTGTGGGGGGGTGGGGGGGGGGGGGGGGGGGGGTGGGGGGCGGCTGCTAAGCTAGCTAAGCTAGCCCTGTGTGTTGATGGGATTGATATTTGACGTGTTACATGGAAGGCGATTTATAGGGAGACGAGATGAGGTCCATCGATAGGGGGCCGGGGAGGATTGGTGGTGAAGCGAGAGCGCGTCGTGCAGTGCCGGTTGCGCAGGAGACGGGCGGCCGGCGGGCGTGGTGAGGAAGGAAGCTGCTTATAGGCTCCGGCGAGCCGCTCGACGCAGCCATGCATGGCACAAAATGATACTATCATGTGCCATCTCCATCGCACCCGGCGCCTGAATCTGGTATCAGGGCACGTAAAGCGGCTGGCATCGCTTCGATTGCGCGCTGCGTGCACGTACAGCACCGTGCGTGGTGTGCATGCACAAGGTGGCTAGCTAGCTACGTCTTGCTTTCGCATGCCACGCCACATACGGGATCAACAACGCATTTCATCGCGTACTGTATGGCTCGATCAATCTCTATAGAATACATCTCTAATATATATTATGTCCCAAAATTCCAGTTACAAATTCAACTCAGAGCAAGGGAAACAACGATAGCCAATTCAAGATGATTAGTCATTTTTTTCCGCTTCTCAAGCTAAATTTAGAAACATTTTTTTATAATGGAGAGTGTTATAACTTGAAAATCCAGTCCGAAACAGGTGCACTGCTAGGAACCGGATCCCTGCCAGGGGTGGTCTCAGGTTTTAGGGGTGGAAGGAGGGATGGCGTGGAGGAAGGCGTGGTCGCCGGCGCTGGGGCGCCGTCGTTGCGTGCGCGCGCGCACGAGAGAGAGAGAGAGAGAGAGAGCAGGGGCGGCGGCTAGGGTTAGGTCTCCCGGCTCCCTAAGAAAGCCAAACAAATATGATTGCTTCTTGCTTAATCCTAAAACGGGTCCTTGTCCTTACATGAGTTTATATAATCCTCCTAATAAGATAATTGGGCTAAGCCCCTAATAACAATAAGATAAACTGGGCTAAACCCCTAATATGCCGGTCATAACATCTCTCCCCACCTGCACAAACAACTCGTCCTCGAGCTGGAAGGCGGGGAAGATCAATGGCCGCCAAACACCTCCGCGTCAACTGGGGCGCGCTGGTCGCCGAGGCCGGCGGCGGCGGGGTCCTCCTCAATGTAGTCTGCAGCCTTCAGGTAGAAGAGTCGTGGGCAGGCGTGGCCCGGTACGTAGGGCTCGTCGAAGTTGAAGCACAACCCTTGGCGGCGACGCTCGAGTTGCTCGGCAGGGGTGAGCCGGTGGAATGGGCGTGCCGCAGCCGCGGCGAGGGGCGCTGCGGAAGCCTGGGCAGGCCGACCCTGCACGGGAACTTCCGGCCAGGGTAGCGGCCCAGCGGCCTGGGGCGGTGGCGCTTGCTGGATGGCCACCGCGCGACGCTCGAACGCGCTGGCGTAGTACATGGTCGTCTGGAGGTCCTGTGGCCCGCGCATCTCCACGTCCACACGGATGTGGTCCGGTAGGCCGCCGACGAAGAGCTCAGCCCGCTGCCGAGCCGAAACGGTGGGGGCGTGGCCCGCCAGTGCCTAAAAGCGGTCGGCGAAGTCTTGCACTGAGGTGAGGAACGGAAAACGCCCAAGCTCCGCCAGACGGCTCCCGCGTATAGGCAAACCGAAGCGCAAGAGGCACAAATCGCGGAAGCGCTCCCACAGTGGCATGTTGCCCTCGTCCTGTTCGAGGGCGTAGTACCACGTCTGCGCGGCTCCTCGGAGATGATACGAGGCGATCCAAGTGCGGTCGGACGCGAGCGTGCACTGTCCCCTGAAAAATTGGTCGCATTGGTTGAGCCAATTCAGGGGGGTCGACGGTGCCGTCGTAGGTCGCGAACTCCAGCTTGGAGAATCTCGGCGGCATCTGGACGTGGACGATGGGCGGGTGCGCCTCGTCAGCACGGAGCAGCGAGGATGACGGGGTCGAGTAGGCGGGCATCAGGGTGCTGCCCTGGAACAGGGGCCCGTCGACGCTGGCAAAGGGCTCGGCGGAGCCCAAGGACCCACCAGACTGCATGACCGGGTGCGTCACCGGCGGGGGCAGCACGCGCGGCCCGACCGAGGCTGTCGTGTAGACCGGCTCAAGGGACCCAGCGAGCCAGGCCGGTAACGGAGATGGCGACAGGGGAAACCGGACCTGGTGGATGGGCACTCCCGGGCCCGTCGTCGGGATGCCCAGGGCCGCGGTCGCCGGTGGCGGCGGCTGCAGCTGTTGCCCCTGCTGCATGGTGAAGGCGCCGGGGTTAGTCGCTGGTGGCGGCTGCCACGGCAAGTGCTGCATGGCGGCGGCGAGGGGGGTCGCCGAGGATGGCGGCTGCCACGACGGGGCGGTGGCAAAGGGCAGAGGCGGCTGCAGCCCATAGGATCTCGCGAGGAAGGTGTAGATGCCCGTGACCGCCTGGGTGAGATCCCGGATGGCAGCCGTCATCTCCTTCGGGGTGAAGACGACGGGGATGGGCGCGGCGGAGGTGACCGGTACCGGCAAGAGCGGGGCGCTGGCCGTGGTGGCCATCAGGGCGGTCGTCGCGATCGGCAGCGGGCAGGTCGGGGTGGGCGGCGGCGAGGACATGATCGCACCGAAGCTATCTGATACCAAATTGGTAGGAACCAGATCCCTACCAGCGCGTGGTCTCAGGTTGTAAGGGTGGAAGGAGGGATGGCGTGGAGGAAGGCGTGGTCGCCGGCGCTGGGGCGCCGTCGTTGTGTGCGCGCGCAAGAGAGAGAGCGCAGGGGCGGCGACTAGGGTTAGGTCTCCCGGCTCCCTAAGAAAGCCGAGCAAATATGATTGCTTCTTGCTTAATGTCAAAATGGGTCCTTACACGAGTTTATATAATCCTCCTAATAAGATAATTGGGCTAAGCCCCTAATAACGATAAGATAAACTG
This sequence comes from Aegilops tauschii subsp. strangulata, assembly GCF_002575655.3. Taxonomy (NCBI): domain Eukaryota; kingdom Viridiplantae; phylum Streptophyta; class Magnoliopsida; order Poales; family Poaceae; genus Aegilops; species Aegilops tauschii. The sequence goes on from NC_053037.3 coordinate 618,960,156, forward strand.
GGCCACAACTAACTGGGCTAAGCCCCTAATATGCCGGTCATGACATGCACACAATGAAACATTATGATACACGAAGTTTATGAGAAACTTAAGTTCAGTTGAGAAAAATTGGCGGTTTTTGGACTTACCAATATCCATAAAACCCTCACATTTTGTGTGAGCGGTAGTAGGCAAGTAGCATGGCCTTGTATCTGAACATAAGAGAGAATCCCATCCGAGCGTCATATACTTCACTGCAAAATCACTCCGTCCGTCACTCCAACGCGCATCATTCTTCACTGCAAAATCATTCTCGCTCAATAATTGTAACCAAGCATTTTATTCTAGAGTTGGTTCCCCGTCTTATCTTGTACCTCAATTGCCACGGAATTACTGGAACAAATACTCTCTCAACGCTACAAGTTTTTTATTGAACTGCTCTCATAGCTACTTCCTCCGTTTCAAAATAGATGACCCAACTTTATACTAACTTTGTATTAAGGTTAGTACAAAGTTGGGTCATCTATTTTGAAACGGAGGGAGTAGAAGTTGCCTATAGTAGAAGTTATCGATAGAATCAACATCAATTAGTGCTCATGTTCACGATGGCGTCTTGGAATACACCACGGCCTACTCTGAGTCGCTGGCCAGGTGGAGCACTGAGCTGTCTAAGGCCTTATACAATGGGAGGTGCTTAGGAGAGGTGCTTAGAGAAATAAATCAGGCTTTTCTTAAGCATCGGTGCTTATTTGTATAGGATAGACGCTTAACTAAGCGTCTCTCCTGTAGAAATAGGCATCGGTGCTTCAGAAAAATCCGGTTTATTTTCTAAGCATCTCTCTAAACACCTCCCATTGTACAAGGCCTAATGGGCCGCTTGTGCTGCGGGCAAAGTGTAATGCTACGCTTTAATGTCATTGTTATTTTAAAAAAGAAGAAGCTTAAGTTGATTGCTTTGTGGGATAACTTGTAAGTCGCATTTCGGGCAGAAAGTGACCAATCGTGGTACCACTCGTACCAAGCGGTACTTACGAGTTTAAGTGGAGATTAGCGGGTAGGTAAAGATCAAAGGTCTTGAATTTCGGTCAGAAAGTGACCAAACGTGATGGGCTTTTTATTAGTTTCACGTTTGAGGTGTGTGTGTGTGTGTGTGATTTTTTTGCACGAACATTTCGGGTGTATATCTGTACGCCCATGACCCTATGTGGATGTGCCCCTGGTAACAGACACAGAAGTGTGTATTATGGTCGTCTGACATGGTGTGAGTGTGAAAACAAATATAACAAGCGTAATGCAAAATTTGAGGCCAGTGAGAACGAATATACTACCACATTTGGGTGAATATTCTATTTATGTGGGATCTGAAGACGTGCCTATATGCGATCGAGGAGCTCTTCTAGAAGACTACCGAGGTCGTTCAACACGGAGATTCAGGCATAAAGAAGAAAGACATTGCAAACAATCCGAACGACAAACCAACTAAGATATCATGTTCCTTCTCGCTAGAATTATATGGAGATCAGATCGGATTGAACTCAGCTTGGCGGCCAGGACCAGATACATGTATAAGGACTCGGAGTCCAGAGATCGAGATAAACAAAATGCAACTCTTCTCCGAGCCGCCCAACAACTCGGAAGCTTTAGCTTAATAGGATTTTGGCCTCTGTAGTACTACTCCGTCCCATAATGTAAGACGTTTTTGCAAGCTAACATTATGGAACGGAGGGAGTAGTAATTATTAGAGTTTTGTACTATGTAAATCACTTTTGCTAGCTAGCTATGTGTCTGCCGCCAAGTCAAGCTAGTTAGCGTGAAGCCTTCCACCAAACATCATGCTAATAGTTACTAATCACATTTTCCTCCAATTTGGTCTTATCCCGTGGCACAGACCCGGTCGCGTCCACTAAATTAACATCGGTCTTCTGCCATCCTGCATGGACGAGGGCACATTGTGGCTTTTGATTGACCAGATGGATGTCTGGACTTCCGCAAAGCCCTCCCTCCATCTGTCTCCGTTCGCAGGAAAACGGACATCCGGATGAGTCGGCGAACCGATGCGGGTATGTTGGATGGCAAACTGCGTCCCGACAGCGCGGTACGGATGCTTGCTGAAGGTTTGAGAGTCTGCTTTGGAGATGTCCTAAGAAACACATCTTACAACCTTTGTGTACTATAAAAGGACCATCTTAAGGTAGAAAATAGGGCCATTACCCGTATTTGTCTGAACCTAGGTAACTCATGTCTTGTTTGTGCTCATTCTCTCTGGATCCTTGTATCTTACCTCCAGGTTCTTGACTCTTTGTACCCTCGTATACAAGACCGGCGAAAATCATATGCAGCGGCATCCGGCTTTTCAATCGGTTACTTGATTTTTATTCTAAAAAAATTAAGTACCTTTTAAAAACCTTGATCAAGATCCAACCATCGTCCCCACCTTTTGACGGAACCTCGTCAGAGGGCGGGGAGCTTCCGCATTGCATATAGAAGAAGAGAGTTGGTCCGGTTAATAAGGGAAACCGGACCCAAAAACCATACATGGCATCGGCTAATTAAGGGAAACCGGCGAAAACCACACACACCGGACTAGCACTCAAGGGACGTCGTCCGAGCCAGATACAAGGGTGCCGAGGCCCAAGACCATCGTCAACACAACATACCCGACCAAGACAACCACTACAACCTCAAGAAAGGCTCCGAGGAGGAAATGCCCCAATTTTAGATTAATAACGCGACATTTCAAATGACTAATATTTAGGAAAGTTCTAAGACAACAGGGAATTAGTTCACACATTGCAGCTATCATTGATTTCTAGCTATGCAGAGACCAGTGTTCTCACCGTGTTTGTATCTTCTTAATGTAGGATTTTCAACAAATAAAGTCCACCCTTTGTCAGAAAAACAAATCATGGATTTGTTTTGGAGAATAGCACATGTTTGGATAGAGAGAGCTTTCACTGACTTGTAACTTCGCATTGAGGCAATACACGAGCTTTTTCGGTTGTTTTCCAGGAACTGAAGGAACCGCTAATGAATGAAAATCACACCTAAACAACGAACAAGTACTAACAGAAGAACTGATATTTGCATGCTTCCTAGTATTACTGATGCATGACTCCCGCAAAAAAAAAAAAGTCTGATGGATGACAACAGATAGGAAGTATGCACACCCTGAAGTGATATTAGCCGTGAAGTGATGTTGATAAAGTTTTACCCTGCGTGGAAGAGAATCGACTGTAGACTATTCTTGTTTAACAACGAAGGAATCATAGTTGACCATGAGAGCCAGCTAGGTAGAGTCGGATTAGGACAATCAAAAGGTATACACATGCACCTTTCCCGAACTCTGAATCCAAGTCCTAATTTATCCAACTCAGATCTACCTAGTTAACTGGATCCAACGCAAGTTATTGTAATGGACACCAAGCAAAATATGCCTGCAAGTGATTACTAAACAGAGGTTACCAGCTAAGTAGCCAATCAAAGGCAAAGTCAATGCACTATATGTGAAGGATGGTTAAGACAGGATGGCATCAGATGCGTGTCTCTGTTTCGGCCAAGCTGACTCCCCGCGGAGCCTTGCTGACACCAACAGCAAAGATAATTGATTCCGTCGCTCATACATATGCCTAACATATAGAAGTGGCTTCGCCATGAAGTTGTCTAGTACCATGTGAAAGAGAATCACCATGTTTAGTGATCAATTCTTGTTTGGGAAAGCAGGAACAGTAGTTGGCCAAAGCCAGCTAATTACAAGAGTGTAATTATGATGATCAAAAGGTGATACCTTTGCCAAACCCACAATCCAAGTCATAAACAAATCACCATGAATCCAGTAAGCTCAGACCAACCTAGTAGTAGGCACATCCAAGTTGGGCTATAAAATTGGCACCATCCAGTGTATCCCTCCCAACTCACCATCACTACCAAACAGAGAATATCTCAACCTAGCTAGAAACTTCGTCACTTCAAGTAGGGACAACGCCGTGCCAACAAGATGGCCCGGCAACTCGCGGCAGTGCTTGCTGCCTTGCTAGCCCTGTGCGCCTTCATCGCCGTCGCCGATGCTCAGGCGAAGGCGCCAGTGGGCCCTGCGCTGCCTAAGAACTCCCACATGATCCACCCGGGCCGGTTCGGTAAGAGGGACCAGGTGCTCTCCTGCGATGACACCAAGGACGGGAAGAACCCCTGCGTCGCCACCTGCGACAAGCGCTGCCCCAACGAGTGCATCGTTATGTGCCCAGGCTGCAAGACCTACTGCTGTAAGCATATATACATACATCATGCGTATCACACGTATACATATATTCACACATACTAGTTATGTCCATACCAATTAAGAAGTCGAGATGCTTAAATTAATTACTTAACATTTTTGTACAAGTGTGCGACTTCTACCCCGGCATGTCGTGCGGGGACCCACGCTTCACTGGTGCCGACGGCAACAACTTCTACTTCCATGGCAAGAAGGATCAGGACTTCTGTGTCGTCTCCGATGCCGACCTCCACATCAACGCTCATTTCATCGGCAAGCGCAACCCCACCATGAGCCGTGACTTCACCTGGATCCAGGCTCTAGGCATCCGCTTCGCCGACCATCAGCTGTATATGGGTGCCCAGAAGACCATTGAGTGGAACAACGACATTGACCGCCTAGAGATGGCCTTAGACGGAGCACCCATTGAAATCCCTGCGAACCTTGGTGCCACATGGGAGTCTGACATCGTTCCAGGGTTGACCGTCACTAGGACTGCTGTCACCAATGGTGTGAGGGTGCAGCTCCAGGGCGTGTTCGATATCATGGCTAAAGTTGTGCCCATCAGTGAGGAGGACTCCCGCATCCATAATTATGGTGTGACCAAGGATGACAGCCTTGCACATTTGGACATCGGGTTCAAGTTCAACAACCTTACTGAGGATGTCCACGGCGTGCTAGGGCAGACCTATCGCTCCGATTATGTCAACAAGCTTAGCGTGAGTGCTAACATGCCGGTTATGGGTGGTGCTACTAGGTATGTCTCCTCTGGCATCTTTGCCACAGACTGCGAAGTGGCAAGGTTTGGCCACCATGTTGGCATCTCCATGGTTACTGCTCAGGCTAACTAAAGTGTGGCTTCAATGTGGCCACCATCCGTGTGTGAGAGTCATAAATAAATTTGTTCTCACGGACAAAAGTAGTTGATAATTGTTGTAAGATTATTAATTGTTGTTACTGTCCAAGATATCACTGTGAGCTTGCTTCATATGTGTAAATCAATGAGAAGATTCGTTATAATTTTGTTATTGTTTTCGATGAACAAAAAGAAATTTGAACTCGTGATAACCTAGAGCTCAGATGTGCTAGCTGGAGCTCTCATATTCTACTTATATACTTACTCCCTCCGTACGGTGAAAAGTGTAAAAGTTTGGCTTTAAAATTTGCCCACAAAATAGTGTACATCTATCTTCCCAATGCACATTCAAGTAGAAAAAAATATTTCTCTCTCATCACACGGTAATCAAGACCAATAGCATTCTAGACATGGTCTCTTTATTTTCTACATGCACTTAGGTCATTGGGGGTAGGATAATTAAAGAGGAGAGAGATGGTGGCTTGCCCCTTTTCAATGCATTTTTTACTCCACTTCATCATTTGACCTAAAATTTCTATATGTACACTTTTCACCGGATGGAGGGAGTATATGCCTAACTCGTCTAGAGACAATGAAAACTAGAAGGGTTGGACGCGCTTTGCTGAGCCGTTGGTGTTGTTTGGTTTTCATAATTTCTTTACTCTCTCTTCTCAAAATATAAGGTGTGCTACTTTTTTAGAAAATCTTAAGTTTGACTATTCAATATACATAATATCAAATTGGTATCATTGGACTCATCATGAAATGAACTTTCTTATATTTGTAGTATTGTGGATCTGGAATTTTTGGCTCTCAACTTGATAAAAGTTAAAGAAATGACTTTAAAAAAGACCTTATTTTGGAACCGAGGGGGGATTTGATTTGATGAGTGGAGGACACGATGAAGTGTGTTTTCTTTTTATTTATAATGTGGTGTTATGGTGGGCCTTTCATAGTGTGATTCGGTGTTATCTGCTAATCAACCCATACTTATGTGTGAAAATTTTCTGCGTCGGTGGCTACATGTACTATATTGGTGCTGCAGTATCACATGTTGGCATTTTTTCTAGGTGGTGAGAGGGTGCACGGGGTTGATACATTTTTATGGCCAGTTGTTGTCGATTGATTTGTAAAAAGGTTGACCCAGTCAGAATCGTTTACCAAATCCAAAATTAAATACCTCAATTGAATGGGAGTGTTTCAAAATTAGGAAGCATAGTGAATTCAGAATTTAATAAGAGTGCTCCTTGAGAAATTGTTGACTCAGTCAAATCCGATGACCCAATCCTGTATTGAAGACCTCCATTGATTGTGTGGCCTTAGAAATTAGGAAGCATAGTGCGATTAGGGAGCATAGTGAATTAAAAGACTTTAATAAAGGAGATCCTTAAGAAATTGTTGACGCGGTCAAAATTGAGTGACCCAATTTCAAATTGGAGACCTCAATTGATTGTGAGACCTTAAAAAATAGGGAGAACAGTGTATTTATAGATAGAAAATAGTACGAATCTAGTTGAAATGCAAACCTTCTTAAACTATCATATCATTGACTAACTAGAGCGCAAAAGAGAAAATAAGAGTATTGCATGTTGTATATGATAAAAAATGAAGCATATCAACGAAAGCATAATGCATACCTAAACACCAAAAACGAAGCAACATAAACCAAACTGAATTGTTATGTTGCCTATGTACAAACAATGGTAAAGGAAACTCTGACTATAACAAATAAATTATTATAGTGTTAAGGGCTATTATGCATTGATACATTTGTAACAAGTTTGAAGGCTTCACAACATGATGTGTTATTTTCGTTGTCTCTAAATTATACTTACCAAGGCGAAACATGATGAATTATTTTATGTCGGCAACATTCCTACAATCCAATTGTTTTATTGAATGAGCGAGTCTAGCCATATCAGGCACTAGGATGTTCTTTGGGGTGGGTGAGTGGGGGGGGGGGGGGGGTTGTGTGGATGAAAGTGGAAAAACCTCAAGAACCTTTCGATGGTATGGAAGGTGTAGATGGATATCCCCTAGACGACCTCCCTAGGCTTCTCTAGCGGGTTATCGTACAAGAAGATCCACTCATGCTTGAGCGGATGAGGTTTCGAAGGGGTTTGCCAGTCCATGCATAGAAATTTCAACGGCAACCTTGCCCCTCCCTCTCCTTAGCATCAGAGGGCCTCATATCAATGCCATAGGCCATGCCGTGGTAGTGGCGGCGGCGACCGCGGCGGCTCATGGCTAATATACACTAGTAGAAAAAGGGCTTTGGGCCAGACCTGGCCAGCCTATTAGTCCCGGTTCAATCACGAACCGGGACCCATGGGGGCATACGTCCCGGTTCATGCGCCCAGGGGGCGGCCGGGCCTCGTGGGGCATTGGTCCCGGTTTGTCTGGACCCTTTTGTCCCGGTTTCAGACACGAACTGAGACTAATGGGCCTCACTCCTGGCCCACATCCATTGGTCCCGGTTCGTGGCTGGAACTGGGACCAAAGGGGGGCCTTTAGTCCCGGTTCCGGCCACGAACCGGGACCAATGATGTGGCTATATATACCCCCTCGCCCGCGAGCAGAGCACTCCACTACTCTGTTTTTTCTGGCCGGCGAGGGGAGGGCTTTGTGGTGCTATAGCTCACCTCCTATGCACATGAGGTGTTCGATGAAATGCCCGAGCCACACTACTTAAGCTTTCTCCTCTCCAAGCTCGACCTCCAAGCTCCATTTTCCTCAAGATTTTTCTATGTTTAGCGGTCCGTCACGTCCCGTCCCCGTGTTCACCGCTGTCGATCGCCCGCGCCGATCTCGTCGCCGGCACCACCGTGTTGAGCCTCTTATTCTTATCTTCTTTCTAAAAGAAAAAAAACTTGTATGATTTAGATCAATTGTTACTTTGGTGGTGATTATGATCGCATTTTCTTACTTTTATTATTGTTTGTTATTATATAGTGCGATGGTTTTGGTATCCGCCCCCGTCGGCCCTCGTCCTGTATATGATTCAGATGTGGTATATATTATCTTTTATAACTATTTGGTTCATTTATTTTTTATGACAATTATGCCGACCAAAGTGACACAGATTTTTTTATCTAGGAGGTATGTGAATAGGAAATTACAACCGACCCTATTTTCAAGAGGTTAAATTTAGTTGAAGAAGAAAACAATTACTTGAAGGAAAAAATTGAGGAGGAGAAGATGATATTGGAGTTGCATGTTGCGGATGTCGTCGATGATCACAAGATCAAGATGGATGCAATGCGCTTGAAGATTAGAAAATATGACATTCATACCGAGGCTTGGTATCATTATGCCATTGGATCAATTGTTACCTTATTTGCGATTATGATCGCATTTGTTGTTGTATTGAAATGTTTTACACAGTTTCAATGTATGGTTTAATTAGATGCTGTGGAGAGCTATATGTTGTTCAATGAGAACTATGTATGTACTTTGGTTTTAATGTGATGATGAACTTCTATTAATTTGGTCACTTATCTATTCATGATGTTCTGTAATGGTTTTTGACACACTTAATTATATACTCCCTCCATATTTATATACAAGGCCACTATCAAAATTACAATTTGCAGATATACAAGGCCACTAACACTAATCGATGCAATATTAATGGTGTTTGCCTCGTAGTACTAACAAAGTAGGACATTAATTATCCTTGCATGCATGCGGGAGTGGGAGCATTGGCTCGATGCGCATGAAAGAGAAGAATACACATTAATTTACACGGCAAACAAGGAGACAAGCTGGCTTGCAACATTGACTTAGAAGACATTGACATTTGTCTTGGTACCTGTAATATGAGTTTATGGCCTTGTATACAAAAATAGAGGGAGTATAATGCACACAGATGAACCGGCAATGGATGTACGGTGACAGACACACCTCCGAGTACATTAAGGGCGTGCATAATTTTCTCGAAGTGACTGAGGCAAACAAGCATGATGGTTTTATGTGTTGTCCATGCCCTATATGTGGGAATACGAAGTCTTACTTTGACCGGAAAATCCTTCACAACCACCTGCTTTATAAGGGTTTCATGCCACACTATAATGTTTAGACCAAGCACGGAGAAATATGGGTTATGATGGAAGACAACGAAGAAGAAGACGATGATGACAACTATGTGCCCCCTGAATACCGTGATGCTGCAACAGGGGAAGCTGAAGATCAAGAGGAACCAGACGATGTGCCCGATGATGATCTCCGCCGGGTCATTGTTGATGCAAAGAGACAGTGCGAAAGTGAAAAGGAGAAGCTGTCGCATGTTAGAGGATCACAAAAAAGGGTTGTACCCCAATTACGAAGATGGCAATACAAAGCTCGGTACTATACTGGAATTGCTGCAGTGAAAGGCAGAGAATGCTGTGCCTGACAAAGGATTTGAGAAGCTACTGAAAATATTGAAGAAGAAGCTTCAAAGGATAACGAATTGCCCGATAGTACGTATGCATCAAAGAAGGTTGTATGCCCTCTAGGATTGGAGGTGCAGAAGATACATGCATGCCCTAATGACTGCATCCTCTACCGCAGTGCGTACGAGGATTTGAACGCATGCCCGGTATGCAGTGCATTGCAGTATAAGATCAGACGAGATGACCCTGGTGATGTTGGCGGCGAGCCCCCCCAGGAAGAGGGTTCCTGTGAAGGTGATGTTGTATGCTCCTATAATACCACGGTTGAAACGTCTGTTCAGAAACAAAGAGCATGCCAAGTTGATGCGATGGCACAGAGAGGACCGAAAGAAAGACGGGAAGTTGAGAGCACCCGATGACGGGTCGTAGTGGAGAAAAATCGAGAGAAAGTACCGGGAGGAGTTCGCAGATGACGCAAGGAACGTATGGTTTGGTTTAAGCACGGATGGCATTAATCCTTTTGGGGAGCAGGGCAGCAATCACATCACCTGGCCCGTGACTCTATGTATCTATGACCTTCCTCCTTGGTTGTGCATGAAGCGGAAGTTCATTATGATGCCAGTACTCATCCAAGGCCCTAAGAAACCCGACAACGACATTGATGTGTACCTAAGGCCATTAGTTGAAGAACTTTTACAGCTATGGAATGGAAACGGTGTACGTGTGTGGGATGAGCACAGACAGAAGGAATTTGACCTGCATGCGTTGCTGTTTGTAACCATCAATGATTGGCCTGCTCTCAGTAACCTTTCAGGACAGAAAAACAAGGGATACCATGCATGCACGCACTGCTTAGCTGACACGGAAAGTATATACCTGGACAAATGCAGGAAGAATGTGTACCTGGGGCATCGTCGATTTCTTCCGACCAACCATCCATGTCGAAAGAAAGGCAAGCATTTCAAAGGCGAGGCAGATCACCGGAAGAAGCCCGCCATGCGTACCGGTGATCACGTACTTGCTATGGTCAATGATTTACACGTAATCTTTGGAAAGGGTCCCGGCGGACTATCTGTTCCGAATGACGCTGAGGGACACACACCCATGTGGAAGAAGAAATCTATATTTTGGGACCTACCCTACTGGAAAGACCTAGAGGTCCGCTCTTCAATCGACGTGATGCACGTGACGAAGAACCTTTGCGTGAACCTGCTAGGCTTCTTGGGCGTGGATGGGAAGACAAAAGATACACCGGAGGCATAGGAGGACCTGCAACGTTTGCACAAAAAAGACGGCATGCTCCAAAGCAGTATGAAGGACCTGCTAGCTACGCTCTTACCAAAGAAGAGAAGGAAATTTTCTTTGAATGCCTGCAAAGTATGAAGATCTCGTCAAATACAAAGGGAATAATAAATATGGCCGAGAAAAAGTTTCAGAACCTAAAATCTCATGACTGCCACGTGATTATGATGCAACTGCTTCCGGTTGCATTGAGGGGGCTTTTACCGGAAAACGTTCGATTAGCCATTGTGAAGTTATGTGCATTCCTCAATGCAATCTCTCAAAAGGTGATCGATCCAGAAATCCTACCACACTAGTAGAAAAAGGCCCATTTGTCCCGGTTCATAAGGCCCATTTGTCCCGGTTCGGCAACCGGGACTAAAGGGTCGGTACTAATGCCCAAAACCTTTGGTCCCGGTTCGCCCATGAATCGGGAAAAATGCTGCTCCACGTGGCCGCTGCGGCTTGCCCAGGCAGGGGGGCCTTTGGTCCCGGTTGGTAGCACCAACCGGGACCAATAAGCGTCCACGCGTCAGCAGATCAGGGGCTGGGGTTTTTTTTAAAGTGGGGGGGGGGTTGGTTGTTTTGTAGGGTTAATTTAGGGGTTTCATATATTGTGTTAGCTTGCTAATAGAGAGAAGTGTCCTCTCTTATCTCCATGCTTGGTCGACGCTACGTACTATACGTATAGAGAGGACTCGACATGCTAGCTAGTAAGCAAATGAAGGAAACCATTAAGTACAGAAGATCGTCATGAACATATACAAAGAGAAGTGATCGACCTCTCCTTCTATGAGAGATTGATCGAACAATAAGTTTTCGTATATCTATCCGACGCTACTGGCTACATATATACAATATAAGATCTCTTACAATCCCCTAACATCTGAACTCAACTTCCACATGGTATTCTTCGTCAGAAGGCCCTCGATAAATGGGAATGCATTTTACATGATCGCCCAAGATCAAAAGAGCACCAACCAAAACAGCGGTGTCCGCTTTGATGCAGCAACCGATAGGGGAGAGGACACATATTATGGTTACATAGTGGACATATGGGAACTTGACTACGGACATGATTTTAAGGTCCCTTTGTTTAAGTGCAAATTGGTCAATCTGTCAGGAGGCGGGGTACAGGTAGACCCACCGTACGGAATGACAACAGTGGATCTGAAGAATCATGGGTACACAGACGAACCATTCGTCCGATCCAATGATGTGGCGCAGGTTTTCTATGTGAAGGACATGTCTACCAAACAGAGAAAAAGAAAAGATAAGGAAGCGAGTACATCTACGATGAGCCAAAGCGCCACATAGTTCTTTCAGGAAAAAGAGACATCGTGGGATTGGAGGGCAAGACAGACATGTCTTAAGATTATGAAAAGTTTCATGAAATTCCTCCCTTCAAAGTCAAGGCTGACCCAAGCACCCTGTTAAGCGATGAAGAATATCCATAGTTACGGCGCAATAAGCAAAGGACACAAGCGAAGAAAGTGAAGACTTTCTCTCCACAACTATTATGATGATGCCTTTGATCTAGAATATCACTGCAATTACATGTGAAGAAATGAAATGCCTTGTAACAGACGAGTTTCCGTATGAACCCTGATACTTCGAAACAGATTGACCATTTTGTACACGAAGTGCATCCAGTTTTTGCCGTAACACTCTCAACGTTTTGTACATGATCGCCCCTGCCAGTGCTCGCCGTCGACGCACTCGCCCCTGCCCTGGCCCGAGCTCGCCGTGTCCGCGCCGCCGCCGTGCCCCTGCGCGCCCTGCACCGAGCTCGCCGTGTCCGTGCCGCCCCGAGCTCGCCGTCGGCGCGCCGACCGCGCCCGTGCCCTGCCTCGACGGTGCGCGCCGCCCCTCCCCATTCGGTCCAGCAGCCGGCCCCCTTTTCCTCCCCTGTTTTGTTCATATAAGTTTTTTATATTATGCTTTTTTTGTTCATAGATGATCATATATATGATGTTTTTTGTTCATATGTATGCATGGATGTACATAATGAGATGAATGATGAATTTTATTGTTCATATATGCTTTTTTTCATATATGTATTATTTTTTTATTTAGGTAGTTAGTAGATATCGATTTTAGGTTAGTGCATTTTAGGTTAGTTGATTTAGTGCATTTTAGATTTGCTGTACTGTTAGTGCATTTTAGGTTAGTATATTTTAGGTTAGTGGAGAGGAAAAAGTAAAATAAGGAAAAAGAAGAAAAGAGGAAGAAGGAATGTAACGCCCCCAGTGTCATGCTACAGTAATCCCCTGTTAATGGTGCCATGTCATCACATTTACTATTGCTAATCTTCACTTGATCCAAATCACAATTCAAATGCAAATCCAACCTGAAGTCAAAAATTCATATTTTTCAGACATGAAAACTAAAATGTTCATCATGTGGCAAATAATCATTTGTTAATATTGATGGTGAACCAACTTTTTGCAAGGTGTTTAAATGGCCTAAACCAATTAAAGCAGTGGCTAAAACATTAGATTAAATGGCTTTTAATTTATAAAAATTGCAAACATTTTCAAAAGCCTCACAATCTCTTTTTGTGGCAGTGCACAATAATTCTATGAAATTGTTTTGGCCAGTGGCATATTTTTGCAAAGTCCTTTGTGGCTAAAAGAAAAAGCAAAAGCTGCTGAAAAAAAGGGAAAAGGAAAAGCAAAGAGGTGGGAGAGCCCCTGGCATCCCCTTGGGCTCGGCCCATCCCAGGAAGCCGGCCCAGCTCCCCGCACCGCGCCCCCTTCCTGTTCCTCGGTCGCGCGCCGCTACAGGGCGCGGTCGCCACCGGACCCCCTCGCCGGTGTCAAGGGGAGGATAAGGCCTCCATGCCCCCAAATGCCTCGATTCCTCCCCCTCACCTACCGCCACATCCACTCCCCCTGGACGCCTCGCCATTTCCCCCTTCTCTCTTCCTGCTCGCTCACTCCCCTCTCTCTGACCCGAGCGCGCCCGCTGCCATCTTCCGTCATCACCGCGGCCACCGGAGCCGTCTTGTCCTCCTGACCTGTCCACCAGCACCGTCGACATCTTCTCCCTCTTCCCCGGCCTCGCGTCCGAGCCGGAGGCCACTACATCGCCCGGATCGAGCCGGCGACCACCATGGATCGCCGGAGCTCCTCCGCTCCGTCCGTCGCCGACTCCGTCGACCCGCTGCGCTCCTAAGCATCCAAGGGCCACCGTGAGCCGCACCGTATGCCGCCGCACCGAACCCCTCTCTTTCTTCTCTCTCCCCGCGCTCGCAATTGTCGTTCTTCTTCATGGCCGAACCGCCGCCGCTCGCGCTCGTCGCCGGCGTAGCCACGGTGAACTTTGGGTCCCGTGTGTGCCACCTTCACGCTCGTCACGTCGCGTAGAGGCCGTTTGGACTTTTATTTGCTCGCTAGCGCGCCCGCATCGCCAATCGTCATCGCTCCCGAGCGCCGCCGTTCGCCGATGACCTCGCCGTCGTCGCTACGGTGCTCCTCCGGCCACACCACCGCCGTCAATCGCCTCTCCGTCGCACGCTCTTTCCAACGCACCCATGCGCGACCCTCCCCGTGCTCTGTGCGTGATTTCCGGCGATGTCCGCCATGCGAAATGGTCGCCGGCGTTGCTCCAGCGCCGGCACTGACCTGGCACCAGTGGGGCCCGCCTCTGGGTCTCTGCCCGTGGGCCCCCTGGACCCAGTTGACCACGTTGACCTTGGTCAACTATGCTGACTGGGCACTCAGTGCCACTAACACACGGGCCCCACCGCCTAATTAACCTAATTAAAACATTTTCCTAAATACAAATAATTAGCTAAACTAATGAGTCACTGACTGGTGGGGTCCAGTCACTAATTACTCTATTTAAAATAAACTGAACTGCTGATAGCCCACTGCCAATGACAGGTGGGCCCTACTGGTCAGGTTTGACCTGGTCAGTGTGGCTGTTGACTGTTGACGTCACTATGACGTCATGCTGGTGATTTCTTTTCTGTTAAGTCAAATAATTTCTGAAAATGGTTTAATCTTTGAAAATTCATAGAAAAATAACCGTAACTCCGATGAAAATACTTTGTACATGAAAGTTGCTCAAAACGACGAGACGAATCCGAATACGCAGTCTTTTTGTCCGCCACACGTCCCTAGCATAGCGAACACGGAACTTTCCCCTCCGGTTCATCTGTCCGAAAACGTCAAACACCGGGGATACTTTCCCGGATGTTCCCCCCTTTCACCAGTATCGCTTACTACCGCGTTAGGTCACCCCTAGCACCGTGTATTGCCACGTTACGCTTTGTGATGCTTTGATTGCTTTGTCATTTATTGTGTCCCCCCTCCTTTACTTCTTTGCGGTAGACCCCGAGACTGCCGGCGAAACCCAGTACGACTACGGTGTTGACGACCCCGCCTTGCCAGAGCAACCAGGCAAGCCCCCCCTTTTGATCATCCCGATATCGCCCATTCCGTTCTCTCATGCTTGCATTAGATTTTGCTACTATTATTGTTTGCTCCTAGTCTGAGGCATAGCCTGCTTTTGTAACCTGCTCATTGTACCTTACCTTCTTATCCTAAACCGCTTAGTATAGGTTGGTTAGTGATCCATCAGTGACCCCCACCTTGTCCCTGTTGCCCCTGCTTCATCATCGAAGACCCGATCAACGGGATCGAAGACCAGGCCCCGACACCGCACATCACTTTCCCCTTAGTTGCTCGACACTACTGGATTACTATCGAGTGCCGAGGGTGAGACCTCTACAACACTTCTGATGTCAATCCTGTAGTGTAGCTATTCGGTCGTGGTCATCGAGGGTGATTCCACCTTAGCCACTTCTGATATGACTCTGTCGTGCAACCCCTCAAGTGTGAACCTCGGGGGTGGTTCCTCTTACGTTCACCTTGATGATTACATCGAGTGGAATTCACCGGGGGTGATTCCTCGGGTTTTCCCCTTGATGTTTGGACACACGGATACTTCGACTTTACCACCGTTACTTGGAAAGGTGGGTCGACCCTGAGGGGTACCCGCGAGTGATGTGGAGACGGGTTGACCTGGAGGGTGCCCGCGAGATAATTACGAGGCGTGGCCGGGCATTCCTAGCCCTTGCCGCAAGTCCTCGAGACAGGGCAACAGGGTCACATCTTTCGTGAGTCTCTGCTTGTTACCGCGTGTTCCTAATCCACTACGATTTGGATATTTGATCCGAGGGGCCTCTGGCCTGATAGCACTAACCATCACGTGGGCATAGTATAGGCGTTCTGCGTCGTATACATCAGCCGAAGCTTAATAGGCGCCAGGTTCTGAGTGGCGCGCGCCGGGTTGGACTGCGTAAGCACCTGCCTTTTTGAAGGAGGTAGCTAGGTCTGCTCACCGGCCGCCCACGCAACATGCAGGAGTTCCCGTGGCGATGGCCCATGACCCCTGGGGGCATAGGTTTAGTCTGGCGTGCTTGACCTCTCTATTAAGCCTAGGTCGGGTTGCGGCGTATTGTTTGGCCGAGGCCGGGCATGACCCAGGAAAGTGTGTCCGGCCGGAGTTAATCGAGCGTGGTGGTAAGTTGGTGCACCCCTGCAGGGAAGAAAACATCTATCGATAGCCTGTCCTACGGTAACGGACACTTGGAGTTGTATCCCGATCGATACAACTAGAACTGGATACTTGAGATGAGACTTGGATATGAGGTGATAAATGGATAGTATGGCTCTGGGATTGCTTTCTCGCAGGGAGTCGAGAAAGGATCTCTGGTCGAGGTTGATAACACTTCTACTACTTTACTTTATGCTACTCTACTCCCTCCTGTTGCTGCAAGATGGTGGTTTCCAGAAGATGCTAGTCTTCGATAGGCTAGGCTTTCCCCTTCTCTTCTGGCATTCTGCAGTCCAGTCCACAGATACAACTCATTTCATTGATACCGATGCATATGTAGTGTAGATCCTTGCTTGCGAGTACTTTGGATGAGTACTCATGGTTGCTTTGCTCCCCCTTACCCCCCTTTCTTCTCCTTTTCGGTTGATGCCACCAGATGTCGGAGCCCAGGAGCCAGATGCCATCGCCGATGCCTGCTACTACGTGGATAACACCGACGACCAGGAGTAGTTAGGAGTTCCCAGGCAGGAGGCCTTGCCTTTTCGATCATTGTTGCTTTTGTGCTAGCCTTCTTAAGGCAAACTTGTCTAACTTACGTCTGTACTCAGATATTGTTGCTTCCGCTGACTCTTGTGTTTTCAAGCTTATATATTCAAGCCCTCGAGGCCCCTGGCTTGTAATATAAAGCTTGTATTATTTTAATTTATTTCTAGCGTTGTGTTGTGATATCTTCCCATGAGTCCTTGATCTTGATCGTACACATTTGCGTGTATGATTAGTGCATGATTGAATCGAGGGCGTCACAAGTTGGTATCAGAGCCGACTGCCTGTAGGTAGCCCCCTTTCCAACTCCTTGGCCGAAGTTGAGTCTAGTCACTGAAAAACTTTTACTAACATGGCTGTGTGTCTTACGGGCCCATGTCGCCATTGGGTGGTATTAGGATCTTTTATTCCTCGTCTATACTCTGGGACTCTGATCTCTCTTCTATTCGGGCTAAATAATTTTGCTAACTCTAACACTAGGTTCTCGTAACCGCTTTCTCCCGGAGAGCTTCTTCAACATAGATGATCATCTGCTACATCAGAAAACTCTGAAGATACTTCTCGATGTATCCCGAGACCCTGTGTCCACTGCCTTGCAATTTCTGACCGCCGGTAATCCCCGTGAATAACATCCTTGCCGCCTGTACCTTCATTCCCAGTTGCTCCTGTTGTTACGAGATACCCCTAGTACTCTCCGTTGTTCCGAGAATCCTTTGTGCCTTCTGCTTTGCCGCTTCTTTCGCACTGCGGATAATTCCTCACACTTATCTAGTATCCGCTCATCCCCAGCTGATTCATGTATTTCACAAAAGTCTTCGAAATACCATTCGATCTTCTGAAAGTCCTTAGTAGCCTATTGCTCTTGTTCTTCTTTACCTACTTGCATTATGGTTAAGTCCATATGTCCAGCAATATTCCTTAAAATCCTTTGCGATTGTCGTCCTTACCCTGTTCATTCAACATGTGTGTGAATGCACGCAATCATCAGTTGTTCCTTGTAAATTGTCCTTCCAGCTCAGACGTCATTCTAGACATGAGCTGCTTCTCGTTAAATCAAACCTTGATTGATTGCCCATCTAATCCTATTCAACTTACTCACACTTAATCAGAGCATCTGATTTTGATACACCGATCTGGATATCAAAATTCCTTTGTTACTTAAACTTTGAATTAGTCAGTTGTTTCTATAATCTGATGCCTTTGCATTCTTTCCTTCTTCTAATTGAGTACTGATACTCACATCAGATCCTTTGAGGATCGCCGAATCCTTTGTTGGATTATTACCCGGCTATATCCTTCATATTCTAAATCTCGTGCGCTCTTCCGCTGATACATATTGCCTTCGGTAAATTGTATCCTCTCCTTTTTTCAACCATGCTCTACCTTCGAGCTTGTGTTATTTTACTCGTGGGGTTTGTGGTATATGTTCCCAAGATGCCCCTATGGGTTGAACCTATGCCTTCCCTAATCTGTGTGAAGCCGAGAGTTCTCACAAGTCTTACTCTTCTGGCGTTTTGCCAGCTATAATTTCAACACTACGACTTCATCGAAAACAAGAAGTGAATGGAAGGTTATGCATTGAAGAAGTGGGAGTCGACCTTGAACTTTGTGTTCATGCCCATGGACTCGATGTGGAACTTATCATGGAAGCTTCTTGTGATAATAATAATCCCCTTGTTATAAGTTCATCTGGTAACTATGTTTGGTCCCTTGGAACCGTGGTTCTGACCGTGATTGTTCCCCTTTGATTCCATTTCTCGGACAAGTTAAAACACTTGTCTTCTGCAGATCAATGCATCTTCGCAACCTCTATCTTGAACTTCCTTCGAGTATTACCCTCCAGCATCTCGAGAATATCAAAGAACTGAGTTGCTTCCTATGAGTATTCATCTAGTATTACTTCTCACTGATTTCAGATTCCCCCCCCCCCCGGGTTCTGAGTTGTTAGTCACTCGAGAACACTGATAAGAGAACCGATTCCGCACTCGGATTCAATAATTCTAAGTAATTTCCATTGCTTACGAGTTTAATAATCCTTCAAGTCATTCCTAGCCTGGCCGGCTATATCATTATCGTGCTAAATTTTAACTGTGCTACCTGGTCCTTCCTGGAGCAGGATTTTTGACGACGAGCTAAGCTTATGTCGATCTTCCTCGTCATATCATTCCACCATGAACAAAAAGCTTGAATCCGAGCTTGTGTCGTATACGTGGTTTCAATAGCCTTTGCTTCATCATTCCTTTTGCTTGATGTCGTTGCTGCTCGATGGCATCTTCATAGAGCCTCTTGACAAAATTTGTCGTGATCACCATCAATATACTGCCTTGTTCTAAGATATCAATTGAATTCTTGAGGAGAAATACCATCCTTGCCCGTCGATGATTTGTGTTGTCATCGACACCATCCTTGACTTCCTGCCAATACAAACTTGGTCATGTTTTGATTATATCTTACATTCCTTGACATTCTTGGAATTGTTCCTTTGTACTTCTTGTGACCTTCATATTCAATCTTGCTTGAAACACCATGTTAATGTTACCTCGAAGCATGACTGTGGTACGCCGAACAACAACAAGAACATTGGAAGTGCATTGCCAAATGTTTCTTGCTCTATTATCCAAACACCGTTGTATGGATAACATCATAAAATTCCCTTGCCCCTTTATCCAAATGGTGATGTACTTGTTGATCTAACATGTATATCATGCTCTACTTTTCCTTGGAAAAAATATACTCCTAAATCTTGTGTATAAACATATTTTCCTTTCCATTGGTTTGCTTAACCTTTCTTGTGATCTATATATGTTATAAGCAGAAATAATTCCTTGCTTATAAAATACCCCGATATACAACCTTGTCAGTGAGACCCTGTTACTACTGTTGATGACATTCCAGTAACCACCGATGGACGGGAACCTTGCTGATTGGTCCGCCTCGTTCAACGAGCAGGAAATGGTTCTCTTCGTCCCTCGCCCTTGGTACCAACGTTGTTGCTGACATAACTGATAGTCTATCATCTGACATGCCTTGCTATCGGCCCCCTTTCTACTTTTAACCCACAAGGTGGGCCCATAACCCACAGTTCCACAGGATCGGAACCTGACTCCTGTACATCCTTGATTCCGAAGTATCCTTTTTCACTTGCCTTCGTATGTAATTCATGAGCCACCTTCCTAGTGATCTATTCTTGTATCAGACGCAATAATTTTTGCTGTTGTTGCTCTGAACCCCTTTCACCTTTTGATTAGGCATCGAATGATTGTCTGCCCGTTAAAACTTCTCATGGTACCTTCATACTTTGCTCTCGATGTTTTATTAAGTTTCAACTCGAGAGATACTTCTGCCTCATTCCCTGAATTGTTCACCAGATAATTAACCCTATAAGGGTCAGTTCTCCCGAAGTTACTCTTTACTTCCCCACTTAAATCTCGGGACGAGATTTCTTGTAGTGAAGGAGATTTGTAACGCCCCCAGTGTCATGCTACAGTAATCCCCTGTAAATGGTGCCATGTGATCACATTTACTGTTGCTAATATTCACTTGATCCAAATCACAATTCAAATTTAAATCCAACCTGAAGTCAAAAATTCATATTTGTTAGACATGAAAACTAAAATGTTCATCATGTGGCAAATAATCATTTGTTAATATTGGTGGTGAACCAACTTTTTGCAAGGTGTTTAAATGGCCTAAACCAATTAAAGCTGTGGCTAAAACATTAGATTAAATGGCTTTTAATTTATAAAAATTGCAACCTTTTTCAAAAGCCTCACAATCTCTTTTTGTGGCAGTGCACAATAATTCTATGAAATTGTTTTGGCCAGTAGCATATTTTTGCAAAGTCCTTTGTGGCTAAAAGAAAAAGCAAAAGCTGCTGAAAAAAGGGAAAAGGAAAAGCAAAGAGGTGGGAGAGCCCCTGGCCTCCCCTTGGGCTCGGCCCATCCTAGCAAGCCGGCCCAGCTCCCCGCACCGCGCCCCGTTCCTGTTCCTCGGTCGCGCGCCGCTACAGGGCGCGGTCGCCACCGGACCCGCCGGCGTCGACGGGAGGATAAGGCCTCCACGCCCCCAAACGCCTTGAGTCCTTCCCCTCATCTACCACCACATCCACTCCCCCTGGACGCCTCGCCATTTCCCCTTCTCTCTTCCTGCTCGCTCAGTCCCCTCTCTCTGACCCGAGCGCGCCCGCTGCCATCTTCCATCGTCACCGCGGCCCACCGGAGCCGTCTCGTCCTCCTGACCTATCCACCAGCACCGTCAACATCTTCTCCCTCTTCCCCGGCCTCGCGTCCGAGCCGGAGGCCACTACATCGCCCGGATCGAGCCGGCGACCACCATGGATCGCCGAAGCTCCTCCGCTCCGTCCGTCGCCGACTCCGTCGACCCGCTGCGTTCCTAAGCATCCAAGGGCCACCGTAAGCCGCCTCACCGAACCCCTCTCTTTCTCCTCTCTCCCCGCGCTCGCAATCGTCGTTCTTCTTCATGGCCGAACCGCCGTCGCTCGCGCTCGTCGCCGGCGTAGCCACGGTGACCTTTGGGTCCCGTGCGTGCCACCTTCACGCTCATCGCGTCGCGTAGAGGCCGTCTGGCCTTTTATTTGCTCGCTAGCGCGCCCGCATTGCCAATCGTCATTGTTCCCGAGCGCCGCCGTCCGCCGATGAGCTCGCCGTCGTCGCTACGGTGCTCCTTCGGCCACACCACCGCCGCAGATCGCCTCTCCGTCGCACGCTCTTTCCAACGCACCCACACGGGACCCTCCCCGTGCTCTGTGCGTGATTTCCGGTGATGTCCGCCGCGCGCCGCCGTGGGAAATGGTCGCCGGCGTTGCTCCGGCGCCGGCGCTGACCTGGCACCGGCGGGGCCTGCCTCTGGGTCTCTACCTATGGGCCCCCTGGACCCAGTTGACCACGTTGACCGTGGTCAACTATGCTGACTGGGCACTCAGTGCCACTGACACACGGGCCCCACAGCCTAATTAACCTAATTAAAACATTTTCCTAAATACAAATAATTAGCTAAACTAACGAGTCACTAACTGGTGGGGTCCAGTCACTAATTACTCTATTTAAATTAAAATGAACTGCTGATAGCCCACTGCCAATGACAGGTGGGCCCTACTGGTCAGGTTTGACCTGGTCAGTGCGGCTGTTGACTGTTGACGTCACTATGACGTCATGCTGGTGCAATATTTCTTTTCTGTTAAGTCAAATAATTTCTGAAAATGGTTTAATCTTTGAAAATTCATAGAAAAATAACCGTAACTCCGATGAAAATACTTTGTACATAAAAGTTGCTCAAAACGACGAGACGAATCCGAATACGCAGTCCGTTTGTCCGGCACACGTCCCTAGCATAGCGAACACGCAACTTCCCCCTCCGATTCATCTGTTCGAAAACGTCAAACACCGGGGATACTTTCCCAGATGTTTCCCCCTTTCACCAGTATCGCTTACTACCGCGTTAGGTCACCCCTAGCACCGCGTACTGCCATGTTACGCTTCGTGATGCTTTGATTGCTTTGTCATTTATTGTGTCCCCCCTCCTTTACTTCTTTCCGGTAGACCCCGAGACTGCCGGCGAAACCCAGTACGACTACGGTGTTGACGACCCCTCCTTGCCAGAGCAACCAGGCAAGCCCCTCCTTTTGATCATCCCGATATCACCCGTTCCGTTCTCTCATGCTTGCATTATATTTTGCTACTGTTATTGTTTGCTCCTATTCTGATGCATAGCCTGCTTTTGTAACCTGCTCATTGTACCTTACCTTCTTATCCTAAACTGCTTAGTATAGGTTGGTTAGTGATCCATCAGTGACCCCCACCTTGTTCCTGTTGCCCTTGCTTCATCATGATAGACCCGATCAACGGGATCGAAGACCAGGCCCTGGCACCGCACATCACTTTCCCCTTAGTTGCTCGACACTACTGGATTACTATCGAGTGCCGAGGGTGAGACCTCTACAGCACTTCTGATGTTAACCCTGCAGTGTAGCTATTCGGTCGTGGTCATCGAGGGTGATTCCGCCTTAGCCACTTCCGATACGACTCTGTCGTGCAACCCCTCAAGTGTGAACCTCGGGGGTGGTTCCTCTTACGTTCACCTTGATGATTACATCGAGTGGAATTCACCGGGGGTGATTCCTCGGGTTTTCCCCTTGATGTTTGGACACACGGATACTTGGACTTTACCACCGTTACTTGGAAAGGCGGGTCGACCCTGACGATTACCCGCGAGTGATGTGAAGACGGGTTAACATGGAGGGTGACCGCGAGATAATTATGAGGCATGGCGGGGCATTCCTAGCCCTTGCCATAAGTCCTTGAGACGGGGCAACGGGGTCACATCTTTCGTGAGTCTCTGCTTGTTACCGCGCGTTCCTAATCCACCACGATTTGGATATTTCATCCGAGGGGCCTCTAGCCTGATAGCACTAACCATCACGTGAGCATAGTATGGGCATTCTGCGTCGTATACATCAGCCGAAGCTTAATAGACACTAGCGACTGAGCGGCGCGCGCCGGGTTGGACTGCGTAAGCACCTGCCTTTTTGAAGGAGGTAGCTAGGTCTGCTCACCGGCCGCCCACTCAACGTGCAGGAGTTCCCGGGGCGATGGCCCATGACCCCTGGGGGCATAGGTTTAGTCCGGCGTGGTTGACCTCTCTATTAATCCTAGGTCGGGTTGCGGCGTATTGTTTGGCCGAGGCCGGGCATGACGCAG
The DNA here is from genome assembly GCF_002575655.3 of Aegilops tauschii subsp. strangulata. Taxonomy (NCBI): domain Eukaryota; kingdom Viridiplantae; phylum Streptophyta; class Magnoliopsida; order Poales; family Poaceae; genus Aegilops; species Aegilops tauschii. The sequence continues at coordinate 618,983,721 of NC_053037.3, forward strand.
GAAAGTGTGCCCGGCCGGAGTTAATCGAGCGTGGTGGGTAAGTTGGTGCCTCCCTGCAGGGAAGAAAACATCTATCGATAGCCTGTCGTACGGTAACGGACACTTGGAGTTGTATCCCGATCGATACAACTAGAACTGGATACTTGAGATGGGACTTGGATATGAGGTGATAAATGGATAGTATGGCTCTAGGATTGCTTTCTCGCAGGGAGTCGAGAAAGGATCTCTGGCCGAGGTTGATAACACTTCTACTACTTTACTTTATGCTACTCTACTCCCTCCTGTTGTTGCAAGATGGTGGTTTCCAGAAGATGCTAGTCTTCGATAGGCTAGGCTTTCCCCTTCTCTTCTGGCATTCTGCGGTCCAGTCCATAGATACAACCCATTTCATTGATACCGATGCATATGTATTGTAGATCCTTGCTTGCGAGTACTTTGGATGAGTACTCACGGTTTCTTTGCTCCCCCTTTCCCCCCTTTCTTCTCCTTTTCGGTTGATGCAACCAGATGTCGGAGCCCAGGAGCCAGATGCCATCGTCGATGCCTGCTACTACGTGGAGACCGCCGACGACCAGGAGTAGTTAGGAGGCTCCCAGGCAGGAGGCCTTGCCTTTTCGATCATTGTTGCTTTTGTGCTAGCCTTCTTAAGGCAAACTTGTCTAACGTACTCAGATATTGTTGCTTCCGCTCACTCTTGTGTTTTCAAGGTTATGTATTCGAGCCCTTGAGGCCCCTGGCTTGTAATATAAAGCTTGTATTATTTTAATTTGTGTCGAGAGTTGTGTTGTGATATCTTCCCGTGAGCCCTTGAGGCCCCTGGCTTGTAATACAATTGCGTGTATGATTAGTGTACGATTGAGTCGAGGGCGTCACAAGGAAGAAGGAAGAAGAAGAAAAAGAAGGTGAGGAAAGAGGAAAATAAGAAGAGGAAGAAGGAGAAGAAGAAGGATAAGAAGAGCAGAGGAAGAAGAGGAAAAAGAAGAAAAAAACGAGGACAAAGGGGGGGGTCGATTCCTTCTTCTTCTCCTCTTTTTTTCTTTTTTTTGATCTTCTCCTCTATTCCTTTCTTCTTCCCCACTTTTTTTCTTCTTCTTCCTCTTCTTGTTTTTTATCGGGTATGTCGTTGTCGACATACCCCCTCCCTGATAACTTCGACATGAGGGGGGGGTCGATATACCCCCTCCCCTATAACATTTTTCCCATGTATGTATGTCGTCGTTGTCGATATACCCCCTCCCCGATAATTTCGACATGAGGGGGGGGGGGTCGAGGATCGCTGAGGCGTCGAGAGGGGGACGTCGATCAACCCCCTCTCACTCGACCAACTCTCGAGGACACCCAAAACCTAGAGATTTATCAAGAATGCCCCCATTATGGATGTGCATAATTAAGTTGATCCATATTTTTTCCTGATCTCATCTACCATTCTATGTTTGCACATTCTCTTGTGTCAAAGTATTGAGGAAATC